>NC_139218.1:177943634-178606134 GCF_055691185.1 Crinia signifera
TTGAAGACTATTGCATGATGGTCCCATCAAAAGTAGTAAAATAGAAAACTGTTGACTGACAGTACATAAACCAATCGGAAAGGATTGTTTTAAATGAGTATTAACGATGGCCATTGTGGCCTTTGCCATCAATGTTGTTACATATCAGTGGTCATTCATTATATTTGACTGACTGGCCTGTGGGTCAATCAGAATACGGGGGCGGGGCTTCACTGGTGTTGTGGGTGGAGCTATGCTCCGTGTCCCAGGAAATAGCAAAACAAAACTAGTAGTTTGAGCTTGACATTGATTGTGTGAAACCATCTGGTTCAACCCGATCGATGTAAAAACTAAGGAACATCGACCATAACCCATCGATGGTTTATAAACATCGATGGCCGATGGCCATCCCTAATGAGAATTGCATCAGCCAATCAGATGGTCTAATTTCCAAACTAATTTGCATAAGGAATTTATTTGCTCTCCATAACTTACTTAGGTCCTTCCTCACCCTAGTCTAATTGAAAACCTTCAAAACCAGCCAAAGATGGTTGATAACAAGAACATTCTTGACCAATTGGCTTCCTGGTTGAAGGCTATTGCATGATGGTCCCATCAAAAGTAGTAAAATAGAAAACTGTTGTCTGACAGTACATAAACCAATCGGAAAGGATTGTTTTGAATGAGTATTAATGATGGCCATTGTGGCCTTTGCCATCAATGTTGTTAGATATCAGTGGTCATTCATTATATTTGACTGACTGGCCTGTTGGCCAATCAGAATACGGGGGCGGGGCTTCACTGGTGTCGTGGGTGGAGCTATGCTCCGTGTCCCAGGAAATAGCAAAACAAAACTAGTAGTTTGAGCTTGACATTGATTGTGTGAAACCATCTGGTTCAACCCGATCGATGTCAAAACTAAGGAACATCGACCATAACCCATCGATGGTTTATAAACATCGATGGCCGATGGCCATCCCTAATGAGAATTGCATCAGCCAATCAGATGGTCTAATTTCCAGACTAATTGGCATAAGGAATTTATTTGCTCTCCATAACTTACTTAGGTCCTTCCTCACCCTAGTCTAATTGAAAACCTTCAAAACCAGCCAAAGATGGTTGATAACAAGAACATTCTTGACCAATTGGCTTCCTGCTTGAAGACTATTGCATGATGGTCCCATCAAAAGTAGTAAAATAGAAAACTGTTGACTGACAGTACATAAACCAATCGGAAAGGATTGTTTTGAATGAGTATTAACGATGGCCATTGTGGCCTTTGCCATCAATGTTGTTACATATCAGTGGTCATTCATTATATTTGACTGATTGGCCTGTGGGCCAATCAGAATACGGGGGCGAGGCTTCACTGGTGTCGTGGGTGGAGCTATGCTCCGTGTCCCAGGAAATAGCAAAACAAAACTAGTAGTTTGAGCTTGACATTGATTGTGTCAAACCATCTGGTTCAACCCGATCGATGTCAAAACTAAGGAACATCGACCATAACCCATCGATGGTTTATAAACATCGATGGCCGATGGCCGATGGCCATCCCTAATGAGAATTGCATCAGCCAATCAGATGGTCAAATTTCCAAACTAATTTGCATAAGGAATTTATTTGCTCTCCATAACTTACTTAGGTCCTTCCTCACCCTAGTCTAATTGAAAACCTTCAAAACCAGCTAAAGATGGTTGATAACAAGAACATTCTTGACCAATTGGCTTCCTTTTTGAAGACTATTGCATGATGGTCCCATCAAAAGTAGTAAAATAGAAAACTGTTGACTGACAGTACATAAGCCAATCGGAAAGGATTGTTTTAAATGAGTATTAACGATGGCCATTGTGGCCTTTGCCATCAATGTTGTTACATATCAGTGGTCATTCATTATATTTGACTGACTGGCCTGTGAGCCAATCAGAATATGGGGGCGGGGCTTCACTGGTGTCGTGGGTGGAGCTATGCTCCGTGTCCCAGGAAATAGCAAAACAAAACTAGTAGTTTGAGCTTGGCATTGATTGTGTAAAACCATCTGGTATAACCCGATCGATGTCAAAACTAAGGAACATCGACCATAACCCATCGATGGTTTATAAACATCGATGGCCGATGGCCATCCCTAATAAGAATTGCATCAGCCAATCAGATGGTCTAATTTCCAAACTAATTTGCATAAGGAATTTATTTGCTCTCCATAACTTACTTAGGTCCTTCCTCACCCTATTCTAATTGAAAACCTTTAAAGCCAACCAAAGATGGTTGATAACAAGAGCATTCTTGACCAATTGGCTTCCTGGTTGAAGACTATTGCATGATGGTCCCATCAAAAGTAGTAAAATAGAAAACCGTTGACTGATAGTACATAAACCAATCGGAAAGGATTGGTTTGAATGAGTATTAACGATGGCCATTGTGGCCTTTGCCATCAATGTTGTTACATATCAGTGGTCATTCATTATATTTGACTGACTGGCCTGTGGGCCAATCAGAATACGGGGGCGGGGCTTCACTGGTGTCGTGGGTGGAGCTATGCTCCGTGTCCCAGGAAATAGCAAAACAAAACTAGTAGTTTGAGCTTGACATTGATTGTGTGAAACCATCTGGTTCAACCCGATCGATGTAAAAACTGAGGAACATGGACCATAACCCATCGATGGTTTATAAACATCGATGGCCGATGGCCATCCCTAATGAGAATTGCATCAGCCAATCAGATGGTCTAATTTCCAAACTAATTTGCATAAGGAATTTATTTGCTCTCCATAACTTACTTAGGTCCTTCCTCACCCAAGTCTAATTGAAAACATTCAAAACCAGCCAAAGATGGTTGATAACAAGAACATTCTTGACCAATAGGCTTCCAGGTTGAAGACTATTGCATGATGGTCCCATCAAAAGTAGTAAAATAGAAAACTGTTGACTGACAGTACATAAACCAATCGGAAAGGATTGTTTTGAATGAGTATTAACGATGGCCATTGTGGCCTTTGCCATCAATGTTGTTACATATCAGTGGTCATTCATTATATTTGACTGACTGGCCTGTGGGCCAATCAGAATACGGGGGCGGGGCTTCGTGGGTGGAGCTATGCTCCGTGGCCCAGGAAATAGCAAAACAAAACTAGTAGTTTGAGCTTGACATTGATTGTGTGAAACCATCTGGTTCAACCCGATCGATGTAAAAACTAAGTAACATCGACCATAACCCATCGATGGTTTATAAACATCGATGGCTGATGGCCGATGGCCATCCCTAATGAGAATTTCATCAGCCAATCAGATGGTCTAATTTCCAAACTAATTTGCATAAGGAATTTATTTGCTCTCCATAACTTACTTAGGTCCTTCCTCACCCTAGTCTAATTGAAAACCTTCAAAACCAGCCAAAGATGGTTGATAACAAGAACATTCTTGACCAATTGGCTTCCTGCTTGAAGACTATTGCATGATGGTCCCATCAAAAGTAGTAAAATAGAAAACTGTTGACTGACAGTACATAAACCAATCGGAAAGGATTGTTTTGAATGAGTATTACTGATGGCCATTGTGGCCTTTGCCATCAATGTTGTTACATATCAGTGGTCATTCATTATATTTGACTGACTGGCCTGTGGACCAATCAGAATACGGGTGCGGGGCTTCACTGGTGTCGTGGGTGGAGCTATGCTCCGTGTCCCAGGAAATAGCAAAACAAAACTAGTAGTTTGAGCTTGACATTGATTGTGTGAAACCATCTGGTTCAACCCGATCGATGTCAAAACTAAGGAACATCGACCATAACTTATCGATGGTTTATAAACATCGATGGCCGATGGCCATCCCTAATGAAAATTGCACCAGCCAATCAGATGGTCTAATTTCCAAACTAATTTGCATAAGGAATTTATTTGCTCTCCATAACTTACTTAGGTCCTTCCTCACCCTAGTCTAATTGAAAACCTACAAAACCAGCCAAAGATGGTTGATAACAAGAACATTCTTGGCCAATTGGCTTCCTGGTTGAAGACTATTGCATGATGGTCCCATCAAAAGTAGTAAAATAGAAAACTGTTGACTGACAGTACATAATCCAATCGGAAAATATTGTTTTGAATGAGTATAAACGATGGCCATTGTGGCCTTTGCCATCAATGTTGTTACATATCAGTGGTCATTCATTATATTTGACTGACTGGCCTGTGGGCCAATCAGAATATGGGGGCGGGGCTATGCTCCGTGTCCCAGGAAATAGCAAAACAAAACTAGTAGTTTGAGCTTGACATTGATTGTGTGAAACCATCTGGTTCAACCCGATCAATGTCAAAACTAAGGAACATCGACCATAACCCATCGATGGTTTATAAACATCGATGGCCATCCCTAATGAGAATTGCATCAGCCAATCAGATGGTCTAATTTCCAAACTAAATTTCATAAGGAATTTATTTGCTCTCCATAACTTACTTAGGTCCTTCCTCACCCTAGTCTAATTGAAAACCTTCAAAACAAGCCAAACATGGTTGAAAACAAGAACATTCTTGACCAATTGGCTTCCTGGTTGAAGACTATTGCATGATGGTCCCATCAAAAGTAGTAAAATAGAAAACTGTTGACTGACAGTACATAAACCAATCGGAAAGGATTGTTTTGAATGAGTATTAACGATGGCCATTGTGGCCTTTGCCATCAATGTTGTTACATATCAGTGGTCATTCATTATATTTGACTGACTGGCTGGCCTGTGGGCCAATCAGAATACGGGGGCGGGGCTTCGTGGGTGGAGCTATGCTCCGTGTCCCAGGAAATAGCAAAACAAAACTAGTAGTTTGAGCTTGACATTGATTGTGTGAAACCATCTGGTTCAACCCGATCGATGTAAAAACTAAGGAACATCGACCATAACCCATCGATGGTTTATAAACATCGATTGCCGATGGCCGATGGCCATCCCTAATGAGAATTGCATCAGCCAATCAGATGATCTAATTTCCAAACTAATTTGCATAAGGAATTTATTTGCTCTCCATAACTTACTTAGGTCCTTCCTCACCCTAGTCTAATTGAAAACCTTCAAAACCAGCCAAAGATGGTTGATAACAAGAACATTCTTGACCAATTGGCTTCCTGGTTGAAGGCTATTGCATGATGGTCCCATCAAAAGTAGTAAAATAGAAAACTGTTGACTGACAGTACATAAACCAATCGGAAAGGATTGTTTTGAATGAGTATTAATGATGGCCATTGTGGCCTTTGCCATCAATGTTGTTAGATATCAGTGGTCATTCATTATATTTGACTGACTGGCCTGTGGGCCAATCAGAATACGGGGGCGGTGCTTCACTGGTGTCGTGGGTGGAGCTATGCTCCGTGTCCCAGGAAATAGCAAAACAAAACTAGTAGTTTGAGCTTGACATTGATTGTGTGAAACCATCTGGTTCAACCCGATCGATGTCAAAACTAAGGAACATCGACCATAACCCATCGATGGTTTATAAACATCGATGGCCGATGGCCGATGGCCATCCCTAATGAGAATTGCATCAGCCAATCACATGGTCTAATTTCCAAACTAATTTGCATAAGGAATTTATTTGCTCTCCATAACTTACTTAGGTCCTTCCTCACCCTAGTCTAATTGAAAACCTTCAAAACCAGCCAAAGATGGTTGATAACAAGAATATTCTTGACCAATTGGCTTCATGGTTGAAGACTATTGCATGATGGTCCCATCAAAAGTAGTAAAATAGAAAACTGTTGACTGATAGTACATAAACCAATCGGAAAGGATTGTTTTGAATGAGTATTAACGATGGCCATTGTGGCCTTTGTCATCAATGTTGTTACATATCAGTGGTCATTCATTATATTTGACTGACTGGCCTGTGGGCCAATCAGAATACGGGGGCGGGGCTTCACTGTTGTCGTGGGCGGAGCTATGCTCCGTGTCCCAGGAAATAGCAAAACAAAACTAGTAGTTTGAGCTTGACATTGATTGTGTCAAACCATCTGGTTCAACCCGATCAATGTCAAAACTAAGGAACATCGACCATAACCCATCGATGGATTATAAACATCGATGGCCATCCCTAATGAGAATAGCATCAGCCAATCAGATGGTCTAATTTCCAAACTAATTTGCATAAGGAATTTATTTGCTCTCCATAACTTACTTAGGTCCTTCCTCACCCTAGTCTAATTGAAAACCTTCAAAACCAGCCAAAGATGGTTGATAACAAGAACATTCTTGACCAATTGGCTTCCTGCTTGAAGACTATTGCATGATGGTCCCATCAAAAGTAGTAAAATAGAAAACTGTTGACTGACAGTACATAAACCAATCGGAAAGGATTGTTTTGAATGAGTATTACCGATGGCCATTGTGGCCTTTGCCATCAATGTTGTTACATATCAGTGGTCATTCATTATATTTGACTGACTGGCCTGTGGACCAATCAGAATACGGGGGCGGGGCTTCACTGGTGTCGTGGGTGGAGCTATGCTCCGTGTCCCAGGAAATAGCAAAACAAAACTAGTAGTTTGAGCTTGACATTGATTGTGTGAAACCATCTGGTTCAACCCGATCGATGTCAAAACTAAGGAACATCGACCATAACCCATCGATGGTTTATAAACATCGATGGCCGATGGCCATCCCTAATGAAAATTGCACCAGCCAATCAGATGGTCTAATTTCCAAACTAATTTGCATAAGGAATTTATTTGCTCTCCATAACTTACTTAGGTCCTTCCTCACCCTAGTCTAATTGAAAACCTTCAAAACCAGCCAAAGATGGTTGATAACAAGAATATTCTTGACCAATTGGCTTCATGGTTGAAGACTATTGCATGATGGTCCCATCAAAAGTAGTAAAATAGAAAACTGTTGACTGATAGTACATAAACCAATCGGAAAGGATTGTTTTGAATGAGTATTAACGATGGCCATTGTGGCCTTTGTCATCAATGTTGTTACATATCAGTGGTCATTCATTATATTTGACTGACTGGCCTGTGGGCCAATCAGAATACGGGGGCGGGGCTTCACTGTTGTCGTGGGCGGAGCTATGCTCCGTGTCCCAGGAAATAGCAAAACAAAACTAGTAGTTTGAGCTTGACATTGATTGTGTCAAACCATCTGGTTCAACCCGATCAATGTCAAAACTAAGGAACATCGACCATAACCCATCGATGGATTATAAACATCGATGGCCATCCCTAATGAGAATAGCATCAGCCAATCAGATGGTCTAATTTCCAAACTAATTTGCATAAGGAATTTATTTGCTCTCCATAACTTACTTAGGTCCTTCCTCACCCTAGTCTAATTGAAAACCTTCAAAACCAGCCAAAGATGGTTGATAACAAGAACATTCTTGACCAATTGGCTTCCTGCTTGAAGACTATTGCATGATGGTCCCATCAAAAGTAGTAAAATAGAAAACTGTTGACTGACAGTACATAAACCAATCGGAAAGGATTGTTTTGAATGAGTATTACCGATGGCCATTGTGGCCTTTGCCATCAATGTTGTTACATATCAGTGGTCATTCATTATATTTGACTGACTGGCCTGTGGACCAATCAGAATACGGGGGCGGGGCTTCACTGGTGTCGTGGGTGGAGCTATGCTCCGTGTCCCAGGAAATAGCAAAACAAAACTAGTAGTTTGAGCTTGACATTGATTGTGTGAAACCATCTGGTTCAACCCGATCGATGTCAAAACTAAGGAACATCGACCATAACCCATCGATGGTTTATAAACATCGATGGCCGATGGCCATCCCTAATGAAAATTGCACCAGCCAATCAGATGGTCTAATTTCCAAACTAATTTGCATAAGGAATTTATTTGCTCTCCATAACTTACTTAGGTCCTTCCTCACCCTAGTCTAATTGAAAACCTACAAAACCAGCCAAAGATGGTTGATAACAAGAACATTCTTGGCCAATTGGCTTCCTGGTTGAAGACTATTGCATGATGGTCCCATCAAAAGTAGTAAAATAGAAAACTGTTGACTGACAGTACATAATCCAATCGGAAAATATTGTTTTGAATGAGTATAAACGATGGCCATTGTGGCCTTTGCCATCAATGTTGTTACATATCAGTGGTCATTCATTATATTTGACTGACTGGCCTGTGGGCCAATCAGAATATGGGGGCGGGGCTATGCTCCGTGTCCCAGGAAATAGCAAAACAAAACTAGTAGTTTGAGCTTGACATTGATTGTGTGAAACCATCTGGTTCAACCCGATCAATGTCAAAACTAAGGAACATCGACCATAACCCATCGATGGTTTATAAACATCGATGGCCATCCCTAATGAGAATTGCATCAGCCAATCAGATGGTCTAATTTCCAAACTAAATTTCATAAGGAATTTATTTGCTCTCCATAACTTACTTAGGTCCTTCCTCACCCTAGTCTAATTGAAAACCTTCAAAACAAGCCAAACATGGTTGAAAACAAGAACATTCTTGACCAATTGGCTTCCTGGTTGAAGACTATTGCATGATGGTCCCATCAAAAGTAGTAAAATAGAAAACTGTTGACTGACAGTACATAAACCAATCGGAAAGGATTGTTTTGAATGAGTATTAACGATTGCCATTGTGGCCTTTGCCATCAATGTTGTTACATATCAGTGGTCATTCATTATATTTGACTGACTGGCTGGCCTGTGGGCCAATCAGAATACGGGGGCGGGGCTTCGTGGGTGGAGCTATGCTCCGTGTCCCAGGAAATAGCAAAACAAAACTAGTAGTTTGAGCTTGACATTGATTGTGTGAAACCATCTGGTTCAACCCGATCGATGTAAAAACTAAGGAACATCGACCATAACCCATCGATGGTTTATAAACATCGATTGCCGATGGCCGATGGCCATCCCTAATGAGAATTGCATCAGCCAATCAGATGATCTAATTTCCAAACTAATTTGCATAAGGAATTTATTTGCTCTCCATAACTTACTTAGGTCCTTCCTCACCCTAGTCTAATTGAAAACCTTCAAAACCAGCCAAAGATGGTTGATAACAAGAACATTCTTGACCAATTGGCTTCCTGGTTGAAGGCTATTGCATGATGGTCCCATCAAAAGTAGTAAAATAGAAAACTGTTGACTGACAGTACATAAACCAATCGGAAAGGATTGTTTTGAATGAGTATTAATGATGGCCATTGTGGCCTTTGCCATCAATGTTGTTAGATATCAGTGGTCATTCATTATATTTGACTGACTGGCCTGTGGGCCAATCAGAATACGGGGGCGGTGCTTCACTGGTGTCGTGGGTGGAGCTATGCTCCGTGTCCCAGGAAATAGCAAAACAAAACTAGTAGTTTGAGCTTGACATTGATTGTGTGAAACCATCTGGTTCAACCCGATCGATGTCAAAACTAAGGAACATCGACCATAACCCATCGATGGTTTATAAACATCGATGGCCGATGGCCGATGGCCATCCCTAATGAGAATTGCATCAGCCAATCACATGGTCTAATTTCCAAACTAATTTGCATAAGGAATTTATTTGCTCTCCATAACTTACTTAGGTCCTTCCTCACCCTAGTCTAATTGAAAACCTTCAAAACCAGCCAAAGATGGTTGATAACAAGAATATTCTTGACCAATTGGCTTCATGGTTGAAGACTATTGCATGATGGTCCCATCAAAAGTAGTAAAATAGAAAACTGTTGACTGATAGTACATAAACCAATCGGAAAGGATTGTTTTGAATGAGTATTAACGATGGCCATTGTGGCCTTTGTCATCAATGTTGTTACATATCAGTGGTCATTCATTATATTTGACTGACTGGCCTGTGGGCCAATCAGAATACGGGGGCGGGGCTTCACTGTTGTCGTGGGTGGAGCTATGCTCCGTGTCCCAGGAAATAGCAAAACAAAACTAGTAGTTTGAGCTTGACATTGATTGTGTCAAACCATCTGGTTCAACCCGATCAATGTCAAAACTAAGGAACATCGACCATAACCCATCGATGGATTATAAACATCGATGGCCATCCCTAATGAGAATAGCATCAGCCAATCAGATGGTCTAATTTCCAAACTAATTTGCATAAGGAATTTATTTGCTCTCCATAACTTACTTAGGTCCTTCCTCACCCTAGTCTAATTGAAAACCTTCAAAACCAGCCAAAGATGGTTGATAACAAGAACATTCTTGACCAATTGGCTTCCTTTTTGAAGACTATTGCATGATGGTCCCATCAAAAGTAGTAAAATAGAAAACTGTTGACTGACAGTACATAAACCAATCGGAAAGGATTGTTTTAAATGAGTATTAACGATGGCCATTGTGGCCTTTGCCATCAATGTTGTTACATATCAGTGGTCATTCATTATATTTGACTGACTGGCCTGTGGGTCAATCAGAATACGGGGGCGGGGCTTCACTGGTGTCGTGGGTGGAGCTATGCTCCGTGTCCCAGGAAATAGCAAAACAAAACTAGTAGTTTGAGCTTGACATTGATTGTGTGAAACCATCTGGTTCAACCCGATCGATGTAAAAACTAAGGAACATCGACCATAACCCATCGATGGTTTATAAACATCGATGGCCGATGGCCATCCCTAATGAGAATTGCATCAGCCAATCAGATGGTCTAATTTCCAAACTAATTTGCATAAGGAATTTATTTGCTCTCCATAACTTACTTAGGTCCTTCCTCACCCTAGTCTAATTGAAAACTTTCAAAACCAGCCAAAGATGGTTGATAACACGAACATTCTTGACCAATTGGCTTCCTGGTTGAAGGCTATTGCATGATGGTCCCATCAAAAGTAGTAAAATAGAAAACTGTTGTCTGACAGTACATAAACCAATCGGAAAGGATTGTTTTGAATGAGTATTAATGATGGCCATTGTGGCCTTTGCCATCAATGTTGTTAGATATCAGTGGTCATTCATTATATTTGACTGACTGGCCTGTTGGCCAATCAGAATACGGGGGCGGGGCTTCACTGGTGTCGTGGGTGGAGCTATGCTCCGTGTCCCAGGAAATAGCAAAACAAAACTAGTAGTTTGAGCTTGACATTGATTGTGTGAAACCATCTGGTTCAACCCGATCGATGTCAAAACTAAGGAACATCGACCATAACCCATCGATGGTTTATAAACATCGATGGCCGATGGCCGATGGCCATCCCTAATGAGAATTGCATCAGCCAATCAGATGGTCTAATTTCCAAACTAATTTGCATAAGGAATTTATTTGCTCTCCATAACTTACTTAGGTCCTTCCTCACCCTAGTCTAATTGAAAACCTTCAAAACCAGCTAAAGATGGTTGATAACAAGAACATTCTTGACCAATTGGCTTCCTTTTTGAAGACTATTGCATGATGGTCCCATCAAAAGTAGTAAAATAGAAAACTGTTGACTGACAGTACATAAGCCAATCGGAAAGGATTGTTTTAAATGAGTATTAACGATGGCCATTGTGGCCTTTGCCATCAATGTTGTTACATATCAGTGGTCATTCATTATATTTGACTGACTGGCCTGTGGGTCAATCAGAATACGGGGGCGGGGCTTCACTGGTGTCGTGGGTGGAGCTATGCTCCGTGTCCCAGGAAATAGCAAAACAAAACTAGTAGTTTGAGCTTGACATTGATTGTGTGAAACCATCTGGTTCAACCCGATTGATGTAAAAACTAAGGAACATCGACCATAACCCATCGATGGTTTATAAACATCGATGGCCGATGGCCGATGGCCATCCCTAATGAGAATTGCATCAGCCAATCAGATGGTCTAATTTCCAAACTAATTTGCATAAGGAATTTATTTGCTCTCCATAACTTACTTAGGTCCTTCCTCACCCTAGTCTAATTGAAAACCTTCAAAACCAGCCAAAGATGGTTGATAACAAGAACATTCTTGACCAATTGGCTTCCTGGTTGAAGGCTATTGCATGATGGTCCCATCAAAAGTAGTAAAATAGAAAACTGTTGTCTGACAGTACATAAACCAATCGGAAAGGATTGTTTTGAATGAGTATTAATGATGGCCATTGTGGCCTTTGCCATCAATGTTGTTAGATATCAGTGGTCATTCATTATATTTGACTGACTGGCCTGTTGGCCAATCAGAATACGGGGGCGGGGCTTCGTGGGTGGAGCTATGCTCCGTGTCCCAGGAAATAGCAAAACAAAACTAGTAGTTTGAGCTTGACATTGATTGTGTGAAACCATCTGGTTCAACCCGATCGATGTAAAAACTAAGGAACATCGACCATAACCCATCGATGGTTTATAAACATCGATGGCCGATGGCCATCCCTAATGAGAATTGCATCAGCCAATCAGATGGTCTAATTTCCAAACTAATTTGCATAAGGAATTTATTTGCTCTCCATAACTTACTTAGGTCCTTCCTCACCCTAGTCTAATTGAAAACCTTCAAAACCAGCCAAAGGTGGTTGATAACAAGAACATTCTTGACCAATTGGCTTCCTGGTTGAAGGCTATTGCATGATGGTCCCATCAAAAGTAGTAAAATAGAAAACTGTTGTCTGACAGTACATAAACCAATCGGAAAGGATTGTTTTGAATGAGTATTAATGATGGCCATTGTGGCCTTTGCCATCAATGTTGTTAGATATCAGTGGTCATTCATTATATTTGACTGACTGGCCTGTGGGCCAATCAGAATACGGGGGCGGTGCTTCACTGGTGTCGTGGGTGGAGCTATGCTCCGTGTCCCAGGAAATAGCAAAACAAAACTAGTAGTTTGAGCTTGACATTGATTGTGTGAAACCATCTGGTTCAACCCGATCGATGTCAAAACTAAGGAACATCGACCATAACCCATCGATGGTTTATAAACATCGATGGCCGATGGCCGATGGCCATCCCTAATGAGAATTGCATCAGCCAATCAGATGGTCTAATTTCCAAACTAATTTGCATAAGGAATTTATTTGCTCTCCATAACTTACTTAGGTCCTTCCTCACCCTAGTCTAATTGAAAACCTTCAAAACCAGCCAAAGATGGTTGATAACAAGAATATTCTTGACCAATTGGCTTCATGGTTGAAGACTATTGCATGATGGTCCCATCAAAAGTAGTAAAATAGAAAACTGTTGACTGATAGTACATAAACCAATCGGAAAGGATTGTTTTGAATGAGTATTAACGATGGCCATTGTGGCCTTTGTCATCAATGTTGTTACATATCAGTGGTCATTCATTATATTTGACTGACTGGCCTGTGGGCCAATCAGAATACGGGGGCGGGGCTTCACTGTTGTCGTGGGCGGAGCTATGCTCCGTGTCCCAGGAAATAGCAAAACAAAACTAGTAGTTTGAGCTTGACATTGATTGTGTCAAACCATCTGGTTCAACCCGATCAATGTCAAAACTAAGGAACATCGACCATAACCCATCGATGGATTATAAACATCGATGGCCATCCCTAATGAGAATAGCATCAGCCAATCAGATGGTCTAATTTCCAAACTAATTTGCATAAGGAATTTATTTGCTCTCCATAACTTACTTAGGTCCTTCCTCACCCTAGTCTAATTGAAAACCTTCAAAACCAGCCAAAGATGGTTGATAACAAGAACATTCTTGACCAATTGGCTTCCTGCTTGAAGACTATTGCATGATGGTCCCATCAAAAGTAGTAAAATAGAAAACTGTTGACTGACAGTACATAAACCAATCGGAAAGGATTGTTTTGAATGAGTATTACCGATGGCCATTGTGGCCTTTGCCATCAATGTTGTTACATATCAGTGGTCATTCATTATATTTGACTGACTGGCCTGTGGACCAATCAGAATACGGGGGCGGGGCTTCACTGGTGTCGTGGGTGGAGCTATGCTCCGTGTCCCAGGAAATAGCAAAACAAAACTAGTAGTTTGAGCTTGACATTGATTGTGTGAAACCATCTGGTTCAACCCGATCGATGTCAAAACTAAGGAACATCGACCATAACCCATCGATGGTTTATAAACATCGATGGCCGATGGCCATCCCTAATGAAAATTGCACCAGCCAATCAGATGGTCTAATTTCCAAACTAATTTGCATAAGGAATTTATTTGCTCTCCATAACTTACTTAGGTCCTTCCTCACCCTAGTCTAATTGAAAACCTACAAAACCAGCCAAAGATGGTTGATAACAAGAACATTCTTGGCCAATTGGCTTCCTGGTTGAAGACTATTGCATGATGGTCCCATCAAAAGTAGTAAAATAGAAAACTGTTGACTGACAGTACATAATCCAATCGGAAAATATTGTTTTGAATGAGTATAAACGATGGCCATTGTGGCCTTTGCCATCAATGTTGTTACATATCAGTGGTCATTCATTATATTTGACTGACTGGCCTGTGGGCCAATCAGAATATGGGGGCGGGGCTATGCTCCGTGTCCCAGGAAATAGCAAAACAAAACTAGTAGTTTGAGCTTGACATTGATTGTGTGAAACCATCTGGTTCAACCCGATCAATGTCAAAACTAAGGAACATCGACCATAACCCATCGATGGTTTATAAACATCGATGGCCATCCCTAATGAGAATTGCATCAGCCAATCAGATGGTCTAATTTCCAAACTAAATTTCATAAGGAATTTATTTGCTCTCCATAACTTACTTAGGTCCTTCCTCACCCTAGTCTAATTGAAAACCTTCAAAACAAGCCAAACATGGTTGAAAACAAGAACATTCTTGACCAATTGGCTTCCTGGTTGAAGACTATTGCATGATGGTCCCATCAAAAGTAGTAAAATAGAAAACTGTTGACTGACAGTACATAAACCAATCGGAAAGGATTGTTTTGAATGAGTATTAACGATTGCCATTGTGGCCTTTGCCATCAATGTTGTTACATATCAGTGGTCATTCATTATATTTGACTGACTGGCTGGCCTGTGGGCCAATCAGAATACGGGGGCGGGGCTTCGTGGGTGGAGCTATGCTCCGTGTCCCAGGAAATAGCAAAACAAAACTAGTAGTTTGAGCTTGACATTGATTGTGTGAAACCATCTGGTTCAACCCGATCGATGTAAAAACTAAGGAACATCGACCATAACCCATCGATGGTTTATAAACATCGATTGCCGATGGCCGATGGCCATCCCTAATGAGAATTGCATCAGCCAATCAGATGATCTAATTTCCAAACTAATTTGCATAAGGAATTTATTTGCTCTCCATAACTTACTTAGGTCCTTCCTCACCCTAGTCTAATTGAAAACCTTCAAAACCAGCCAAAGATGGTTGATAACAAGAACATTCTTGACCAATTGGCTTCCTGGTTGAAGGCTATTGCATGATGGTCCCATCAAAAGTAGTAAAATAGAAAACTGTTGACTGACAGTACATAAACCAATCGGAAAGGATTGTTTTGAATGAGTATTAATGATGGCCATTGTGGCCTTTGCCATCAATGTTGTTAGATATCAGTGGTCATTCATTATATTTGACTGACTGGCCTGTGGGCCAATCAGAATACGGGGGCGGTGCTTCACTGGTGTCGTGGGTGGAGCTATGCTCCGTGTCCCAGGAAATAGCAAAACAAAACTAGTAGTTTGAGCTTGACATTGATTGTGTGAAACCATCTGGTTCAACCCGATCGATGTCAAAACTAAGGAACATCGACCATAACCCATCGATGGTTTATAAACATCGATGGCCGATGGCCGATGGCCATCCCTAATGAGAATTGCATCAGCCAATCACATGGTCTAATTTCCAAACTAATTTGCATAAGGAATTTATTTGCTCTCCATAACTTACTTAGGTCCTTCCTCACCCTAGTCTAATTGAAAACCTTCAAAACCAGCCAAAGATGGTTGATAACAAGAATATTCTTGACCAATTGGCTTCATGGTTGAAGACTATTGCATGATGGTCCCATCAAAAGTAGTAAAATAGAAAACTGTTGACTGATAGTACATAAACCAATCGGAAAGGATTGTTTTGAATGAGTATTAACGATGGCCATTGTGGCCTTTGTCATCAATGTTGTTACATATCAGTGGTCATTCATTATATTTGACTGACTGGCCTGTGGGCCAATCAGAATACGGGGGCGGGGCTTCACTGTTGTCGTGGGTGGAGCTATGCTCCGTGTCCCAGGAAATAGCAAAACAAAACTAGTAGTTTGAGCTTGACATTGATTGTGTCAAACCATCTGGTTCAACCCGATCAATGTCAAAACTAAGGAACATCGACCATAACCCATCGATGGATTATAAACATCGATGGCCATCCCTAATGAGAATAGCATCAGCCAATCAGATGGTCTAATTTCCAAACTAATTTGCATAAGGAATTTATTTGCTCTCCATAACTTACTTAGGTCCTTCCTCACCCTAGTCTAATTGAAAACCTTCAAAACCAGCCAAAGATGGTTGATAACAAGAACATTCTTGACCAATTGGCTTCCTTTTTGAAGACTATTGCATGATGGTCCCATCAAAAGTAGTAAAATAGAAAACTGTTGACTGACAGTACATAAACCAATCGGAAAGGATTGTTTTAAATGAGTATTAACGATGGCCATTGTGGCCTTTGCCATCAATGTTGTTACATATCAGTGGTCATTCATTATATTTGACTGACTGGCCTGTGGGTCAATCAGAATACGGGGGCGGGGCTTCACTGGTGTCGTGGGTGGAGCTATGCTCCGTGTCCCAGGAAATAGCAAAACAAAACTAGTAGTTTGAGCTTGACATTGATTGTGTGAAACCATCTGGTTCAACCCGATCGATGTAAAAACTAAGGAACATCGACCATAACCCATCGATGGTTTATAAACATCGATGGCCGATGGCCATCCCTAATGAGAATTGCATCAGCCAATCAGATGGTCTAATTTCCAAACTAATTTGCATAAGGAATTTATTTGCTCTCCATAACTTACTTAGGTCCTTCCTCACCCTAGTCTAATTGAAAACTTTCAAAACCAGCCAAAGATGGTTGATAACATGAACATTCTTGACCAATTGGCTTCCTGGTTGAAGGCTATTGCATGATGGTCCCATCAAAAGTAGTAAAATAGAAAACTGTTGTCTGACAGTACATAAACCAATCGGAAAGGATTGTTTTGAATGAGTATTAATGATGGCCATTGTGGCCTTTGCCATCAATGTTGTTAGATATCAGTGGTCATTCATTATATTTGACTGACTGGCCTGTTGGCCAATCAGAATACGGGGGCGGGGCTTCACTGGTGTCGTGGGTGGAGCTATGCTCCGTGTCCCAGGAAATAGCAAAACAAAACTAGTAGTTTGAGCTTGACATTGATTGTGTGAAACCATCTGGTTCAACCCGATCGATGTCAAAACTAAGGAACATCGACCATAACCCATCGATGGTTTATAAACATCGATGGCCGATGGCCGATGGCCATCCCTAATGAGAATTGCATCAGCCAATCAGATGGTCTAATTTCCAAACTAATTTGCATAAGGAATTTATTTGCTCTCCATAACTTACTTAGGTCCTTCCTCACCCTAGTCTAATTGAAAACCTTCAAAACCAGCTAAAGATGGTTGATAACAAGAACATTCTTGACCAATTGGCTTCCTTTTTGAAGACTATTGCATGATGGTCCCATCAAAAGTAGTAAAATAGAAAACTGTTGACTGACAGTACATAAGCCAATCGGAAAGGATTGTTTTAAATGAGTATTAACGATGGCCATTGTGGCCTTTGCCATCAATGTTGTTACATATCAGTGGTCATTCATTATATTTGACTGACTGGCCTGTGGGTCAATCAGAATACGGGGGCGGGGCTTCACTGGTGTCGTGGGTGGAGCTATGCTCCGTGTCCCAGGAAATAGCAAAACAAAACTAGTAGTTTGAGCTTGACATTGATTGTGTGAAACCATCTGGTTCAACCCGATTGATGTAAAAACTAAGGAACATCGACCATAACCCATCGATGGTTTATAAACATCGATGGCCGATGGCCGATGGCCATCCCTAATGAGAATTGCATCAGCCAATCAGATGGTCTAATTTCCAAACTAATTTGCATAAGGAATTTATTTGCTCTCCATAACTTACTTAGGTCCTTCCTCACCCTAGTCTAATTGAAAACCTTCAAAACCAGCCAAAGATGGTTGATAACAAGAACATTCTTGACCAATTGGCTTCCTGGTTGAAGGCTATTGCATGATGGTCCCATCAAAAGTAGTAAAATAGAAAACTGTTGTCTGACAGTACATAAACCAATCGGAAAGGATTGTTTTGAATGAGTATTAATGATGGCCATTGTGGCCTTTGCCATCAATGTTGTTAGATATCAGTGGTCATTCATTATATTTGACTGACTGGCCTGTTGGCCAATCAGAATACGGGGGCGGGGCTTCGTGGGTGGAGCTATGCTCCGTGTCCCAGGAAATAGCAAAACAAAACTAGTAGTTTGAGCTTGACATTGATTGTGTGAAACCATCTGGTTCAACCCGATCGATGTAAAAACTAAGGAACATCGACCATAACCCATCGATGGTTTATAAACATCGATGGCCGATGGCCATCCCTAATGAGAATTGCATCAGCCAATCAGATGGTCTAATTTCCAAACTAATTTGCATAAGGAATTTATTTGCTCTCCATAACTTACTTAGGTCCTTCCTCACCCTAGTCTAATTGAAAACCTTCAAAACCAGCCAAAGGTGGTTGATAACAAGAACATTCTTGACCAATTGGCTTCCTGGTTGAAGGCTATTGCATGATGGTCCCATCAAAAGTAGTAAAATAGAAAACTGTTGTCTGACAGTACATAAACCAATCGGAAAGGATTGTTTTGAATGAGTATTAATGATGGCCATTGTGGCCTTTGCCATCAATGTTGTTAGATATCAGTGGTCATTCATTATATTTGACTGACTGGCCTGTGGGCCAATCAGAATACGGGGGCGGTGCTTCACTGGTGTCGTGGGTGGAGCTATGCTCCGTGTCCCAGGAAATAGCAAAACAAAACTAGTAGTTTGAGCTTGACATTGATTGTGTGAAACCATCTGGTTCAACCCGATCGATGTCAAAACTAAGGAACATCGACCATAACCCATCGATGGTTTATAAACATCGATGGCCGATGGCCGATGGCCGATGGCCATCCCTAATGAGAATTGCATCAGCCAATCAGATGGTCTAATTTCCAAACTAATTTGCATAAGGAATTTATTTGCTCTCCATAACTTACTAAGGTCCTTCCTCACCCTAGTCTAATTGAAAACCTTCAAAACCAGCCAAAGATGGTTGATAACAAGAACATTCTTGACCAATTGGCTTCCTGCTTGAAGACTATTGCATGATGGTCCCATCAAAAATAGTAAAATAGAAAACTGTTGACTGACAGTACATAAACCAATCGGAAAGGATTGTTTTGAATGAGTATTAACGATGGCCATTGTGGCCTTTGCCATCAATGTTGTTACATATCAGTGGTCATTCATTATATTTGACTGATTGGCCTGTGGGCCAATCAGAATACGGGGGCGGGGCTTCACTGGTGTCGTGGGTGGAGCTATGCTCCGTGTCCCAGGAAATAGCAAAACAAAACTAGTAGTTTGAGCTTGACATTGATTGTGTCAAACCATCTGGTTCAACCCGATCGATGTCAAAACTAAGGAACATCGACCATAACCCATCGATGGTTTATAAACATCGATGGCCGATGGCCATCCCTAATGAGAATTGCATCAGCCAATCAGATGGTCTAATTTCCAAACTAATTTGCATAAGGAATTTATTTGCTCTCCATAACTTACTTAGGTCCTTCCTCACCCTAGTCTAATTGAAAACCTTCAAAACCAGCTAAAGATGGTTGATAACAAGAACATTCTTCACCAATTGGCTTCCTTTTTGAAGACTATTGCATGATGGTCCCATCAAAAGTAGTAAAATAGAAAACTGTTGACTGACAGTACATAAACCAATCGGAAAGGATTGTTTTAAATGAGTATTAACGATGGCCATTGTGGCCTTTGCCATCAATGTTGTTACATATCAGTGGTCATTCATTATATTTGACTGACTGGCCTGTGGGTCAATCAGAATACGGGGGCGGGGCTTCACTGGTGTCGTGGGTGGAGCTATGCTCCGTGTCCCAGGAAATAGCAAAACAAAACTAGTAGTTTGAGCTTGACATTGATTGTGTGAAACCATCTGGTTCAACCCGATCGATGTAAAAACTAAGGAACATCGACCATAACCCATCCATGGTTTATAAACATCGATGGTTTATAAACATCGATGGCCGATGGCCGATGGCCGATGGCCGATGGCCATCCCTAATGAGAATTGCATCAGCCAATCAGATGGTCTAATTTCCAAACTAATTTGCATAAGGAATTTATTTGCTCTCCATAACTTACTTAGGTCCTTCCTCACCCTAGTCTAATTGAAAACCTTCAAAACCAGCCAAAGATGGTTGATAACAAGAACATTCTTGACCAATTGGCTTCCTGGTTGAAGGCTATTGCATGATGGTCCCATCAAAAGTAGTAAAATAGAAAACTGTTGTCTGACAGTACATAAACCAATCGGAAAGGATTGTTTTGAATGAGTATTAATGATGGCCATTGTGGCCTTTGCCATCAATGGTGTTAGATATCAGTGGTCATTCATTATATTTGACTGACTGGCCTGTTGGCCAATCAGAATACGGGGGCGGGGCTTCGTGGGTGGAGCTATGCTCCGTGTCCCAGGAAATAGCAAAACAAAACTAGTAGTTTGAGCTTGACATTGATTGTGTGAAACCATCTGGTTCAACCCGATCGATGTAAAAACTAAGGAACATCGACCATAACCCATCGATGGTTTATAAACATCGATGGCCGATGGCCATCCCTAATGAGAATTGCATCAGCCAATCAGATGGTCTAATTTCCAAACTAATTTGCATAAGGAATTTATTTGCTCTCCATAACTTACTTAGGTCCTTCCTCACCCTAGTCTAATTGAAAACCTTCAAAACCAGCCAAAGATGGTTGATAACAAGAACATTCTTGACCAATTGGCTTCCTGGTTGAAGGCTATTGCATGATGGTCCCATCAAAAGTAGTAAAATAGAAAACTGTTGTCTGACAGTACATAAACCAATCGGAAAGGATTGTTTTGAATGAGTATTAATGATGGCCATTGTGGCCTTTGCCATCAATGTTGTTAGATATCAGTGGTCATTCATTATATTTGACTGACTGGCCTGTGGGCCAATCAGAATACGGGGGCGGTGCTTCACTGGTGTCGTGGGTGGAGCTATGCTCCGTGTCCCAGGAAATAGCAAAACAAAACTAGTAGTTTGAGCTTGACATTGATTGTGTGAAACCATCTGGTTCAACCCGATCGATGTCAAAACTAAGGAACATCGACCATAACCCATCGATGGTTTATAAACATCGATGGCCGATGGCCGATGGCCGATGGCCATCCCTAATGAGAATTGCATCAGCCAATCAGATGGTCTAATTTCCAAACTAATTTGCATAAGGAATTTATTTGCTCTCCATAACTTACTTAGGTCCTTCCTCACCCTAGTCTAATTGAAAACCTTCAAAACCAGCCAAAGATGGTTGATAACAAGAACATTCTTGACCAATTGGCTTCCTGGTTGAAGACTATTGCATGATGGTCCCATCAAAAGTAGTAAAATAGAAAACTGTTGACTGACAGTACATAAACCAATCGGAAAGGATTGTTTTGAATGAGTATTAACGATGGCCATTGTGGCCTTTGTCATCAATGTTGTTACATATCAGTGGTCATTCATTATATTTGACTGACTGGCCTGTGGGCCAATCAGAATACGGGGCGGGGCTTCACTGTTGTCGTGGGTGGAGCTATGCTCGTGTCCCAGGAAATAGCAAAACAAAACTAGTAGTTTGAGCTTGACATTGATTGTGTCAAACCATCTGGTTCAACCCGATCAATGTAAAAACTAAGGAACATCGACCATAACCCATCGATAGATTATAAACATCGATGGCCATCCCTAATGAGAATAGCATCAGCCAATCAGATGGTCTAATTTCCAAACTAATTTGCATAAGGAATTTATTTGCTCTCCATAACTTACTTAGGTCCTTTCTCACCCTAGTCTAATTGAAAACCTTCAAAACCAGCCAAAGATGGTTGATAACAAGAACATTCTTGACCAATTGGCTTCCTTTTTGAAGACTATTGCATGATGGTCCCATCAAAAGTAGTAAAATAGAAAACTGTTGACTGACAGTACATAAACCAATCGGAAAGGATTGTTTTAAATGAGTATTAACGATGGCCATTGTGGCCTTTGCCATCAATGTTGTTACATATCAGTGGTCATTCATTATATTTGACTGACTGGCCTGTGGGTCAATCAGAATACGGGGGCGGGGCTTCACTGGTGTCGTGGGTGGAGCTATGCTCCGTGTCCCAGGAAATAGCAAAACAAAACTAGTAGTTTGAGCTTGACATTGATTGTGTGAAACCATCTGGTTCAACCCGATCGATGTCAAAACTAAGGAACATCGACCATAACCCATCGATGGTTTATAAACATCGATGGCCGATGGCCATCCCTAATGAGAATTGCATCAGCCAATCAGATGGTCTAATTTCCAAACAAATTTGCATAAGGAATTTATTTGCTCTCCATAACTTACTTAGGTCCTTCCTCACCCTAGTCTAATTGAAAACCTTCAAAACCAGCCAAAGATGGTTGATAACAAGAACATTCTTGACCAATTGGCTTCCTGCTTGAAGACTATTGCATGATGGTCCCATCAAAAATAGTAAAATAGAAAACTGTTGACTGACAGTACATAAACCAATCGGAAAGGATTGTTTTGAATGAGTATTAACGATGGCCATTGTGGCCTTTGCCATCAATGTTGTTACATATCAGTGGTCATTCATTATATTTGACTGATTGGCCTGTGGGCCAATCAGAATACGGGGGCGGGGCTTCACTGGTGTCGTGGGTGGAGCTATGCTCCGTGTCCCAGGAAATAGCAAAACAAAACTAGTAGTTTGAGCTTGACATTGATTGTGTCAAACCATCTGGTTCAACCCGATCGATGTCAAAACTAAGGAACATCGACCATAACCCATCGATGGTTTATAAACATCGATGGCCGATGGCCATCCCTAATGAGAATTGCATCAGCCAATCAGATGGTCTAATTTCCAAACTAATTTGCATAAGGAATTTATTTGCTCTCCATAACTTACTTAGGTCCTTCCTCACCCTAGTCTAATTGAAAACCTTCAAAACCAGCTAAAGATGGTTGATAACAAGAACATTCTTGACCAATTGGCTTCCTTTTTGAAGACTATTGCATGATGGTCCCATCAAAAGTAGTAAAATAGAAAACTGTTGACTGACAGTACATAAACCAATCGGAAAGGATTGTTTTAAATGAGTATTAACGATGGCCATTGTGGCCTTTGCCATCAATGTTGTTACATATCAGTGGTCATTCATTATATTTGACTGACTGGCCTGTGGGTCAATCAGAATACGGGGGCGGGGCTTCACTGGTGTCGTGGGTGGAGCTATGCTCCGTGTCCCAGGAAATAGCAAAACAAAACTAGTAGTTTGAGCTTGACATTGATTGTGTGAAACCATCTGGTTCAACCCGATCGATGTAAAAACTAAGGAACATCGACCATAACCCATCCATGGTTTATAAACATCGATGGTTTATAAACATCGATGGCCGATGGCCGATGGCCATCCCTAATGAGAATTGCATCAGCCAATCAGATGGTCTAATTTCCAAACTAATTTGCATAAGGAATTTATTTGCTCTCCATAACTTACTTAGGTCCTTCCTCACCCTAGTCTAATTGAAAACCTTCAAAACCAGCCAAAGATGGTTGATAACAAGAACATTCTTGACCAATTGGCTTCCTGGTTGAAGGCTATTGCATGATGGTCCCATCAAAAGTAGTAAAATAGAAAACTGTTGTCTGACAGTACATAAACCAATCGGAAAGGATTGTTTTGAATGAGTATTAATGATGGCCATTGTGGCCTTTGCCATCAATGTTGTTAGATATCAGTGGTCATTTATTATATTTGACTGACTGGCCTGTTGGCCAATCAGAATACGGGGGCGGGGCTTCGTGGGTGGAGCTATGCTCCGTGTCCCAGGAAATAGCAAAACAAAACTAGTAGTTTGAGCTTGACATTGATTGTGTGAAACCATCTGGTTCAACCCGATCGATGTAAAAACTAAGGAACATCGACCATAACCCATCGATGGTTTATAAACATCGATGGCCGATGGCCGATGGCCATCCCTAATGAGAATTGCATCAGCCAATCAGATGGTCTAATTTCCAAACTAATTTGCATAAGGAATTTATTTGCTCTCCATAACTTACTTAGGTCCTTCCTCACCCTAGTCTAATTGAAAACCTTCAAAACCAGCCAAAGATGGTTGATAACAAGAACATTCTTGACCAATTGGCTTCCTGGTTGAAGGCTATTGCATGATGGTGCCATCAAAAGTAGTAAAATAGAAAACTGTGTTCTGACAGTACATAAACCAATCGGAAAGGATTGTTTTGAATGAGTATTAATGATGGCCATTGTGGCCTTTGCCATCAATGTTGTTAGATATCAGTGGTCATTCATTATATTTGACTGACTGGCCTGTGGGCCAATCAGAATACGGGGGCGGGGCTTTACTGGTGTCGTGGGTGGAGCTATGCTCCGTGTCCCAGGAAATAGCAAAACAAAACTAGTAGTTTGAGCTTGACATTGATTGTGTGAAACCATCTGGTTCAACCCGATCGATGTCAAAACTAAGGAACATCGACCATAACCCATCGATGGTTTATAAACATCGATGGCCGATGGCCGATGGCCGATGGCCATCCCTAATGAGAATTGCATCAGCCAATCAGATGGTCTAATTTCCAAACTAATTTGCATAAGGAATTTATTTGCTCTCCATAACTTACTTAGGTCCTTCCTCACCCTAGTCTAATTGAAAACCTTCAAAACCAGCCAAAGATGGTTGATAACAAGAACATTCTTGACCAATTGGCTTCCTTTTTGAAGACTATTGCATGATGGTCCCATCAAAAGTAGTAAAATAGAAAACTGTTGACTGACAGTACATAAACCAATCGGAAAGGATTGTTTTGAATGAGTATTAATGATGGCCATTGTGGCCTTTGCCATCAATGTTGTTAGATATCAGTGGTCATTCATTATATTTGACTGACTGGCCTGTGGGCCAATCAGAATACGGGGGCGGGGCTTTACTGGTGTCGTGGGTGGAGCTATGCTCCGTGTCCCAGGAAATAGCAAAACAAAACTAGTAGTTTGAGCTTGACATTGATTGTGTGAAACCATCTGGTTCAACCCGATCGATGTCAAAACTAAGGAACATCGACCATAACCCATCGATGGTTTATAAACATCGATGGCCGATGGCCATCCCTAATGAGAATTGCATCAGCCAATCAGATGGTCTAATTTCCAAACTAATTTGCATAAGGAATTTATTTGCTCTCCATAACTTACTTAGGTCCTTCCTCACCCTAGTCTAATTGAAAACCTTCAAAACCAGCCAAAGATGGTTGATAACAAGAACATTCTTGACCAATTGGCTTCCTGCTTGTAGACTATTGCATGATGGTCCCATCAAAAATAGTAAAATAGAAAACTGTTGACTGACAGTACATAAACCAATCGGAAAGGATTGTTTTGAATGAGTATTAACGATGGCCATTGTGGCCTTTGCCATCAATGTTGTTACATATCAGTGGTCATTCATTATATTTGACTGATTGGCCTGTGGGCCAATCAGAATACGGGGGCGGGGCTTCACTGGTGTCGTGGGTGGAGCTATGCTCCGTGTCCCAGGAAATAGCAAAACAAAACTAGTAGTTTGAGCTTGACATTGATTGTGTCAAACCATCTGGTTCAACCCGATCGATGTCAAAACTAAGGAACATCGACCATAACCCATCGATGGTTTATAAACATCGATGGCCGATGGCCATCCCTAATGAGAATTGCATCAGCCAATCAGATGGTCTAATTTCCAAACTAATTTGCATAAGGAATTTATTTGCTCTCCATAACTTACTTAGGTCCTTCCTCACCCTAGTCTAATTGAAAACCTTCAAAACCAGCCAAAGATGGTTGATAACAAGAACATTCTTGACCAATTGGCTTCCTGGTTGAAGGCTATTGCATGATGGTCCCATCAAAAGTAGTAAAATAGAAAACTGTGTTCTGACAGTACATAAACCAATCGGAAAGGATTGTTTTGAATGAGTATTAATGATGGCCATTGTGGCCTTTGCCATCAATGTTGTTAGATATCAGTGGTCATTCATTATATTTGACTGACTGGCCTGTGGGCCAATCAGAATACGGGGGCGGGGCTTTACTGGTGTCGTGGGTGGAGCTATGCTCCGTGTCCCAGGAAATAGCAAAACAAAACTAGTAGTTTGAGCTTGACATTGATTGTGTGAAACCATCTGGTTCAACCCGATCGATGTCAAAACTAAGGAACATCGACCATAACCCATCGATGGTTTATAAACATCGATGGCCGATGGCCATCCCTAATGAGAATTGCATCAGCCAATCAGATGGTCTAATTTCCAAACTAATTTGCATAAGGAATTTATTTGCTCTCCATAACTTACTTAGGTCCTTCCTCACCCTAGTCTAATTGAAAACCTTCAAAACCAGCCAAAGATGGTTGATAACAAGAACATTCTTGACCAATTGGCTTCCTGCTTGTAGACTATTGCATGATGGTCCCATCAAAAATAGTAAAATAGAAAACTGTTGACTGACAGTACATAAACCAATCGGAAAGGATTGTTTTGAATGAGTATTAACGATGGCCATTGTGGCCTTTGCCATCAATGTTGTTACATATCAGTGGTCATTCATTATATTTGACTGATTGGCCTGTGGGCCAATCAGAATACGGGGGCGGGGCTTCACTGGTGTCGTGGGTGGAGCTATGCTCCGTGTCCCAGGAAATAGCAAAACAAAACTAGTAGTTTGAGCTTGACATTGATTGTGTCAAACCATCTGGTTCAACCCGATCGATGTCAAAACTAAGGAACATCGACCATAACCCATCGATGGTTTATAAACATCGATGGCCGATGGCCATCCCTAATGAGAATTGCATCAGCCAATCAGATGGTCTAATTTCCAAACTAATTTGCATAAGGAATTTATTTGCTCTCCATAACTTACTTAGGTCCTTCCTCACCCTAGTCTAATTGAAAACCTTCAAAACCAGCTAAAGATGGTTGATAACAAGAACATTCTTGACCAATTGGCTTCCTTTTGAAGACTATTGCATGATGGTCCCATCAAAAGTAGTAAAATAGAAAACTGTTGACTGACAGTACATAAACCAATCGGAAAGGATTGTTTTAAATGAGTATTAACGATGGCCATTGTGGCCTTTGCCATCAATGTTGTTACATATCAGTGGTCATTCATTATATTTGACTGACTGGCCTGTGGGTCAATCAGAATACGGGGGCGGGGCTTCACTGGTGTCGTGGGTGGAGCTATGCTCCGTGTCCCAGGAAATAGCAAAACAAAACTAGTAGTTTGAGCTTGACATTGATTGTGTGAAACCATCTGGTTCAACCCGATCGATGTAAAAACTAAGGAACATCGACCATAACCCATCCATGGTTTATAAACATCGATGGTTTATAAACATCGATGGCCGATGGCCGATGGCCATCCCTAATGAGAATTGCATCAGCCAATCAGATGGTCTAATTTCCAAACTAATTTGCATAAGGAATTTATTTGCTCTCCATAACTTACTTAGGTCCTTCCTCACCCTAGTCTAATTGAAAACCTTCAAAACCAGCCAAAGATGGTTGATAACAAGAACATTCTTGACCAATTGGCTTCCTGGTTGAAGGCTATTGCATGATGGTCCCATCAAAAGTAGTAAAATAGAAAACTGTTGTCTGACAGTACATAAACCAATTGGAAAGGATTGTTTTGAATGAGTATTAATGATGGCCATTGTGGCCTTTGCCATCAATGTTGTTACATATCAGTGGTCATTCATTATATTTGACTGACTGGCCTGTGGGTCAATCAGAATACGGGGGCGGGGCTTCACTGGTGTCGTGGGTGGAGCTATGCTCTGTGTCCCAGGAAATAGCAAAACAAAACTAGTAGTTTGAGCTTGACATTGATTGTGTCAAACCATCTGGTTCAACCCGATCGATGTAAAAACTAAGGAACATCGACCATAACCCATCGATGGTTTATAAACATCGATGGCCGATGGCCGATGGCCGATGGCCATCCCTAATGAGAATTGCATCAGCCAATCAGATGGTCTAATTTCCAAACTAATTTGCATAAGGAATTTATTTGCTCTCCATAACTTACTTAGGTCCTTCCTCACCCTAGTCTAATTGAAAACCTTCAAAACCAGCCAAAGATGGTTGATAACAAGAACATTCTTGACCAATTGGCTTCCTTTTTGAAGACTATTGCATGATGGTCCCATCAAAAGTAGTAAAATAGAAAACTGTTGACTGACAGTACATAAACCAATCGGAAAGGATTGTTTTAAAAGAGTATTAATGATGGCCATTGTGGCCTTTGCCATCAATGTTGTTACATATCAGTGGTCATTCATTATATTTGACTGACTGGCCTGTGGGTCAATCAGAATACGGGGGCGGGGCTTCACTGGTGTCGTGGGTGGAGCTATGCTCTGTGTCCCAGGAAATAGCAAAACAAAACTAGTAGTTTGAGCTTGACATTGATTGTGTGAAACCATCTGGTTCAACCCGATCGATGTAAAAACTAAGGAACATCGACCATAACCCATCGATGGTTTATAAACATCGATGGCCGATGGCCGATGGCCAATGGCCATCCCTAATGAGAATTGCATCAGCCAATTAGATGGTCTAATTTCCAAACTAATTTGCATAAGGAATTTATTTGCTCTCCATAACTTACTTAGGTCCTTCCTCACCCTAGTCTAATTGAAAACCTTCAAAACCAGCCAAAGATGGTTGATAACAAGAACATTCTTGACCAATTGGCTTCCTGGTTGAAGGCTATTGCATGATGGTCCCATCAAAAGTAGTAAAATAGGAAACTGTTGTCTGACAGTACATAAACCAATCGGAAAGGATTGTTTTGAATGAGTATTAATAATGGCCATTGTGGCCTTTGCGGCCTTTTCCATCAATGTTGTTAGATATCAGTGGTCATTCATTATATTTGACTGACTGGCCTGTGGGCCAATCAGAATACGGGGGCGGTGCTTTACTGGTGTCGTGGGTGGAGCTATGCTCCGTGTCCCAGGAAATAGCAAAACAAAACTAGTAGTTTGAGCTTGACATTGATTGTGTGAAACCATCTGGTTCAACCCGATCGATGTCAAAACTAAGGAACATCGACCATAACCCATCGATGGTTTATAAACATCGATGGCCGATGGCCATCCCTAATGAGAATTGCATCAGCCAATCAGATGGTCTAATTTCCAAACTAATTTGCATAAGGAATTTATTTGCTCTCCATAACTTACTTAGGTCCTTCCTCACCCTAGTCTAATTGAAAACCTTCAAAACCAGCCAAAGATGGTTGATAACAAGAACATTCTTGACTAATTGGCTTCCTTTTTGAAGACTATTGCATGATGGTCCCATCAAAAGTAGTAAAATAGAAAACTGTTGACTGACAGTACATAAACCAATCGGAAAGGATTGTTTTAAATGAGTATTAATGATGGCCATTGTGGCCTTTGCCATCAATGTTGTTACATATCAGTGGTCATTCATTATATTTGACTGACTGGCCTGTGGGTCAATCAGAATACGGGGGCGGGGCTTCACTGGTGTCGTGGGTGGAGCTATGCTCTGTGTCCCAGGAAATAGCAAAACAAAACTAGTAGTTTGAGCTTGACATTGATTGTGTGAAACCATCTGGTTCAACCCGATCGATGTAAAAACTAAGGAACATCGACCATAACCCATCGATGGTTTATAAACATCGATGGCCGATGGCCGATGGCCAATGGCCATCCCTAATGAGAATTGCATCAGCCAATCAGATGGTCTAATTTCCAAACTAATTTGCATAAGGAATTTATTTGCTCTCCATAACTTACTTAGGTCCTTCCTCACCCTAGTCTAATTGAAAACCTTCAAAACCAGCCAAAGATGGTTGATAACAAGAACATTCTTGACCAATTGGCTTCCTGGTTGAAGGCTATTGCATGATGGTCCCATCAAAAGTAGTAAAATAGAAAACTGTTGTCTGACAGTACATAAACCAATCGGAAAGGATTGTTTTGAATGAGTATTAATAATGGCCATTGTGGCCTTTGCGGCCTTTTCCATCAATGTTGTTAGATATCAGTGGTCATTCATTATATTTGACTGACTGGCCTGTTGGCCAATCAGAATACGGGGGCGGGGCTTCACTGGTGTCGTGGGTGGAGCTATGCTCCGTGTCCCAGGAAATAGCAAAACAAAACTAGTAGTTTGAGCTTGACATTGATTGTGTGAAACCATCTGGTTCAACCCGATCGATGTCAAAACTAAGGAACATCGACCATAACCCATCGATGGTTTATAAACATCGATGGCCGATGGCCATCCCTAATGAGAATTGCATCAGCCAATCAGATGGTCTAATTTCCAAACTAATTTGCATAAGGAATTTATTTGCTCTCCATAACTTACTTAGGTCCTTCCTCACCCTAGTCTAATTGAAAACCTTCAAAACCAGCCAAACATGGTTGATAACAAGAACATTCTTGACCAATTGGCTTCCTGGTTGAAGACTATTGCATGATGGTCCCATCAAAAGTAGTAAAATAGAAAACTGTTGACTGACAGTACATAAACCAATCGAAAAGGATTGTTTTGAATGAGTATTAACGATGGCCATTGTGGCCTTTGCCATCAATGTTGTTACATATCAGTGGTCATTCATTATATATGACTGACTGGCCTGTGGGCCAATCAGAATACGGGGGCGGGGCTTCACTGGTGTCGTGGGTGGAGCTATGCTCCGTGTCCCAGGAAATAGCAAAACAAAACTAGTAGTTTGAGCTTGACATTGATTGTGTCAAACCATCTGGTTCAACCAGATCGATGTCAAAACTAAGGAACATCGACCATAACCCATCGATGGTTTATAAACATCGATGGCCGATGGCCATCCCTAATGAGAATTGCATCAGCCAATCAGATGGTCTAATTTCCAAACTAATTTGCATAAGGAATTGATTTGCTCTCCATAACTTACTTAGGTCCTTCCTCACCCTAGTCTAATTGAAAACCTTCAAAACCAGCCAAAGATGGTTGATAACAAGAACATTCTTGACCAATTGGCTTCCTGGTTGAAGGCTATTGCATGATGGTCCCATCAAAAGTAGTAAAATAGAAAACTGTTGTCTGACAGTACATAAACCAATTGGAAAGGATTGTTTTGAATGAGTATTAATGATGGCCATTGTGGCCTTTGCCATCAATGTTGTTAGATATCAGTGGTCATTCATTATATTTGACTGACTGGCCTGTTGGCCAATCAGAATACGGGGGCGGGGCTTCGTGGGTGGAGCTATGCTCCGTGTCCCAGGAAATAGCAAAACAAAACTAGTAGTTTGAGCTTGACATTGATTGTGTGAAACCATCTGGTTCAACCCGATCGATGTAAAAACTAAGGAACATCGACCATAACCCATCGATGGTTTATAAACATCGATGGCCGATGGCCGATGGCCGATGGCCATCCCTAATGAGAATTGCATCAGCCAATCAGATGGTCTAATTTCCAAACTAATTTGCATAAGGAATTTATTTGCTCTCCATAACTTACTTAGGTCCTTCCTCACCCTAGTCTAATTGAAAACCTTCAAAACCAGCCAAAGATGGTTGATAACAAGAACATTCTTGACCAATTGGCTTCCTGGTTGAAGGCTATTGCATGATGGTCCCATCAAAAGTAGTAAAATAGAAAACTGTTGTCTGACAGTACATAAACCAATCGGAAAGGATTGTTTTGAATGAGTATTAATGATGGCCTTTGCCATCAATGTTGTTAGATATCAGTGGTCATTCATTATATTTGACTGACTGGCCTGTGGGCCAATCAGAATACGGGGGCGGGGCTATGCTCCGTGTCCCAGGAAATAGCAAAACAAAACTAGTAGTTTGAGCTTGACATTGATTGTGTGAAACCATCTGGTTCAACCCGATCGATGTCAAAACTAAGGAACATCGACCATAACCCATCGATGGTTTATAAACATCGATGGCCGATGGCCATCCCTAATGAGAATTGCATCAGCCAATCAGATGGTCTAATTTCCAAACTAATTTGCATAAGGAATTTATTTGCTCTCCATAACTTACTTAGGTCCTTCCTCACCCTAGTCTAATTGAAAACCTTCAAAACCAGCCAAAGATGGTTGATAACAAGAACATTCTTGACCAATTGGCTTCCTGGTTGAAGACTATTGCATGATGGTCCCATCAAAAGTAGTAAAATAGAAAACTGTTGACTGACAGTACATAAACCAATCGGAAAGGATTGTTTTGAATGAGTATTAATGATGGCCATTGTGGCCTTTGCCATCAATGTTGTTACATATCAGTGGTCATTCATTATATTTGACTGACTGGCCTGTGGGCCAATCAGAATACGGGGGCGGGGCTTCACTGGTGTCATGGGTGGAGCTATGCTCCGTGTCCCAGGAAATAGCAAAAAAAAACTAGTAGTTTGAGCTTGGCATTGATTGTGTGAAACCATCTGGTTCAACCAGATCGATGTCAAAACTAAGGAACGTCGACCATAACCCATCGATGGTTTATAAACATCGATGGCCGATGGCCATCCCTAATGAGAATTGCATCAGCCAAACAGATGGTCTAATTTCCAAACGAATTTGCATAAGGAATTTATTTGCTCTCCATAACTTACTTAGGTCCTTCCTCACCCTAGTCTAATTGAAAACCAGCCAAAGATGGTTGATAACAAGAACATTCTTGACCAATTGGCGTCTTGGTTGAAGACTATTGCATGATGGTCCCATCAAAAGTAGTAAAATAGAAAACTGTTGGCTGACAGAACATAAACCAATCGGAAAATATTGTTTTGAATGAGTATTAACGATGGCCATTGTGGCCTTTGCCATCAATGTTGTTACATATCAGTGTTCATTCATTATATTTGACTGACTGGCCTGTGGGCCAATCAGAATACGGGGGCGGGGCTTCACTGGTGTCGTGGGTGGAGCTATGCTCCGTGTCCCAGGAAATAGCAAAACAAAACTAGTAGTTTGAGCTTGACATTGATTGTGTGAAACCATCTGGTTCAACCCGATCGATGTCAAAACTAAGGAACATCGACCATAACCCATCGATGGTTTATAAACATCGATGGCCGATGGCCATCCCTAATGAGAATTGCATCAGCCAATCAGATGGTCTAATTTCAAAACTAATTTGCATAAGGAATTTATTTGCTCTCCATAACTTACTTAGGTCCTTCCTCACCCTAGTCTAATTGAAAACCTTTAAAACCAGCCAAAGATGGTTGATAACAAGAACATTCTTGACCAATTGGCGTCTTGGTTGAAGACTATTGCATGATGGTCCCATCAAAAGTAGTAAAATAGAAAACTGTTGGCTGACAGAACATAAACCAATCGGAAAATATTGTTTTGAATGAGTATTAACGATGGCCATTGTGGCCTTTGCCATCAATGTTGTTACATATCAGTGTTCATTCATTATATTTGACTGACTGGCCTGTGGGCCAATCAGAATACGGGGGCGGGGCTTCACTGGTGTCGTGGGTGGAGCTATGCTCCGTGTCCCAGGAAATAGCAAAACAAAACTAGTAGTTTGAGCTTGACATTGATTGTGTGAAACCATCTGGTTCAACCCGATCGATGTCAAAACTAAGGAACATCGACCATAACCCATCGATGGTTTATAAACATCGATGGCCGATGGCCATCCCTAATGAGAATTGCATCAGCCAATCAGATGGTCTAATTTCAAAACTAATTTGCATAAGGAATTTATTTGCTCTCCATAACTTACTTAGGTCCTTCCTCACCCTAGTCTAATTGAAAACCTTTAAAACCAGCCAAAGATGGTTGATAACAAGAACATTCTTGACCAATTGGCTTCCTGGTTGAAGACTATTGCATGATGGTCCCATCAAAAGTAGTAAAATAGAAAACTGTTGACTGACAGTACATAAACCAATCGGAAAGGATTGTTTTGAATGAGTATTAATGATGGCCATTGTGGCCTTTGCCATCAATGTTGTTACATATCAGTGGTCATTCATTATATTTGACTGACTGGCCTGTGGGCCAATCAGAATATGGGGGCGGGGCTTCACTGGTGTCAAGGGTGGAGCTATGCTCCGTGTCCCAGGAAATAGCAAAACAAAACTAGTAGTTTGAGCTTGACATTGATTGTGTCAAACCATCTGGTTCAACCCGATCGATGTCAAAACTAAGGAACATCGACCATAAAACATCGATGGTTTATAAACATCGATGGCCATCCCTAATGAGAATTGCATCAGCCAATCAGATGGTCTAATTTCAAAACTAATTTGCATAAGGAATTTATTTGCTCTCCATAACTTACTTAGGTCCTTCCTCACCCTAGTCTAATTGAAAACCTTTAAAACCAGCCAAAGATGGTTGATAACAAGAACATTCTTGACCAATTGGCTTCCTGGTTGAAGACTATTGCATGATGGTCCCATCAAAAGTAGTAAAATAGAAAACTGTTGACTGACAGTACATAAACCAATCGGAAAGGATTGTTTTGAATGAGTATTAATGATGGCCATTGTGGCCTTTGCCATCAATGTTGTTACATATCAGTGGTCATTCATTATATTTGACTGACTGGCCTGTGGGCCAATCAGAATATGGGGGCGGGGCTTCACTGGTGTCAAGGGTGGAGCTATGCTCCGTGTCCCAGGAAATAGCAAAACAAAACTAGTAGTTTGAGCTTGACATTGATTGTGTCAAACCATCTGGTTCAACCCGATCGATGTCAAAACTAAGGAACATCGACCATAAAACATCGATGGTTTATAAACATCGATGGCCATCCCTAATGAGAATTGCATCAGCCAATCAGATGGTCTAATTTCCAAACTAATTTGCATAAGGAATTTATTTGCTCTCCATAACTTACTTAGGTCCTTCCTCACCCTAGTCTAATTGAAAACCTTCAAAACCAGCCAAAGATGGTTGATAACAAGAACATTCTTGACCAATTGGCTTCCTGGTTGAAGACTATTGCATGATGGTCCCATCAAAAGTAGTAAAATAGAAAACTGGTGACTGACTGTACATAAACCAATTGGAAAGGATTGTTTTGAATGAGTATTAATGATGGCCATTGTGGCCTTTGCCATCAATGTTGTTACATATCAGTGGTCATTCATTATATTTGACTGACTGGCCTGTGGGCCAATCAGAATACAGGGGCGGGGCTTCACTGGTGTCGTGGGTGGAGCTATGCTCCGTGTCCCAGGAAATAGCAAAACAAAACTAGTAGTTTGAGCTTGGCATTGATTGTGTGAAACCATCTGGTTCAACCCGATCGATATCAAAACTAAGGAACATCGACCATAACCCATCGATGGTTTATAAACATCGATGGCCGATGGCCATCCCTAATGAGAATTGCATCAGCCAATTAGATGGTCTAATTTCCAAACTAATTTGCATAAGGAATTTATTTGCTCTCCATAACTTACTTAGGTCCTTCCTCACCCTAGTCTAATTGAAAACCTTCAAAACCAGCCAAAGATGGTTGATAACAAGAACATTCTTGACCAATTGGCTTCCTGGTTGAAGACTATTGCATGATGGTCCCATCAAAAGTAGTAAAATAGAAAACTGTTGAATGACAGTACATAAACCAATCGGAAAGATAGTTTTGAATGAGTATTAATGATGGCCATTGTGGCCTTTGCCATCAATGTTGTTACATATCAGTGGTCATTCATTATATTTGACTGACTGGCCTGTGGGCCAATCAGAATACGGGGGCGGGGCTTCACTGGTGTCATGGGTGGAGCTATGCTCCGTGTCCCAGGAAATAGCAAAACAAAACTAGTAGTTTGAGCTTGACATTGATTGTGTGAAACCATCTGGTTCAACCCGATCGATGTAAAAACTGAGGAACATCGACCATAACCCATCGATGGTTTATAAACATCGATGGCCGATGGCCATCCCTAATGAGAATTGCATCAGCCAATCAGATGATCTAATTTCCAAACTAATTTGCATAAGGAATTTATTTGCTCTCCATAACTTACTTAGGTCCTTCCTCACCCAAGTCTAATTGAAAACATTCAAAACCAGCCAAAGATGGTTGATAACAAGAACATTCTTGACCAATTGGCTTCCAGGTTGAAGACTATTGCATGATGGTCCCATCAAAAGTAGTAAAATAGAAAACTGTTGACTGACAGTACATAAACCAATCGTAAAGGATTGTTTTGAATGAGTATTAATGATGGCCATTGTGGCCTTTGCCATCAATGTTGTTACATATCAGTGGTCATTCATTATATTTGACTGACTGGCCTGTGGGCCAATCAGAATATGGGGGCGGGGCTTCACTGGTGTCAAGGGTGGAGCTATGCTCCGTGTCCCAGGAAATAGCAAAACAAAACTAGTAGTTTGAGCTTGACATTGATTGTGTCAAACCATCTGGTTCAACCCGATCGATGTCAAAACTAAGGAACATCGACCATAACCCATCGATGGTTTATAAACATCGATGGCCATCCCTAATGAGAATTGCATCAGCCAATCAGATGGTCTAATTTCCAAACTAATTTGCATAAGGCATTTATTTGCTCTCCATAACTTACTTAGGTCCTTCCTCACCCTAGTCTAATTGAAAATCTTCAAAACCAGCCAAACATGGTTGATAATAAGAACATTCTTGACCAATTGGTTTCCTGGTTGAAGACTATTGCATGATGGTCCCATCAAAAGTAGTAAAATAGAAAACTGTTGACTGACAGTACATAAACCAATCGTAAAGGATTGTTTTGAATGAGTATTAATGATGGCCATTGTGGCCTTTGCCATCAATGTTGTTACATATCAGTGGTCATTCATTATATTTGACTGACTGGCCTGTGGGCCAATCAGAATACGGGGGCGGGGCTATGCTCCGTGTCCCAGGAAATAGCAAAACAAAACTAGTAGTTTGAGCTTGGCATTGATTGTGTAAAACCATCTGGTTCAACCCGATCGATGTCAAAACTAAGGAACATCGACCATAACCCATCGATGGTTTATAAACATCGATGGCCGATGGCCATCCCTAATAAGAATTGCATCAGCCAATCAGATGGTCTAATCTCCAAACTAATTTGCATAAGGAATTTATTTGCTCTCCATAACTTACTTAGGTCCTTCCTCACCCTAGTCTAATTGAAAACCTTCAAAACCAACCAAAGATGGTTGATAACAAGAACATTCTTGACCAATTGGCTTCCTGGTTGAAGACTATTGCATGATGGTCCCATCAAAAGTAGTAAAATAGAAAACCGTTGACTGATATTACATAAACCAATCGGAAAGGATTGTTTTGAATGAGTATTAACGATGGCCATTGTGGCCTTTGCCATCAATGTTGTTACATATCAGTGGTCATTCATTATATTTGACTGACTGGCCTGTGGGCCAATCAGAATACGGGGGCGGGGCTTCACTGGTGTCGTGGGTGGAGCTATGCTCCGTGTCCCAGGAAATAGCAAAACCAAACTAGTAGTTTGAGCTTGACATTGATTGTGTGAAACCATCTGGTTCAACCCGATCGATGTAAAAACTGAGGAACATCGACCATAACCCATCGATGGTTTATAAACATCGATGGCCGATGGCCATCCCTAATGAGAATTGCATCAGCCAATCAGATGATCTAATTTCCAAACTAATTTGCATAAGGAATTTATTTGCTCTCCATAACTTACTTAGGTCCTTCCTCACCCAAGTCTAATTGAAAACATTCAAAACCAGCCAAAGATGGTTGATAACAAGAACATTCTTGACCAATTGGCTTCCAGGTTGAAGACTATTGCATGATGGTCCCATCAAAAGTAGTAAAATAGAAAACTGTTGACTGACAGTACATAAACCAATCGGAAAGGATTGTTTTGAATGAGTATTAACGATGGCCATTGTGGCCTTTGCCATCAATGTTGTTACATATCAGTGGTCATTCATTATATTTGACTGACTGGCCTGTGGGCCAATCAGAATACGGGGGCGGGGCTTCGTGGGTGGAGCTATGCTCCGTGGCCCAGGAAATAGCAAAACAAAACTAGTAGTTTGAGCTTGACATTGATTGTGTGAAACCATCTGGTTCAACCCGATCGATGTAAAAACTAAGGAACATCGACCATAACCCATCGATGGTTTATAAACATCGATGGCTGATGGCCGATGGCCATCCCTAATGAGAATTTCATCAGCCAATCAGATGGTCTAATTTCCAAACTAATTTGCATAAGGAATTTATTTGCTCTCCATAACTTACTTAGGTCCTTCCTCACCCTAGTCTAATTGAAAACCTTCAAAACCAGCCAAAGATGGTTGATAACAAGAACATTCTTGACCAATTGGCTTCCTGGTTGAAGACTATTGCATGATGGTCCCATCAAAAGTAGTAAAATAGAAAACTGTTGAATGACAGTACATAAACCAATCGGAAAGATAGTTTTGAATGAGTATTAATGATGGCCATTGTGGCCTTTGCCATCAATGTTGTTACATATCAGTGGTCATTCATTATATTTGACTGACTGGCCTGTGGGCCAATCAGAATACGGGGGCGGGGCTTCACTGGTGTCATGGGTGGAGCTATGCTCCGTGTCCCAGGAAATAGCAAAACAAAACTAGTAGTTTGAGCTTGACATTGATTGTGTGAAACCATCTGGTTCAACCCGATCGATGTAAAAACTGAGGAACATCGACCATAACCCATCGATGGTTTATAAACATCGATGGCCGATGGCCATCCCTAATGAGAATTGCATCAGCCAATCAGATGATCTAATTTCCAAACTAATTTGCATAAGGAATTTATTTGCTCTCCATAACTTACTTAGGTCCTTCCTCACCCAAGTCTAATTGAAAACATTCAAAACCAGCCAAAGATGGTTGATAACAAGAACATTCTTGACCAATTGGCTTCCAGGTTGAAGACTATTGCATGATGGTCCCATCAAAAGTAGTAAAATAGAAAACTGTTGACTGACAGTACATAAACCAATCGTAAAGGATTGTTTTGAATGAGTATTAATGATGGCCATTGTGGCCTTTGCCATCAATGTTGTTACATATCAGTGGTCATTCATTATATTTGACTGACTGGCCTGTGGGCCAATCAGAATATGGGGGCGGGGCTTCACTGGTGTCAAGGGTGGAGCTATGCTCCGTGTCCCAGGAAATAGCAAAACAAAACTAGTAGTTTGAGCTTGACATTGATTGTGTCAAACCATCTGGTTCAACCCGATCGATGTCAAAACTAAGGAACATCGACCATAACCCATCGATGGTTTATAAACATCGATGGCCATCCCTAATGAGAATTGCATCAGCCAATCAGATGGTCTAATTTCCAAACTAATTTGCATAAGGCATTTATTTGCTCTCCATAACTTACTTAGGTCCTTCCTCACCCTAGTCTAATTGAAAATCTTCAAAACCAGCCAAACATGGTTGATAATAAGAACATTCTTGACCAATTGGTTTCCTGGTTGAAGACTATTGCATGATGGTCCCATCAAAAGTAGTAAAATAGAAAACTGTTGACTGACAGTACATAAACCAATCGTAAAGGATTGTTTTGAATGAGTATTAATGATGGCCATTGTGGCCTTTGCCATCAATGTTGTTACATATCAGTGGTCATTCATTATATTTGACTGACTGGCCTGTGGGCCAATCAGAATACGGGGGCGGGGCTATGCTCCGTGTCCCAGGAAATAGCAAAACAAAACTAGTAGTTTGAGCTTGGCATTGATTGTGTAAAACCATCTGGTTCAACCCGATCGATGTCAAAACTAAGGAACATCGACCATAACCCATCGATGGTTTATAAACATCGATGGCCGATGGCCATCCCTAATAAGAATTGCATCAGCCAATCAGATGGTCTAATCTCCAAACTAATTTGCATAAGGAATTTATTTGCTCTCCATAACTTACTTAGGTCCTTCCTCACCCTAGTCTAATTGAAAACCTTCAAAACCAACCAAAGATGGTTGATAACAAGAACATTCTTGACCAATTGGCTTCCTGGTTGAAGACTATTGCATGATGGTCCCATCAAAAGTAGTAAAATAGAAAACCGTTGACTGATATTACATAAACCAATCGGAAAGGATTGTTTTGAATGAGTATTAACGATGGCCATTGTGGCCTTTGCCATCAATGTTGTTACATATCAGTGGTCATTCATTATATTTGACTGACTGGCCTGTGGGCCAATCAGAATACGGGGGCGGGGCTTCACTGGTGTCGTGGGTGGAGCTATGCTCCGTGTCCCAGGAAATAGCAAAACCAAACTAGTAGTTTGAGCTTGACATTGATTGTGTGAAACCATCTGGTTCAACCCGATCGATGTAAAAACTGAGGAACATCGACCATAACCCATCGATGGTTTATAAACATCGATGGCCGATGGCCATCCCTAATGAGAATTGCATCAGCCAATCAGATGATCTAATTTCCAAACTAATTTGCATAAGGAATTTATTTGCTCTCCATAACTTACTTAGGTCCTTCCTCACCCAAGTCTAATTGAAAACATTCAAAACCAGCCAAAGATGGTTGATAACAAGAACATTCTTGACCAATTGGCTTCCAGGTTGAAGACTATTGCATGATGGTCCCATCAAAAGTAGTAAAATAGAAAACTGTTGACTGACAGTACATAAACCAATCGGAAAGGATTGTTTTGAATGAGTATTAACGATGGCCATTGTGGCCTTTGCCATCAATGTTGTTACATATCAGTGGTCATTCATTATATTTGACTGACTGGCCTGTGGGCCAATCAGAATACGGGGGCGGGGCTTCGTGGGTGGAGCTATGCTCCGTGGCCCAGGAAATAGCAAAACAAAACTAGTAGTTTGAGCTTGACATTGATTGTGTGAAACCATCTGGTTCAACCCGATCGATGTAAAAACTAAGGAACATCGACCATAACCCATCGATGGTTTATAAACATCGATGGCTGATGGCCGATGGCCATCCCTAATGAGAATTTCATCAGCCAATCAGATGGTCTAATTTCCAAACTAATTTGCATAAGGAATTTATTTGCTCTCCATAACTTACTTAGGTCCTTCCTCACCCTAGTCTAATTGAAAACCTTCAAAACCAGCCAAAGATGGTTGATAACAAGAACATTCTTGACCAATTGGCTTCCTGCTTGAAGACTATTACATGATGGTCCCATCAAAAGTAGTAAAATAGAAAACTGTTGACTGACAGTACATAAACCAATCGGAAAGGATTGTTTTGAATGAGTATTAATGATGGCCATTGTGGCCTTTGCCATCAATGTTGTTACATATCAGTGGTCATTCATTATATTTGACTGACTGGCCTGTGGGCCAATCAGAATACGGGGGCGGGGCTTCACTGGTGTCGTGGGTGGAGCTATGCTCCGTGTCCCAGGAAATAGCAAAACAAAACTAGTAGTTTGAGCTTGGCATTGATTGTGTGAAACCATCTGGTTCAACCCGATCGATGTCAAAACTAAGGAACATCGACCATAACCCATCGATGGTTTATAAACATCGATGGCCATCCCTAATGAGAATTGCATCAGCCAATCAGATGGTCTAATTTCCAAACTAATTTGCATAAGGCATTTATTTGCTCTCCATAACTTACTTAGGTCCTTCCTCACCCTAGTCTAATTGAAAAATCTTCAAAACCAGCCAAACATGGTTGATAACAAGAACATTCTTGACCAATTGGTTTCCTGGTTGAAGACTATTGCATGATGGTCCCATCAAAAGTAGTAAAATAGAAAACTGTTGACTGACAGTACATAAACCAATCGGAAAGGATTGTTTTGAATGAGTATTAACGATGGCCATTGTGGCCTTTGCCATCGATGTTGTTACATATCAGTGGTCATTCATTATATTTGACTGACTGGCCTGTGGGCCAATCAGAATACGGGGGCGGGGCTTCGTGGGTGGAGCTATGCTCCGTGTCCCAGGAAATAGCAAAACAAAACTAGTAGTTTGAGCTTGACATTGATTGTGTGAAACCATCTGGTTCAACCCGATCGATGTAAAAACTAAGGAACATCGACCATAACCCATCGATGGTTTATAAACATCGATGGCCGATGGCCATCCCTAATGAGAATTGCATCAGCCAATCAGATGATCTAATTTCCAAACTAATTTGCATAAGGAATTTATTTGCTCTCCATAACTTACTTAGGTCCTTCCTCACCCTAGTCTAATTGAAAACCTTCAAAACCAGCCAAAGATGGTTGATAACAAAAACATTCTTGACCAATTGGCTTCCTGGTTGAAGGCTATTGCATGATGGTCCCATCAAAAGTAGTAAAATAGAAAACTGTTGTCTGACAGTACATAAACCAATCGGAAAGGATTGTTTTGAATGAGTATTAATGATGGCCATTGTGGCCTTTGCCATCAATGTTGTTAGATATCAGTGGTCATTCATTATATTTGACTGACTGGCCTGTGGGCCAATCAGAATACGGGGGCGGTGCTTCACTGGTGTTGTGGGTGGAGCTATGCTCCGTGTTCCAGGAAATAGCAAAACAAAACTAGTAGTTTGAGCTTGACATTGATTGTGTGAAACCATCTGGTTCAACCCGATCGATGTCAAAACTAAGGAACATCGACCATAACCCATCGATGGTTTATAAACATCGATGGCCGATGGCCGATGGCCATCCCTAATGAGAATTGCATCAGCCAATCACATGGTCTAATTTCCAAACTAATTTGCATAAGGAATTTATTTGCTCTCCATAACTTACTTAGGTCCTTCCTCACCCTAGTCTAATTGAAAACCTTCAAAACCAGCCAAAGATGGTTGATAACAAGAACATTCTTGACCAATTGGCTTCCTGGTTGAAGACTATTGCATGATGGTCCCATCAAAAGTAGTAAAATAGAAAACTGTTGACTGACAGTACATAAACCAATCGGAAAGGATTGTTTTGAATGAGTATTAACGATGGCCATTGTGGCCTTTGTCATCAATGTTGTTACATATCAGATGTCATTCATTATATTTGACTGACTGGCCTGTGGGCCAATCAGAATACGGGGGCGGGGCTTCACTGTTGTCGTGGGTGGAGCTATGCTCCGTGTCCCAGGAAATAGCAAAACAAAACTAGTAGTTTGAGCTTGACATTGATTGTGTCAAACCATCTGGTTCAACCCGATCAATGTCAAAACTAAGGAACATCGACCATAACCCATCGATGGATTATAAACATCGATGGCCATCCCTAATGAGAATAGCATCAGCCAATCAGATGGTCTAATTTCCAAACTAATTTGCATAAGGAATTTATTTGCTCTCCATAACTTACTTAGGTCCTTCCTCACCCTAGTCTAATTGAAAACCTTCAAAACCAGCCAAAGATGGTTGATAACAAGAACATTCTTGACCAATTGGCTTCCTTTTTGAAGACTATTGCATGATGGTCCCATCAAAAGTAGTAAAATAGAAAACTGTTGACTGACAGTACATAAACCAATCGGAAAGGATTGTTTTAAATGAGTATTAACGATGGCCATTGTGGCCTTTGCCATCAATGTTGTTACATATCAGTGGTCATTCATTATATTTGACTGACTGGCCTGTGGGTCAATCAGAATACGGGAGCGGGGCTTCACTGGTGTCGTGGGTGGAGCTATGCTCCGTGTCCTAGGAAATAGCAAAACAAAACTAGTAGTTTGAGCTTGACATTGATTGTGTGAAACCATCTGGTTCAACCCGATCGATGTAAAAACTAAGGAACATCGACCATAACCCATCGATGGTTTATAAACATCGATGGCCGATGGCCATCCCTAATGAGAATTGCATCAGCCAATCAGATGGTCTAATTTCCAAACTAATTTGCATAAGGAATTTATTTGCTCTCCATAACTTACTTAGGTCCTTCCTCACCCTAGTCTAATTGAAAACCTTCAAAACCAGCCAAAGATGGTTGATAACAAGAACATTCTTGACCAATTGGCTTCCTGGTTGAAGACTATTGCATGATGGTCCCATCAAAAGTAGTAAAATAGAAAACTGTTGACTGACAGTACATAAACCAATCGGAAAGGATTGTTTTGAATGAGTATTAACGATGGCCATTGTGGCCTTTGCCATCAATGTTGTTACATATCAGTGGTCATTCATTATATTTGACTGACTGGCCTGTGGGCCAATCAGAATACGGGGCGGGGCTTCACTGGTGTCGTGGGTGGAGCTATGCTCCGTGTCCCAGGAAATAGCAAAACAAAACTAGTAGTTTGAGCTTGACATTGATTGTGTGAAACCATCTGGTTCAACCCGATCGATGTAAAAACTGAGGAACATCGACCATAACCCATCGATGGTTTATAAACATCGATGGCCGATGGCCATCCCTAATGAGAATTGCATCAGCCAATCAGATGGTCTAATTTCCAAACTAATTTGCATAAGGAATTTATTTGCTCTCCATAACTTACTTAGGTCCTTCCTCACTCAAGTCTAATTGAAAACATTCAAAACCAGCCAAAGATGGTTGATAACAAGAACATTCTTGACCAATTGGCTTCCAGGTTGAAGACTATTGCATGATGGTCCCATCAAAAGTAGTAAAATAGAAAACTGTTGACTGATAGTACATAAACCAATCGGAAAGGATTGTTTTGAATGAGTATTAACGGTGGCCATTGTGGCCTTTGCCATCAATGTTGTTACATATCAGTGGTCATTCATTATATTTGACTGACTGGCCTGTGGGCCAATCAGAATACGGGGGCGGGGCTTCGTGGGTGGAGCTATGCTCCGTGGCCCAGGAAATAGCAAAACAAAACTAGTAGTTTGAGCTTGACATTGATTGTGTGAAACCATCTGGTTCAACCCGATCGATGTAAAAACTAAGGAACATCGACCATAACTTATCGATGATTTATAAACATCGATGGCTGATGGCCGATGGCCATCCCTAATGAGAATTGCATCAGCCAATCAGATGGTCTAATTTCCAAACTAATTTGCATAAGGAATTTATTTGCTCTCCATAACTTACTTAGGTCCTTCCTCACCCTAGTCTAATTGAAAACCTTCAAAACCAGCCTAAGATGGTTGATAACAAGAACATTCTTGACCAATTGGCTTCCTGGTTGAAGGCTATTGCATGATGGTCCCATCAAAAGTAGTAAAATAGAAAACTGTTGTCTGACAGTACATAAACCAATCGGAAAGGATTGTTTTGAATGAGTATTAATGATGGCCATTGTGGCCTTTGCCATCAATGTTGTAAGATATCAGTGGTCATTCATTATATTTGACTGACTGGCCTGTGGGCCAATCAGAATATGGGGGCGGGGCTTCACTGGTGTTGCGGGTGGAGCTATGCTCCGTGTCCCAGGAAATAGCAAAACAAAACTAGTAGTTTGAGCTTGACATTGATTGTGTGAAACCATCTGGTTCAACCCGATCGATGTCAAAACTAAGGAACATCGACCATAACCCATCGATGGTTTATAAACATCGATGGCCGATGGCCGATGGCCATCCCTAATGAGAATTGCATCAGCCAATCAGATGGTCTAATTTCCAAACTAATTTGCATAAGGAATTTATTTGCTCTCCATAACTTACTTAGGTCCTTCCTCACCCTAGTCTAATTGAAAACCTTCAAAACCAGCCAAAGATGGTTGATAACAAGAGCATTCTTGACCAATTGGCTTCCTGGTTGAAGACTATTGCATGATGGTCCCATCAAAAGTAGTAAAATAGAAAACTGTTGACTGACAGTACATAAACCAATCGGAAAGGATTGTTTTGAATGAGTATTAACGATGGCCATTGTGGCCTTTGCCATCAATGTTGTTACATATCAGTGGTCATTCATTATATTTGACTGACTGGCCTGTGGGCCAATCAGAATACGGGGGCGGGGCTTCGTGGGTGGAGCTATGCTCCGTGGCCCAGGAAATAGCAAAACAAAACTAGTAGTTTGAGCTTGACATTGATTGTGTGAAACCATCTGGTTCAACCCGATCGATGTAAAAACTAAGGAACATCGACCATAACCCATCGATGGCTTATAAACATCGATGGCTGATGGCCGATGGCCATCCCTAATGAGAATTTCATCAGCCAATCAGATGGTCTAATTTCCAAACTAATTTGCATAAGGAATTTATTTGCTCTCCATAACTTACTTAGGTCCTTCCTCACCCTAGTCTAATTGAAAACATTCAAAACCAGCCAAAGATGGTTGATAACAAGAACATTCTTGACCAATTGGCTTCCTGCTTGAAGACTATTGCATGATGGTCCCATCAAAAGTAGTAAAATAGAAAACTGTTGACTGACAGTACATAAACCAATCGGAAAGGATTGTTTTGAATGAGTATTACCGATAGCCATTGTGGCCTTTGCCATCAATGTTGTTACATATCAGTGGTCATTCATTATATTTGACTGACTGGCCTGTGGACCAATCAGAATACGGGGGCGGGGCTTCACTGGTGTCGTGGGTGGAGCTATGCTCCGTGTCCCAGGAAATAGCAAAACAAAACTAGTAGTTTGAGCTTGACATTGATTGTGTGAAACCATCTGGTTCAACCCGATCGATGTCAAAACTAAGGAACATCGACCATAACCCATCGATGGTTTATAAACATCGATGGCCGATGGCCATCCCTAATGAAAATTGCACCAGCCAATCAGATGGTCTAATTTCCAAACGGAATTTATTTGCTCTCCCTAACTTACTTAGGTCCTTCCTCACCCTAGTCTAATTGAAAACCTTCAAAACCAGCCAAAGATGGTTGATAACAAGAACATTCTTGACCAATTGGCTTCCTGCTTGAAGACTATTGCATGATGGTCCCATCAAAAGTAGTAAAATAGAAAACTGTTGACTGACAGTACATAAACCAATCGGAAAGGATTGTTTTGAATAAGTATTAACGATGGCCATTGTGGCCTTTGCCATCAATGTTGTTACATATCAGTGGTCATTCATTATATTTGACTGATTGGCCTGTGGGCCAATCAGAATACAGGGGCGGGGCTTCACTGGTGTCGTGGGTGGAGCTATGCTCCGTGTCCCAGGAAATAGCAAAACAAAACTAGTAGTTTGAGCTTGACATTGATTGTGTCAAACCATCTGGTTCAACCCGATCGATGTCAAAACTAAGGAACATCGACCATAACCCATCGATGGTTTATAAACATCGATGGCCGATGGCCATCCCTAATGAGAATTGCATCAGCCAATCAGATGGTCTAATTTCCAAACAAATTTGCATAAGGAATTTATTTGCTCTCCATAACTTACTTAGATCCTTCCTCACCCTAGTCTAATTGAAAACCTTCAAAACCAGCTAAAGATGGTTGATAACAAGAACATTCTTGACCAATTGGCTTCCTTTTTGAAGACTATTGCATGATGGTCCCATCAAAAGTAGTAAAATAGAAAACTGTTGACTGACAGTACATAAGCCAATCGGAAAGTATTGTTTTAAATGAGTATTAACGATGGCCATTGTGGCCTTTGCCATCAATGTTGTTACATATCAGTGGTCATTCATTATATTTGACTGACTGGCCTGTGGGTCAATCAGAATACGGGGGCGGGGCTTCACTGGTGTCGTGGGTGGAGCTATGCTCCGTGTCCCAGGAAATAGCAAAACAAAACTAGTAGTTTGAGCTTGACATTGATTGTGTGAAACCATCTGGTTCAACCCGATCGATGTAAAAACTAAGGAACATCGACCATAACCCATCGATGGTTTATAAACATCGATGGCCGATGGCCATCCCTAATGAGAATTGCATCAGCCAATCAGATGGTCTAATTTCCAAACTAATTTGCATAAGGAATTTATTTGCTCTCCATAACTTACTTAGGTCCTTCCTCACCCTAGTCTAATTGAAAACCTTCAAAACCAGCCAAAGATGGTTGATAACAAGAACATTCTTGACCAATTGGCTTCCTGGTTGAAGGCTATTGCATGATGGTCCCATCAAAAGTAGTAAAATAGAAAACTGTTGTCTGACAGTACATAAACCAATCGGAAAGGATTGTTTTGAATGAGTATTAATGATGGCCATTGTGGCCTTTGCCATCAATGTTGTTAGATATCAGTGGTCATTCATTATATTTGACTGACTGGCCTGTTGGCCGATCAGAATACGGGGGCGGGGCTTCGTGGGTGGAGCTATGCTCCGTGTCCCAGGAAATAGCAAAACAAAACTAGTAGTTTGAGCTTGACATTGATTGTGTGAAACCATCTGGTTCAACCCGATCGATGTAAAAACTAAGGAACATCGACCATAACCCATCGATGGTTTATAAACATCGATGGCCGATGGCCGATGGCCATCCCTAATGAGAATTGCATCAGCCAATCAGATGGTCTAATTTCCAAACTAATTTGCATAAGGAATTTATTTGCTCTCCATAACTTACTTAGGTCCTTCCTCACCCTAGTCTAATTGAAAACCTTCAAAACCAGCCAAAGATGGTTGATAACAAGAACATTCTTGACCAATTGGCTTCCTGGTTGAAGGCTATTGCATGATGGTCCCATCAAAAGTAGTAAAATAGAAAACTGTTGTCTGACAGTACATAAACCAATCGGAAAGGATTGTTTTGAATGAGTATTAATGATGGCCATTGTGGCCTTTGCCATCAATGTTGTTAGATATCAGTGGTCATTCATTATATTTGACTGACTGGCCTGTGGGCCAATCAGAATATGGGGGCGGGGCTTCACTGGTGTCGTGGGTGGAGCTATGCTCCGTGTCCCAGGAAATAGCAAAACAAAACTAGTAGTTTGAGCTTGACATTGATTGTGTGAAACCATCTGGTTCAACCCGATCGATGTCAAAACTAAGGAACATCGACCATAACCCATCGATGGTTTATAAACATCGATGGCCGATGGCCATCCCTAATGAGAATTGCATCAGCCAATCAGATGGTCTAATTTCCAAACTAATTTGCATAAGGAATTTATTTGCTCTCCATAACTTACTTAGGTCCTTCCTCACCCTAGTCTAATTGAAAACCTTCAAAACCAGCCAAAGATGGTTGATAACAAGAACATTCTTGACCAATTGGCTTCCTGGTTGAAGACTATTGCATGATGGTCCCATCAAAAGTAGTAAAATAGAAAACTGTTGACTGACAGTACATAAACCAATCGGAAAGGATTGTTTTGAATGAGTATTAACGATGGCCATTGTGGCCTTTGCCATCAATGTTGTTACATATCAGTGGTCATTCATTATATTTGACTGACTGGCCTGTGGGCCAATCAGAATACAGGGGCGGGGCTTCACTGGTGTCGTGGGTGGAGCTATGCTCCGTGTCCCAGGAAATAGCAAAACAAAACTAGTAGTTTGAGCTTGACATTGATTGTGTGAAACCATCTGGTTCAACCCGATCGATGTCAAAACTAAGGAACATCGACCATAACCCATCGATGGTTTATAAACATCGATGGCCGATGGCCATCCCTAATGAGAATTGCATCAGCCAATCAGATGGTCTAATTTCCAAACGGAATTTATTTGCTCTCCCTAACTTACTTAGGTCCTTCCTCACCCTAGTCTAATTGCAAACCTTCAAAACCAGCCAAAGATGGTTGATAACAAGAACATTCTTGACCAATTGGCTTCCTGCTTGAAGACTATTGCATGATGGTCCCATCAAAAGTAGTAAAATAGAAAACTGTTGACTGACAGTACATAAACCAATCGGAAAGGATTGTTTTGAATGAGTATTAACGATGGCCATTGTGGCCTTTGCCATCAATGTTGTTACATATCAGTGGTCATTCATTATATTTGACTGATTGGCCTGTGGGCCAATCAGAATACGGGGGCGGGGCTTCACTGGTGTCGTGGGTGGAGCTATGCTCCGTGTCCCAGGAAATAGCAAAACAAAACTAGTAGTTTGAGCTTGACATTGATTGTGTGAAACCATCTGGTTCAACCCGATCGATGTCAAAACTAAGGAACATCGACCATAACCCATCGATGGTTTATAAACATCGATGGCCGATGGCCATCCCTAATGAGAATTGCATCAGCCAATCAGATGGTCTAATTTCCAAACGGAATTTATTTGCTCTCCCTAACTTACTTAGGTCCTTCCTCACCCTAGTCTAATTGAAAACCTTCAAAACCAGCCAAAGATGGTTGATAACAAGAACATTCTTGACCAATTGGCTTCCTGCTTGAAGACTATTGCATGATGGTCCCATCAAAAGTAGTAAAATAGAAAACTGTTGACTGACAGTACATAAACCAATCGGAAAGGATTGATTTGAATGAGTATTAACGATGGCCATTGTGGCCATTGTGGCCTTTGCCATCAATGTTGTTACATATCAGTGGTCATTCATTATATTTGACTGATTGGCCTGTGGGCCAATCAGAATACGGGGGCGGGGCTTCACTGGTGTCGTGGGTGGAGCTATGCTCCGTGTCCCAGGAAATAGCAAAACAAAACTAGTAGTTTGAGCTTGACATTGATTGTGTCAAACCATCTGGTTCAACCCGATCGATGTCAAAACTAAGGAACATCGACCATAACCCATCGATGGTTTATAAACATCGATGGCCGATGGCCATCCCTAATGAGAATTGCATCAGCCAATCAGATGGTCTAATTTCCAAACTAATTTGCATAAGGAATTTATTTGCTCTCCATAACTTACTTAGGTCCTTCCTCACCCTAGTCTAATTGAAAACCTTCAAAACCAGCTAAAGATGGTTGATAACAAGAACATTCTTGACCAATTGGCTTCCTTTTTGAAGACTATTGCATGATGGTCCCATCAAAAGTAGTAAAATAGAAAACTGTTGACTGACAGTACATAAGCCAATCGGAAAGGATTGTTTTAAATGAGTATTAACGATGGCCATTGTGGCCTTTGCCATCAATGTTGTTACATATCAGTGGTCATTCATTATATTTGACTGACTGGCCTGTGGGTCAATCAGAATACGGGGGCGGGGCTTCACTGGTGTCGTGGGTGGAGCTATGCTCCGTGTCCCAGGAAATAGCAAAACAAAACTAGTAGTTTGAGCTTGACATTGATTGTGTGAAACCATCTGGTTCAACCCGATCGATGTAAAAACTAAGGAACATCGACCATAACCCATCGATGGTTTATAAACATCGATGGCCGATGGCCATCCCTAATGAAAATTGCACCAGCCAATCAGATGGTCTAATTTCCAAACGGAATTTATTTGCTCTCCCTAACTTACTTAGGTCCTTCCTCACCCTAGTCTAATTGAAAACCTTCAAAACCAGCCAAAGATGGTTGATAACAAGAACATTCTTGACCAATTGGCTTCCTGCTTGAAGACTATTGCATGATGGTCCCATCAAAAGTAGTAAAATAGAAAACTGTTGACTGACAGTACATAAACCAATCGGAAAGGATTGTTTTGAATGAGTATTAACGATGGCCATTGTGGCCTTTGCCATCAATGTTGTTACATATCAGTGGTCATTCATTATATTTGACTGATTGGCCTGTGGGCCAATCAGAATACAGGGGCGGGGCTTCACTGGTGTCGTGGGTGGGGCTATGCTCCGTGTCCCAGGAAATAGCAAAACAAAACTAGTAGTTTGAGCTTGACATTGATTGTGTCAAACCATCTGGTTCAACCCGATCGATGTCAAAACTAAGGAACATCGACCATAACCCATCGATGGTTTATAAACATCGATGGCCGATGGCCATCCCTAATGAGAATTGCATCAGCCAATCAGATGGTCTAATTTCCAAACTAATTTGCATAAGGAATTTATTTGCTCTCCATAACTTACTTAGATCCTTCCTCACCCTAGTCTAATTGAAAACCTTCAAAACCAGCTAAAGATGGTTGATAACAAGAACATTCTTGACCAATTGGCTTCCTTTTTGAAGACTATTGCATGATGGTCCCATCAAATGTAGTAAAATAGAAAACTGTTGACTGACAGTACATAAGCCAATCGGAAAGGATTGTTTTAAATGAGTATTAACGATGGCCATTGTGGCCTTTGCCATCAATGTTGTTACATATCAGTGGTCATTCATTATATTTGACTGACTGGCCTGTGGGTCAATCAGAATACGGGGGCGGGGCTTCACTGGTGTCGTGGGTGGAGCTATGCTCCGTGTCCCAGGAAATAGCAAAACAAAACTAGTAGTTTGAGCTTGACATTGATTGTGTGAAACCATCTGGTTCAACCCGATCGATGTAAAAACTAAGGAACATCGACCATAACCCATCGATGGTTTATAAACATCGATGGCCGATGGCCATCTCTAATGAGAATTGCATCAGCCAATCAGATGGTCTAATTTCCAAACTAATTTGCATAAGGAATTTATTTGCTCTCCATAACTTACTTAGGTCCTTCCTCACCCTAGTCTAATTGAAAACCTTCAAAACCAGCCAAAGATGGTTGATAACAAGAACATTCTTGACCAATTGGCTTCCTGGTTAAAGGCTATTGCATGATGGTCCCATCAAAAGTAGTAAAATAGAAAACTGTTGTCTGACAGTACATAAACCAATCGGAAAGGATTGTTTTGAATGAGTATTAATGATGGCCATTGTGGCCTTTGCCATCAATGTTGTTAGATATCAGTGGTCATTCATTATATTTGACTGACTGGCCTGTTGGCCAATCAGAATACGGGGGCGGGGCTTCGTGGGTGGAGCTATGCTCCGTGTCCCAGGAAATAGCAAAACAAAACTAGTAGTTTGAGCTTGACATTGATTGTGTGAAACCATCTGGTTCAACCCGATCGATGTAAAAACTAAGGAACATCGACCATAACCCATCGATGGTTTATAAACATCGATGGCCGATGGCCGATGGCCATCCCTAATGAGAGTTGCATCAGCCAATCAGATGGTCTAATTTCCAAACTAATTTGCATAAGGAATTTATTTGCTCTCCATAACTTACTTAGGTCCTTCCTCACCCTAGTCTAATTGAAAACCTTCAAAACCAGCCAAAGATGGTTGATAACAAGAACATTCTTGACCAATTGGCTTCCTGGTTGAAGACTATTGCATGATGGTCCCATCAAAAGTAGTAAAATAGAAAACTGTTGACTGACAGTACATAAACCAATCGGAAAGGATTGTTTTGAATGAGTATTAACGATGGCCATTGTGGCCTTTGCCATCAATGTTGTTACATATCAGTGGTCATTCATTATATTTGACTGACTGGCCTGTGGGCCAATCAGAATACGGGGGCGGGGCTTCACTGGTGTCGTGGGTGGAGCTATGCTCCGTGTCCCAGGAAATAGCAAAACAAAACTAGTAGTTTGAGCTTGACATTGATTGTGTGAAACCATCTGGTTCAACCCGATCGATGTCAAAACTAAGGAACATCGACCATAACCCATCGATGGTTTATAAACATCGATGGCCGATGGCCATCCCTAATGAGAATTGCATCAGCCAATCAGATGGTCTAATTTCCAAACGGAATTTATTTGCTCTCCCTAACTTACTTAGGTCCTTCCTCACCCTAGTCTAATTGAAAACCTTCAAAACCAGCCAAAGATGGTTGATAACAAGAACATTCTTGACCAATTGGCTTCCTGCTTGAAGACTATTGCATGATGGTCCCATCAAAAGTAGTAAAATAGAAAACTGTTGACTGACAGTACATAAACCAATCGGAAAGGATTGTTTTGAATGAGTATTAACGATGGCCATTGTGGCCTTTGCCATCAATGTTGTTACATATCAGTGGTCATTCATTATATTTGACTGATTGGCCTGTGGGCCAATCAGAATACGGGGGCGGGGCTTCACTGGTGTCGTGGGTGGAGCTATGCTCCGTGTCCCAGGAAATAGCAAAACAAAACTAGTAGTTTGAGCTTGACATTGATTGTGTGAAACCATCTGGTTCAACCCGATCGATGTCAAAACTAAGGAACATCGACCATAACCCATCGATGGTTTATAAACATCGATGGCCGATGGCCATCCCTAATGAGAATTGCATCAGCCAATCAGATGGTCTAATTTCCAAACGGAATTTATTTGCTCTCCCTAACTTACTTAGGTCCTTCCTCACCCTAGTCTAATTGAAAACCTTCAAAACCAGCCAAAGATGGTTGATAACAAGAACATTCTTGACCAATTGGCTTCCTGCTTGAAGACTATTGCATGATGGTCCCATCAAAAGTAGTAAAATAGAAAACTGTTGACTGACAGTACATAAACCAATCGGAAAGGATTGTTTTGAATGAGTATTAACGATGGCCATTGTGGCCTTTGCCATCAATGTTGTTACATATCAGTGGTCATTCATTATATTTGACTGATTGGCCTGTGGGCCAATCAGAATACGGGGGCGGGGCTTCACTGGTGTCGTGGGTGGAGCTATGCTCCGTGTCCCAGGAAATAGCAAAACAAAACTAGTAGTTTGAGCTTGACATTGATTGTGTCAAACCATCTGGTTCAACCCGATCGATGTCAAAACTAAGGAACATCGACCATAACCCATCGATGGTTTATAAACATTGATGGCCGATGGCCATCCCTAATGAGAATTGCATCAGCCAATCAGATGGTCTAATTTCCAAACTAATTTGCATAAGGAATTTATTTGCTCTCCATAACTTACTTAGGTCCTTCCTCACCCTAGTCTAATTGAAAACCTTCAAAACCAGCTAAAGATGGTTGATAACAAGAACATTCTTGACCAATTGGCTTCCTTTTTGAAGACTATTGCATGATGGTCCCATCAAAAGTAGTAAAATAGAAAACTGTTGACTGACAGTACATAAGCCAATCGGAAAGGATTGTTTTAAATGAGTATTAACGATGGCCATTGTGGCCTTTGCCATCAATGTTGTTACATATCAGTGGTCATTCATTATATTTGACTGACTGGCCTGTGGGTCAATCAGAATACGGGGGCGGGGCTTCACTGGTGTCGTGGGTGGAGCTATGCTCCGTGTCCCAGGAAATAGCAAAACAAAACTAGTAGTTTGAGCTTGACATTGATTGTGTGAAACCATCTGGTTCAACCCGATCGATGTAAAAACTAAGGAACATCGACCATAACCCATCGATGGTTTATAAACATCGATGGCCGATGGCCATCCCTAATGAAAATTGCACCAGCCAATCAGATGGTCTAATTTCCAAACGGAATTTATTTGCTCTCCCTAACTTACTTAGGTCCTTCCTCACCCTAGTCTAATTGAAAACCTTCAAAACCAGCCAAAGATGGTTGATAACAAGAACATTCTTGACCAATTGGCTTCCTGCTTGAAGACTATTGCATGATGGTCCCATCAAAAGTAGTAAAATAGAAAACTGTTGACTGACAGTACATAAACCAATCGGAAAGGATTGTTTTGAATGAGTATTAACGATGGCCATTGTGGCCTTTGCCATCAATGTTGTTACATATCAGTGGTCATTCATTATATTTGACTGATTGGCCTGTGGGCCAATCAGAATACAGGGGCGGGGCTTCACTGGTGTCGTGGGTGGAGCTATGCTCCGTGTCCCAGGAAATAGCAAAACAAAACTAGTAGTTTGAGCTTGACATTGATTGTGTCAAACCATCTGGTTCAACCCGATCGATGTCAAAACTAAGGAACATCGACCATAACCCATCGATGGTTTATAAACATCGATGGCCGATGGCCATCCCTAATGAGAATTGCATCAGCCAATCAGATGGTCTAATTTCCAAACTAATTTGCATAAGGAATTTATTTGCTCTCCATAACTTACTTAGATCCTTCCTCACCCTAGTCTAATTGAAAACCTTCAAAACCAGCTAAAGATGGTTGATAACAAGAACATTCTTGACCAATTGGCTTCCTTTTTGAAGACTATTGCATGATGGTCCCATCAAAAGTAGTAAAATAGAAAACTGTTGACTGACAGTACATAAGCCAATCGGAAAGGATTGTTTTAAATGAGTATTAACGATGGCCATTGTGGCCTTTGCCATCAATGTTGTTACATATCAGTGGTCATTCATTATATTTGACTGACTGGCCTGTGGGTCAATCAGAATACGGGGGCGGGGCTTCACTGGTGTCGTGGGTGGAGCTATGCTCCGTGTCCCAGGAAATAGCAAAACAAAACTAGTAGTTTGAGCTTGACATTGATTGTGTGAAACCATCTGGTTCAACCCGATCGATGTAAAAACTAAGGAACATCGACCATAACCCATCGATGGTTTATAAACATCGATGGCCGATGGCCATCTCTAATGAGAATTGCATCAGCCAATCAGATGGTCTAATTTCCAAACTAATTTGCATAAGGAATTTATTTGCTCTCCATAACTTACTTAGGTCCTTCCTCACCCTAGTCTAATTGAAAACCTTCAAAACCAGCCAAAGATGGTTGATAACAAGAACATTCTTGACCAATTGGCTTCCTGGTTAAAGGCTATTGCATGATGGTCCCATCAAAAGTAGTAAAATAGAAAACTGTTGTCTGACAGTACATAAACCAATCGGAAAGGATTGTTTTGAATGAGTATTAATGATGGCCATTGTGGCCTTTGCCATCAATGTTGTTAGATATCAGTGGTCATTCATTATATTTGACTGACTGGCCTGTTGGCCAATCAGAATACGGGGGCGGGGCTTCGTGGGTGGAGCTATGCTCCGTGTCCCAGGAAATAGCAAAACAAAACTAGTAGTTTGAGCTTGACATTGATTGTGTGAAACCATCTGGTTCAACCCGATCGATGTAAAAACTAAGGAACATCGACCATAACCCATCGATGGTTTATAAACATCGATGGCCGATGGCCGATGGCCATCCCTAATGAGAGTTGCATCAGCCAATCAGATGGTCTAATTTCCAAACTAATTTGCATAAGGAATTTATTTGCTCTCCATAACTTACTTAGGTCCTTCCTCACCCTAGTCTAATTGAAAACCTTCAAAACCAGCCAAAGATGGTTGATAACAAGAACATTCTTGACCAATTGGCTTCCTGGTTGAAGACTATTGCATGATGGTCCCATCAAAAGTAGTAAAATAGAAAACTGTTGACTGACAGTACATAAACCAATCGGAAAGGATTGTTTTGAATGAGTATTAACGATGGCCATTGTGGCCTTTGCCATCAATGTTGTTACATATCAGTGGTCATTCATTATATTTGACTGACTGGCCTGTGGGCCAATCAGAATACGGGGGCGGGGCTTCACTGGTGTCGTGGGTGGAGCTATGCTCCGTGTCCCAGGAAATAGCAAAACAAAACTAGTAGTTTGAGCTTGACATTGATTGTGTGAAACCATCTGGTTCAACCCGATCGATGTCAAAACTAAGGAACATCGACCATAACCCATCGATGGTTTATAAACATCGATGGCCGATGGCCATCCCTAATGAGAATTGCATCAGCCAATCAGATGGTCTAATTTCCAAACGGAATTTATTTGCTCTCCCTAACTTACTTAGGTCCTTCCTCACCCTAGTCTAATTGAAAACCTTCAAAACCAGCCAAAGATGGTTGATAACAAGAACATTCTTGACCAATTGGCTTCCTGCTTGAAGACTATTGCATGATGGTCCCATCAAAAGTAGTAAAATAGAAAACTGTTGACTGACAGTACATAAACCAATCGGAAAGGATTGTTTTGAATGAGTATTAACGATGGCCATTGTGGCCTTTGCCATCAATGTTGTTACATATCAGTGGTCATTCATTATATTTGACTGATTGGCCTGTGGGCCAATCAGAATACGGGGGCGGGGCTTCACTGGTGTCGTGGGTGGAGCTATGCTCCGTGTCCCAGGAAATAGCAAAACAAAACTAGTAGTTTGAGCTTGACATTGATTGTGTGAAACCATCTGGTTCAACCCGATCGATGTCAAAACTAAGGAACATCGACCATAACCCATCGATGGTTTATAAACATCGATGGCCGATGGCCATCCCTAATGAGAATTGCATCAGCCAATCAGATGGTCTAATTTCCAAACGGAATTTATTTGCTCTCCCTAACTTACTTAGGTCCTTCCTCACCCTAGTCTAATTGAAAACCTTCAAAACCAGCCAAAGATGGTTGATAACAAGAACATTCTTGACCAATTGGCTTCCTGCTTGAAGACTATTGCATGATGGTCCCATCAAAAGTAGTAAAATAGAAAACTGTTGACTGACAGTACATAAACCAATCGGAAAGGATTGTTTTGAATGAGTATTAACGATGGCCATTGTGGCCTTTGCCATCAATGTTGTTACATATCAGTGGTCATTCATTATATTTGACTGATTGGCCTGTGGGCCAATCAGAATACGGGGGCGGGGCTTCACTGGTGTCGTGGGTGGAGCTATGCTCCGTGTCCCAGGAAATAGCAAAACAAAACTAGTAGTTTGAGCTTGACATTGATTGTGTCAAACCATCTGGTTCAACCCGATCGATGTCAAAACTAAGGAACATCGACCATAACCCATCGATGGTTTATAAACATCGATGGCCGATGGCCGATGGCCATCCCTAATGAGAATTGCATCAGCCAATCAGATGGTCTAATTTCCAAACTAATTTGCATAAGGAATTTATTTGCTCTCCATAACTTACTTAGGTCCTTCCTCACCCTGGTCTAATTGAAAACCTTCAAAACCAGCTAAAGATGGTTGATAACAAGAACATTCTTGACCAATTGGCTTCCTTTTTGAAGACTATTGCATGATGGTCCCATCAAAAGTAGTAAAATAGAAAACTGTTGACTGACAGTACATAAGCCAATCGGAAAGGATTGTTTTAAATGAGTATTAACGATGGCCATTGTGGCCTTTGCCATCAATGTTGTTACATATCAGTGGTCATTCATTATATTTGACTGACTGGCCTGTGGGTCAATCAGAATACGGGGGCGGTGCTTCACTGGTGTCGTGGGTGGAGCTATGCTCCGTGTCCCAGGAAATAGCAAAACAAAACTAGTAGTTTGAGCTTGACATTGATTGTGTGAAACCATCTGGTTCAACCCGATCGATGTAAAAACTAAGGAACATCGACCATAACCCATCGATGGTTTATAAACATCGATGGCCGATGGCCGATGGCCATCCCTAATGAGAATTGCATCAGCCAATCAGATGGTCTAATTTCCAAACTAATTTGCATAAGGAATTTATTTGCTCTCCATAACTTACTTAGGTCCTTCCTCACCCTAGTCTAATTGAAAACCTTCAAAACCAGCCAAAGATGGTTGATAAAAGAACATTCTTGACCAATTGACTTCCTGGTTGAAGGCTATTGCATGATGGTCCCATCAAAAGTAGTAAAATAGAAAACTGTTGTCTGACAGTACATAAACCAATCGGAAAGGATTGTTTTGAATGAGTATTAATGATGGCCATTGTGGCCTTTGCCATCAATGTTGTTAGATATCAGTGGTCATTCATTATATTTGACTGACTGGCCTGTTGGCCAATCAGAATACGGGGGCGGGGCTTCGTGGGTGGAGCTATGCTCCGTGTCCCAGGAAATAGCAAAACAAAACTAGTAGTTTGAGCTTGACATTGATTGTGTGAAACCATCTGGTTCAACCCGATCGATGTAAAAACTAAGGAACATCGACCATAACCCATCGATGGTTTATAAACATCGATGGCCGATGGCCGATGGCCATCCCTAATGAGAATTGCATCAGCCAATCAGATGGTCTAATTTCCAAACTAATTTGCATAAGGAATTTATTTGCTCTCCATAACTTACTTAGGTCCTTCCTCACCCTAGTCTAATTGAAAACCTTCAAAACCAGCCAAAGATGGTTGATAACGAGAACATTCTTGACCAATTGGCTTCCTGGTTGAAGGCTATTGCATGATGGTCCCATCAAAAGTAGTAAAATAGAAAACTGTTGTCTGACAGTACATAAACCAATCGGAAAGGATTGTTTTGAATGAGTATTAATGATGGCCATTGTGGCCTTTGCCATCAATGTTGTTAGATATCAGTGGTCATTCATTATATTTGACTGACTGGCCTGTGGGCCAATCAGAATATGGGGGCGGGGCTTCACTGGTGTCGTGGGTGGAGCTATGCTCCGTGTCCCAGGAAATAGCAAAACAAAACTAGTAGTTTGAGCTTGACATTGATTGTGTGAAACCATCTGGTTCAACCCGATCGATGTCAAAACTAAGGAACATCGACCATAACCCATCGATGGTTTATAAACATCGATGGCCGATGGCCATCCCTAATGAGAATTGCATCAGCCAATCAGATGGTCTAATTTCCAAACTAATTTGCATAAGGAATTTATTTGCTCTCCATAACTTACTTAGGTCCTTCCTCACCCTAGTCTAATTGAAAACCTTCAAAACCAGCCAAAGATGGTTGATAACAAGAACATTCTTGACCAATTGGCTTCCTGGTTGAAGACTATTGCATGATGGTCCCATCAAAAGTAGTAAAATAGAAAACTGTTGACTGACAGTACATAAACCAATCGGAAAGGATTGTTTTGAATGAGTATTAACGATGGCCATTGTGGCCTTTGCCATCAATGTTGTTAGATATCAGTGGTCATTCATTATATTTGACTGACTGGCCTGTGGGCCAATCAGAATATGGGGGCGGGGCTTCACTGGTGTCGTGGGTGGAGCTATGCTCCGTGTCCCAGGAAATAGCAAAACAAAACTAGTAGTTTGAGCTTGACATTGATTGTGTGAAACCATCTGGTTCAACCCGATCGATGTCAAAACTAAGGAACATCGACCATAACCCATCGATGGTTTATAAACATCGATGGCCGATGGCCATCCCTAATGAGAATTGCATCAGCCAATCAGATGGTCTAATTTCCAAACTAATTTGCATAAGGAATTTATTTGCTCTCCATAACTTACTTAGGTCCTTCCTCACCCTAGTCTAATTGAAAACCTTCAAAACCAGCCAAAGATGGTTGATAACAAGAACATTCTTGACCAATTGGCTTCCTGGTTGAAGACTATTGCATGATGGTCCCATCAAAAGTAGTAAAATAGAAAACTGTTGACTGACAGTACATAAACCAATCGGAAAGGATTGTTTTGAATGAGTATTAACGATGGCCATTGTGGCCTTTGCCATCAATGTTGTTACATATCAGTGGTCATTCATTATATTTGACTGACTGGCCTGTGGGCCAATCAGAATACAGGGGCGGGGCTTCACTGGTGTCGTGGGTGGAGCTATGCTCCGTGTCCCAGGAAATAGCAAAACAAAACTAGTAGTTTGAGCTTGACATTGATTGTGTGAAACCATCTGGTTCAACCCGATCGATGTCAAAACTAAGGAACATCGACCATAACCCATCGATGGTTTATAAACATCGATGGCCGATGGCCATCCCTAATGAGAATTGCATCAGCCAATCAGATGGTCTAATTTCCAAACGGAATTTATTTGCTCTCCCTAACTTACTTAGGTCCTTCCTCACCCTAGTCTAATTGAAAACCTTCAAAACCAGCCAAAGATGGTTGATAACAAGAACATTCTTGACCAATTGGCTTCCTGCTTGAAGACTATTGCATGATGGTCCCATCAAAAGTAGTAAAATAGAAAACTGTTGACTCACAGTACATAAACCAATCGGAAAGGATTGTTTTGAATGAGTATTAACGATGGCCATTGTGGCCTTTGCCATCAATGTTGTTACATATCAGTGGTCATTCATTATATTTGACTGATTGGCCTGTGGGCCAATCAGAATACGGGGGCGGGGCTTCACTGGTGTCGTGGGTGGAGCTATGCTCCGTGTCCCAGGAAATAGCAAAACAAAACTAGTAGTTTGAGCTTGACATTGATTGTGTGAAACCATCTGGTTCAACCCGATCGATGTCAAAACTAAGGAACATCGACCATAACCCATCGATGGTTTATAAACATCGATGGCCGATGGCCATCCCTAATGAGAATTGCATCAGCCAATCAGATGGTCTAATTTCCAAACAGAATTTATTTGCTCTCCCTAACTTACTTAGGTCCTTCCTCACCCTAGTCTAATTGAAAACCTTCAAAACCAGCCAAAGATGGTTGATAACAAGAACATTCTTGACCAATTGGCTTCCTTTTTGAAGACTATTGCATGATGGTCCCATCAAAAGTAGTAAAATAGAAAACTGTTGACTGACTGTACATAAACCAATCGGAAAGGATTGTTTTGAATGAGTATTAACGATGGCCATTGTGGCCTTTGCCATCAATGTTGTTACATATCAGTGGTCATTCATTATATTTGACTGATTGGCCTGTGGGCCAATCAGAATACGGGGGCGGGGCTTCACTGGTGTCGTGGGTGGAGCTATGCTCCGTGTCCCAGGAAATAGCAAAACAAAACTAGTAGTTTGAGCTTGACATTGATTGTGTCAAACCATCTGGTTCAACCCGATCGATGTCAAAACTAAGGAACATCGACCATAACCCATCGATGGTTTATAAACATCGATGGCCGATGGCCATCCCTAATGAGAATTGCATCAGCCAATCAGATGGTCTAATTTCCAAACTAATTTGCATAAGGAATTTATTTGCTCTCCATAACTTACTTAGGTCCTTCCTCACCCTAGTCTAATTGAAAACCTTCAAAACCAGCTAAAGATGGTTGATAACAAGAACATTCTTGACCAATTGGCTTCCTTTTTGAAGACTATTGCATGATGGTCCCATCAAAAGTAGTAAAATAGAAAACTGTTGACTGACAGTACATAAGCCAATCGGAAAGGATTGTTTTAAATGAGTATTAACGATGGCCATTGTGGCCTTTGCCATCAATGTTGTTACATATCAGTGGTCATTCATTATATTTGACTGACTGGCCTGTGGGTCAATCAGAATACGGGGGCGGGGCTTCACTGGTGTCGTGGGTGGAGCTATGCTCCGTGTCCCAGGAAATAGCAAAACAAAACTAGTAGTTTGAGCTTGACATTGATTGTGTGAAACCATCTGGTTCAACCCGATCGATGTAAAAACTAAGGAACATCGACCATAACCCATCGATGGTTTATAAACATCGATGGCCGATGGCCATCTCTAATGAGAATTGCATCAGCCAATCAGATGGTCTAATTTCCAAACTAATTTGCATAAGGAATTTATTTGCTCTCCATAACTTACTTAGGTCCTTCCTCACCCTAGTCTAATTGAAAACCTTCAAAACCAGCCAAAGATGGTTGATAACAAGAACATTCTTGACCAATTGGCTTCCTGGTTAAAGGCTATTGCATGATGGTCCCATCAAAAGTAGTAAAATAGAAAACTGTTGTCTGACAGTACATAAACCAATCGGAAAGGATTGTTTTGAATGAGTATTAATGATGGCCATTGTGGCCTTTGCCATCAATGTTGTTAGATATCAGTGGTCATTCATTATATTTGACTGACTGGCCTGTTGGCCAATCAGAATACGGGGGCGGGGCTTCGTGGGTGGAGCTATGCTCCGTGTCCCAGGAAATAGCAAAACAAAACTAGTAGTTTGAGCTTGACATTGATTGTGTGAAACCATCTGGTTCAACCCGATCGATGTAAAAACTAAGGAACATCGACCATAACCCATCGATGGTTTATAAACATCGATGGCCGATGGCCGATGGCCATCCCTAATGAGAATTGCATCAGCCAATCAGATGGTCTAATTTCCAAACTAATTTGCATAAGGAATTTATTTGCTCTCCATAACTTACTTAGGTCCTTCCTCACCCTAGTCTAATTGAAAACCTTCAAAACCAGCCAAAGATGGTTGATAACAAGAACATTCTTGACCAATTGGCTTCCTGGTTGAAGACTATTGCATGATGGTCCCATCAAAAGCAGTAAAATAGAAAACTGTTGACTGACAGTACATAAACCAATCGGAAAGGATTGTTTTGAATGAGTATTAACGATGGCCATTGTGGCCTTTGCCATCAATGTTGTTACATATCAGTGGTCATTCATTATATTTGACTGATTGGCCTGTGGGCCAATCAGAATACGGGGGCGGGGCTTCACTGGTGTCGTGGGTGGAGCTATGCTCCGTGTCCCAGGAAATAGCAAAACAAAACTAGTAGTTTGAGCTTGACATTGATTGTGTGAAACCATCTGGTTCAACCCGATCGATGTCAAAACTAAGGAACATCGACCATAACCCATCGATGGTTTATAAACATCGATGGCCGATGGCCATCCCTAATGAGAATTGCATCAGCCAATCAGATGGTCTAATTTCCAAACGGAATTTATTTGCTCTCCCTAACTTACTTAGGTCCTTCCTCACCCTAGTCTAATTGAAAACCTTCAAAACCAGCCAAAGATGGTTGATAACAAGAACATTCTTGACCAATTGGCTTCCTGCTTGAAGACTATTGCATGATGGTCCCATCAAAAGTAGTAAAATAGAAAACTGTTGACTGACAGTACATAAACCAATCGGAAAGGATTGTTTTGAATGAGTATTAACGATGGCCATTGTGGCCTTTGCCATCAATGTTGTTACATATCAGTGGTCATTCATTATATTTGACTGATTGGCCTGTGGGCCAATCAGAATACGGGGGCGGGGCTTCACTGGTGTCGTGGGTGGAGCTATGCTCCGTGTCCCAGGAAATAGCAAAACAAAACTAGTAGTTTGAGCTTGACATTGATTGTGTCAAACCATCTGGTTCAACCCGATCGATGTCAAAACTAAGGAACATCGACCATAACCCATCGATGGTTTATAAACATCGATGGCCGATGGCCATCCCTAATGAGAATTGCATCAGCCAATCAGATGGTCTAATTTCCAAACTAATTTGCATAAGGAATTTATTTGCTCTCCATAACTTACTTAGGTCCTTCCTCACCCTAGTCTAATTGAAAACCTTCAAAACCAGCTAAAGATGGTTGATAACAAGAACATTCTTGACCAATTGGCTTCCTTTTTGAAGACTATTGCATGATGGTCCCATCAAAAGTAGTAAAATAGAAAACTGTTGACTGACAGTACATAAGCCAATCGGAAAGGATTGTTTTAAATGAGTATTAACGATGGCCATTGTGGCCTTTGCCATCAATGTTGTTACATATCAGTGGTCATTCATTATATTTGACTGACTGGCCTGTGGGTCAATCAGAATACGGGGGCGGTGCTTCACTGGTGTCGTGGGTGGAGCTATGCTCCGTGTCCCAGGAAATAGCAAAACAAAACTAGTAGTTTGAGCTTGACATTGATTGTGTGAAACCATCTGGTTCAACCCGATCGATGTAAAAACTAAGGAACATCGACCATAACCCATCGATGGTTTATAAACATCGATGGCCGATGGCCGATGGCCATCCCTAATGAGAATTGCATCAGCCAATCAGATGGTCTAATTTCCAAACTAATTTGCATAAGGAATTTATTTGCTCTCCATAACTTACTTAGGTCCTTCCTCACCCTAGTCTAATTGAAAACCTTCAAAACCAGCCAAAGATGGTTGATAAAAGAACATTCTTGACCAATTGACTTCCTGGTTGAAGGCTATTGCATGATGGTCCCATCAAAAGTAGTAAAATAGAAAACTGTTGTCTGACAGTACATAAACCAATCGGAAAGGATTGTTTTGAATGAGTATTAATGATGGCCATTGTGGCCTTTGCCATCAATGTTGTTAGATATCAGTGGTCATTCATTATATTTGACTGACTGGCCTGTTGGCCAATCAGAATACGGGGGCGGGGCTTCGTGGGTGGAGCTATGCTCCGTGTCCCAGGAAATAGCAAAACAGAACTAGTAGTTTGAGCTTGACATTGATTGTGTGAAACCATCTGGTTCAACCCGATCGATGTAAAAACTAAGGAACATCGACCATAACCCATCGATGGTTTATAAACATCGATGGCCGATGGCCGATGGCCATCCCTAATGAGAATTGCATCAGCCAATCAGATGGTCTAATTTCCAAACTAATTTGCATAAGGAATTTATTTGCTCTCCATAACTTACTTAGGTCCTTCCTCACCCTAGTCTAATTGAAAACCTTCAAAACCAGCCAAAGATGGTTGATAACGAGAACATTCTTGACCAATTGGCTTCCTGGTTGAAGGCTATTGCATGATGGTCCCATCAAAAGTAGTAAAATAGAAAACTGTTGTCTGACAGTACATAAACCAATCGGAAAGGATTGTTTTGAATGAGTATTAATGATGGCCATTGTGGCCTTTGCCATCAATGTTGTTAGATATCAGTGGTCATTCATTATATTTGACTGACTGGCCTGTGGGCCAATCAGAATATGGGGGCGGGGCTTCACTGGTGTCGTGGGTGGAGCTATGCTCCGTGTCCCAGGAAATAGCAAAACAAAACTAGTAGTTTGAGCTTGACATTGATTGTGTGAAACCATCTGGTTCAACCCGATCGATGTCAAAACTAAGGAACATCGACCATAACCCATCGATGGTTTATAAACATCGATGGCCGATGGCCATCCCTAATGAGAATTGCATCAGCCAATCAGATGGTCTAATTTCCAAACTAATTTGCTTAAGGAATTTATTTGCTCTCCATAACTTACTTAGGTCCTTCCTCACCCTAGTCTAATTGAAAACCTTCAAAACCAGCCAAAGATGGTTGATAACAAGAACATTCTTGACCAATTGGCTTCCTGGTTGAAGACTATTGCATGATGGTCCCATCAAAAGTAGTAAAATAGAAAACTGTTGACTGACAGTACATAAACCAATCGGAAAGGATTGTTTTGAATGAGTATTAACGATGGCCATTGTGGCCTTTGCCATCAATGTTGTTAGATATCAGTGGTCATTCATTATATTTGACTGACTGGCCTGTGGGCCAATCAGAATATGGGGGCGGGGCTTCACTGGTGTCGTGGGTGGAGCTATGCTCCGTGTCCCAGGAAATAGCAAAACAAAACTAGTAGTTTGAGCTTGACATTGATTGTGTGAAACCATCTGGTTCAACCCGATCGATGTCAAAACTAAGGAACATCGACCATAACCCATCGATGGTTTATAAACATCGATGGCCGATGGCCATCCCTAATGAGAATTGCATCAGCCAATCAGATGGTCTAATTTCCAAACTAATTTGCATAAGGAATTTATTTGCTCTCCATAACTTACTTAGGTCCTTCCTCACCCTAGTCTAATTGAAAACCTTCAAAACCAGCCAAAGATGGTTGATAACAAGAACATTCTTGACCAATTGGCTTCCTGGTTGAAGACTATTGCATGATGGTCCCATCAAAAGTAGTAAAATAGAAAACTGTTGACTGACAGTACATAAACCAATCGGAAAGGATTGTTTTGAATGAGTATTAACGATGGCCATTGTGGCCTTTGCCATCAATGTTGTTAGATATCAGTGGTCATTCATTATATTTGACTGACTGGCCTGTGGGCCAATCAGAATATGGGGGCGGGGCTTCACTGGTGTCGTGGGTGGAGCTATGCTCCGTGTCCCAGGAAATAGCAAAACAAAACTAGTAGTTTGAGCTTGACATTGATTGTGTGAAACCATCTGGTTCAACCCGATCGATGTAAAAACTGAGGAACATCGACCATAACCCATCGATGGTTTATAAACATCGATGGCCGATGGCCATCCCTAATGAGAATTGCATCAGCCAATCAGATGGTCTAATTTCCAAACTAATTTGCATAAGGAATTTATTTGCTCTCCATAACTTACTTAGGTCCTTCCTCACTCAAGTCTAATTGAAAACATTCAAAACCAGCCAAAGATGGTTGATAACAAGCACATTCTTGACCAATTGGCTTCCTGCTTGAAGACTATTGCATGATGGTCCCATCAAAAGTAGTAAAATAGAAAACTGTTGACTGACAGTACATAAACCAATCGGAAAGGATTGTTTTGAATGAGTATTACCGATGGCCATTGTGGCCTTTGCCATCAATGTTGTTACATATCAGTGGTCATTCATTATATTTGACTGACTGGCCTGTGGACCAATCAGAATACGGGGGCGGGGCTATGCTCCGTGTCCCAGGAAATAGCAAAACAAAACTAGTAGTTTGAGCTTGACATTGATTGTGTGAAACCATCTGGTTCAACCCGATCGATGTCAAAACTAAGGAACATCGACCATAACCCATCGATGGTTTATAAACATCGATGGCCGATGGCCATCCCTAATGAAAATTGCACCAGCCAATCAGATGGTCTAATTTCCAAACTAATTTGCATAAGGATGTTATTTGCTCTCCATAACTTACTTAGGTCCTTCCTCACCCTAGTCTAATTGAAAACCTACAAAACCAGCCAAAGATGGTTGATAACAAGAACATTCTTGGCCAATTGGCTTCCTGGTTGAAGACTATTGCATGATGGTCCCATCAAAAGTAGTAAAATAGAAAACTGTTGACTGACAGTACATAATTCAATCGGAAAATATTGTTTTGAATGAGTTTTAACGATGGCTATTGTGGCCTTTGCCATCAATGTTGTTACATATCAGTGGTCATTCATTATATTTGACTGACTGGCCTGTGGGCCAATCAGAATACGGGGGCGGGGCTTCACTGGTATCGTGGGTGGAGCTACGCTCCGTGTCCCAGGAAATAGCAAAACAAAACTAGTAGTTTGAGCTTGACATTGATTGTGTGAAACCATCTGGTTCAACCCGATCGATGTCAAAACTAAGGAACATCGACCATAACCCATCGATGGTTTATAAACATCGATGGCCGATGGCCATCCCTAATGAGAATTGCATCAGCCAATCAGATGGTCTAATTTCCAAACTAATTTGCATAAGGAATTTATTTGCTCTCCATAACTTACTTAGGTCCTTCCTCACCCTAGTCTAATTGAAAACTTTTAAAGCCAGCCAAAGATGGTTGATAACAAGAACATTCTTGACCAATTGGCTTCCTGGTTGAAGACTATTGCATGATGGTCCCATCAAAAGTAGTAAAATAGAAAACTGTTGACTGACATTACATAAACCAATCGGAAAGGATCGTTTTGAATGAGTTTTAATTGTGGCCTTTGCCATCAATGTTGTTACATATCAGTGGTCATTCATTATATTTGACTGACTGGCCTGTGGGCCAATCAGAATATGGGGGCGGGGCTTCACTGGTGTCAAGGGTGGAGCTATGCTCCGTGTCCCAGGAAATAGCAAAACAAAACTAGTAGTTTGAGCTTGACATTGATTGTGTCAAACCATCTGGTTCAACCCGATCGATGTCAAAACTAAGGAACATCGAACATAAAACATCGATGGTTTATAAACATCGATTGCCATCCCTAATGAGAATTGCATCAGCCAATCAGATGGTCTAATTTCCAAACTAATTTGCATAAGGAATTTATTTGCTCTCCATAACTTACTTAGGTCCTTCCTCACCCTAGTCTAATTGAAAACCTTCAAAACCAGCCAAAGATGGTTGATAACAAGAACATTCTTGACCAATTGGCTTCCTGGTTGAAGACTATTGCATGATGGTCCCATCAAAAGTAGTAAAATAGAAAACTGTTGACTGACTGTACATAAACCAATCGGAAAGGATTGTTTTGAATTAGTATTAATGATGGCCATTGTGGCCTTTGTCATCAATGTTGTTACATATCAGTGGTCATTCATTATATTTGACTGACTGGCCTGTGGGCCAATCAGAATATGGGGGCGGGGCTTCACTGGTGTCGTGGGTGGAGCTATGCTCCGTGTCCCAGGAAATAGCAAAACAAAACTAGTAGTTTGAGCTTGACATTGATTGTGTGAAACCATCTGGTTCAACCCGATCGATGTCAAAACTAAGGAACATCGACCATAACCCATCGATGGTTTATAAACATCGATGGCCATCCCTAATGAGAATTGCATCAGCCAATCAGATGGTCTAATTTCCAAACTAATTTGCATAAGGCATTTATTTGCTCTCCATAACTTACTTAGGTCCTTCCTCACCCTAGTCTAATTGAAAATCTTCAAAACCAGCCAAACATGGTTGATAACAAGAACATTCTTGACCAATTGGTTTCTTGGTTGAAGACTATTGCATGATGGTCCCATCAAAAGTAGTAAAATAGAAAACTGTTGACTGACAGTACATAAACCAATCGGAAAGGATTGTTTTGAATGAGTATTAATGGTGGCCTTTGCCATCAATGTTGTTACATATCAGTGGTCATTCATTATATTTGACTGACTGGCCTGTGGGCCAATCAGAATACGGGGGCGGGGCTTCACTGGTGTCGTGGGTGGAGCTATGCTCCGTGTCCCAGGAAATAGCAAAACAAAACTAGTAGTTTGAGCTTGGCATTGATTGTGTAAAACCATCTGGTATAACCCGATCGATGTCAAAACTAAGGAACATCGACCATAACCCATCGATGGTTTATAAACATCGATGGCCGATGGCCATCCCTAATAAGAATTGCATCAGCCAATCAGATGGTCTAATTTCCAAACTAATTTGCATAAGGAATTTATTTGCTCTCCATAACTTACTTAGGTCCTTCCTCACCCTAGTCTAATTGAAAACCTTCAAAACCAACCAAAGATGGTTGATAACAAGAACATTCTTGACCAATTGGCTTCCTGGTTGAAGACTATTGCATGATGGTCCCATCAAAAGTAGTAAAATAGAAAACTGTTGACTGACAGTACATAAACCAATCGGAAAGGATTGTTTTGAATGAGTATTAATGATGGCCATTGTGGCCTTTGCCATCAATGTTGTTACATATCAGTGGTCATTCATTATATTTGACTGACTGGCCTGTGGGCCAATCAGAATATGGGGGCGGGGCTTCACTGGTGTCAAGGGTGGAGCTATGCTCCGTGTCCCAGGAAATAGCAAAACAAAACTAGTAGTTTGAGCTTGACATTGATTGTGTCAAACCATCTGGTTCAACCCGATCGATGTCAAAACTAAGGAACATCGACCATAAAACATCGATGGCTTATAAACATCGATGGCCATCCCTAATGAGAATTGCATCAGCCAATCAGATGGTCTAATTTCCAAACTAATTTGCATAAGGAATTTATTTGCTCTCCATAACTTACTTAGGTCCTTCCTCACCCTAGTCTAATTGAAAACCTTCAAAACCAGCCAAAGATGGTTGATAACAAGAACATTCTTGACCAATTGGCTTCCTGGTTGAAGACTATTGCATGATGGTCCCATCAAAAGTAGTAAAATAGAAAACTGTTGACTGACTGTACATAAACCAATCGGAAAGGATTGTTTTGAATGAGTATTAATGATGGCCATTGTGGCCTTTGCCATCAATGTTGTTACATATCAGTGGTCATTCATTATATTTGACTGACTGGCCTGTGGGCCAATCAGAATACGGGGGCGGGGCTTCACTGGTGTCGTGGGTGGAGCTATGCTCCGTGTCCCAGGAAATAGCAAAACAAAACTAGTAGTTTGAGCTTGGCATTGATTGTGTGAAACCATCTGGTTCAACCCGATCGATATCAAAACTAAGGAACATCGACCATAACCCATCGATGGTTTATAAACATCGATGGCCGATGGCCATCCCTAATGAGAATTGCATCAGCCAATTAGATGGTCTAATTTCCAAACTAATTTGCATAAGGCATTTATTTGCTCTCCATAACTTACTTAGGTCCTTCCTCACCCTAGTCTAATTGAAAATCTTCAAAACCAGCCAAACATGGTTGATAACAAGAACATTCTTGACCAATTGGTTTCCTGGTTGAAGACTATTGCATGATGGTCCCATCAAAAGTAGTAAAATAGAAAACTGTTGACTGACAGTACATAAACCAATCGGAAAGGATTGTTTTGAATGAGTATTAATGATGGCCATTGTGGCCTTTGCCATCAATGTTGTTACATATCAGTGGTCATTCATTATATTTGACTGACTGGCCTGTGGGCCAATCAGAATACGGGGGCGGGGCTTCACTGGTGTCGTGGGTGGAGCTATGCTCCGTGTCCCAGGAAATAGCAAAACAAAACTAGTAGTTTGAGCTTGGCATTGATTGTGTAAAACCATCTGGTTCAACCCGATCGATGTCAAAACTAAGGAACATCGACCATAACCCATCGATGGTTTATAAACATCGATGGCCGATGGCCATCCCTAATAAGAATTGCATCAGCCAATCAGATGGTCTAATTTCCAAACTAATTTGCATAAGGAATTTATTTGCTCTCCATAACTTACTTAGATCCTTCCTCACCCAAGTCTAATTGAAAACATTCAAAACCAGCCAAAGATGGTTGATAACAAGAACATTCTTGACCAATTGGCTTCCAGGTTGAAGACTATTGCATGATGGTCCCATCAAAAGTAGTAAAATAGAAAACTGTTGACTGACAGTACATAAACCAATCGGAAAGGATTGTTTTGAATGAGTATTAACGATGGCCATTGTGGCCTTTGCCATCAATGTTGTTACATATCAGTGGTCATTCATTATATTTGACTGACTGGCCTGTGGGCCAATCAGAATACGGGGGCGGGGCTTCGTGGGTGGAGCTATGCTCCGTGGCCCAGGAAATAGCAAAACAAAACTAGTAGTTTGAGCTTGACATTAATTGTGTGAAACCATCTGGTTCAACCCGATCGATGTAAAAACTAAGGAACATCGACCATAACCCATCGATGGTTTATAAACTTTGATGGCTGATGGCCGATGGCCGATGGCCATCCCTAATGAGAATTTCATCAGCCAATCAGATGGTCTAATTTCCAAACTAATTTGCATAAGGAATTTATTTGCTCTCCATAACTTACTTAGGTCCTTCCTCACCCTAGTCTAATTGAAAACCTTCAAAACCAGCCAAAGATGGTTGATAACAAGAACATTCTTGACCAATTGGCTTCCTGCTTGAAGACTATTGCATGATGGTCCCATCAAAAGTAGTAAAATAGAAAACTGTTGACTGACAGTACATAAACCAATCGGAAAGTATTGTTTTGAATGAGTATTACCGATGGCCATTGTGGCCTTTGCCATCAATGTTGTTACATATCAGTGGTCATTCATTATATTTGACTGACTGGCCTGTGGGCCAATCAGAATACGGGGGCGGGGCTTCACTGGTGTCGTGGGTGGAGCTATGCTCCGTGTCCCAGGAAATAGCAAAACAAAACTAGTAGTTTGAGCTTGGCATTGATTGTGTGAAACCATCTGGTTCAACCCGATCGATGTCAAAACTAAGGAACATCGACCATAACCCATCGATGGTTTATAAACATCGATGGCCGATGGCCATCCCTAATAAGAATTGCATCAGCCAATCAGATGGTCTAATTTCCAAACTAATTTGCATAAGGAATTTATTTGCTCTCCATAACTTACTTAGGTCCTTCCTCACCCTAGTCTAATTGAAAACCTTCAAAACCAACCAAAGATGGTTGATAACAAGAACATTCTTGACCAATTGGCTTCCTGGTTGAAGACTATTGCATGATGGTCCCATCAAAAGTAGTAAAATAGAAAACCGTTGACTGATATTACATAAACCAATCGGAAAGGATTGGTTTGAATGAGTATTAACGATGGCCATTGTGGCCTTTGCCATCAATGTTGTTACATATCAGTGGTCATTCATTATATTTGACTGACTGGCCTGTGGGCCAATCAGAATACGGGGGCGGGGCTTCACTGGTGTCGTGGGTGGAGCTATGCTCCGTGTCCCAGGAAATAGCAAAACCAAACTAGTAGTTTGAGCTTGACATTGATTGTGTGAAACCATCTGGTTCAACCCGATCGATGTAAAAACTGAGGAACATCGACCATAACCCATCGATGGTTTATAAACATCGATGGCCGATGGCCATCCCTACTGAGAATTGCATCAGCCAATCAGATGGTCTAATTTCCAAACTAATTTGCATAAGGAATTTATTTGCTCTCCATAACTTACTTAGGTCCTTCCTCACCCAAGTCTAATTGAAAACATTCAAAACCAGCCAAAGATGGTTGATAACAAGAACATTCTTGACCAATTGGCTTCCAGGTTGAAGACTATTGCATGATGGTCCCATCAAAAGTAGTAAAATAGAAAACTGTTGACTGACAGTACATAAACCAATCGGAAAGGATTGTTTTGAATGAGTATTAACGATGGCCATTGTGGCCTTTGCCATCAATGTTGTTACATATCAGTGGTCATTCATTATATTTGACTGACTGGCCTGTGGGCCAATCAGAATATGGGGGCGGGGCTTCGTGGGTGGAGCTATGCTCCGTGGCCCAGGAAATAGCAAAACAAAACTAGTAGTTTGAGCTTGACATTGATTGTGTGAAACCATCTGGTTCAACCCGATCGATGTAAAAACTAAGGAACATCGACCATAACCCATCGATGGTTTATAAACATCGATGGCTGATGGCCGATGGCCATCCCTAATGAGAATTTCTTCAGCCAATCAGATGGTCTAATTTCCAAACTAATTTGCATAAGGAATTTATTTGCTCTCCATAACTTACTTAGGTCCTTCCTCACCCTAGTCTAATTGAAAACCTTCAAAACCAGCCAAAGATGGTTGATAACAAGAACATTCTTGACCAATTGGCTTCCTGCTTGAAGACTATTGCATGATGGTCCCATCAAAAGTAGTAAAATAGAAAACTGTTGACTGACAGTACATAAACCAATCGGAAAGGATTGTTTTGAATGAGTATTACCGATGGCCATTGTGGCCTTTGCCATCAATGTTGTTACATATCAGTGGTCATTCATTATATTTGACTGACTGGCCTGTGGACCAATCAGAATACGGGGGCGGGGCTTCACTGGTGTCGTGGGTGGAGCTATGCTCCGTGTCCCAGGAAATAGCAAAACAAAACTAGTAGTTTGAGCTTGACATTGATTGTGTGAAACCATCTGGTTCAACCCGATCGATGTCAAAACTAAGGAACATCGACCATAACCCATCGATGGTTTATAAACATCGATGGCCGATGGCCATCCCTAATGAAAATTGCACCAGCCAATCAGATGGTCTAATTTCCAAACTAATTTGCATAAGGAATTTATTTGCTCTCCATAACTTACTTAGGTCCTTCCTCACCCTAGTCTAATTGAAAACCTACAAAACCAGCCAAAGATGGTTGATAACAAGAACATTCTTGGCCAATTGGCTTCCTGGTTGAAGACTATTGCATGATGGTCCCATCAAAAGTAGTAAAATAGAAAACTGTTGACTGACAGTACATAATCCAATCGGAAAATATTGTTTTGAATGAGTTTTAACGATGGCCATTGTGGCCTTTGCCATCAATGTTGTTACATATCAGTGGTCATTCATTATATTTGACTGACTGGCCTGTGGGCCAATCAGAATACGGGGGCGGGGCTTCACTGGTGTCGTGGGTGGAGCTACGCTCCGTGTCCCAGGAAATAGCAAAACAAAACTAGTAGTTTGAGCTTGACATTGATTGTGTGAAACCATCTGGTTCAACCCGATCGATGTCAAAACTAAGGAACATCGACCATAACCCATCGATGGTTTATAAACATCGATGGCCGATGGCCATCCCTAATGAGAATTGCATCAGCCAATCAGATGGTCTAATTTCCAAACTAATTTGCATAAGGAATTTATTTGCTCTCCATAACTTACTTAGGTCCTTCCTCACCCTAGTCTAATTGAAAATCTTTAAAGCCAGCCAAAGATGGTTGATAACAAGAACATTCTTGACCAATTGGCTTCCTGGTTGAATACTATTGCATGATGGTCCCATCAAAAGTAGTAAAATAGAAAACTGTTGACTGACATTACATAAACCAATCGGAAAGGATTGTTTTGAATGAGTTTTAATTGTGGCCTTTGCCATCAATGTTGTTACATATCAGTGGTCATTCATTATATTTGACTGACTGGCCTGTGGGCCAATCAGAATATGGGGGCGGGGCTTCACTGGTGTCAAGGGTGGAGCTATGCTCCGTGTCCCAGGAAATAGCAAAACAAAACTAGTAGTTTGAGCTTGACATTGATTGTGTGAAACCATCTGGTTCAACCAGATCGATGTCAAAACTAAGGAACATCGACCATAACCCATCGATGGTTTATAAACATCGATGGCCGATGGCCATCCCTAATGAGAATTGCATCAGCCAATCAGATGGTCTAATTTCCAAACGAATTTGCATAAGGAATTTATTTGCTCTCCACAGGGCCGTTTCTAGACAATTTAGCTCCCAGGGCAAAGGAATAAAAATGCGCCCCCCCCCCCCCCCCCCCCCCCAAATATAAAAAGTTAACACGGCATAGAAGAAATTGCGCGCGTGCCAAAATAGGGGGCGTGGTTTATTTTTCAAATGGGCGTGGCTTAATATAAGGGCATGGTCTAGCAGGAAAACAATTACCTTACAACTCACCTTTGCAACCTGCATGTCCAGACATTGGTTACCGCAGGAATTGTCATTGTACTCCCGCACTTTAGTTGGCCGGCTGAAGGCCACACAGTGACATAAAAATATAAAGGCCCACACAGTGACCTAGTATGCCTCACAGATCAAGGCCAAACAATGACAGGTTACTTGAATCATTATACACTATTTATCCATGATGCCGCACACCGTGATGACAATTACACATTGTCGCACACCGTGATGACAATTACACATTATGTCGCACACCGTGATGACAATTACACATTACGCCGCACACCATGATGACAATTACGCCCCGGGCTGCTGCACGGCTTGTCCGCCTGTAGAAACGGCCCTGGCTCTCCATAACTTACTTAGGTCCTTCCTCACCCTAGTCTAATTGAAAACCAGCCAAAGATGGTTGATAACAAGAACATTCTTGACCAATTGGCTTCCTGGTTGAAGACTATTGCATGATGGTCCCATTAAAAGTAGTAAAATAGAAAACTGTTGACTGACAGTACATAAACCAATCAGAAAGGATTGTTTTGAATGAGTATTAATGATGGCCATTGTGGCCTTTGCCATCAATGTTGTTAGATATCAGTGGTCATTCATTATATTTGACTGACTGGCCTGTTGGCCAATCAGAATACGGGGGCGGGGCTTCGTGGGTGGAGCTATGCTCCGTGTCCCAGGAAATAGCAAAACAAAACTAGTAGTTTGAGCTTGACATTGATTGTGTCAAACCATCTGGTTCAACCCGATCGATGTCAAAACTAAGGAACATCGACCATAACCCATCGATGGTTTATAAACATCGATGGCCGATGGCCATCCCTAATGAGAATTGCATCAGCCAATCAGATGGTCTAATTTCCAAACTAATTTGCATAAGGAATTTATTTGATCTCCATAACTTACTTAGGTCCTTCCTCACCCTAGTCTAATTGAAAACCATCAAAACCAGCCAAAGATGGTTGATAACAAGAACATTCTTGACCAATTGGCTTCCTTTTTGAAGACTATTGCATGATGGTCCCATCAAAAGTAGTAAAATAGAAAACTGTTGACTGACAGTACATAAACCAATCGGAAAGGATTGTTTTAAATGAGTATTAACGATGGCCATTGTGGCCTTTGCCATCAAGGTTGTTACATATCAGTGGTCATTCATTATATTTGACTGACTGGCCTGTGGGTCAATCAGAATACGGGGGCGGGGCTTCACTGGTGTCGTGGGTGGAGCTATGCTCCGTGTCCCAGGAAATAGCAAAACAAAACTAGTAGTTTGAGCTTGACATTGATTGTGTGAAACCATCTGGTTCAACGTGATCGATGTAAAAACTAAGAAACATCGACCATAACCCATCGATGGTTTATAAACATCGATGGCCAATGGCCGATGGCCAATGGCCATCCCTAATGAGAATTGCATCAGCCAATCAGATGGTCTAATTTCCAAACTAATTTGCATAAGGAATTTATTTGCTCTCCATAACTTACTTAGGTCCTTCCTCACCCTAGTCTAATTGAAAACCATCAAAACCAGCCAAAGATGGTTGATAACCAGAACATTCTTGACCAATTGGCTTCCTGGTTGAAGGCTATTGCATGATGGTCCCATCAAAAGTAGTAAAATAGAAAACTGTTGTCTGACAGTACATAAACCAATCGGAAAGGATTTTTTTGAATGAGTATTAATGATGGCCATTGTGGCCTTTGCCATCAATGTTGTTAGATATCAGTGGTCATTCATTATATTTGACTGACTGGCCTGTTGGCCAATCAGAATACGGGGGCAGGGCTTCACTGGTGTCGTGGGTGGAGCTATGCTCCGGGTCCCAGGAAATAGCAAAACAAAACTAGTAGTTTGAGCTTGACATTGATTGTGTGAAACCATCTGGTTCAACCCGATCGATGTCAAAACTAAGGAACATCGACCATAACCCATCGATGGTTTATAAACATCGATGGCCGATGGCCATCCCTAATGAGAATTGCATCAGCCAATCAGATGGTCTAATTTCAAAACTAATTTGCATAAGGAATTTATTTGCTCTCCATAACATACTTAGGTCCTTCCTCACCCTAGTCTAATTGAAAACCTTTAAAACCAGCCAAAGATGGTTGATAACAAGAACATTCTTGACCAATTGGCTTCCTGGTTGAAGACTATTGCATGATGGTCCCATCAAAAGTAGTAAAATAGAAAACTGTTGACTGACAGTACATAAACCAATCGGAAAGGATTGTTTTGAATGAGTATTAATGATGGCCATTGTGGCCTTTGCCATCAATGTTGTTACATATCAGTGGTCATTCATTATATTTGACTGACTGGCCTGTGGGCCAATCAGAATATGGGGGCGGGGCTTCACTGGTGTCAAGGGTGGAGCTATGCTCCGTGTCCCAGGAAATAGCAAAACAAAACTAGTAGTTTGAGCTTGACATTGATTGTGTCAAACCATCTGGTTCAACCCGATCGATGTCAAAACTAAGGAACATCGACCATAAAACATCGATGGTTTTTAAACATCGATGGCCATCCCTAATGAGAATTGCATCAGCCAATCAGATGGTCTAATTTCCAAACTAATTTGCATAAGGAATTTATTTGATCTCCATAACTTACTTAGGTCCTTCCTCACCCTAGTCTAATTGAAAACCTTCAAAACCAGCCAAAGATGGTTGATAACAAGAACATTCTTGACCAATTGGCTTCCTGGTTGAAGGCTATTGCATGATGGTCCCATCAAAAGTAGTAAAATAGAAAACTGTTGTCTGACAGTACATAAACCAATCGGAAAGGATTTTTTTGAATGAGTATTAATGATGGCCATTGTGGCCTTTGCCATCAATGTTGTTAGATATCAGTGGTCATTCATTATATTTGACTGACTGGCCTGTTGGCCAATCAGAATACGGGGGCAGGGCTTCACTGGTGTCGTGGGTGGAGCTATGCTCCGGGTCCCAGGAAATAGCAAAACAAAACTAGTAGTTTGAGCTTGACATTGATTGTGTGAAACCATCTGGTTCAACCCGATCGATGTCAAAACTAAGGAACATCGACCATAACCCATCGATGGTTTATAAACATCGATGGCCGATGGCCATCCCTAATGAGAATTGCATCAGCCAATCAGATGGTCTAATTTCAAAACTAATTTGCATAAGGAATTTATTTGCTCTCCATAACATACTTAGGTCCTTCCTCACCCTAGTCTAATTGAAAACCTTTAAAACCAGCCAAAGATGGTTGATAACAAGAACATTCTTGACCAATTGGCTTCCTGGTTGAAGACTATTGCATGATGGTCCCATCAAAAGTAGTAAAATAGAAAACTGTTGACTGACAGTACATAAACCAATCGGAAAGGATTGTTTTGAATGAGTATTAATGATGGCCATTGTGGCCTTTGCCATCAATGTTGTTACATATCAGTGGTCATTCATTATATTTGACTGACTGGCCTGTGGGCCAATCAGAATATGGGGGCGGGGCTTCACTGGTGTCAAGGGTGGAGCTATGCTCCGTGTCCCAGGAAATAGCAAAACAAAACTAGTAGTTTGAGCTTGACATTGATTGTGTCAAACCATCTGGTTCAACCCGATCGATGTCAAAACTAAGGAACATCGACCATAAAACATCGATGGTTTATAAACATCGATGGCCATCCCTAATGAGAATTGCATCAGCCAATCAGATGGTCTAATTTCCAAACTAATTTGCATAAGGAATTTATTTGATCTCCATAACTTACTTAGGTCCTTCCTCACCCTAGTCTAATTGAAAACCTTCAAAACCAGCCAAAGATGGTTGATAACAAGAACATTCTTGACCAATTGGCTTCCTGGTTAAAGACTATTGCATGATGGTCCCATCAAAAGTAGTAAAATAGAAAACTGTTGACTGACTGTACATAAACCAATCGGAAAGGATTGTTTTGAATGAGTATTAATGATGGCCATTGTGGCCTTTGCCATCAATGTTGTTACATATCAGTGGTCATTCATTATATTTGACTGACTGGCCTGTGGGCCAATCAGAATACGGGGGCGGGGCTTCACTGGTGTCGTGGGTGGAGCTATGCTCCGTGTCCCAGGAAATAGCAAAACAAAACTAGTAGTTTGAGCTTGGCATTGATTGTGTGAAACCATCTGGTTCAACCCGATCGATATCAAAACTAAGGAACATCGACCATAACCCATCGATGGTTTATAAACATCGATGGCCGATGGCCATCCCTAATGAGAATTGCATCAGCCAATTAGATGGTCTAATTTCCAAACTAATTTGCATAAGGAATTTATTTGCTCTCCATAACTTACTTAGGTCCTTCCTCACCCTAGTCTAATTGAAAACCTTCAAAACCAGCCAAAGATGGTTGATAACAAGAACATTCTTGACCAATTGGCTTCGTGGTTGAAGACTATTGCATGATGGTCCCATCAAAAGTAGTAAAATAGAAAACTGTTGAATGACAGTACATAAACCAATCGGAAAGATAGTTTTGAATGAGTATTAATGATGGCCATTGTGGCCTTTGCCATCAATGTTGTTACATATCAGTGGTCATTCATTATATTTGACTGACTGGCCTGTGGGCCAATCAGAATACGGGGGCGGGGCTTCACTGGTGTCATGGGTGGAGCTATGCTCCGTGTCCCAGGAAATAGCAAAACAAAACTAGTAGTTTGAGCTTGACATTGATTGTGTGAAACCATCTGGTTCAACCCGATCGAAGTCAAAACTAAGGAACATCGACCATAACCCATCGATGGTTTATAAACATCGATGGCCATCCCTAATGAGAATTGCATCAGCCAATCAGATGGTCTAATTTCCAAACTAATTTGCATAAGGCATTTATTTGCTCTCCATAACTTACTTAGGTCCTTCCTCACCCTAGTCTAATTGAAAATCTTCAAAACCAGCCAAACATGGTTAATAACAAGAACATTCTTGACCAATTGGTTTCCTGGTTGAAGACTATTGCATGATGGTCCCATTAAAAGTAGTAAAATAGAAAACTGTTGACTGACAGTACATAAACCAATCGGAAAGGATTGTTTTGAATGAGTATTAATGATGGCCATTGTGGCCTTTGCCATCAATGTTGTTACATATCAGTGGTCATTCATTATATTTGACTGACTGGCCTGTGGGCCAATCAGAATACGGGGGCGGGGCTTCACTGGTGTCGTGGGTGGAGCTATGCTCAGTGTCCCAGGAAATAGCAAAACAAAACTAGTAGTTTGAGCTTGGCATTGATTGTGTAAAACCATCTGGTTCAACCCGATCGATGTCAAAACTAAGGAACATCGACCATAACCCATCGATGGTTTATAAACATCGATGGCCGATGGCCATCCCTAATAAGAATTGCATCAGCCAATCAGATGGTCTAATTTCCAAACTAATTTGCATAAGGAATTTATTTGCTCTCCATAACTTACTTAGGTCCTTCCTCACCCAAGTCTAATTGAAAACATTCAAAACCAGCCAAAGATGGTTGATAACAAGAACATTCTTGACCAATTGGCTTCCAGGTTGAAGACTATTGCATGATGGTCCCATCAAAAGTAGTAAAATAGAAAACTGTTGACTGACAGTACATAAACCAATCGGAAAGGATTGTTTTGAATGAGTATTAACGATGGCCATTGTGGCCTTTGCCATCAATGTTGTTACATATCAGTGGTCATTCATTATATTTGACTGACTGGCCTGTGGGCCAATCAGAATACGGGGGCGGGGCTTCGTGGGTGGAGCTATGCTCCGTGGCCCAGGAAATAGCAAAACAAAACTAGTAGTTTGAGCTTGACATTAATTGTGTGAAACCATCTGGTTCAACCCGATCGATGTAAAAACTAAGGAACATCGACCATAACCCATCGATGGTTTATAAACTTTGATGGCTGATGGCCGATGGCCGATGGCCATCCCTAATGAGAATTTCATCAGCCAATCAGATGGTCTAATTTCCAAACTAATTTGCATAAGGAATTTATTTGCTCTCCATAACTTACTTAGGTCCTTCCTCACCCTAGTCTAATTGAAAACCTTCAAAACCAGCCAAAGATGGTTGATAACAAGAACATTCTTGACCAATTGGCTTCCTGCTTGAAGACTATTGCATGATGGTCCCATCAAAAGTAGTAAAATAGAAAACTGTTGACTGACAGTACATAAACCAATCGGAAAGGATTGTTTTGAATGAGTATTACCGATGGCCATTGTGGCCTTTGCCATCAATGTTGTTACATATCAGTGGTCATTCATTATATTTGACTGACTGGCCTGTGGGCCAATCAGAATACGGGGGCGGGGCTTCACTGGTGTCGTGGGTGGAGCTATGCTCCGTGTCCCAGGAAATAGCAAAACAAAACTAGTAGTTTGAGCTTGGCATTGATTGTGTGAAACCATCTGGTTCAACCCGATCGATGTCAAAACTAAGGAACATCGACCATAACCCATCGATGGTTTATAAACATCGATGGCCGATGGCCATCCCTAATAAGAATTGCATCAGCCAATCAGATGGTCTAATTTCCAAACTAATTTGCATAAGGAATTTATTTGCTCTCCATAACTTACTTAGGTCCTTCCTCACCCTAGTCTAATTGAAAACCTTCAAAACCAACCAAAGATGGTTGATAACAAGAACATTCTTGACCAATTGGCTTCCTGGTTGAAGACTATTGCATGATGGTCCCATCAAAAGTAGTAAAATAGAAAACCGTTGACTGATATTACATAAACCAATCGGAAAGGATTGGTTTGAATGAGTATTAACGATGGCCATTGTGGCCTTTGCCATCAATGTTGTTACATATCAGTGGTCATTCATTATATTTGACTGACTGGCCTGTGGGCCAATCAGAATACGGGGGCGGGGCTTCACTGGTGTCGTGGGTGGAGCTATGCTCCGTGTCCCAGGAAATAGCAAAACCAAACTAGTAGTTTGAGCTTGACATTGATTGTGTGAAACCATCTGGTTCAACCCGATCGATGTAAAAACTGAGGAACATCGACCATAACCCATCGATGGTTTATAAACATCGATGGCCGATGGCCATCCCTAATGAGAATTGCATCAGCCAATCAGATGGTCTAATTTCCAAACTAATTTGCATAAGGAATTTATTTGCTCTCCATAACTTACTTAGGTCCTTCCTCACCCAAGTCTAATTGAAAACATTCAAAACCAGCCAAAGATGGTTGATAACAAGAACATTCTTGACCAATTGGCTTCCAGGTTGAAGACTATTGCATGATGGTCCCATCAAAAGTAGTAAAATAGAAAACTGTTGACTGACAGTACATAAACCAATCGGAAAGGATTGTTTTGAATGAGTATTAACGATGGCCATTGTGGCCTTTGCCATCAATGTTGTTACATATCAGTGGTCATTCATTATATTTGACTGACTGGCCTGTGGGCCAATCAGAATACGGGGGCGGGGCTTCGTGGGTGGAGCTATGCTCCGTGGCCCAGGAAATAGCAAAACAAAACTAGTAGTTTGAGCTTGACATTGATTGTGTGAAACCATCTGGTTCAACCCGATCGATGTAAAAACTAAGGAACATCGACCATAACCCATCGATGGTTTATAAACATCGATGGCTGATGGCCGATGGCCATCCCTAATGAGAATTTCTTCAGCCAATCAGATGGTCTAATTTCCAAACTAATTTGCATAAGGAATTTATTTGCTCTCCATAACTTACTTAGGTCCTTCCTCACCCTAGTCTAATTGAAAACCTTCAAAACCAGCCAAAGATGGTTGATAACAAGAACATTCTTGGCCAATTGGCTTCCTGGTTGAAGACTATTGCATGATGGTCCCATCAAAAGTAGTAAAATAGAAAACTGTTGACTGACATTACATAAACCAATCGGAAAGGATTGTTTTGAATGAGTTTTAATTGTGGCCTTTGCCATCAATGTTGTTACATATCAGTGGTCATTCATTATATTTGACTGACTGGCCTGTGGGCCAATCAGAATATGGGGGCGGGGCTTCACTGGTGTCAAGGGTGGAGCTATGCTCCGTGTCCCAGGAAATAGCAAAACAAAACTAGTAGTTTGAGCTTGACATTGATTGTGTGAAACCATCTGGTTCAACCAGATCGATGTCAAAACTAAGGAACATCGACCATAACCCATCGATGGTTTATAAACATCGATGGCCGATGGCCATCCCTAATGAGAATTGCATCAGCCAATCAGATGGTCTAATTTCCAAACGAATTTGCATAAGGAATTTATTTGCTCTCCACAGGGCCGTTTCTAGACAATTTAGCTCCCAGGGCAAAGGAATAAAAATGCGCCCCCCCCCCCCCCCCCCCCCCAAATATAAAAAGTTAACACGGCATAGAAGAAATTGCGCGCGCGCGCCAAAATAGGGGGCGTGGTTTATTTTTCAAATGGGCGTGGCTTAATATAAGGGCATGGTCTAGCAGGAAAACAATTACCTTACAACTCACCTTTGCAACCTGCATGTCCAGACATTGGTTACCGCAGGAATTGTCATTGTACTCCCGCACTTTAGTTGGCCGGCTGAAGGCCACACAGTGACATAAAAATATAAAGGCCCACACAGTGACCTAGTACGCCTCACAGATCAAGGCCAAACAATGACAGGTTACTTGAATCATTATACACTATTTATCCATGATGCCGCACACCGTGATGACAATTACACATTGTCGCACACCGTGATGACAATTACACATTATGTCGCACACCGTGATGACAATTACACATTACGCCGCACACCATGATGACAATTACGCCCCGGGCTGCTGCACGGCTTGTCCGCCTGTAGAAACGGCCCTGGCTCTCCATAACTTACTTAGGTCCTTCCTCACCCTAGTCTAATTGAAAACCAGCCAAAGATGGTTGATAACAAGAACATTCTTGACCAATTGGCTTCCTGGTTGAAGACTATTGCATGATGGTCCCATTAAAAGTAGTAAAATAGAAAACTGTTGACTGACAGTACATAAACCAATCGGAAAGGATTGTTTTGAATGAGTATTAATGATGGCCATTGTGGCCTTTGCCATCAATGTTGTTACATATCAGTGGTCATTCATTATATTTGACTGACTGGCCTGTGGGCCAATCAGAATATGGGGGCGGGGCTTCACTGGTGTCAAGGGTGGAGCTATGCTCCGTGTCCCAGGAAATAGCAAAACAAAACTAGTAGTTTGAGCTTGACATTGATTGTGTCAAACCATCTGGTTCAACCCGATCGATGTCAAAACTAAGGAACATCGACCATAAAACATCGATGGTTTATAAACATCGATGGCCATCCCTAATGAGAATTGCATCAGCCAATCAGATGGTCTAATTTCCAAACTAATTTGCATAAGGAATTTATTTGCTCTCCATAACTTACTTAGGTCCTTCCTCACCCTAGTCTAATTGAAAACCTTCAAAACCAGCCAAAGATGGTTGATAACAAGAACATTCTTGACCAATTGGCTTCCGGGTTGAAGACTATTGCATGATGGTCCCATCAAAAGTAGTAAAATAGAAAACTGTTGACTGACTGTACATAAACCAATCGGAAAGGATTGTTTTGAATGAGTATTAACCCTTTCCTGACAGAGCCAGTTTTTGCGTTCCTGACAGAGCCCTTTTTTTCAAATCTGACATGTCTCACTTAAGTGGGGATAACTTTTTTTTGCTTTTACTTATCCCAGTGATTTTGAGATTGTTTTTTCGTGACACATTGTACTTCAAGTTAGTGGTAAATTTGGGTCGATGCAGTCTGTGTTTTTTTGTGAAAAATACCAAAATGTCGTAAAAAAATGGAAAATTTAGCAATTTGCAAAATGTTAAATTTTCTGCTTGTGAGACAAATAATCATACCACTCAAAATAGTTAATAACTAACAAAGACCATATGTCTACTTTATGTTGACATCATTATTTCAACTTCCTTTTAATTTTTTGGGACACTAGGAGGCTTGCAATATGAATAGCAAATTCTCAAATTTTCAAGAAAATTTCAAACACTGATTTTTTTAGGGACCAGTTCAGTTCTGATGTGACTTTGAGGGACTTGTATGTGAGACACCCCCATAAATGATGCCATTTCAAAAACTGCACCCCTCACAGTATTCAAAACAGCATTTTGGAAGTTTGTTAACCCTTTAGGTGTTTCACAGGAATTAAAACAAAGTGTAGGTGAAATTTCAAAATTTCTTTTTTTTTGCAGATTTGCAATTTTAATACATTTTTCTAAGGAACACAGTACATTTTACTAGCGAAATGTGACTGAAAATTGATTCCCCCAATTCTTTTGTTTTCATAAATATCCTATATGTGGCCCTAGTGTGCACGGTGACCAAACCACAGGCTTCATAATAGAAGGAGCACCTACTTGATTTTGGAGCCTCCTTTTTATGAGATTATTTTTTAGGCACCATGTAGGTTTCTAGGCACCATAAGATGCTAAAAGTTAGGAACCCCCCCACAAGTGACCCCATTTTGCAAACTACACCCCTCAGGGAATTCATCTAGGGGTATAGTGTACATTTCAAACCCCCAGGGGTTTCACCAATTTTGATACAAGTGGGCAGTGAAAATGAAAAATTACATTTTTTTACACAAAAATGCAGTTCTGGCTCCAAATTTGTCATTTTCAGAAGGTATGAAGGAGACAAAGCACCCCAAAATCTGTGCCCCAATTTCTCCCGAGTACGGCAATGCCTCACATGTGACCAAAAAATACCAGTTGGGTGCATGGCAGGACTCAGAAGGGAAGGAGTGATTTTTGGATTTTGCAGCACAGATTCTGGTGGAATGAATGGTGGGTGCTATGTTGCACCAATACAGTGGAACCCCCCCACAAGTCACCCCATTTTGCAAAGTACACACCTCAGGGAATTCATCTAGGGGTATAGTGTACATTTCAAACCCCCAGGGGTTTCACCAATTTTGATACAAGTGGGCAGTGAAAATAAAAAATTACATTTTTTTACACAAAAATGCAGTTCTGGCTCAAAATTTTTCATTTTCAGAAGGTATGAAGGAGAAAAAGCACCCCAAAATATGTGCCCCAATTTCTCCCGAGTACGGCAATGCCTCACATGTGACCAAAAAATACCAGTTGGGTGCATGGCAGGACTCAGAACGGAAGGAGTGATTTTTGGATTTTGCGGCTCAGATTCTGGTGGAATTTTGGTGGGTGCTATGTCGCATTAGCAAGACCCCCCAAGCACCAATACAGTGGAACCCCCCCCACAAGTGACCCCATTTTGCAAACTACACCCCTCAGGGAATTCATCTAGGGGTATAGTGTACATTTCAAACCCCCAGGGGTTTCACCAATTTTGATACAACTGGGCAGTGAAAATGAAAAATTACATTTTTTACACAAAAATGCAGTTCTGGCTCAAAATTTTTCATTTTCAGAAGGTATGAAGGAGAAAAAGCACCCCAAAATCTGTGCCCCAATTTCTCCCGAGTACGGCAATGCCTCACATGTGACCAAAAAATACCAGTTGGGTGCATGGCAGGACTCAGAAGGGAAGGAGTGATTTTTGGATTTTGCAGCTCAGATTCTGGTGGAATTTTGGTGGGTGCTATGTCGCATTAGCAAGACCCCCAAAGCACCAATACAGTGGAACCCCCCCACAAGTGACCCCATTTTGCAAACTACACCCCTCAGGGAATTCATCTAGGGGTATAGTGTACATTTCAAACCCCCAGGGGTTTCACCAATTTTGATACAAGTGGGCAGTGAAAATGAAAAATTACATTTTTGTACACAAAAATGCAGTTCTGGCTCAAAATTTTTCATTTTCAGAAGGTATGAAGGAGAAAAAGCACCCCAAAATCTGTGCCCCAATTTCTCCCGAGTACGGCAATGCCTCACATGTGACCAAAAAATACCAGTTGGGTGCATGGCAGGACTCAGAACGGAAGGAGTGATTTTTGGATTTTGCGGCTCAGATTCTGGTGGAATGAATGGTGGGTGCTATGTTGCACCAATACAGTGGAACCCCCCCACAAGTCACCCCATTTTGCAAAGTACACCCCTAAGGGAATTCATCTAGGGGTATAGTGTACATTTCAAACCCCCAGGGGTTTCACCAATTTTGATACAAGTGGGCAGTGAAAATGAAAAATTACATTTTTTTACACAAAAATGCAGTTCTGGCTCAAAATTTTTCATTTTCAGAAGGTATGAAGGAGAAAAAGCACCCCAAATATGTGCCCCAATTTCTCCCGAGTACGGCAATGCCTCACATGTGACCAAAAAATACCAGTTGGGTGCATGGCAGGACTCAGAACGGAAGGAGTGATTTTGGGATTTTGCGGCTCAGATTCTGGTGGAATTTTGGTGGGTGCTATGTCGCATTAGCAAGACCCCCCAAGCACCAATACAGTGGAACCCCCCCACAAGTGACCCCATTTTGCAAACTACACCCCTCAGGGAATTCATCTAGGGGTATAGTGTACATTTCAAACCCCCAGGGGTTTCACCAATTTTGATACAAGTGGGCAGTGAAAATGAAAAATTACATTTTTTACACAAAAATGCAGTTCTGGCTCAAAATTTTTCATTTTCAGAAGGTATGAAGGAGAAAAAGCACCCCAAAATCTGTGCCCCAATTTCTCCCGAGGACGGCAATGCCTCATGTGTGACCAAAAAGTTGCAGGACTCAGAAGGGAAGGAGTGATATTTGGATTTTGCAGCACAAATTCTGGTGGAAAGATGGTGGGTGCTATGTCGCATTAGCAAGACCCCCAAAGCACCAATACAGTGGAACCCCCCCACAAGTGACCCCATTTTGCAAACTACACCCCTCAGGGAATTCATCTAGGGGTATAGTGTACATTTCAAACCCCCAGGGGTTTCACCAATTTTGATACAAGTGGGCAGTGAAAATGAAAAATTAAATTTTTTTACACAAAAATGCAGTTCTGGCTCAAAATTTTTCATTTTCAGAAGGTATGAAGGAGAAAAAGCACCCCAAAATCTGTGCCCCAATTTCTCCCGAGTACGGCAATGCCTCATGTGTGACCAAAAAGTTGCAGGACTCAGAAGGGAAGGAGTGATATTTGGATTTTGCAGCACAAATTCTGGTGGAATGATGGTGGGTGCTATGTCGCATTAGCAAGACCCCCAAAGCACCAATACAGTGGAACCCCCCCACAAGTGACCCCATTTTGCAAACTACACCCCTCAGGGAATTCATCTAGGGGTATAGTGTACATTTCAAACCCCCAGGGGTTTCACCAATTTTGATACAAGTGGGCAGTGAAAATGAAAAATTACATTTTTTTACACAAAAATGCAGTTCTGGCTCAAAATTTTTCATTTTCAGAAGGTATGAAGGAGAAAAAGCACCCCAAAATCTGTGCCCCAATTTCTCCCGAGTACGGCAATGCCTCACATGTGACCAAAAAATACCAGTTGGGTGCATGGCAGGACTCAGAAGGGAAGGAGTGATTTTTGGATTTTGCGGCTCAGATTATGGTGGAATGAATGGTGGGTGGTATGTGGCATTAGCAAGACCCCCGAAGCACGGTGAAATTATGAACCTAATAATCCATAGATGTGTGGTATATTTTAAAACACTCCTTTATACATAGGCCCGGTTTGTCGGGGCAAGTGTCACACTGGAAAATAGTTTGCTTTCTTATTCCCTTTTTATAGCAAACTTTGCACCTTTTTTGTGTCCTGCCCTTTTTTCCAGTGGAGGGGATTTCATCAGGAAAATGCTGCCCTGGTACAATACGGGGGCCAGTACTAGAAGTACTGGGGCCCTCAGCCTGCTGGTTCCCAAATATTAGGCCCTTTATGACTTCCTCTTGAAAGTGCATAAATGTCCCCCTCTGGCCGGTAGAACGGAATAGCACGTAATCGTTATACAGTGCCATCTGGATGATATACACGGCCAGCTTCTTGTACCAGATTTTTGTTTTCCGCAGGGCACTGTACGGCTTCAGTACCTGATCTGAAAGATCCACTCCGCCCATGTACCTATTGTAATCCAGGATACAATTAGGTTTTGAGGTGTGGGTACTGGTACCTCGTACAGGGACGGAGGTGGTACTGTCTCCGTGAATTGTTGTCAGTATAAGGACATCCCTCTTGTCCTTATATTTGACCAACAACATATTTTCGGTGCATATTCCCCTGCTTTCACCCCTTCTCATTACTTGGGCAATGTGCGTTTTTGGGAGGCCTCTTTGGTTCTTGCGCACAGTACCGCAAGCTGCTGTACCTCTTGAACCAAGGGCCTTAAACAGGGGGATGCTGGTGTAAAAGTTATCCACATAGAGGTGATAACCTTTATCCAGGAAGGGGTGCACTAAATCCCAGACAATTTTTCCACTAACACCTACGAGGGAGGGGGGGCATTCTGGCGGTTCAATTCTTGAATCCTTCCCTTCATATACCCTAAACCTGTGGGTGTACCCTGAGGTGCTTTCACACAACTTATACATTTTTATGCCATACCTTGCCCTCTTACTGGGAAGGTACTGGCGGAATTTAACCCTTCCTTTAAAATGTATAAGGGACTCGTCTATGCAAATGAATTTATCTGGGATGTACATGTCTTCAAATTTGGCACTGAAATGATAAATGACCAGCCTGACTTTGAATAGCCGGTCAAAGGTGGGATCATCGCTGGGTGGGCACTGTGCATTATCGTTGTAATGCAAAAATTTAAGGATCGTCTCAAATCGAGCCCGGGGCATGGCCATACGGTAAAATGGGGTGCTGTACAGAACATCTGTACTCCAATATTGCCTAATTTCTGGCTTTTTTACTATGCCCATATGAAACACCAGACCCCAAATGTCATCATCTCTACTGCATCTACAGGGGTCCACCTAGCAAATGATGACGTGGGGTTTTGAGCAATAAACTGCTGGGCATATAAATTAGTTTGGTCCACCATTAAATTTATAAAATCATCAGAGAAAAATAATTTGAAAAAGTCAATTTCTCTGAGACCTGTGGAATCAAATTGGATTCCTGGCATGGCCAAAAACTCAGGAACCTGGGGCTCAAAATTGTCTGGTGGTGGGGTCCATACGAGATCAATTATTGGGGGGGGGGTCTCAGCTGCTCTACGGGGGCGTCTTTGAGGGGGTCCCTCATCACCAGAGGAGGAAGAGGAGCTTAAGGCGAATCCTTCAAATTCCCCGCTTGCATCACTGGCTGTGTCAGAGTCAGAAGCAAGCAGGGCATATGCCTCCTCCGCTGAATACATTCTTCTGGATGACTGGGATGACATTTGGGATGACATTTGGGATGCCATTTTTATTTTTGTGTTACTGGTAGTGAAATGTTTCAACACGTGTATAGTGTAGGGGGGGGGTACAAACTTTATTTCAACCCGGGGGGTATGTAGTGTGTAGTGTGTATGTAGTGTGCAGAAAAAAAAATACTTTATACAAAAAAAAAAATGGAGGGGTTAAAAAAAAAAAAAAATTGAAGGGGTTAAAAAAAAAATTGAAGGGGTTAAAAAAAAAAAAAAAAGGTCCTGCGCCAAAAATTGAGCACAGATGTTGGTCAGTAACGTCCGTCACTGAACAGCGCTGAAAGGCAACAGGAATTTGATCAAAAAAAAAAAAGGTACTTATGTATTATCTGGGCTCCCATGTTAAATGCACCCCATTTTTCATACCCCTACTATCCAACTACGCATGGAGTTGATTATATATAGTGTGGCGAGCGCAGCGAGCCACCGTGCCCGAAGCGTGGCGAGCGCAGCGAGCCCCGCGAGGGGACGCAGTCTCATAAGAAAAACGGGAGCCCAGATATTACATAAGTACCAAAAAAAAAAATAGATCAACCCTGTGCCGAAAAAGATGATCAGTGATGTACGTCACTGATCCGCGCACAGCGGCCACAGGACACCCACAAAATCACAGTGTGTGTAAAAAAAAAAATTAAAAAAAGACCCCACAGCACACACAAAAAAAAAAAAATGTGATCAGTGATGCGACACTGATTACCAGTGAGGGGCAGCAGGTGCAACTGACAGTGCAACTGGCAGGTATATATAAAAAAAAAAACCTCTGCACCCCTAAAAAGTTGCTGATCACCTCAGATATAGTGATCAGCACAAAAGGCGGGGGCAGCAGACACAAAATTTAGCACTCTCTATCACTCTCTGTCGCTATCTCTCTCTATCTCTCTATCTCTCACTATCTAACACTCTATGACACTGCAGCAGCAGCAGTGACAGGTATATATATATATAAAAATACCCTGCGCCCCCAAAAAGTTGCTGATCAGTTAATTTATACTGATCAGCACAAAAGGGGGGGCAGCAGTCAGTTATATAAAAAATATATAGCACAATCTGTCACTATCTCTATCTCTCTCTCTCTATCTCTCTCTATCTCTCTCTATCTATCTATAACTATCACACTGCAGCAGCACAAAATATAGCACTCTCTGTCACTAGGCCTCTCTATCTCTCTCTCTCTATCTCTCTCTATCTCTCTCTATCTCTCTCTATCTCTCTCTATCTCTCTCTATCTCTCTCTATCTCTCTCTATAACTATATCACACTGCAGCAGCACAAAATACAGCACTCTCTGACACTATCTGACACTATCTCTCTCTATCTCTCTCTATCTCTCTCTATCTAACTAACGCTATTACACTGCAGCAGCACAAGTTCACAGGAAGTCACAAGTAACAGGATCCAGGAAGCATCCAGCACACTACAAGCACAGATGAAGCAGCCAAGATTTGCAAGGATCAGGTAAGTATTTTGCAAGGTTCTGGTCAGTATATCGCGGCAGATTGGCACGGTGACCGCACTGCACGCAATTCCAGACCGGAATGGCGTCTGCAGTGCAGTCACCGTTAGTTTAAACCCCCCTCCATGGCTGTGATTGGTCCGTCGGTCCGACGGACCAATCACGGCCTTTGGGGGCGGGCGGGGTGAGGTGGGGTGACACCAGTGTCACCCTTACACCCCGCGGTGATTGGTGCTGTACTTTACAGCACCAATCACCTCCGATCGCGTGTCACCGGCGAACGTTATTCGCCGGTGACACAGAAAACGCTGTAATTGGCTGTTCACACTGAACAGCCAATCACAGCGATCGCCGACGGGGGGGCGGCATCGCAGCCCCCCCTGGGCATGCACGGACATGTCTGCTGTCAGGGACAGCAGACATGTTGAAACTGTCACCGCGTCTATAGACGCGGTGACAGTTAAATGCCATGACGTACATTTACGCCATGTGTCGGGAAGTACTTCCCGACCATGACGTAAATGTACGTCAATTGTCGGGAAGGGGTTAATGATGGCCATTGTGGCCTTTGCCATCAATGTTGTTACATATCAGTGGTCATTCATTATATTTGACTGACTGGCCTGTGGGCCAATCAGAATATGGGGGCGGGGCTTCACTGGTGTCATGGGTGGAGCTATGCTCCGTGTCCCAGGAAATAGCTAAACAAAACTAGTAGTTTGAGCTTGACATTGATTGTGTGAAACCATCTGGTTCAACCCGATCGATGTCAAAACTAAGGAACATCGACCATAACCCATCGATGGTTTATAAACATCGATGGCCATCCCTAATGAGAATTGCATCAGCCAATCAGATGGTCTAATTTCCAAACTAATTTGCATAAGGCATTTATTTGCTCTCCATAACTTACTTAGGTCCTTCCTCACCCTAGTCTAATTGAAAATCTTCAAAACCAGCCAAACATGGTTGATAACAAGAACATTCTTGACCAATTGGTTTCCTGGTTGAAGACTATTGCATGATGGTCCCATCAAAAGTAGTAAAATAGAAAACTGTTGACTGACAGTACATAAACCAATCGGAAAGGATTGTTTTGAATGAGTATTAATGATGGCCATTGTGGCCTTTGCCATCAATGTTGTTACATATCAGTGGTCATTCATTATATTTGACTGACTGGCCTGTGGGCCAATCAGAATACGGGGGCGGGGCTTCACTGGTGTCGTGGGTGGAGCTATGCTCCGTGTCCCAGGAAATAGCAAAACAAAACTAGTAGTTTGAGCTTGGCATTGATTGTGTAAAACCATCTGGTATAACCCGATCGATGTCAAAACTAAGGAACATCGACCATAACCCATCGATGGTTTATAAACATCGATGGCCGATGGCCATCCCTAATAAGAATTGCATCAGCCAATCAGATGGTCTAATTTCCAAACTAATTTGCATAAGGAATTTATTTGCTCTCCATAACTTACTTAGGTCCTTCCTCACCCTATTCTAATTGAAAACCTTCAAAACCAACCAAAGATGGTTGATAACAAGAGCATTCTTGACCAATTGGCTTCCTGGTTGAAGACTATTGCATGATGGTCCCATCAAAAGTAGTAAAATAGAAAACCGTTGACTGATAGTACATAAACCAATCGGAAAGGATTGGTTTGAATGAGTATTAACGATGGCCATTGTGGCCTTTGCCATCAATGTTGTTACATATCAGTGGTCATTCATTATATTTGACTGACTGGCCTGTGGGCCAATCAGAATACGGGGGCGGGGCTTCACTGGTGCCGTGGGTGGAGCTATGCTCCGTGTCCCAGGAAATAGCAAAACAAAACTAGTAGTTTGAGCTTGACATTGATTGTGTGAAACCATCTGGTTCAACCCGATCGATGTAAAAACTGAGGAACATGGACCATAACGTATCGATGGTTTATAAACATCGATGGCCGATGGCCATCCCTAATGAGAATTGCATCAGCCAATCAGATGGTCTAATTTCCAAACTAATTTGCATAAGGAATTTATTTGCTCTCCATAACTTACTTAGGTCCTTCCTCACCCAAGTCTAATTGAAAACATTCAAAACCAGCCAAAGATGGTTGATAACAAGAACATTCTTGACCAATTGGCTTCCAGGTTGAAGACTATTGCATGATGGTCCCATCAAAAGTAGTAAAATAGAAAACTGTTGACTGACAGTACATAAACCAATCGGAAGGATTGTTTTGAATGAGTATTAACGATGGCCATTGTGGCCTTTGCCATCAATGTTGTTACATATCAGTGGTCATTCATTATATTTGACTGACTGGCCTGTGGGCCAATCAGAATACGGGGGCGGGGCTTCGTGGGTGGAGCTATGCTCCGTGGCCCAGGAAATAGCAAAACAAAACTAGTAGTTTGAGCTTGACATTGATTGTGTGAAACCATCTGGTTCAACCCGATCGATGTAAAAACTAAGGAACATCGACCATAACCCATCGATGGTTTATAAACATCGATGGCTGATGGCCGATGGCCATCCCTAATGAGAATTGCATCAGCCAATCAGATGGTCTAATTTCCAAACTTATTTGCATAAGGAATTTATTTGCTCTCCATAACTTACTTAGGTCCTTCCTCACCCTAGTCTAATTGAAAACCTTCAAAACCAGCCAAAGATGGTTGATAACAAGAACATACTTGACCAATTGGCTTCCTGCTTGAAGGCTATTGCATGATGGTCCCATCAAAAGTAGTAAAATAGAAAACTGTTGACTGACAGTACATAAACCAATCGGAAAGGATTGTTTTGAATGAGTATTACCGATGGCCATTGTGGCCTTTGCCATCAATGTTGTTACATATCAGTGGTCATTCATTATATTTGACTGACTGGCCTGTGGACCAATCAGAATACGGGGGCGGGGCTTCACTGGTGTCGTGGATGGAGCTATGCTCCGTGTCCCAGGAAATAGCAAAACAAAACTAGTAGTTTGAGCTTGACATTGATTGTGTGAAACCATCTGGTTCAACCCGATCGATGTCAAAACTAAGGAACATCGACCATAACCCATCGATGGTTTATAAACATCGATGGCCGATGGCCATCCCTAATGAAAATTGCACCAGCCAATCAGATGGTCTAATTTCCAAACTAATTTGCATAAGGAATTTATTTGCTCTCCATAACTTACTTAGGTCCTTCCTCACCCTAGTCTAATTGAAAACCTACAAAACCAGCCAAAGGTGGTTGATAACAAGAACATTCTTGGCAAATTGGCTTCCTGGTTGAAGACTATTGCATGATGGTCCCATCAAAAGTAGTAAAATAGAAAACTGTTGACTGACAGTACATAATCCAATCGGAAAATATTGTTTTGAATGAGTATTAACGATGGCCATTGTGGCCTTTGCCATCAATGTTGTTACATATCAGTGGTCATTCATTATATTTGACTGACTGGCCTGTGGACCAATCAGAATACGGGGGCGGGGCTTCACTGGTGTCGTGGGTGGAGCTATGCTCCGTGTCCCAGGAAATAGCAAAACAAAACTAGTAGTTTGAGCTTGACATTGATTGTGTGAAACCATCTGGTTCAACCCGATCGATGTCAAAACTAAGGAACATCGACCATAACCCATCGATGGTTTATAAACATCGATGGCCGATGGCCATCCCTAATGAGAATTGCACCAGCCAATCAGATGGTCTAATTTCCAAACTAATTTGCATAAGGAATTTATTTGCTCTCCATAACTTACTTAGGTCCTTCCTCACCCTAGTCTAATTGAAAACCTACAAAACCAGCCAAAGGTGGTTGATAACAAGAACATTCTTGGCAAATTGGCTTCCTGGTTGAAGACTATTGCATGATGGTCCCATCAAAAGTAGTAAAATAGAAAACTGTTGACTGACAGTACATAATCCAATCGGAAAATATTGTTTTGAATGAGTATTAACGATAGCCATTGTGGCCTTTGCCATCAATGTTGTTACATATCAGTGGTCATTCATTATATTTGACTGACTGGCCTGTGGGCCAATCAGAATATGGGGGCGGGGCTTCACTGGTGTCAAGGGTGGAGCTATGCTCCGTGTCCCAGGAAATAGCAAAACAAAACTAGTAGTTTGAGCTTGACATTGATTGTGTGAAACCATCTGGTTCAACCCGATCGATGTCAAAACTAAGGAACATCGACCATAACCCATCGATGGTTTATAAACATCGATGGCCGATGGCCATCCCTAATGAAAATTGCACCAGCCAATCAGAAGGTCTAATTTCCAAACTAATTTGCATAAGGAATTTATTTGCTCTCCATAACTTACTTAGGTCCTTCCTCACCCTAGTCTAATTGAAAACCTACAAAACCAGCCAAAGGTGGTTGATAACAAGAACATTCTTGGCATAATTGGCTTCCTGGTTGAAGACTATTGCATGATGGTCCCATCAAAAGTAGTAAAATAGAAAACTGTTGACTGACAGTACATAATCCAATCGGAAAGGATTGTTTTGAATGAGTATTACCGATGGCCATTGTGGCCTTTGCCATCAATGTTGTTACATATCAGTGGTCATTCATTATATTTGACTGACTGGCCTGTGGGCCAATCAGAATACGGGGGCGGTGCTTCACTGGTGTTGTGGGTGGAGCTATGCTCCGTGTCCCAGGAAATAGCAAAACAAAACTAGTAGTTTGAGCTTGACATTGATTGTGTGAAACCATCTGGTTCAACCCGATCAATGTCAAAACTAAGGAACATCGACCATAACCCATCGATGGTTTATAAACATCGATGGCCGATGGCCGATGGCCATCCCTAATGAGAATTGCATCAGCCAATCACATGGTCTAATTTCCAAACTAATTTGCATAAGGAATTTATTTGCTCTCCATAACTTACTTAGGTCCTTCCTCACCCTAGTCTAATTGAAAACCTTCAAAACCAGCCAAAGATGGTTGATAACAAGAACATTCTTGACCAATTGGCTTCCTGGTTGAAGACTATTGCATGATGGTCCCATCAAAAGTAGTAAAATAGAAAACTGTTGACTGACAGTACATAAACCAATCGGAAAGGATTGTTTTGAATGAGTATTAACGATGGCCATTGTGGCCTTTGTCATCAATGTTGTTACATATCAGATGTCATTCATTATATTTGACTGACTGGCCTGTGGGCCAATCAGAATACGGGGGCGGGGCTTCACTGTTGTCGTGGGTGGAGCTATGCTCCGTGTCCCAGGAAATAGCAAAACAAAACTAGTAGTTTGAGCTTGACATTGATTGTGTCAAACCATCTGGTTCAACCCGATCAATGTCAAAACTAAGGAAAATCGACCATAACCCATCGATGGATTATAAACATCGATGGCCATCCCTAATGAGAATAGCATCAGCCAATCAGATGGTCTAATTTCCAAACTAATTTGCATAAGGAATTTATTTGCTCTCCATAACTTACTTAGGTCCTTCCTCACCCTAGTCTAATTGAAAACCTTCAAAACCAGCCAAAGATGTTTGATAACAAGAACATTCTTGACCAATTGGCTTCCTTTTTGAAGACTATTGCATGATGGTCCCATCAAAAGTAGTAAAATAGAAAACTGTTGACTGACAGTACATAAACCAATCGGAAAGGATTGTTTTAAATGAGTATTAACGTTGGCCATTGTGGCCTTTGCCATCAATGTTGTTACATATCAGTGGTCATTCATTATATTTGACTGACTGGCCTGTGGGTCAATCAGAATACGGGGGCGGGGCTTCACTGGTGTCGTGGGTGGAGCTATGCTCCGTGTCCCAGGAAATAGCAAAACAAAACTAGTAGTTTGAGCTTGACATTGATTGTGTGAAACCATCTGGTTCAACCCGATCGATGTAAAAACTAAGGAACATCGACCATAACCCATCGATGGTTTATAAACATCGATGGCCGATGGCCATCCCTAATGAGAATTGCATCAGCCAATCAGATGGTCTAATTTCCAAACTAATTTGCATAAGGAATTTATTTGCTCTCCATAACTTACTTAGGTCCTTCCTCACCCTAGTCTAATTGAAAACCTTCAAAACCAGCCAAAGATGGTTGATAACAAGAACATTCTTGACCAATTGGCTTCCTGGTTGAAGGCTATTGCATGATGGTCCCATCAAAAGTAGTAAAATAGAAAACTGTTGTCTGACAGTACATAAACCAATCGGAAAGGATTGTTTTGAATGAGTATTAATGATGGCCATTGTGGCCTTTGCCATCAATGTTGTTAGATATCAGTGGTCATTCATTATATTTGACTGACTGGCCTGTTGGCCAATCAGAATACGGGGGCGGGGCTTCACTGGTGTCGTGGGTGGAGCTATGCTCCGTGTCCCAGGAAATAGCAAAACAAAACTAGTAGTTTGAGCTTGACATTGATTGTGTGAAACCATCTGGTTCAACCCGATCGATGTCAAAACTAAGGAACATCGACCATAACCCATCGATGGTTTATAAACATCGATGGCCGATGGCCATCCCTAATGAGAATTGCATCAGCCAATCAGATGGTCTAATTTCCAAACTAATTGGCATAAGGAATTTATTTGCTCTCCATAACTTACTTAGGTCCTTCCTCACCCTAGTCTAATTGAAAACCTTCAAAACCAGCCAAAGATGGTTGATAACAAGAACATTCTTGACCAATTGGCTTCCTGCTTGAAGACTATTGCATGATGGTCCCATCAAAAGTAGTAAAATAGAAAACTGTTGACTGACAGTACATAAACCAATCGGAAAGGATTGTTTTGAATGAGTATTAACGATGGCCATTGTGGCCTTTGCCATCAATGTTGTTACATTATATTCATTATATTTGACTGATTGGCCTGTGGGCCAATCAGAATACGGGGGCGGGGCTTCACTGGTGTCGTGGGTGGAGCTATGCTCCGTGTCCCAGGAAATAGCAAAACAAAACTAGTAGTTTGAGCTTGACATTGATTGTGTCAAACCATCTGGTTCAACCCGATCGATGTCAAAACTAAGGAACATCGACCATAACCCATCGATGGCCGATGGCCATCCCTAATGAGAATTGCATCAGCCAATCAGATGGTCTAATTTCCAAACTAATTTGCATAAGGAATTTATTTGCTCTCCATAACTTACTTAGGTCCTTCCTCACCCTAGTCTAATTGAAAACCTTCAAAACCAGCTAAAGATGGTTGATAACAAGAACATTCTTGACCAATTGGCTTCCTTTTTGAAGACTATTGCATGATGGTCCCATCAAAAGTAGTAAAATAGAAAACTGTTGACTGACAGTACATAAGCCAATCGGAAAGGATTGTTTTAAATGAGTATTAACGATGGCCATTGTGGTCTTTGCCATCAATGTTGTTACATTATATTCATTATATTTGACTGATTGGCCTGTGGGCCAATCAGAATACGGGGGCGGGGCTTCACTGGTGTCGTGGGTGGAGCTATGCTCCGTGTCCCAGGAAATAGCTAAACAAAACTAGTAGTTTGAGCTTGACATTGATTGTGTGAAACCATCTGGTTCAACCCGATCGATGTCAAAACTAAGGAACATCGACCATAACCCATCGATGGTTTATAAACATCGATGGCCATCCCTAATGAGAATTGCATCAGCCAATCAGATGGTCTAATTTCCAAACTAATTTGCATAAGGCATTTATTTGCTCTCCATAACTTACTTAGGTCCTTCCTCACCCTAGTCTAATTGAAAATCTTCAAAACCAGCCAAACATGGTTGATAACAAGAACATTCTTGACCAATTGGTTTCCTGGTTGAAGACTATTGCATGATGGTCCCATCAAAAGTAGTAAAATAGAAAACTGTTGACTGACAGTACATAAACCAATCGGAAAGGATTGTTTTGAATGAGTATTAATGATGGCCATTGTGGCCTTTGCCATCAATGTTGTTACATATCAGTGGTCATTCATTATATTTGACTGACTGGCCTGTGGGCCAATCAGAATATGGGGGCGGGGCTTCACTGGTGTCGTGGGTGGAGCTATGCTCCGTGTCCCAGGAAATAGCAAAACAAAACTAGTAGTTTGAGCTTGGCATTGATTGTGTAAAACCATCTGGTATAACCCGATCGATGTCAAAACTAAGGAACATCGACCATAACCCATCGATGGTTTATAAACATCGATGGCCGATGGCCATCCCTAATAAGAATTGCATCAGCCAATCAGATGGTCTAATTTCCAAACTAATTTGCATAAGGAATTTATTTGCTCTCCATAACTTACTTAGGTCCTTCCTCACCCTATTCTAATTGAAAACCTTCAAAACCAACCAAAGATGGTTGATAACAAGAGCATTCTTGACCAATTGGCTTCCTGGTTGAAGACTATTGCATGATGGTCCCATCAAAAGTAGTAAAATAGAAAACCGTTGACTGATAGTACATAAACCAATCGGAAAGGATTGTTTTGAATGAGTATTAACGATGGCCATTGTGGCCTTTGCCATCAATGTTGTTACATATCAGTGGTCATTCATTATATTTGACTGACTGGCCTGTGGGCCAATCAGAATACGGGGGCGGGGCTTCACTGGTGTCGTGGGTGGAGCTATGCTCCGTGTCCCAGGAAATAGCAAAACAAAACTAGTAGTTTGAGCTTGACATTGATTGTGTGAAACCATCTGGTTCAACCCGATCGATGTAAAAACTAAGGAACATCGACCATAACCCATCGATGGTTTATAAACATCGATGGCCGATGGCCATCCCTAATGAGAAGTGCATCAGCCAATCAGATGGTCTAATTTCCAAACTAATTTGCATAAGGAATTTATTTGCTCTCCATAACTTACTTAGGTCCTTCCTCACCCTAGTCTAATTGAAAACCTTCAAAACCAGCCAAAGATGGTTGATAACAAGAACATTCTTGACCAATTGGCTTCCTGGTTGAAGGCTATTGCATGATGGTCCCATCAAAAGTAGTAAAATAGAAAACTGTTGTCTGACAGTACATAAACCAATCGGAAAGGATTGTTTTGAATGAGTATTAATGATGGCCATTGTGGCCTTTGCCATCAATGTTGTTAGATATCAGTGGTCATTCATTATATTTGACTGACTGGCCTGTTGGCCAATCAGAATACGGGGGCGGGGCTTCACTGGTGTCGTGGGTGGAGCTATGCTCCTTGTCCCAGGAAATAGCAAAACAAAACTAGTAGTTTGAGCTTGACATTGATTGTGTGAAACCATCTGGTTCAACCCGATCGATGTCAAAGCTAAGGAACATCGACCATAACCCATCGATGGTTTATAAACATCGATGGCCGATGGCGATCCCTAATGAGAATTGCATCAGCCAATCAGATGGTCTAATTTCCAAACTAATTGGCATAAGAAATTTATTTGCTCTCCATAACTTACTTAGGTCCTTCCTCACCCTAGTCTAATTGAAAACCTTCAAAACCAGCCAAAGATGGTTGATAACAAGAACATTCTTGACCAATTGGCTTCCTGCTTGAAGACTATTGCATGATGGTCCCATCAAAAGTAGTAAAATAGAAAACTGTTGACTGACAGTACATAAACCAATCGGAAAGGATTGTTTTGAATGAGTATTAACGATGGCCATTGTGGCCTTTGCCATCAATGTTGTTACATATCAGTGGTCATTCATTATATTTGACTGATTGGCCTGTGGGCCAATCAGAATACGGGGGCGGGGCTTCACTGGTGTCGTGGGTGGAGCTATGCTCCGTGTCCCAGGAAATAGCAAAACAAAACTAGTAGTTTAAGCTTGACATTGATTGTGTCAAACCATCTGGTTCAACCCGATCGATGTCAAAACTAAGGAACATCGACCATAACCCATCGATGGTTTATAAACATCGATGGCCGATGGCCATCCCTAATGAGAATTGCATCAGCCAATCAGATGGTCTAATTTCCAAACTAATTTGCATAAGGAATTTATTTGCTCTCCATAACTTACTTAGGTCCTTCCTCACCCTAGTCTAATTGAAAACCTTCAAAACCAGCTAAAGATGGTTGATAACAAGAACATTCTTGACCAATTGGCTTCCTTTTTGAAGACTATTGCATGATGGTCCCATCAAAAGTAGTAAAATAGAAAACTGTTGACTGACAGTACATAAGCCAATCGGAAAAGATTGTTTTAAATGAGTATTAACGATGGCCATTGTGGCCTTTGCCATCAATGTTGTTACATATCAGTGGTCATTCATTATATTTGACTGACTGGCCTGTGGGTCAATCAGAATACGGGGGCGGGGCTTCACTGGTGTCGTGGGTGGAGCTATGCTCCGTGTCCCAGGAAATAGCAAAACAAAACTAGTAGTTTGAGCTTGACATTGATTGTGTGAAACCATCTGGTTCAACCCGATCGATGTAAAAACTAAGGAACATCGACCATAACCCATCGATGGTTTATAAACATCGATGGCCGATGGCCGATGGCCATCCCTAATGAGAATTGCATCAGCCAATCAGATGGTCTAATTTCCAAACTAATTTGCATAAGGAATTTATTTGCTCTCCATAACTTACTTAGGTCCTTCCTCACCCTAGTCTAATTGAAAACCTTCAAAACCAGCCAAAGATGGTTGATAACAAGAACATTCTTGACCAATTGGCTTCCTGGTTGAAGGCTATTGCATGATGGTCCCATCAAAAGTAGTAAAATAGAAAACTGTTGTCTGACAGTACATAAACCAATCGGAAAGGATTGTTTTGAATGAGTATTAATGATGGCCATTGTGGCCTTTGCCATCAATGTTGTTAGATATCAGTGGTCATTCATTATATTTGACTGACTGGCCTGTTGGCCAATCAGAATATGGGGGCGGGGCTTCGTGGGTGGAGCTATGCTCCGTGTCCCAGGAAATAGCAAAACAAAACTAGTAGTTTGAGCTTGACATTGATTGTGTGAAACCATCTGGTTCAACCCGATCGATGTAACAACTAAGGAACATCGACCATAACCCATCGATGGTTTATAAACATCGATGGCCGTTGGCCGATGGCCATCCCTAATGAGAATTGCATCAGACAATCAGATGGTCTAATTTCCAAACTAATTTGCATAAGGAATTTATTTGCTCTCCATAACTTACTTAGGTCCTTCCTCACCCTAGTCTAATTGAAAACCTTCAAAACCAGCCAAAGATGGTTGATAACAAGAACATTCTTGACCAATTGGCTTCCTGGTTGAAGGCTATTGCATGATGGTCCCATCAAAAGTAGTAAAATAGAAAACTGTTGTCTGACAGTACATAAACCAATCGGAAAGGATTGTTTTGAATGAGTATTAATGATGGCCATTGTGGCCTTTGCCATCAATGTTGTTAGATATCAGTGGTCATTCATTATATTTGACTGACTGGCCTGTGGGCCAATCAGAATATGGGGGCGGGGCTTCACTGGTGTCGTGGGTGGAGCTATGCTCCGTGTCCCAGGAAATAGCAAAACAAAACTAGTAGTTTGAGCTTGACATTGATTGTGTGAAACCATCTGGTTCAACCCGATCGATGTCAAAACTAAGGAACAACGACCATAACCCATCGATGGTTTATAAACATCGATGGCCGATGGCCATCCCTAATGAGAATTGCATCAGCCAATCACATGGTCTAATTTCCAAACTAATTTGCATAAGGAATTTATTTGCTCTCCATAACTTACTTAGGTCCTTCCTCACCCTAGTCTAATTGAAAACCTTCAAAACCGGCCAAAGATGGTTGATAATAAGAACATTCTTGACCAATTGGCTTCCTGGTTGAAGACTATTGCATGATGGTCCCATCAAAAGTAGTAAAATAGAAAACTGTTGACTGACAGTACATAAACCAATCGGAAAGGATTGTTTTGAATGAGTATTAACGATGGCCATTGTGGCCTTTGCCATCAATGTTGTTACATATCAGTGGTCATTCATTATATTTGACTGACTGGCCTGTGGGCCAATCAGAATACGGGGGCGGGGCTTCACTGGTGTCGTGGGTGGAGCTATGCTCCGTGTCCCAGGAAATAGCAAAACAAAACTAGTAGTTTGAGCTTGACATTGATTGTGTGAAACCATCTGGTTCAACCCGATCGATGTAAAAACTGAGGAACATCGACCATAACCCATCGATGGTTTATAAACATCGATGGCCGATGGCCATCCCTAATGAGAATTGCATCAGCCAATCAGATGGTCTAATTTCCAAACTAATTTGCATAAGGAATTTATTTGCTCTCCATAACTTACTTAGGTCCTTCCTCACTCAAGTCTAATTGAAAACATTCAAAACCAGCCAAAGATGGTTGATAACAAGAACATTCTTGACCAATTGGCTACCAGGTTGAAGACTATTGCATGATGGTCCCATCAAAAGTAGTAAATTAGAAAACTGTTGACTGACAGTACATAAACCAATCAGAAAGGATTGTTTTGAATGAGTATTAACGATGGCCATTGTGGCCTTTGCCATCAATGTTGTTACATATCAGTGGTCATTCATTATATTTGACTGACTGGCCTGTGGGCCAATCAGAATACGGGGGCGGGGCTTCGTGGGTGGAGCTATGCTCCGTGGCCCAGGAAATAGCAAAACAAAACTAGTAGTTTGAGCTTGACATTGATTGTGTGAAACCATCTGGTTCAACCCGATCGATGTAAAAACTAAGGAACATCGACCAGAACTTATCGATGGTTTATAAACATCGATGGCTGATGGCCGATGGCCATCCCTAATGAGAATTGCATCAGCCAATCAGATGGTCTAATTTCCAAACTAATTTGCATAAGGAATTTATTTGCTCTCCATAACTTACTTAGGTCCTTCCTCACCCTAGTCTAATTGAAAACCTTCAAAACCAGCCAAAGATGGTTGATAACAAGAACATTCTTGACCAATTGGCTTCCTGGTTGAAGGCTATTGCATGATGGTCCCATCAAAAGTAGTAAAATAGAAAACTGTTGTCTGACAGTACATAAACCAATCGGAAAGGATTGTTTTGAATGAGTATTAATGATGGCCATTGTGGCCTTTGCCATCAATGTTGTTAGATATCAGTGGTCATTCATTATATTTGACTGACTGGCCTGTTGGCCAATCAGAATACGGGGGCGGGGCTTCGTGGGTGGAGCTATGCTCCGTGTCCCAGGAAATAGCAAAACAAAACTAGTAGTTTGAGCTTGACATTGATTGTGTGAAACCATCTGGTTCAACCCGATCGATGTCAAAACTAAGGAACATCGACCATAACCCATCGATGGTTTATAAACATCGATGGCCGATGGCCATCCCTAATGAGAATTGCATCAGCCAATCAGATGGTCTAATTTCCAAACTAATTTGCATAAGGAATTTATTTGCTCTCCATAACTTACTTAGGTCCTTCCTCACCCTAGTCTAATTGAAAACCTTCAAAACCAGCCAAAGATGGTTGATAACAAGAACATTCTTGACCAATTGGCTTCCTGGTTGAAGACTATTGCATGATGGTCCCATCAAAAGTAGTAAAATAGAAAACTGTTGACTGACAGTACATAAACCAATCGGAAAGGATTGTTTTGAATGAGTATTAACGATGGCCATTGTGGCCTTTGCCATCAATGTTGTTACATATCAGTGGTCATTCATTATATTTGACTGACTGGCCTGTGGGCCAATCAGAATACGGGGGCGGGGCTTCACTGGTGTCGTGGGTGGAGCTATGCTCCGTGTCCCAGGAAATAGCAAAACAAAACTAGTAGTTTGAGCTTGACATTGATTGTGTGAAACCATCTGGTTCAACCCGATCGATGTAAAAACTGAGGAACATCGACCATAACCCATCGATGGTTTATAAACATCGATGGCCGATGGCCATCCCTAATGAGAATTGCATCAGCCAATCAGATGGTCTAATTTCCAAACTAATTTGCATAAGGAATTTATTTGCTCTCCATAACTTACTTAGGTCCTTCCTCACTCAAGTCTAATTGAAAACATTTAAAACCAGCCAAAGATGGTTGATAACAAGAACATTCTTGACCAATTGGCTTCCAGGTTGAAGACTATTGCATGATGGTCCCATCAAAAGTAGTAAAATAGAAAACTGTTGACTGACAGTACATAAACCAATCAGAAAGGATTGTTTTGAATGAGTATTAACGATGGCCATTGTGGCCTTTGCCATCAATGTTGTTACATATCAGTGGTCATTCATTATATTTGACTGACTGGCCTGTGGGCCAATCAGAATACGGGGGCGGGGCTTCGTGGGTGGAGCTATGCTCCGTGGCCCAGGAAATAGCAAAACAAAACTAGTAGTTTGAGCTTGACATTGATTGTGTGAAACCATCTGGTTCAACCCGATCGATGTAAAAACTAAGGAACATCGACCATAACCCATCGATGGTTTATAAACATCGATGGCTGATGGCCGATGGCCATCCCTAATGAGAATTTCATCAGCCAATCAGATGGTCTAATTTCCAAACTAATTTGCATAAGGAATTTATTTGCTCTCCATAACTTACTTAGGTCCTTCCTCACCCTAGTCTAATTGAAAACCTTCAAAACCAGCCAAAGATGGTTGATAACAAGAACATTCTTGACCAATTGGCTTCCTGCTTGAAGACTATTGCATGATGGTCCCATCAAAAGTAGTAAAATAGAAAACTGTTGACTGACAGTACATAAACCAATCGGAAAGGATTGTTTTGAATGAGTATTACCGATGGCCATTGTGGCCTTTGCCATCAATGTTGTTACATATCAGTGGTCATTCATTATATTTGACTGACTGGCCTGTGGACCAATCAGAATACGGGGGCGGGGCTTCACTGGTGTCGTGGGTGGAGCTATGCTCCGTGTCCCAGGAAATAGCAAAACAAAACTAGTAGTTTGAGCTTGACATTGATTGTGTGAAACCATCTGGTTCAACCCGATCGATGTCAAAACTAAGGAACATCGACCATAACCCATCGATGGTTTATAAACATCGATGGCCGATGGCCATCCCTAATGAAAATTGCACCAGCCAATCAGATGGTCTAATTTCCAAACTAATTTGCATAAGGAATTTATTTGCTCTCCATAACTTACTTAGGTCCTTCCTCACCCTAGTCTAATTGAAAACCTACAAAACCAGCCAAAGATGGTTGATAACAAGAACATTCTTGGCCAATTGGCTTCCTGGTTGAAGACTATTGCATGATGGTCCCATCAAAAGTAGTAAAATAGAAAACTGTTGACTGACAGTACATAATTCAATCGGAAAATATTGTTTTGAATGAGTTTTAACGATGGCCATTGTGGCCTTTGCCATCAATGTTGTTACATATCAGTGGTCATTCATTATATTTGACTGACTGGCCTGTGGGCCAATCAGAATACGGGGGCGGGGCTTCACTGGTGTCGTGGGTGGAGCTACGCTCCGTGTCCCAGGAAATAGCAAAACAAAACTAGTAGTTTGAGCTTGACATTGATTGTGTGAAACCATCTGGTTCAACCCGATCGATGTCAAAACTAAGGAACATCGACCATAACCCATCGATGGTTTATAAACATCGATGGCCGATGGCCATCCCTAATGAGAATTGCATCAGCCAATCAGATGGTCTAATTTCCAAACTAATTTGCATAAGGAATTTATTTGCTCTCCATAACTTACTTAGGTCCTTCCTCACCCTAGTCTAATTGAAAACCTTTAAAGCCAGCCAAAGATGGTTGATAACAAGAACATTCTTGACCAATTGGCTTCCTGGTTGAAGACTATTGCATGATGGTCCCATCAAAAGTAGTAAAATAGAAAACTGTTGACTGACATTACATAAACCAATTGGAAAGGATTGTTTTGAATGAGTTTTAATTGTGGCCTTTGCCATCAATGTTGTTACATATCAGTGGTCATTCATTATATTTGACTGACTGGCCTGTGGGCCAATCAGAATATGGGGGCGGGGCTTCACTGGTGTCAAGGGTGGAGCTATGCTCCGTGTCCCAGGAAATAGCAAAACAAAACTAGTAGTTTGAGCTTGACATTGATTGTGTGAAACCATCTGGTTCAACCAGATCGATGTCAAAACTAAGGAACATCGACCATAACCCATCGATGGTTTATAAACATCGATGGCCGATTGCCATCCCTAATGAGAATTGCATCAGCCAATCAGATGGTCTAATTTCCAAACGAATTTGCATAAGGAATTGATTTGCTCTCCATAACTTACTTAGGTCCTTCCTCACCCTAGTCTAATTGAAAACCAGCCAAAGATGGTTGATAACAAGAACATTCTTGACCAATTGGCTTCCTGGTTGAAGACTATTGCATGATGGTCCCATCAAAAGTAGTAAAATAGAAAACTGTTGACTGACAGTACATAAACCAATCGGAAAGGATTGTTTTGAATGAGTATTAATGATGGCCATTGTGGCCTTTGCCATCAATGTTGTTATATATCAGTGGTCATTCATTATATTTGACTGACTGGCCTGTGGGCCAATCAGAATATGGGGGCGGGGCTTCACTGGTGTCAAGGGTGGAGCTATGCTCCGTGTCCCAGGAAATAGCAAAACAAAACTAGTAGTTTGAGCTTGACATTGATTGTGTCAAACCATCTGGTTCAACCCGATCGATGTCAAAACTAAGGAACATCGACCATAAAACATCGATGGTTTATAAACATCGATGGCCATCCCTAATGAGAATTGCATCAGCCAATCAGATGGTCTAATTTCCAAACTAATTTGCATAAGGAATTTATTTGCTCTCCATAACTTACTTAGGTCCTTCCTCACCCTAGTCTAATTGAAAACCTTCAAAACCAGCCAAAGATGGTTGATAACAAGAACATTCTTGACCAATTGGCTTCCTGGTTGAAGACTATTGCATGATGGTCCCATCAAAAGTAGTAAAATAGAAAACTGTTGACTGACTGTACATAAACCAATCGGAAAGGATTGTTTTGAATGAGTATTAATGATGGCCATTGTGGCCTTTGCCATCAATGTTGTTACATATCAGTGGTCATTCATTATATTTGACTGACTGGCCTGTGGGTCAATCAGAATACGGGGGCGGGGCTTCACTGGTGTCGTGGGTGGAGCTATGCTCCGTGTCCCAGGAAATAGCAAAACAAAACTAGTAGTTTGAGCTTGACATTGATTGTGTGAAACCATCTGGTTCAACCCGATCGATGTAAAAACTAAGGAACATCGACCATAACCCATCGATGGTTTATAAACATCGATGGCCGATGGCCGATGGCCATCCCTAATGAGAATTGCATCAGCCAATCAGATGGTCTAATTTCCAAACTAATTTGCATAAGGAATTTATTTGCTCTCCATAACTTACTTAGGTCCTTCCTCACCCTAGTCTAATTGAAAACCTTCAAAACCAGCCAAAGATGGTTGATAACAAGAACATTCTTGACCAATAGGCTTCCTGGTTGAAGGCTATTGCATGATGGTCCCATCAAAAGTAGTAAAATAGAAAACTGTTGTCTGACAGTACATAAACCAATCGGAAAGGATTGTTTTGAATGAGTATTAATGATGGCCATTGTGGCCTTTGCCATCAATGTTGTTAGATATCAGTGGTCATTCATTATATTTGACTGACTGGCCTGTTGGCCAATCAGAATATGGGGGCGGGGCTTCGTGGGTGGAGCTATGCTCCGTGTCCCAGGAAATAGCAAAACAAAACTAGTAGTTTGAGCTTGACATTGATTGTGTGAAACCATCTGGTTCAACCCGATCGATGTAACAACTAAGGAACATCGACCATAACCCATCGATGGTTTATAAACATCGATGGCCGATGGCCGATGGCCATCCCTAATGAGAATTGCATCAGCCAATCAGATGGTCTAATTTCCAAACTAATTTGCATAAGGAATTTATTTGCTCTCCATAACTTACTTAGGTCCTTCCTCACCCTAGTCTAATTGAAAACCTTCAAAACCAGCCAAAGATGGTTGATAACAAGAACATTCTTGACCAATTGGCTTCCTGGTTGAAGGCTATTGCATGATGGTCCCATCAAAAGTAGTAAAATAGAAAACTGTTGTCTGACAGTACATAAACCAATCGGAAAGGATTGTTTTGAATGAGTATTAATGATGGCCATTGTGGCCTTTGCCATCAATGTTGTTAGATATCAGTGGTCATTCATTATATTTGACTGACTGGCCTGTGGGCCAATCAGAATATGGGGGCGGGGCTTCACTGGTGTCGTGGGTGGAGCTATGCTCCGTGTCCCAGGAAATAGCAAAACAAAACTAGTAGTTTGAGCTTGACATTGATTGTGTGAAACCATCTGGTTCAACCCGATCGATGTCAAAACTAAGGAACATCGACCATAACCCATCGATGGTTTATAAACATCGATGGCCGATGGCCATCCCTAATGAGAATTGCATCAGCCAACCACATGGTCTAATTTCCAAACTAATTTGCATAAGGAATTTATTTGCTCTCCATAACTTACTTAGGTCCTTCCTCACCCTAGTCTAATTGAAAACCTTCAAAACCAGCCAAAGATGGTTGATAATAAGAACATTCTTGACCAATTGGCTTCCTGGTTGAAGACTATTGCATGATGGTCCCATCAAAAGTAGTAAAATAGAAAACTGTTGACTGACAGTACATAAACCAATCGGAAAGGATTGTTTTGAATGAGTATTAACGATGGCCATTGTGGCCTTTGCCATCAATGTTGTTACATATCAGTGGTCATTCATTATATTTGACTGACTGGCCTGTGGGCCAATCAGAATACGGGGGCGGGGCTTCACTGGTGTCGTGGGTGGAGCTATGCTCCGTGTCCCAGGAAATAGCAAAACAAAACTAGTAGTTTGAGCTTGACATTGATTGTGTGAAACCATCTGGTTCAACCCGATCGATGTAAAAACTGAGGAACATCGACCATAACCCATCGATGGTTTATAAACATCGATGGCTGATGGCCATCCCTAATGAGAATTGCATCAGCCAATCAGATGGTCTAATTTCCAAACTAATTTGCATAAGGAATTTATTTGCTCTCCATAACTTACTTAGGTCCTTCCTCACTCAAGTCTAATTGAAAACATTCAAAACCAGCCAAAGATGGTTGATAACAAGAACATTCTTGACCAATTGGCTACCAGGTTGAAGACTATTGCATGATGGTCCCATCAAAAGTAGTAAATTAGAAAACTGTTGACTGACAGTACATAAACCAATCAGAAAGGATTGTTTTGAATGAGTATTAACGATGGCCATTGTGGCCTTTGCCATCAATGTTGTTACATATCAGTGGTCATTCATTATATTTGACTGACTGGCCTGTGGGCCAATCAGAATACGGGGGCGGGGCTTCGTGGGTGGAGCTATGCTCCGTGGCCCAGGAAATAGCAAAACAAAACTAGTAGTTTGAGCTTGACATTGATTGTGTGAAACCATCTGGTTCAACCCGATCGATGTAAAAACTAAGGAACATCGACCATAACTTATCGATGGTTTATAAACATCGATGGCTGATGGCCGATGGCCATCCCTAATGAGAATTGCATCAGCCAATCAGATGGTCTAATTTCCAAACTAATTTGCATAAGGAATTTATTTGCTCTCCATAACTTACTTAGGTCCTTCCTCACCCTAGTCTAATTGAAAACCTTCAAAACCAGCCAAAGATGGTTGATAACAAGAACATTCTTGACCAATTGGCTTCCTGGTTGAAGGCTATTGCATGATGGTCCCATCAAAAGTAGTAAAATAGAAAACTGTTGTCTGACAGTACATAAACCAATCGGAAAGGATTGTTTTGAATGAGTATTAATGATGGCCATTGTGGCCTTTGCCATCAATGTTGTTAGATATCAGTGGTCATTCATTATATTTGACTGACTGGCCTGTTGGCCAATCAGAATACGGGGGCGGGGCTTCGTGGGTGGAGCTATGCTCCGTGTCCCAGGAAATAGCAAAACAAAACTAGTAGTTTGAGCTTGACATTGATTGTGTGAAACCATCTGGTTCAACCCGATCGATGTCAAAACTAAGGAACATCGACCATAACCCATCGATGGTTTATAAACATCGATGGCCGATGGCCATCCCTAATGAGAATTGCATCAGCCAATCAGATGGTCTAATTTCCAAACTAATTTGCATAAGGAATTTATTTGCTCTCCATAACTTACTTAGGTCCTTCCTCACCCTAGTCTAATTGAAAACCTTCAAAACCAGCCAAAGATGGTTGATAACAAGAACATTCTTGACCAATTGGCTTCCTGGTTGAAGACTATTGCATGATGGTCCCATCAAAAGTAGTAAAATAGAAAACTGTTGACTGACAGTACATAAACCAATCGGAAAGGATTGTTTTGAATGAGTATTAACGATGGCCATTGTGGCCTTTGCCATCAATGTTGTTACATATCAGTGGTCATTCATTATATTTGACTGACTGGCCTGTGGGCCAATCAGAATACGGGGGCGGGGCTTCACTGGTGTCGTGGGTGGAGCTATGCTCCGTGTCCCAGGAAATAGCAAAACAAAACTAGTAGTTTGAGCTTGACATTGATTGTGTGAAACCATCTGGTTCAACCCGATCGATGTAAAAACTGAGGAACATCGACCATAACCCATCGATGGTTTATAAACATCGATGGCCGATGGCCATCCCTAATGAGAATTGCATCAGCCAATCAGATGGTCTAATTTCCAAACTAATTTGCATAAGGAATTTATTTGCTCTCCATAACTTACTTAGGTCCTTCCTCACTCAAGTCTAATTGAAAACATTTAAAACCAGCCAAAGATGGTTGATAACAAGAACATTCTTGACCAATTGGCTTCCAGGTTGAAGACTATTGCATGATGGTCCCATCAAAAGTAGTAAAATAGAAAACTGTTGACTGACAGTACATAAACCAATCAGAAAGGATTGTTTTGAATGAGTATTAACGATGGCCATTGTGGCCTTTGCCATCAATGTTGTTACATATCAGTGGTCATTCATTATATTTGACTGACTGGCCTGTGGGCCAATCAGAATACGGGGGCGGGGCTTCGTGGGTGGAGCTATGCTCCGTGGCCCAGGAAATAGCAAAACAAAACTAGTAGTTTGAGCTTGACATTGATTGTGTGAAACCATCTGGTTCAACCCGATCGATGTAAAAACTAAGGAACATCGACCATAACCCATCGATGGTTTATAAACATCGATGGCTGATGGCCGATGGCCATCCCTAATGAGAATTTCATCAGCCAATCAGATGGTCTAATTTCCAAACTAATTTGCATAAGGAATTTATTTGCTCTCCATAACTTACTTAGGTCCTTCCTCACCCTAGTCTAATTGAAAACCTTCAAAACCAGCCAAAGATGGTTGATAACAAGAACATTCTTGACCAATTGGCTTCCTGCTTGAAGACTATTGCATGATGGTCCCATCAAAAGTAGTAAAATAGAAAACTGTTGACTGACAGTACATAAACCAATCGGAAAGGATTGTTTTGAATGAGTATTACCGATGGCCATTGTGGCCTTTGCCATCAATGTTGTTACATATCAGTGGTCATTCATTATATTTGACTGACTGGCCTGTGGACCAATCAGAATACGGGGGCGGGGCTTCACTGGTGTCGTGGGTGGAGCTATGCTCCGTGTCCCAGGAAATAGCAAAACAAAACTAGTAGTTTGAGCTTGACATTGATTGTGTGAAACCATCTGGTTCAACCCGATCGATGTCAAAACTAAGGAACATCGACCATAACCCATCGATGGTTTATAAACATCGATGGCCGATGGCCATCCCTAATGAAAATTGCACCAGCCAATCAGATGGTCTAATTTCCAAACTAATTTGCATAAGGAATTTATTTGCTCTCCATAACTTACTTAGGTCCTTCCTCACCCTAGTCTAATTGAAAACCTACAAAACCAGCCAAAGATGGTTGATAACAAGAACATTCTTGGCCAATTGGCTTCCTGGTTGAAGACTATTGCATGATGGTCCCATCAAAAGTAGTAAAATAGAAAACTGTTGACTGACAGTACATAATTCAATCGGAAAATATTGTTTTGAATGAGTTTTAACGATGGCCATTGTGGCCTTTGCCATCAATGTTGTTACATATCAGTGGTCATTCATTATATTTGACTGACTGGCCTGTGGGCCAATCAGAATACGGGGGCGGGGCTTCACTGGTGTCGTGGGTGGAGCTACGCTCCGTGTCCCAGGAAATAGCAAAACAAAACTAGTAGTTTGAGCTTGACATTGATTGTGTGAAACCATCTGGTTCAACCCGATCGATGTCAAAACTAAGGAACATCGACCATAACCCATCGATGGTTTATAAACATCGATGGCCGATGGCCATCCCTAATGAGAATTGCATCAGCCAATCAGATGGTCTAATTTCCAAACTAATTTGCATAAGGAATTTATTTGCTCTCCATAACTTACTTAGGTCCTTCCTCACCCTAGTCTAATTGAAAACCTTTAAAGCCAGCCAAAGATGGTTGATAACAAGAACATTCTTGACCAATTGGCTTCCTGGTTGAAGACTATTGCATGATGGTCCCATCAAAAGTAGTAAAATAGAAAACTGTTGACTGACATTACATAAACCAATTGGAAAGGATTGTTTTGAATGAGTTTTAATTGTGGCCTTTGCCATCAATGTTGTTACATATCAGTGGTCATTCATTATATTTGACTGACTGGCCTGTGGGCCAATCAGAATATGGGGGCGGGGCTTCACTGGTGTCAAGGGTGGAGCTATGCTCCGTGTCCCAGGAAATAGCAAAACAAAACTAGTAGTTTGAGCTTGACATTGATTGTGTGAAACCATCTGGTTCAACCAGATCGATGTCAAAACTAAGGAACATCGACCATAACCCATCGATGGTTTATAAACATCGATGGCCGATTGCCATCCCTAATGAGAATTGCATCAGCCAATCAGATGGTCTAATTTCCAAACGAATTTGCATAAGGAATTGATTTGCTCTCCATAACTTACTTAGGTCCTTCCTCACCCTAGTCTAATTGAAAACCAGCCAAAGATGGTTGATAACAAGAACATTCTTGACCAATTGGCTTCCTGGTTGAAGACTATTGCATGATGGTCCCATCAAAAGTAGTAAAATAGAAAACTGTTGACTGACAGTACATAAACCAATCGGAAAGGATTGTTTTGAATGAGTATTAATGATGGCCATTGTGGCCTTTGCCATCAATGTTGTTATATATCAGTGGTCATTCATTATATTTGACTGACTGGCCTGTGGGCCAATCAGAATATGGGGGCGGGGCTTCACTGGTGTCAAGGGTGGAGCTATGCTCCGTGTCCCAGGAAATAGCAAAACAAAACTAGTAGTTTGAGCTTGACATTGATTGTGTCAAACCATCTGGTTCAACCCGATCGATGTCAAAACTAAGGAACATCGACCATAAAACATCGATGGTTTATAAACATCGATGGCCATCCCTAATGAGAATTGCATCAGCCAATCAGATGGTCTAATTTCCAAACTAATTTGCATAAGGAATTTATTTGCTCTCCATAACTTACTTAGGTCCTTCCTCACCCTAGTCTAATTGAAAACCTTCAAAACCAGCCAAAGATGGTTGATAACAAGAACATTCTTGACCAATTGGCTTCCTGGTTGAAGACTATTGCATGATGGTCCCATCAAAAGTAGTAAAATAGAAAACTGTTGACTGACTGTACATAAACCAATCGGAAAGGATTGTTTTGAATGAGTATTAATGATGGCCATTGTGGCCTTTGCCATCAATGTTGTTACATATCAGTGGTCATTCATTATATTTGACTGACTGGCCTGTGGGTCAATCAGAATACGGGGGCGGGGCTTCACTGGTGTCGTGGGTGGAGCTATGCTCCGTGTCCCAGGAAATAGCAAAACAAAACTAGTAGTTTGAGCTTGACATTGATTGTGTGAAACCATCTGGTTCAACCCGATCGATGTAAAAACTAAGGAACATCGACCATAACCCATCGATGGTTTATAAACATCGATGGCCGATGGCCGATGGCCATCCCTAATGAGAATTGCATCAGCCAATCAGATGGTCTAATTTCCAAACTAATTTGCATAAGGAATTTATTTGCTCTCCATAACTTACTTAGGTCCTTCCTCACCCTAGTCTAATTGAAAACCTTCAAAACCAGCCAAAGATGGTTGATAACAAGAACATTCTTGACCAATAGGCTTCCTGGTTGAAGGCTATTGCATGATGGTCCCATCAAAAGTAGTAAAATAGAAAACTGTTGTCTGACAGTACATAAACCAATCGGAAAGGATTGTTTTGAATGAGTATTAATGATGGCCATTGTGGCCTTTGCCATCAATGTTGTTAGATATCAGTGGTCATTCATTATATTTGACTGACTGGCCTGTTGGCCAATCAGAATATGGGGGCGGGGCTTCGTGGGTGGAGCTATGCTCCGTGTCCCAGGAAATAGCAAAACAAAACTAGTAGTTTGAGCTTGACATTGATTGTGTGAAACCATCTGGTTCAACCCGATCGATGTAACAACTAAGGAACATCGACCATAACCCATCGATGGTTTATAAACATCGATGGCCGATGGCCGATGGCCATCCCTAATGAGAATTGCATCAGCCAATCAGATGGTCTAATTTCCAAACTAATTTGCATAAGGAATTTATTTGCTCTCCATAACTTACTTAGGTCCTTCCTCACCCTAGTCTAATTGAAAACCTTCAAAACCAGCCAAAGATGGTTGATAACAAGAACATTCTTGACCAATTGGCTTCCTGGTTGAAGGCTATTGCATGATGGTCCCATCAAAAGTAGTAAAATAGAAAACTGTTGTCTGACAGTACATAAACCAATCGGAAAGGATTGTTTTGAATGAGTATTAATGATGGCCATTGTGGCCTTTGCCATCAATGTTGTTAGATATCAGTGGTCATTCATTATATTTGACTGACTGGCCTGTGGGCCAATCAGAATATGGGGGCGGGGCTTCACTGGTGTCGTGGGTGGAGCTATGCTCCGTGTCCCAGGAAATAGCAAAACAAAACTAGTAGTTTGAGCTTGACATTGATTGTGTGAAACCATCTGGTTCAACCCGATCGATGTCAAAACTAAGGAACATCGACCATAACCCATCGATGGTTTATAAACATCGATGGCCGATGGCCATCCCTAATGAGAATTGCATCAGCCAACCACATGGTCTAATTTCCAAACTAATTTGCATAAGGAATTTATTTGCTCTCCATAACTTACTTAGGTCCTTCCTCACCCTAGTCTAATTGAAAACCTTCAAAACCAGCCAAAGATGGTTGATAATAAGAACATTCTTGACCAATTGGCTTCCTGGTTGAAGACTATTGCATGATGGTCCCATCAAAAGTAGTAAAATAGAAAACTGTTGACTGACAGTACATAAACCAATCGGAAAGGATTGTTTTGAATGAGTATTAACGATGGCCATTGTGGCCTTTGCCATCAATGTTGTTACATATCAGTGGTCATTCATTATATTTGACTGACTGGCCTGTGGGCCAATCAGAATACGGGGGCGGGGCTTCACTGGTGTCGTGGGTGGAGCTATGCTCCGTGTCCCAGGAAATAGCAAAACAAAACTAGTAGTTTGAGCTTGACATTGATTGTGTGAAACCATCTGGTTCAACCCGATCGATGTAAAAACTGAGGAACATCGACCATAACCCATCGATGGTTTATAAACATCGATGGCTGATGGCCATCCCTAATGAGAATTGCATCAGCCAATCAGATGGTCTAATTTCCAAACTAATTTGCATAAGGAATTTATTTGCTCTCCATAACTTACTTAGGTCCTTCCTCACTCAAGTCTAATTGAAAACATTCAAAACCAGCCAAAGATGGTTGATAACAAGAACATTCTTGACCAATTGGCTACCAGGTTGAAGACTATTGCATGATGGTCCCATCAAAAGTAGTAAATTAGAAAACTGTTGACTGACAGTACATAAACCAATCAGAAAGGATTGTTTTGAATGAGTATTAACGATGGCCATTGTGGCCTTTGCCATCAATGTTGTTACATATCAGTGGTCATTCATTATATTTGACTGACTGGCCTGTGGGCCAATCAGAATACGGGGGCGGGGCTTCGTGGGTGGAGCTATGCTCCGTGGCCCAGGAAATAGCAAAACAAAACTAGTAGTTTGAGCTTGACATTGATTGTGTGAAACCATCTGGTTCAACCCGATCGATGTAAAAACTAAGGAACATCGACCATAACTTATCGATGGTTTATAAACATCGATGGCTGATGGCCGATGGCCATCCCTAATGAGAATTGCATCAGCCAATCAGATGGTCTAATTTCCAAACTAATTTGCATAAGGAATTTATTTGCTCTCCATAACTTACTTAGGTCCTTCCTCACCCTAGTCTAATTGAAAACCTTCAAAACCAGCCAAAGATGGTTGATAACAAGAACATTCTTGACCAATTGGCTTCCTGGTTGAAGGCTATTGCATGATGGTCCCATCAAAAGTAGTAAAATAGAAAACTGTTGTCTGACAGTACATAAACCAATCGGAAAGGATTGTTTTGAATGAGTATTAATGATGGCCATTGTGGCCTTTGCCATCAATGTTGTTAGATATCAGTGGTCATTCATTATATTTGACTGACTGGCCTGTTGGCCAATCAGAATACGGGGGCGGGGCTTCGTGGGTGGAGCTATGCTCCGTGTCCCAGGAAATAGCAAAACAAAACTAGTAGTTTGAGCTTGACATTGATTGTGTGAAACCATCTGGTTCAACCCGATCGATGTCAAAACTAAGGAACATCGACCATAACCCATCGATGGTTTATAAACATCGATGGCCGATGGCCATCCCTAATGAGAATTGCATCAGCCAATCAGATGGTCTAATTTCCAAACTAATTTGCATAAGGAATTTATTTGCTCTCCATAACTTACTTAGGTCCTTCCTCACCCTAGTCTAATTGAAAACCTTCAAAACCAGCCAAAGATGGTTGATAACAAGAACATTCTTGACCAATTGGCTTCCTGGTTGAAGACTATTGCATGATGGTCCCATCAAAAGTAGTAAAATAGAAAACTGTTGACTGACAGTACATAAACCAATCGGAAAGGATTGTTTTGAATGAGTATTAACGATGGCCATTGTGGCCTTTGCCATCAATGTTGTTACATATCAGTGGTCATTCATTATATTTGACTGACTGGCCTGTGGGTCAATCAGAATACGGGGGCGGGGCTTCACTGGTGTCGTGGGTGGACCTATTCTCCGTGTCCCAGGAAATAGCAAAACAAAACTAGTAGTTTGAGCTTGACATTGATTGTGTGAAACCATCTGGTTCAACCCGATCGATGTAAAAACTAAGGAACATCGACCATAACCCATCGATGGTTTATAAACATCGATGGCCGATGGCCGATGGCCATCCCTAATGAGAATTGCATCAGCCAATCAGATGGTCTAATTTCCAAACTAATTTGCATAAGGAATTTATTTGCTCTCCATAACTTACTTAGGTCCTTCCTCACCCTAGTCTAATTGAAAACCTTTAAAGCCAGCCAAAGATGGTTGATAACAAGAACATTCTTGACCAATTGGCTTCCTGGTTGAAGGCTATTGCATGATGGTCCCATCAAAAGTAGTAAAATAGAAAACTGTTGTCTGACAGTACATAAACCAATCGGAAAGGATTGTTTTGAATGAGTATTAATGATGGCCATTGTGGCCTTTGCCATCAATGTTGTTAGATATCAGTGGTCATTCATTATATTTGACTGACTGGCCTGTTGGCCAATCAGAATATGGGGGCGGGGCTTCGTGGGTGGAGCTATGCTCCGTGTCCCAGGAAATAGCAAAACAAAACTAGTAGTTTGAGCTTGACATTGATTGTGTGAAACCATCTGGTTCAACCCGATCGATGTAACAACTAAGGAACATCGACCATAACCCATCGATGGTTTATAAACATCGATGGCCGATGGCCGATGGCCATCCCTAATGAGAATTGCATCAGCCAATCAGATGGTCTAATTTCCAAACTAATTTGCATAAGGAATTTATTTGCTCTCCATAACTTACTTAGGTCCTTCCTCACCCTAGTCTAATTGAAAACCTTCAAAACCAGCCAAAGATGGTTGATAACAAGAACATTCTTGACCAATTGGCTTCCTGGTTGAAGGCTATTGCATGATGGTCCCATCAAAAGTAGTAAAATAGAAAACTGTTGTCTGACAGTACATAAACCAATCGGAAAGGATTGTTTTGAATGAGTATTAATGATGGCCATTGTGGCCTTTGCCATCAATGTTGTTAGATATCAGTGGTCATTCATTATATTTGACTGACTGGCCTGTGGGCCAATCAGAATATGGGGGCGGGGCTTCACTGGTGTCGTGGGTGGAGCTATGCTCCGTGTCCCAGGAAATAGCAAAACAAAACTAGTAGTTTGAGCTTGACATTGATTGTGTGAAACCATCTGGTTCAACCCGATCGATGTCAAAACTAAGGAACATCGACCATAACCCATCGATGGTTTATAAACATCGATGGCCGATGGCCATCCCTAATGAGAATTGCATCAGCCAATCACATGGTCTAATTTCCAAACTAATTTGCATAAGGAATTTATTTGCTCTCCATAACTTACTTAGGTCCTTCCTCACCCTAGTCTAATTGAAAACCTTCAAAACCAGCCAAAGATGGTTGATAATAAGAACATTCTTGACCAATTGGCTTCCTGGTTGAAGACTATTGCATGATGGTCCCATCAAAAGTAGTAAAATAGAAAACTGTTGACTGACAGTACATAAACCAATCGGAAAGGATTGTTTTGAATGAGTATTAACGATGGCCATTGTGACCTTTGCCATCAATGTTGTTACATATCAGTGGTCATTCATTATATTTGACTGACTGGCCTGTGGGCCAATCAGAATACGGGGGCGGGGCTTCACTGGTGTCGTGGGTGGAGCTATGCTCCGTGTCCCAGGAAATAGCAAAACAAAACTAGTAGTTTGAGCTTGACATTGATTGTGTGAAACCATCTGGTTCAACCCGATCGATGTAAAAACTGAGGAACATCGACCATAACCCATCGATGGTTTATAAACATCGATGGCTGATGGCCATCCCTAATGAGAATTGCATCAGCCAATCAGATGGTCTAATTTCCAAACTAATTTGCATAAGGAATTTATTTGCTCTCCATAACTTACTTAGGTCCTTCCTCACTCAAGTCTAATTGAAAACATTCAAAACCAGCCAAAGATGGTTGATAACAAGAACATTCTTGACCAATTGGCTACCAGGTTGAAGACTATTGCATGATGGTCCCATCAAAAGTAGTAAATTAGAAAACTGTTGACTGACAGTACATAAACCAATCAGAAAGGATTGTTTTGAATGAGTATTAACGATGGCCATTGTGGCCTTTGCCATCAATGTTGTTACATATCAGTGGTCATTCATTATATTTGACTAACTGGCCTGTGGGCCAATCAGAATACGGGGGCGGGGCTTCGTGGGTGGAGCTATGCTCCGTGGCCCAGGAAATAGCAAAACAAAACTAGTAGTTTGAGCTTGACATTGATTGTGTGAAACCATCTGGTTCAACCCGATCGATGTAAAAACTAAGGAACATCGACCATAACTTATCGATGGTTTATAAACATCGATGGCTGATGGCCGATGGCCATCCCTAATGAGAATTGCATCAGCCAATCAGATGGTCTAATTTCCAAACTAATTTGCATAAGGAATTTATTTGCTCTCCATAACTTACTTAGGTCCTTCCTCACCCTAGTCTAATTGAAAACCTTCAAAACCAGCCAAAGATGGTTGATAACAAGAACATTCTTGACCAATTGGCTTCCTGGTTGAAGGCTATTGCATGATGGTCCCATCAAAAGTAGTAAAATAGAAAACTGTTGTCTGACAGTATATAAACCAATCGGAAAGGATTGTTTTGAATGAGTATTAATGGTGGCCTTTGCCATCAATGTTGTTAGATATCAGTGGTCATTCATTATATTTGACTGACTGGCCTGTTGGCCAATCAGAATACGGGGGCGGGGCTTCGTGGGTGGAGCTATGCTCCGTGTCCCAGGAAATAGCAAAACAAAACTAGTAGTTTGAGCTTGACATTGATTGTGTGAAACCATCTGGTTCAACCCGATCGATGTAAAAACTGAGGAACATCGACCATAACCCATCGATGGTTTATAAACATCGATGGCCAATGGCCATCCCTAATGAGAATTGCATCAGCCAATCAGATGGTCTAATTTCCAAACTAATTTGCATAAGGAATTTATTTGCTCTCCATAACTTACTTAGGTCCTTCCTCACTCAAGTCTAATTGAAAACATTTAAAACCAGCCAAAGATGGTTGATAACAAGAACATTCTTGACCAATTGGCTTCCAGGTTGAAGACTATTGCATGATGGTCCCATCAAAAGTAGTAAAATAGAAAACTGTTGACTGACAGTACATAAACCAATCAGAAAGGATTGTTTTGAATGAGTATTAACGATGGCCATTGTGGCCTTTGCCATCAATGTTGTTACATATCAGTGGTCATTCATTATATTTGACTGACTAGCCTGTGGGCCAATCAGAATACGGGGGCGGGGCTTTGTGGGTGGAGCTATGCTCCGTGGCCCAGGAAATAGCAAAACAAAACTAGTAGTTTGAGCTTGACATTGATTGTGTGAAACCATCTGGTTCAACCCGATCGATGTAAAAACTAAGGAACATCGACCATAACCCATCGATGGTTTATAAACATCGATGGCTGATGGCCGATGGCCATCCCTAATGAGAATTTCATCAGCCAATCAGATGGTCTAATTTCCAAACTAATTTGCATAAGGAATTTATTTGCTCTCCATAACTTACTTAGGTCCTTCCTCACCCTAGTCTAATTGAAAACCTTCAAAACCAGCCAAAGATGGTTGATAACAAGAACATTCTTGACCAATTGGCTTCCTGCTTGAAGACTATTGCATGATGGTCCCATCAAAAGTAGTAAAATAGAAAACTGTTGACTGACAGTACGTAAACCAATCGGAAAGGATTGTTTTGAATGAGTATTACCGATGGCCATTGTGGCCTTTGCCATCAATGTTGTTACATATCAGTGGTCATTCATTATATTTGACTGACTGGCCTGTGGACCAATCAGAATACGGGGGCGGGGCTTCACTGGTGTCGTGGGTGGAGCTATGCTCCGTGTCCCAGGAAATAGCAAAACAAAACTAGTAGTTTGAGCTTGACATTGATTGTGTGAAACCATCTGGTTCAACCCGATCGATGTCAAAACTAAGGAACATCGACCATAACCCATCGATGGTTTATAAACATCGATGGCCGATGGCCATCCCTAATGAAAATTGCACCAGCCAATCAGATGGTCTAATTTCCAAACTAATTTGCATAAGGAATTTATTTGCTCTCCATAACTTACTTAGGTCCTTCCTCACCCTAGTCTAATTGAAAACCTACAAAACCAGCCAAAGATGGTTGATAACAAGAACATTCTTGGCCAATTGGCTTCCTGGTTGAAGACTATTGCATGATGGTCCCATCAAAAGTAGTAAAATAGAAAACTGTTGACTGACAGTACATAATTCAATCGGAAAATATTGTTTTGAATGAGTTTTAACGATGGCCATTGTGGCCTTTGCCATCAATGTTGTTACATATCAGTGGTCATTCATTATATTTGACTGACTGGCCTGTGGGCCAATCAGAATACGGGGGCGGGGCTACGCTCCGTGTCCCAGGAAATAGCAAAACAAAACTAGTAGTTTGAGCTTGACATTGATTGTGTGAAACCATCTGGTTCAACCCGATCGATGTCAAAAGATAAGGAACATCGACCATAACCCATCGATGGTTTATAAACATCGATGGCCGATGGCCATCCCTAATGAGAATTGCATCAGCCAATCAGATGGTCTAATTTCCAAACTAATTTGCATAAGGAATTTATTTGCTCTCCATAACTTACTTAGGTCCTTCCTCACCCTAGTCTAATTGAAAACCTTTAAAGCCAGCCAAAGATGGTTGATAACAAGAACATTCTTGACCAATTGGCTTCCTGGTTGAAGACTATTGCATGATGGTCCCATCAAAAGTAGTAAAATAGAAAACTGTTGACTGACATTACATAAACCAATTGGAAAGGATTGTTTTGAATGAGTTTTAATTGTGGCCTTTGCCATCAATGTTGTTACATATCAGTGGTCATTCATTATATTTGACTGACTGGCCTGTGGGCCAATCAGAATATGGGGGCGGGGCTTCACTGGTGTCAAGGGTGGAGCTATGCTCCGTGTCCCAGGAAATAGCAAAACAAAACTAGTAGTTTGAGCTTGACATTGATTGTGTGAAACCATCTGGTTCAACCAGATCGATGTCAAAACTAAGGAACATCGACCATAACCCATCGATGGTTTATAAACATCGATGGCCGATTGCCATCCCTAATGAGAATTGCATCAGCCAATCAGATGGTCTAATTTCCAAACGAATTTGCATAAGGAATTTATTTGCTCTCCATAACTTACTTAGGTCCTTCCTCACCCTAGTCTAATTGAAAACCAGCCAAAGATGGTTGATAACAAGAACATTCTTGACCAATTGGCTTCCTGATTGAAGACTATTGCATGATGGTCCCATCAAAAGTAGTAAAATAGAAAACTGTTGACTGACAGTACATAAACCAATCGGAAAGGATTGTTTTGAATGAGTATTAATGATGGCCATTGTGGCCTTTGCCATCAATGTTGTTATATATCAGTGGTCATTCATTATATTTGACTGACTGGCCTGTGGGCCAATCAGAATATGGGGGCGGGGCTTCACTGGTGTCAAGGGTGGAGCTATGCTCCGTGTCCCAGGAAATAGCAAAACAAAACTAGTAGTTTGAGCTTGACATTGATTGTGTCAAACCATCTGGTTCAACCCGATCGATGTCAAAACTAAGGAACATCGACCATAAAACATCGATGGTTTATAAACATCGATGGCCGATGGCCATCCCTAATGAGAATTGCATCAGCCAATTAGATGGTCTAATTTCCAAACTAATTTGCATAAGGAATTTATTTGCTCTCCATAACTTACTTAGGTCCTTCCTCACCCTAGTCTAATTGAAAACCCTCAAAACCAGCCAAAGATGGTTGATAACAAGAACATTCTTGACCAATTGGCTTCCTGGTTGAAGACTATTGCATGATGGTCCCATCAAAAGTATTAAAATAGAAAACTGTTGAATGACAGTACATAAACCAATCGGAAAGATTGTTTTGAATGAGTATTAATGATGGCCATTGTGGCCTTTGCCATCAATGTTGTTACATATCAGTGGTCATTCATTATATTTGACTGACTGGCCTGTGGGCCAATCAGAATACGGGGGCGGGGCTTCGTGGGTGGAGCTATGCTCCGTGTCCCAGGAAATAGCAAAACAAAACTAGTAGTTTGAGCTTGACATTGATTGTGTGAAACCATCTGGTTCAACCCGATCGATGTCAAAACTAAGGAACATCGACCATAACCCATCGATGGTTTATAAACATCGATGGCCGATGGCCATCCCTAATGAGAATTGCATCAGCCAATCAGATGGTCTAATTTCCAAACTAATTTGCATAAGGAATTTATTTGCTCTCCATAACTTACTTAGGTCCTTCCTCACCCTAGTCTAATTGAAAACCTTCAAAACCAGCCAAAGATGGTTGATAACAAGAACATTCTTGACCAATTGGCTTCCTGGTTGAAGACTATTGCATGATGGTCCCATCAAAAGTAGTAAAATAGAAAACTGTTGACTGACAGTACATAAACCAATCGGAAAGGATTGTTTTGAATGAGTATTAACGATGGCCATTGTGGCCTTTGCCATCAATGTTGTTACATATCAGTGGTCATTCATTATATTTGACTGACTGGCCTGTGGGCCAATCAGAATACGGGGGCGGGGCTTCACTGGTGTCGTGGGTGGAGCTATGCTCCGTGTCCCAGGAAATAGCAAAACAAAACTAGTAGTTTGAGCTTGACATTGATTGTGTGAAACCATCTGGTTCAACCCGATCGATGTAAAAACTGAGGAACATCGACCATAACCCATCGATGGTTTATAAACATCGATGGCCGATGGCCATCCCTAATGAGAATTGCATCAGCCAATCAGATGGTCTAATTTCCAAACTAATTTGCATAAGGAATTTATTTGCTCTCCATAACTTACTTAGGTCCTTCCTCACTCAAGTCTAATTGAAAACATTTAAAACCAGCCAAAGATGGTTGATAACAAGAACATTCTTGACCAATTGGCTTCCAGGTTGAAGACTATTGCATGATGGTCCCATCAAAAGTAGTAAAATAGAAAACTGTTGACTGACAGTACATAAACCAATCAGAAAGGATTGTTTTGAATGAGTATTAACGATGGCCATTGTGGCCTTTGCCATCAATGTTGTTACATATCAGTGGTCATTCATTATATTTGACTGACTGGCCTGTGGGCCAATCAGAATACGGGGGCGGGGCTTCGTGGGTGGAGCTATGCTCCGTGGCCCAGGAAATAGCAAAACAAAACTAGTAGTTTGAGCTTGACATTGATTGTGTGAAACCATCTGGTTCAACCCGATCGATGTAAAAACTAAGGAACATCGACCATAACCCATCGATGGTTTATAAACATCGATGGCTGATGGCCGATGGCCATCCCTAATGAGAATTTCATCAGCCAATCAGATGGTCTAATTTCCAAACTAATTTGCATAAGGAATTTATTTGCTCTCCATAACTTACTTAGGTCCTTCCTCACCCTAGTCTAATTGAAAACCTTCAAATCCAGCCAAAGATGGTTGATAACAAGAACATTCTTGACCAATTGGCTTCCTGCTTGAAGACTATTGCATGATGGTCCCATCAAAAGTAGTAAAATAGAAAACTGTTGACTGACAGTACATAAACCAATCGGAAAGGATTGTTTTGAATGAGTATTACCGATGGCCATTGTGGCCTTTGCCATCAATGTTGTTACATATCAGTGGTCATTCATTATATTTGACTGACTGGCCTGTGGACCAATCAGAATACGGGGGCGGGGCTTCACTGGTGTCGTGGGTGGAGCTATGCTCCGTGTCCCAGGAAATAGCAAAACAAAACTAGTAGTTTGAGCTTGACATTGATTGTGTGAAACCATCTGGTTCAACCCGATCGATGTCAAAACTAAGGAACATCGACCATAACCCATCGATGGTTTATAAACATCGATGGCCGATGGCCATCCCTAATGAAAATTGCACCAGCCAATCAGATGGTCTAATTTCCAAACTAATTTGCATAAGGAATTTATTTGCTCTCCATAACTTACTTAGGTCCTTCCTCACCCTAGTCTAATTGAAAACCTACAAAACCAGCCAAAGATGGTTGATAACAAGAACATTCTTGGCCAATTGGCTTCCTGGTTGAAGACTATTGCATGATGGTCCCATCAAAAGTAGTAAAATAGAAAACTGTTGACTGACAGTACATAATTCAATCGGAAAATATTGTTTTGAATGAGTTTTAACGATGGCCATTGTGGCCTTTGCCATCAATGTTGTTACATATCAGTGGTCATTCATTATATTTGACTGACTGGCCTGTGGGCCAATCAGAATACGGGGGCGGGGCTTCACTGGTGTCATGGGTGGAGCTACGCTCCGTGTCCCAGGAAATAGCAAAACAAAACTAGTAGTTTGAGCTTGACATTGATTGTGTGAAACCATCTGGTTCAACCCGATCGATGTCAAAACTAAGGAACATCGACCATAACCCATCGATGGTTTATAAACATCGATGGCCGATGGCCATCCCTAATGAGAATTGCATCAGCCAATCAGATGGTCTAATTTCCAAACTAATTTGCATAAGGAATTTATTTGCTCTCCATAACTTACTTAGGTCCTTCCTCACCCTAGTCTAATTGAAAACCTTTAAAGCCAGCCAAAGATGGTTGATAACAAGAACATTCTTGACCAATTGGCTTCCTGGTTGAAGACTATTGCATGATGGTCCCATCAAAAGTAGTAAAATAGAAAACTGTTGACTGACATTACATAAACCAATTGGAAAGGATTGTTTTGAATGAGTTTTAATTGTGGCCTTTGCCATCAATGTTGTTACATATCAGTGGTCATTCATTATATTTGACTGACTGGCCTGTGGGCCAATCAGAATATGGGGGCGGGGCTTCACTGGTGTCAAGGGTGGAGCTATGCTCCGTGTCCCAGGAAATAGCAAAACAAAACTAGTAGTTTGAGCTTGACATTGATTGTGTGAAACCATCTGGTTCAACCAGATCGATGTCAAAACTAAGGAACATCGACCATAACCCATCGATGGTTTATAAACATCGATGGCCGATTGCCATCCCTAATGAGAATTGCATCAGCCAATCAGATGGTCTAATTTCCAAACGAATTTGCATAAGGAATTTATTTGCTCTCCATAACTTACTTAGGTCCTTCCTCACCCTAGTCTAATTGAAAACCAGCCAAAGATGGTTGATAACAAGAACATTCTTGACCAATTGGCTTCCTGGTTGAAGACTATTGCATGATGGTCCCATCAAAAGTAGTAAAATAGAAAACTGTTGACTGACAGTACATAAACCAATCGGAAAGGATTGTTTTGAATGAGTATTAATGATGGCCATTGTGGCCTTTGCCATCAATGTTGTTATATATCAGTGGTCATTCATTATATTTGACTGACTGGCCTGTGGGCCAATCAGAATATGGGGGCGGGGCTTCACTGGTGTCAAAGGTGGAGCTATGCTCCGTGTCCCAGGAAATAGCAAAACAAAACTAGTAGTTTGAGCTTGACATTGATTGTGTCAAACCATCTGGTTCAACCCGATCGATGTCAAAACTAAGGAACATCGACCATAAAACATCGATGGCCATCCCTAATGAGAATTGCATCAGCCAATCAGATGGTCTAATTTCCAAACTAATTTGCATAAGGAATTTATTTGCTCTCCATAACTTACTTAGGTCCTTCCTCACCCTAGTTTAATTGAAAACCTTCAAAACCAGCCAAAGATGGTTGATAACAAGAACATTCTTGACCAATTGGCTTCCTGGTTGAAGACTATTGCATGATGGTCCCATCAAAAGTAGTAAAATAGAAAACTGTTGACTGACTGTACATAAACCAATCGGAAAGGATTGTTTTGAATGAGTATTAATGATGGCCATTGTGGCCTTTGCCATCAATGTTGTTACATATCAGTGGTCATTCATTATATTTGACTGACTGGCCTGTGGGCCAATCAGAATACGGGGGCGGGGCTTCACTGGTGTCGTGGGTGGAGCTATGCTCCGTGTCCCAGGAAATAGCAAAACAAAACTAGTAGTTTGAGCTTGGCATTGATTGTGTGAAACCATCTGGTTCAACCCGATCGATGTCAAAACTAAGGAACATCGACCATAACCCATCGATGGTTTATAAACATCGATGGCCGATGGCCATCCCTAATGAGAATTGCATCAGCCAATTAGATGGTCTAATTTCCAAACTAATTTGCATAAGGAATTTATTTGCTCTCCATAACTTACTTAGGTCCTTCCTCACCCTAGTCTAATTGAAAACCTTCAAAACCAGCCAAAGATGGTTGATAACAAGAACATTCTTGACCAATTGGCTTCCTGGTTGAAGACTATTGCATGATGGTCCCATCAAAAGTATTAAAATAGAAAACTGTTGAATGACAGTACATAAACCAATCGGAAAGATTGTTTTGAATGAGTATTAATGATGGCCATTGTGGCCTTTGCCATCAATGTTGTTACATATCAGTGGTCATTCATTATATTTGACTGACTGGCCTGTGGGCCAATCAGAATACGGGGGCGGGGCTTTGTGGGTGGAGCTATGCTCCGTGTCCCAGGAAATAGCAAAACAAAACTAGTAGTTTGAGCTTGACATTGATTGTGTGAAACCATCTGGTTCAACCCGATCGATGTCAAAACTAAGGAACATCGACCATAACCCATCGATGGTTTATAAACATCGATGGCCGATGGCCATCCCTAATGAGAATTGCATCAGCCAATCAGATGGTCTAATTTCCAAACTAATTTGCATAAGGAATTTATTTGCTCTCCATAACTTACTTAGGTCCTTCCTCACCCTAGTCTAATTGAAAACCTTCAAAACCAGCCAAAGATGGTTGATAACAAGAACATTCTTGACCAATTGGCTTCCTTTTTGAAGACTATTGCATGATGGTCCCATCAAAAGTAGTAAAATAGAAAACTGTTGACTGACAGTACATAAACCAATCGGAAAGGATTGTTTTAAATGAGTATTAACGATGGCCATTGTGGCCTTTGCCATCAATGTTGTTACATATCAGTGGTCATTCATTATATTTGACTGACTGGCCTGTGGGTCAATCAGAATACGGGGGCGGGGCTTCACTGGTGTCGTGGGTGGAGCTATGCTCTGTGTCCCAGGAAATAGCAAAACAAAACTAGTAGTTTGAGCTTGACATTGATTGTGTGAAACCATCTGGTTCAACCCGATCGATGTCAAAACTAAGGAACATCGACCATAACCCATCGATGGTTTATAAACATCGATGGCCGATGGCCATCCCTAATGAGAATTGCATCAGCCAATCAGATGGTCTAATTTCCAAACTAATTTGCATAAGGAATTTATTTGCTCTCCATAACTTACTTAGGTCCTTCCTCACCCTAGCCTAATTGAAAACCTTCAAAACCAGCCAAAGATGGTTGATAACAAGAACATTCTTGACCAATTGGCTTCCTGGTTTAAGGCTATTGCATGATGGTCCCATCAAAAGTAGTAAAATAGAAAACTGTTGTCTGACAGTACATAAACCAATCGGAAAGGATTGTTTTGAATGAGTATTAATGATGGCCATTGTGGCCTTTGCCATCAATGTTGTTAGATATCAGTGGTCATTCATTATATTTGACTGACTGGCCTGTTGGCCAATCAGAATACGGGGGCGGGGCTTCGTGGGTGGAGCTATGCTCCGTGTCCCAGGAAATAGCAAAACAAAACTAGTAGTTTGAGCTTGACATTGATTGTGTGAAACCATCTGGTTCAACCCGATCGATGTAAAAACTAAGGAACATCGACCATAACCCATCGATGGTTTATAAACATCGATGGCCGATGGCCATCCCTAATGAGAATTGCATCAGCCAATCAGATGGTCTAATTTCCAAACTAATTTGCATAAGGAATTTATTTGCTCTCCATAACTTACTTAGGTCCTTCCTCACCCTAGTCTAATTGAAAACCTTCAAAACCAGCCAAAGATGGTTGATAACAAGAACATTCTTGACCAATTGGCTTCCTGGTTTAAGGCTATTGCATGATGGTCCCATCAAAAGTAGTAAAATAGAAAACTGTTGTCTGACAGTACATAAACCAATCGGAAAGGATTGTTTTGAATGAGTATTAATGATGGCAGTTGTGGCCTTTGCCATCAATGTTGTTAGATATCAGTGGTCATTCATTATATTTGACTGACTGGCCTGTGGGCCAATCAGAATATGGGGGCGGGGCTTCACTGGTGTCGTGAGTGGAGCTATGCTCCGTGTCCCAGGAAATAGCAAAACAAAACTAGTAGTTTGAGCTTGACATTGATTGTGTCAAACCATCTGGTTCAACCCGATCGATGTCAAAACTAAGGAACATCGACCATAACCCATCGATGGTTTATAAACATCGATGGCCGATGGCCATCCCTAATGAGAATTGCATCAGCCAATCAGATGGTCTAATTTCCAAACTAATTTGCATAAGGAATTTATTTGATCTCCATAACTTACTTAGGTCCTTCCTCACCCTAGTCTAATTGAAAACCTTCAAAACCAGCCAAAGATGGTTGATAACAAGAACATTTTTGACCAATTGGCTTCCTTTTTGAAGACTATTGCATGATGGTCCCATCAAAAGTAGTAAAATAGAAAACTGTTGACTGACAGTACATAAACCAATCGGAAAGTATTGTTTTAAATGAGTATTAACGATGGCCATTGTGGCCTTTGCCATCAATGTTGTTACATATCAGTGGTCATTCATTATATTTGACTGACTGGCCTGTGGGTCAATCAGAATACGGGGGCGGGGCTTCACTGGTGTCGTGGGTGGAGCTATGCTCCGTGTCCCAGGAAATAGCAAAACAAAACTAGTAGTTTGAGCTTGACATTGATTGTGTGAAACCATCTGGTTCAACGTGATCGATGTTAAAACTAAGGAACATCGACCATAACCCATCGATGGTTTATAAACATCGATGGCCGATGGCCGATGGCCAATGGCCATCCCTAATGAGAATTGCATCAGCCAATCAGATGGTCTAATTTCCAAACTAATTTGCATAAGGAATTTATTTGCTCTCCATAACTTACTTAGGTCCTTCCTCACCCTAGTCTAATTGAAAACCTTCAAAACCAGCCAAAGATGGTTGATAACAAGAACATTCTTGACCAATTGGCTTCCTGGTTGAAGACTATTGCATGATGGTCCCATCAAAAGTAGTAAAATAGAAAACTGTTGACTGACAGTACATAAACCAATCGAATAGGATTGTTTTGAATGAGTATTAACGATGGCCATTGTGGCCTTTGCCATCAATGTTGTTACATATCAGTGGTCATTCATTATATTTGACTGACTGGCCTGTGGGCCAATCAGAATACGGGGGCGGGGCTTCACTGGTGTCGTGGGTGGAGCTATGCTCCGTGTCCCAGGAAATAGCAAAACAAAACTAGTAGTTTGAGCTTGACATTGATTGTGTGAAACCATCTAGTTCAACCCGATCGATGTCAAAACTAAGGAACATCGACCATAACCCATCGATGGTTTATAAACATCGATGGCCGATGGCCATCCCTAATGAGAATTGCATCAGCCAATCAGATGGTCTAATTTCCAAACTAATTTGCATAAGGAATTTATTTGCTCTCCATAACTTATTTAGGTCCTTCCTCACCCTAGTCTAATTGAAAACCTTCAAAACCAGCCAAAGATGGTTGATAACAAGAACATTCTTGACCAATTGGCTTCCTTTTTGAAGACTATTGCATGATGGTCCCATCAAAAGTAGTAAAATAGAAAACTGTTGACTGACAGTACATAAACCAATCGGAAAGGATTGTTTTAAATGAGTATTAACGATGGCCTTTGCCATCAATGTTGTTACATATCAGTGGTCATTCATTATATTTGACTGACTGGCCTGTGGGCCAATCAGAATACGGGGGCGGGGCTTCACTGGTGTCATGGGTGGAGCTATGCTCCGTGTCCCAGGAAATAGCAAAACAAAACTAGTAGTTTGAGCTTGACATTGATTGTGTGAAACCATCTGGTTCAACTCGATCAATGTCAAAACTAAGGAACATCGACCATAACCCATCGATGGTTTATAAACATCTATGGCCGATGGCCATCCCTAATGAGAATTGCATCAGCCAATCAGATGGTCTAATTTCCAAACTAATTTGCATAAGGAATTTATTTGCTCTCCATAACTTACTTAGGTCCTTCCTCATCGTAGTCTAATTGAAAACCTTCAAAACCAGCCAAAGATGGTTGATAACAAGAACATTCTTGACTAATTGGCTTCCTGGTTGAAGACTATTGCATGATGGTCCCATCAAAAGTAGTAAAATAGAAAACTGTTGATTGACAGTACATAAACCAATCGGAAAATATTGTTTTGAATGAGTATTAACGATGGCTATTGTGGCCTTTGCCATCAATGTTGTTACATATCAGTGGTCATTCATTATATTTGACTGACTGGCCTGTGGGCCAATCAGAATACGGGGGCGGGGCTTCACTGGTGTCATGGGTGGAGCTATGCTCCGTGTCCCAGGAAATAGCAAAACAAAACTAGTAGTTTGAGCTTGACATTGATTGTGTGAAACCATCTGGTTCAACCCGATCGATGTCAAAACTAAGGAACATCGACCATAACCCATCGATGGTTTATAAACATCTATGGCCGATGGCCGATGGCCATCCCTAATGAGAATTGCATCAGCCAATCAGATGGTCTAATTTCCAAACTAATTTGCATAAGGAATTTATTTGCTCTCCATAACTTATTTAGGTCCTTCCTCATCCTAGTCTAATTGAAAACCTTCAAAACCAGCCAAAGATGGTTGATAACAAGAACATTCTTGACCAATTGGCTTCCTGGTTGAAGACTATTGCATGATGGTCCCATCAAAAGTAGTAAAATAGAAAACTGTTGACTGACAGTACATAAACCAATCGGAAAATATTGTTTTGAATGAGTATTAATGATGGCCATTGTGGCCTTTGCCATCAATGTTGTTACATATCAGTGGTCATTCATTATATTTGACTGACTGGCCTGTGGGCCAATCAGAATACGGGGGCGGGGCTTCACTGGTGTCATGGGTGGAGCTATGCCCCGTGTCCCAGGAAATAGCAAAACAAAACTAGTAGTTTGAGCTTGACATTGATTGTGTGAAACCATCTGGTTCAACCCGATCGATGTCAAAACTAAGTAACATCGACCATAACCCATCGATGGTTTATAAACATCGATGATCGATGGCCGATGGCCATCCCTAATGAGAATTGCATCAGCCAATCAGATGGTCTAATTTCCAAATTAATTTGCATAAGGAATTTATTTGCTCTCCATAACTTACTTAGGTCCTTCCTCACCCTAGTCTAATTGAAAACCTGCAAAATCAGCCAAAGATGGTTGATAACAAGAACATTCTTGACCAATTGGCTTCCTGGTTGAAGACTGTTGCATGATGGTCCCATCAAAAGTAGTAAAATAGAAAACTGTTGACTTACAGTACATAAACCAATTGGAAAATATTGTTTTGAATGAGTATTAACGATGGCCATTGTGGCCTTTGTCATCAATGTTGTTACATATCAGTGGTCATTCATTATATTTGACTGACTGGCCTGTGGGCCAATCAGAATACGGGGGCGGGGCTTCACTGGTGTCATGGGTGGAGCTATGCTCCGTGTCCGAGGAAATAGCAAAACAAAACTAGTAGTTTGAGCTTGACATTGATTGTGTGAAACCATCTGGTTCAACCCGATCGATGTAAAAACTAAGGAACATCGACCATAAACCATCGATGGTTTATAAACATCGATGGCCGATGGCCATCCCTAATGAGAATTGCATCAGCCAATCAGATGGTCTAATTTCCAAACTAATTTGCATAAGGAATTTATTTGCTCTCCATAACTTACTTAGGTCCTTCCTCACCCTAGTCTAATTGAAAACCTTCAAAACCAGCCAAAGATGGTTGATAACAAGAACATTCTTGACCAATTGGCTTCCTGGTTGAAGACTATTGCATGATGGTCCCATCAAAAGTAGTAAAATAGAAAACTGTTGACTGACAGTACATAAACCAATCGGAAAATATTGTTTTGAATGAGTATTAACGATGGCCATTGTGGTCTTTGCCATCAATGTTGTTACATATCAGTGGTCATTCATTATATTTGACTGACTGGCCTGTGGGCCAATCAGAATACGGGGGCGGGGCGTCACTGGTGTCATGGGTGGAGCTATGCTCCGTGTCCCAGGAAATAGCAAAACAAAACTAGTAGTTTGAGCTTGACATTGATTGTGTGAAACCATCTGGTTCAACCCGATCGATGTCAAAACTAAGGAACATCGACCATAACCCATCGATGGTTTATAAACATCGATGGCCGATGGCCATCCCTAATGAGAATTGCATCAGCCAATCAGATGGTCTAATTTCCAAACTAATTTGCATAAGGAATTTATTTGCTCTCCATAACTTACTTAGGTCCTTCCTCACCCTACTCTAATTGAAAACCTTCAAAACCAGCCAAAGATGGTTGATAACAAGAACATTCTTGACCAATTGGCTTCCTGGTTGAAGACTATTGCATGATGGTCCCATCAAAAGTAGTAAAATAGAAAACTGTTGACTGACAGTACATAAACCAATCGGAAAGGATTGTTTTGAATGAGTATTAATGATGGCCATTGTGGCCTTTGCCATCAATGTTGTTACATATCAGTGGTCATTCATTATATTTGACTGACTGGCCTGTGGGCCAATCAGAATACGGGGGCGGGGTTCACTGGTGTCGTGGGTGGAGCTATGCTCCGTGTCCCAGGAAATAGCAAAACAAAACTAGTAGTTTGAGCTTGACATTGATTGTGTGAAACCATATGGTTCAACCCGATCGATGTCAAAACTAAGGAACATCGACCATAACCCATCGATGGTTTATAAACATCGATGGCCGATGGCCATCCCTAATGAGAATTGCATCAGCCAATCAGATGGTCTAATTTCCAAACTAATTTGCATAAGGAATTTATTTGCTCTCCATAACTTACTTAGGTCCTTCCTCATCCTAGTCTAATTGAAAACCTTCAAAAGCAGCCAAAGATGGTTGATAACAAGAACATTCTTGACCAATTGGCTTCCTGGTTGAAGACTATTGCATGATGGTCCCATCAAAAGTAGTAAAATAGAAAACTGTTGACTGACAGTACATAAACCAATCAGAATGGCTTATTTTGAATGACAATTGCATCAACCAATCAGATGATCTCAATTCTAAACTAATTTGCATAATGGCTTTATTTGCTCTCCATAACTTACTGAGGTCCTTCCTAACCCTAGTTTAATTGAACACCTGCAGAACCAGCCACAGATAGTTGATAACAAGAGCATTCTTGACCAATTGCCTTGCTGGTTGTAGACTATTGCATGATGGTCCCAGCAAAAGTTGTAAAATAGAAAACTGTTGACTGACAGTACATAAACCAATCAGAATGGCTTATTTTGAATGACAATTGCATCAACCAATCAGATTATCTCAATTCTAAACTAATTTGCATAATGGCTTTATTTGCTCTCCATAACTTACATAGGTCCTTTCTAACCCTAGTTTAATTGAACACCTGCAGAACCACCCACAGATAGTTGATATCAAGAGCATTCTTGACCATTTGTCTTGCTGGTTGAAGACTATTGCATGATGCTCCCAGCAAAAGTTGTAAAATAGAAAACTGTTGACTGACAGTACATGAACCAATCAGAATGGCTTATTTTGAATGACAATTGCATCAACAAATCAGATGATCTCAATTCTAAACTAATTTTCATAAGGGCTTTATTTGCTCTCCATAACTTACTGAGGTCCTTCCTAACCCTAGTTTAATTGAACACCTGCAGAACCAGCCACAGATAGTTGATAACAAGAGCATTTTTGTCCAATTGTCTTGCTGGTTGAAGACTATTGCATGATGGTCCCAGCAAAAGTTTTAAAATAGAAAAAGGTTGACTACATTCTTGACCAATTGTCTTACTGGTTGAAGACTATTGCATGATGGTCCCAGCAAAAGTTGTAAAATAGAAAACTGTTGACTCACAGTACATAAACCAATCAGAATGGCTTATTTTGAATGACAATTGCATCAACCAATCAGATGGTCCCAATTCTAAACTTATTTGCATACGGGCTTTATTTGCTCTCCATAACTTACTAAGGTCCTTCCTCACCCTAGTCTAATAGAACACCTGCAGAACCAGCCACAGATAGTTGATAACAAGAACATTCTTGACCAATTGTTTTGCTGGTTGAAGACTATTGCATGATGGTCCCAGCAAAAGTTGTAAAATAGAAAAATGTTGACTGACAGTACATAAACCAATCAGAATGGATTATTTTGAATGACAATTGCATCAAACAATCAGATGGTCTCAATTCTGAACTAATTTGCATAAGGGCTTTATTTGCTCTCCATAACTTACTGAGTTCCTTCTTAACTCTAGTTTAATTGAACACCTTCAGAACCAGCCACAGATAGTTGATAACATGAGCGTTATTGACCAATTGTCTTGCTGGTTGAACATTTTTGCATGATGGTCCCAGCAAAAGTTGTAAAATAGAAAACTGTTGACTACATTCTTGACCAATTGTCTTGCTGGTTGAAGACTATTGCATGATTGTCCCAGCAAAAGTTGTAATATAGGAAACTGTTGACTGACAGTACATAAACCAATCAGAATGGATTATTTTGAATGACAATTGCATCAAACAATCAGATGGTCTCAATTCTGAACTAATTTGCATAAGGGATTTATTTGCTCTTCATAACTTGCTGAGGTCCTTCCTCACCCTAGTCTAATTGAACACATGCAGAACCAGCCACAGATAGTTGATAACAAGAACATTATTGACCAATTGTCTTGCTGGTTGAAGACTATTGCATGATGGTCCCAGCAAAAGTTGTAACATAGGAAACTGTTAACTGACAGTACATAAACCAATCAGAATGGCTTATTTTGAATGACAATTGCATCAACCAATCAGATGGTCTCAATTCTGAACTAATTTGCATAAGGGCTTTATTTGCTCTTCATAACTTACTGAGGTCCTTCCTAATCCTAGTTTAATTGAACACCTGCAGAACCAGCCACAGATATTTGATAACATGAGCATTCTTGACCAATTGTCTTGCTGGTTGAAGAGTAATGCATGATTGTCCCAGCAAAAGTTGTAAAATAGAAAAATGTTGATTACATTCTCGACATATTGTCTTGCTGGTTGAAGACTATTGCATGATTGTCCCAGCAAAAGTTGTAATATAGGAAACTGTTGACTGACAGTACATAAACCAATCAGAATGGATTATTTTGAATGACAATTGCCTCAACCAATCAGATGGTCTCAATTTTGAACTAAAACTAATTTGCATAAGGGCTTTATTTGCTCTTGATAACTTACTGAGGTCGTTCCTCACCCTAGTCCAATTGAACACCTGCAGAACCAGCCAAAGATAGTTGATAACAAGAACATTCTTGACCAAATGTTTTGCTGGTTGAAGACTATTGCATGTTGGTCCCAGCAAAAGTTATAAAATAGGTAACTGTTGACTGACAGTACATAAACCAATCAGAATGGCTTATTTTGAATGACAATTGCATCAACCAATCAGATGGTCTCAATTCTAAACTAATTTGCATAAGGGCTTTATTTGCTCTTGATAACTTACTGAGGTCCTTCCACACCCTAGTCTAATTGAACACCTGCAGAACCAGCCACAGATAGTTGAAAAACAAGAACATTATTCACCAATTGTCTTGCTGGTTGAAGATTATTGCATGATGGTCCCAGCAAAAGTTGTGAAATAGAAAACTGTTGACTACATTCTTGACCAATTGTCTTGCTGGTTGAAGACTATTGCATGATGGTCCCAGCAAAAGTTGTAATATAGGAAACTGTTGACTGACAGTACATAAACCAATTAGAATGGCTTATTGTGAATGACAATTACATCAATCAATCAGATGGTCTCAATTCTGAACTAATTTGCACAAGGGCTTTATTTGCTCTTGATAACTTACTGACGTCCTTCCTCATCCTAGTTTAATTGAACACCTTTATAATCAGCCACAGATACTTGATAACATGAGCATTCTTGACCAATTGTCTTGCTGGTTGAAGACTATTGCATGATGGTCCCAGCAAAAGTTGTAAAATAGGAAGCTGTTGACACTGGATAGTCCCAATCATTTCCAGTCTTGGCAGCTAAGCAGTGCTGGGCCTGGTTAGTACTTGGATCGGAGACCAAATGGGAACACAAGGAGCTGTAGGAATTTTGACATTTCTGGAAAATGCTTCTTCTCTGTAGCTATTAAAATTTGATTTTTTTTCTTCGGATTAATAGTATAGAGAAAAGGAAGGGGTCAAACAGACAATATATCCATGAACAAACTCTTTACCACACTTCTTAGGCCCCATTCCATCTGCTTTTGGCAGCTAAACAGTGCTGTGTCTGATTAGTAGTTTTATTTGAGACCACCGGCTACTATCAGGTCCTGTAGGTCTTTTTACATTACTAACACATGATTTTTTTATCTCCAACAATACAGTTTGGAAACTTTTTCAGTAGATTACTTGTAGATATAAGTATAAGGGGGCAAAATGTTGGTAGTCTTCACCTCCAGCTGTATCACATTGGATAGCCCAAATTATGTCCAATCTTGACAGCTAAGCAGTATTAGGACTGGTTAGTACTTGGATGGGAGGCCACGTGGGAACACCAGGTGCTGTAGGAATTTTGACATTACTAGCAAATGCTTCTTTTCTCCATCTATTCAAATTTGACATTTTTTCTTTGAATTAATAGTAGAGAGAAATGGAAGGGGTCAAACAGACAGTGTATCCTTGAACAAAATCTTTACCACACTGCTTAGGCCCAATTCCATCTGTTTTTGGCAGCTAAACAGTGTTGTGCCTGGTTAGTTGTTTTACTTGAGACCACCAGCTAGTACCAGGTCCTGTAGGTCTTTTTACATTACCAACACATTATTTTTTTATCTCCACGAATACAGTTTGGAAACTTTTTCAGTAGATTACTTGTAGATGTAAGTATAAGGGGGCAAAAAAGTTGACAGTCTTCACCTACAGCTGTATCACACTGGATAGTCCCAATCATGTACAGTCTTGGCAGTTAAGCAGTGTTTTGCCTGGTTAGTACTTGGATGGGAGACCACATGGTGACACCAGGTGCAGTAGGAATTTTGACATTTCTGGAAAATGCTTCTTTTCTGTAGCTATTCAAATTTGAAATTTTTTCTTTGGATTAATAGTAGAGAGAAATTGAAGGGGTCAAACAGACACTGTATCCTTGAACAAAATCTTTACCACACTGCTTAGGCCCAATTCCATCTGTTTTTGGCAGATAAACAGTGTTGTGCATGGTTAGTTGTTTTACTTGAGACCACCAGCTAGTACCAGGTCCTGTAGGTCTTTTTACATTACCAACACATTATTTTATTTAACTCCAACAATACAGTTTGAAAACTTTTTCAGTAGATTACTTGTAGATATACCTGTAAGTAGAGGGCAAAACCGTTGCTAGTCTTCACCTACAGCTGTACCATACTGGCTAGGCCCAATCATGTCCAATCTTGGCAGCTAAGCAGTGTTATGCCTGGTTAGTACTTGGATGGAAGACCACGTGGGAACACCAGGTGCTATAAGAATTTTGACATTACTAGCAAATGCTTCTTTTCTCCAGCTATTCAAATTGATAACTTTTTCTTTGGGGAGAGTAGTTTTATTTTAGACCATCTGTTAGTACCAGGTCCTGTAGGTCTTTTTACATTACCAACACATGATTTTTTTATCTCCAACAATACAGTTTGGAAACTTTTTCAGTAGCTTACTTGTAGATATAAGTATAAGGGGGCAAAAAAGTTGACAGTCTTCACCTACAGCTGTATCACACTGGATAGTCCTGATCATGTACAGTCTTGGCAGCTAAGCAGTGTTTTGCCTGGTTAGTACTTGGATGGGAGACCAAATTAGAACACCAGATGCAGTAGTAATTTTGAAATTTTTGGAAAATGCTTATTTTCTCTAGCTATTCAAATTGGAATTTTTTTTCTTTGGATTAATAGGATAGAGAAAAGGAAGGGGTCAAACAGACACTGTATCTTTGAACAACATCTTTACCACACTGCTTAGGCCCAATTCCAGCTGTTTTTGGCAGCTAAACTGCGCTTTGCCTAGTTAGTAGTTTTATTTGAGACCAACTGCTAGTACCAGGTCCTGTAGATCTTTTTACATTACCAACACATGATTTTTTTTTCTCCAACAATACAGTTTGGAAATTTTTTCAGTAGATTACTTGTAGATATAAGTATAAGGGGGCAAAATAGTTGATAGTCTTCACCTCCAGCTGTATCACACTGGATAGTCCCAATCATTTCCAGTCTTGGCAGCTAAGCAGTGTTTGGCTTGGTTAGTACTTGGATCGGAGACCAAATGGGAACACCAGGTGCAGTAGGAATTTTGACATTTCTGGAAAATGCTTCTTCTCTGTAGCTATTCAAATTAGATTTTTTTCTTTGGCTTAATAGTATAGAGAAAAGGAAGGGGTCAAACATACAATACATCCATGAACAAAATCTTTACCACACTTCTTAGGCCCCATTCCATCTGCTTTTGGCAGCTAAACAGTGCTGTGTCTGATTAGTAGTTTTATTTGAGACCACCGGCTACTATCAGGTCCTGTAGGTCTTTTTACATTGCAAACACATGATTTTTTTTATCTCCAACAATACAGTTTGGAAACTTTTTCAGTAAATTACTTGTAGATATAAGTATAAGAGGGCAAAATGTTGATAGTCTTCTCCTCAAGCTGTATCACATTGGATAGCCCCAACCATGTCCAATCTTGGCAGCTAAGCAGTGTTAGGCCTGGTTAGTACTTGGATGGGAGACCACGTGGGAACACCAGGTGCTGTAAGCATTTTGACATTACTAGCAAATGCATCTTTTCTCCAGCTATTCAAATTGATAACTTTTTCGTTGAAGAAAGTAGTTTTATTTTAGACCATCTGCTAGTCCCAGGTCCTGTAGGTCTTTTTACATTACCAACACATGATTTTTTTTTATCTCCAACAATACAGTTTGGAAACTTTTTCAGTAGATTATTTGTAGATATAAGTATAAGGGGGCAAAAAAGTTGATAGTTTTCACCTACAGCTGTATCACACTGGATAGTCCCAATCAGGTCTATTCTTGGAAGCTAAGCAGTTTTTGGCCTGGTTATTATTTGGATGGGAGACCACATGGGAACACCAGGTGCGGTAGGAATTTTGACATTTCTGGAAAATGCTTCTTTTCTGTCGCTATTCATATTTGAAAATTTTTCTTTGGATTAAGAGTAGAGAGAAATGGAAGGGGTCAAATAAACACTGTATCCTTGAACAAAATCTTTACCACACTGCTTAGGCCCAATTCCATCTGTTTTGGAAGCTAAACAGTGTTGTGCCTGGTTAGTAGTTTTACTTGAGACCAACTGCTTGTACCAGGTCCTGTAGGTCTTTTTACATTACCAACACATTATTTTATTTAACTCCAACAATACAGTTTGGAAACTTTATCAGTAGATTACTTGTAGATATAAGTATAAGGGGGCAAAATGTTGGTAGTCTTCACATCCATGTAACAATACAAGTGATTAGTAAACTGGCGCAATAAGAGAATTAATTGAATAATTTGCAGCTTGTGGATCTCCCGGAGACCATCAGACTCCAAATGTGGCACAGATTTATACAGAAAGGGGGTTGGGGAACCACTAGCGCTTCAAATATAGGTGAGGTGACTGGGGTACCCGATCACTTGTTTCAATGTGTATGAGGTCCACTCAATCCTGGGACGTATATTATTCGTACATGTGGACAGACACTTACTTTAAAGTTCTGTCTCGCATGCACGTAAGGGTTTCTTTCACACTGGATGTTACTGCAGACAAATACTTAGACACGCTGGCACTTACTTTGTCACCACACAGTCTTTGTATTCAAAACGCTGCTTTATTCACACGGTAAAAAGGAATTCACACAAGGCTGTATGTACATGGGATAGGGTACAAAGTAGGCAGGCAGGAAAAACGGAACCCCAGGATGGTGCTGTTGGTCCGGCGGCAAGACGCTGCAGACGTGGCCGCTGATGTACGCTCCTGGGTGCAGATCTCCTGTCCTCTTTGTATGCAGGCTGCCTTAGTGAAAGGGCAGGAATAACGGCAATCTACGCGTTTCGGAACACCTGTTCCTTCCTCAAGATCTGCCGTGGTGTCTCTTACGCTCTCTTTTACAGGTGAAACCATCTGTCACATGACTCTTTTGGGCCAATGGAAGTACACCTGTAGCCTGGCTTCTGTTATATTACATAAGTACGTAATATTGCAAGTTTAAAACAATAAATAATTACATAATAAAAATACAAATACACAATTACCATAGGCATATACAATATGATAAAAATACACACAATATGGATAAATTATGTACATCTAGATAAAAACTCATACATTATTATAAAAGCCAGGCATTTTAAAACGAGAAAAAGAGAGATAAAAGACATAATTAGTATACATAAAATCACAACAACTATAAAAACCACTTATATTCAAAATCTAAGTTTAAACCTCTTGGCGTTAGAGTTTTAAGATCAAAGATTGTCCTCATTTCTAGTTTGGCGAGGTCACTCTCCACATTCCTTTTTCTCCAGTTTTTGTTACACAGTTTAATTCCACAAAAAGATTTGAGATGTTTAATGTTGCAAGAATGTTTCTCTTTAAAGTGCATAGAGATACTGTGTAACTCATATCCTTTTTTTTACATTGCGGACATGTTCTGCTAGCCTTTCTTTTAGCATTCTGCCAGTCCGGCCGACATATTGATGTCCGCAATCGCACTCCAATAGATATACTACATTAACGGAACCACATGTGATGAAGTCCTTAATACTATAGGATTGGTCGGTGACATTAGACTTATACTCAGAAATGTTGTTAGCGGTTGTACAAGATTTGCACATGATGCATTGACCACAGCGATAAAAGCCCTTAGATGTTATTCTCGATGGTCTTTTATCAACTGGGATGGCACTTCTTACTAACAGATTTTTTAGATTATCTGCCCTCCTGTATATAAATCTAGGTTTAGGGCCCAGATAAGTATTAAGACCAGGATCCTTGATGAGAACACCCCAATGTTTTTTGATGATTTTTTCTATCATCCGATGTTGGGATGAAAATTTCATAATAAATGATATCTCATTATTTTCTTGTTTAGATGTTTGTATTTTATCTAAAATGGATGTTCTGTCGGGAACACTGTATTTATCCTTTGCTTCACCAATTGTTAGATTGTTGTAACCCTTTTCTCTGAAATTATGTTCCATAGTTAATGCCTGTACGTTGTATGTTTCCAGATCACTGCAATTCCTTCTTAGCCTTTGAAATTGGCTGTTTGGGATACTCCGTATCCAATTGCAATGGTGGTTGCTATCATGGCCAATATAGGAATTGCAGTCTGTGGGTTTCACAACATTTCTAGTTTTAATCATACCTTCTTCTACGTAAATGGTCAAGTCTAGGAAGTTGACCTCTAATGGACTGATGGTAAAGGTGAGTTCTATATTGAGCGTGTTGGTATTAAGGTGGGTACAAAATTCCATAAGGGTCGTCTCATCACCACCCCAAATAAACAGCACGTCATCAATATAACGTGTCCAAAGGGACAAATTGGCAGCCCAGGGGTGGCCTGCCCACACACTGTTATCTTCCCAGTGGGCCAAAAATAGATTGGCGTACCCCGGTGCCAGTTTGGCCCCCATAGCGGTGCCTGCCACTTGTAAGTAGTGGTCACCCTCATACCAGAAGAAATTATTATGGAGTATTAGGCTTGTACCCTCCAACATGAAGTTTTTTTCTTTTTCACATACTTTATGTTTATCCAAATGATAACCCATAGCTTCCAGACCATTGCTATGTTGGATGATAGTATACAGCGCCCTCACGTCTGCAGTAACCAACCGATAGTTTTGTTCCCATTTTACTTCATTCACTTTTTTTATCACAGATATGGTGTCCCTAGCATATGATTTAGTGTCTTTGACAATGGGTTGGATGCGATTATCTAAAAAGCTTGATAAGTTGGCAGTTACTGACCCTATGCTGGCCACTATGGGCCTACCAGGGGGTTTTTCCATCGATTTGTGTACCTTTGGTAACACATACAGTACAGGTGTGGAGGGATTCTCAACATATAAAAATTCAGCCTCCTTTTCTGTAATCACCTGTTCTGTTGTGTAGAAACTGATGAAGACTTCCATTTTTTTCTGTAATGTGGTGGTGGGATCACCACGTAATTTTTTATATGTGTCTTTATCCATTAGCTGCCGCATTATTTCAGCGTGATAATCATCACTATTTAGAATCACAATCCCGCCGCCTTTATCGGCGGGTTTAATGACGATTTGTTGGTTATTTTTAAGGGATTTAATGGCCTCTCGTTGGGGTCTAGTCAGATTAGGAGTTTTAATAGTTTTAAAGGAGGTTTGTTCCAAATCTTCCTTTACTAATCTTTCAAATACATCAATATAACACCCTTTCTTATGTCGGGGATAGAAAGTAGATTTTTTCTTAAAGATTTTTATTCCATCTGGTGGTACAGAGGGTGTTTCAGAGGTCTCTTTCTCAGAAAAGAATTTTTTTAGGGTGAGTTTTCTTATAAATCTCTGAAGATCGATGAAAACATCGAATTCGTTCACCCTACTAGCAGGGGAAAATTTCAGACCTTTTTCTAAAATTTCCTGTTCCTCTGTAGTGAGCACATAATTACTGAGATTAAATATTTGAGTGCTTTTAGTGATAGGGTTCTCATTTTCAATTTCCTCTCCTCTTATTTCTATATCCGATGTTATCGATGGTTTTAATTTCAATCTTTCTTTTTTTGAGAGTCCTTTATTTCCTGCACGTTTACCTCTTTTATGAGAGTGGGTGGTTATCTGTGTTGATTTTGGTAGGGTCTCCTCTCTAAAAAATGACTGTTATCATCGGTTTGATTCCGATGTTCATAATCATCTTTTTGTGCTGGTGAATAAGCCCTCCTTTGTTTATTATCTCTCCAATTTGTTCTCGGAGCTTTATAAGCACCTGAATAGTTTTTGTTATAATATCGTTGTGAACGATGTTCTCTATTTGGTGTATAGTTCTCTCTCCGTTCTATAATTATTTTTAATTTTATTACCATATATAGGTTTGGTCCCCCCTCTCTGTAGGGATCCTTGACTATATACTGCGGTTTTGGGTGGATCTTTTTTAGGTAATAGTGTAGCTGTTTGGACAACAGGGATTTCCTTTTTATCAGGTCCTGTCTCTTTAACAGGTGTCTCTACTACTTTCCATTTATACTGTGTTCCTGTTTTGTAGTCGTTGCAATCTCTCTGAAATTTTTTTATTTTTTTATTTTTCAATTCCCTTTCATTTTTTTCTATCCTATTTGTCATAGATTTCTCTAGGTCCTCAAAGTCTTTAGACTTTGCAAATGGTTTTATCAGGGTATGTATGCTCTCTATATCCTCCTTTACCTTTTTTAGGGCTTTTGTTTTTTCTATAATTATGAGTCTTCACATCCAGCTTTATCACATTGGATAGCCCCAATCATGTCCAATCTTGACAGCTATGCAGTGTTAGGACTGGTTAGTACTTGGATGGGAGGCCACGTGGGAACACCAGGTGCTGTAAGAATTCTGACATTACTAGCAAATGCTTCTTTTCTCCAGCTATTCAAATTGGTAACTTTTTCTTTTGGGAGAGTAGTTTTATTTTAGACCATCTGCTAGTACCAGGTCCTGTAGGTCTTTGTACATTACCAACACATGATTTTTTTATCTCCAACAATACAGTTTGGAAACTTTTTCAGTATATTACTTGTAGATGTAAGTATAAGGGGGCAAAAAAGTTCCTAGTCTTCAACTACAGCTGTATCACACTGGATAGTCCAAATCATGTACAGTCTTGGCAGCTAAGCAGTGTTTTGCCTGTTTAGTACACATGGGAACACCAGATGCAGTAGGAATTTTGACATTTCTGGAAAATGCTTCTTTTCTATAGCTATTCAAATTGGATTTTTTTTTCTTTGGATTAATAGTATAGAGAAAAGGAAGGGGTCAAACAGACACTGTATCTTTGAAAGACATCTTTACCACACTGCTTAGGCCCAATTCCAGCTGTTTTTGGCAGCTAAACCGCGCTGTGCCTAGTTAGTAGTTTTATTTGAGACCACCTGCTAGTACCAGGTCCTCTAGATCTTTTTACATTACCAACACATGATTTTTTTATCTCCAACAATACAGTTTGGAATTTTTTTCAGTAAATTACTTGTAGATATAAGTATAAGGGGGTAAAATAGTTGATGGTCTTCACCTCCAGCTGTATCACACTGCATAGTCCCAATCATGTCCAGTCTTGGCAGCTAAGCAGTGTTTGGCCTGGTTAACTCCTTTCCGACATTTGACGTACATTTACGTCATGGTCGGGATGTACTTCCCAACACATGGCATAAATGTACATCATGCCTTTGAAGTGCCACCGCGTCTATAGATGCGTGACAGAGGGACGATGTCTGCTGTCCCTGACAGCAGACATCCTCCCTCATTGCCCAGGGGGGGCAGCGATGCCCCCCGTCATGGGCGATCGCTGCGATTGGCTGTTCAAACGTGAACAGCCAAAACCAGCGTTAAACTGTGTGTTGTGTAAAATTTAGACTCTGCTGCCCCCTAGTGTCCAAAAAAATTAAAGGCGGTTGAAATGATGTAATAATAAAGCTTAGATATGGTTTATGTTAGTTATTAACTATTTTGAGTGGTATGATTATTTGTCTCACAAGCAGAAAATTTTACATTTTGCAAATAGCAAAATGTTCAATTTTTTTACGACATTTTGGTATTTTTCACAAAAAAAAATGTATCGACCAAAATTTACCACTAATTTAAAGTACAATGTGTCACGGGAAAACAATCTCAAAATCACTGGGATAAGTAAAAGCAAAAAAAAGTTATCCCCACTTAAGTGATACATGTCAGATTTGAAAAAAAGGGCTCTGTCAGGAAGGCAAAAACATGCTGTGTCGGGAAGGGGTTAGTACTTGGATCGGAGACCAAATGAGAACACCAGGTGCAGTGGGAATTTTGACATTTCTGGAAAATGCTTCTTCTCTGTAGCTATTCAAATTGGATTTTTTTTCTTTGAATTAATAGTATAGAGAAAAGGTAACATCTTTACCACACTGCTTAGGCCCAATTCCAGCTGTTTTTGGCAGCTAAACCACGCTGTGCCTAGTTAGTAGTTTTATTTGAGACCACCTGCTAGTACCAGGTCCTGTAGATCTTTTTACATTTTCTCTTTCAATGGTCCTGGTGACACAGCTCAACATTGGGGATGTAGGAGGGTCCGAAGGAGCCAGGCACCTATCCTAAAGCTTTAGAGGGTATGCTCCTCCCCTACTGCATCCCGGACTCTTCAGTTCGTGTTAGGTGCCCACTGGAGTGAGTGCTATTCTAAAGGGCTGCGGGAGCAGCCGAAGAATTAGAGTAGTTAGGGTATTTTATTATTTTATTAACTTTTCACTCTAGCTAGGTAGGCTCAGTGTGAGGATTCTCATTAGTGAATCCTCACACTGCTAGCGCAGCAGGAGCTGACAGAAGCACGTCCTGTCAGCTCACTGTGCACAGGGGAGACGCTGTCTGGCCTCCCTGTGCAGCGCTTACAGCTTCTTTTAAGAAGCTGCCTGGGCTCCGGAGCGCTCCGGAACTGGCTTCACGCTAGGTGGGGATCATGGGGGACAGGCGCTCCGTGATGGCGGCGGCCATTTTCTGCGGAGCTTACACACTGAGCTCCTGTTATGAGAGGACAGCAGTGTGTTACAGGCATGTTCCAAGTGGTCCCCAGCCGAGGGGGAGATACTGGAACTAGGAGATCCTATTAAGGGAGCGGCTGTCTGGGGGTGGTTGGCGCTAAAAGTCACGGACCCCGCAGCAGCAGGGACTTGGTCTCTTCCCTCACTCTGTTTTGGCGCCATTCGGAACGCTTGCAGCGGAGCTGAGCTGGCTGACAGATCCTGACAGAGTGTTTGGATTTCCTGGGCATCGTTTCCCCGCATTTGAAACCGACAGACAGATAAGTGGCTGGGTGCATTGACTCTGTATAAGCACTGTTGTACATTGTATGCACTGTGTGGTTACTTTTACATCATGTCTGAGCAACAAACTGTGGTTTTGGGGGAGGGAGCCCTTAATACATTGAGCGCTTGTAATGTCTGTACACAAAAGTTTGTACCTGAGCAGATGGCCAAGGGGGGTTTGTGTATTACTTGCGCTGCTGTGAGACCCATGGGGAGTGAATCCCAGAGGGCAGAGCAAATTGAACCCACATGGGCGAGTGCCCTGGGCAGGTCTGTTAACGCTTTAGTGCAATTGCTGGACAGACAGGGTGATGCCTTGGTAGAATCTCAGAGACCTATGTCATCATCTCAGCAGTCCTCTGGCTCCTTGCCTCTTACCCAGGCAGATCCTGCTTTCATACAGGTGATGCAGGATACTGCAAAGGGGATCAACAGATTTAGTGATTTACTAGACAAGATTGATGTTGATGCTGTAGGTACCCCTAAAAGGTCTTACTCTGTGCCTTTATTGGTAGATGAAGAGGAGGGAGCATATACAGACATTCCCTGGGAGCAGGGTGATGATTCCGAAGATTCCTCAGCCGCAGGGGTGGAGGATTTGATTACGGCTGTTAAACAGGCTTTAAAACTTTCTGTGGAGGATAAAACTCCTGCTAAAGGTGTATTTAAACGACAGCGTAAGGAAGCTGTTACTTTTCCTTCAGATGAAGGTTTACAAGAATTGCTGGAAGGGGCTTGGAAAACGCCCGATAAAAGGCTGCAGATGCCAAAGAGATTCTTAAGTCTGTACCCCATGCCAGAGTCTCATGCGGAGCTCTGGGAAAAAGTGCCAGTAGTTGATGCTTCTGTGGCACGTCTGTCAAAAGCTACTGTATTACCAGTACAAGGGGGAGCAGCTTTTAAGGATCCTGTGGACAAAAAGCTTGAGGGTAACCTCAAAGCTATACTTGAAGGGGTGGGATACACTCTACGTCCCCTTATTGCTTCAGCCTGGGTCTCTAAGGCCATGATTGAGTGGGCCAATGATTTGTGCACCATTTTACATGCTGACCCTTGTGTGTTGTTGCTGGCGGAGAAGCTTAAAGCAGCTGCAGAGTATGTGCTGGAAGCGGAAGAGGAAGCTCTCAAAATGGCTACCAGAGTTTCCACAGTGTCTATCAATGCCAGGAGAGTACTCTGGCTTAAGGCTTGGGAAGCAGATAATGAGTCTAAGAAGGCCTTAGAAACATTAGCTTTTAAAGGAAAGCTGTTATTTGGCTCTGAATTAGAAGAGATTATTAAGCAGGCCACGGGTGGCAAGAGTACCTTCCTGCCTGCCCCCGCAGCCAAACAGACATCAAGATTTTCTGCTTTTAGGCCGTCCTTTCGGCCCTAACCTAGAGGTGGTGCGTCATTTCGAGGACAGTCATTTAGGGGAAAGTTTCAGTCCTCCAGGGGTAAGGCCCCGAAGTCAAAGTTTGGTTCCTTTCACAAGAAACCTAACACCAAAGGAGAGGACAAACCCTCCGCATGACTGTCAGGGGATTTGCCTGGCAGTGGTAAAGGTGGGGGGACGTCTTTCACAGTTCAGGGACGCATGGGCATTACTATACCAGGATTCCTGGGTATTAGACATTATAGCCCAGGGTTACAGAATTCCCTTCAAAGGTCTTCCTCCGAGAAGATTCATTCCCACTTCACTACCAAAGGAGGCTCGGCTCCGTACAGCTCTCTTGGGAGCGGCTCACTCTCTGTTAGAGAAGGGGGTGGTAATCCCGGTCCCCAGGGCAGAATGGAAGAGAGGATTTTATTCCACTCTGTTTCTGGTACCCAAACCAGATGGGTCTTTCAGACCAATCCTGAATTTAAAGTCACTGAATGTCCATTTGTGGGTAGACCATTTCAAAATGGAGTCTCTACGGTCAGTGCTGCTAAGCCTGGACCAGGGGGAATTTTTGGCGTCCATGGATGTCCAGGACGCGTACCTTCATGTCCCTATACATCCAGAACATCAGGCTCTGTTGAGGTTTGCGATAGGAGACCTCCATTTACAATTCCAGGCGTTGCCCTTTGGTCTGGCAACAGCACCAAGGGTTTTCACCAAGATAATGTCTGTAATGGCGGCTGTGCTTCGGCTGAGGGGAATCACAGTGATACCATATTTGGACGACCTGCTGTTCAAAGCAGAGTCAGCAGACATGTTGCAGAGTCACTTGGCAGAAGCCATCAGTTTTTTGCAGGCTCACGGCTGGCTTTTATACTTACAAAAGTCTCAGTTGGTGCCGTCACAGAGACTCCAATTCTTGGGAGTCATTCTGGATACCCATTTACATCGGGTATTCCTACCAGAGGCAAAGTCCAGGGATCTGGTCGCCTTAGTCCAGGAGATTCTCAGCTCTCGGAGCACATCAGTGTGGAGGTGCCTCAAGCTGCTGGGGAAGATGGTGGCGTCTTTCGAGATGTTGCAGTTTGCCAGGTTCCACTCTCGGGTGTTCCAGTGGAACATTTTGACGGCTTGGTCAGGAAACACGCAGAACATGAAGTCAGAACAGATAGTGCTGTCTTCGGAAACTCGATCCTCCCTGAAATGGTGGACAGAGGTGGACTCCCTTCAGTGGGGTCGGTCCCTGCAGTCCTGGAGCTGGCTGGTAGTCACTACCGATGCCAGTCTCAGGGGCTGGGGTGGCAGTAGTCTTGGACCTGCGCCTGCAGGGCTTGTGGACTCCAGAGGAGTCTACCTTACCGATCAACATCTTGGAACTGAGAGCTGTGTGGAAAGTAATTTCTCTGGCGGGAGACAGATTACAGAGGCTCCCTTTAAGGATTCAGACCGACAACGCCACAGCTGTGGTGTATCTGAATCACCAGGGAGGCACACGCAGCAAAATGGCTATGTGGGAGGTGTCCAGAATCTTCTTGTGTGCGGAACAGAATGTTCCAGCATTATCAGCTATATTCATACCAGGAGTGGAGAATATAGAGGCCGACTTCCTGAGCAGGGAGGAGCTGATGGAAGGGGAATGGAGCCTGAACTCACAGGTTTTTCACCAGATTACACGGAGGTGGGGAACCCCGGATGTGGACCTGATGGCATCGAGGTTCAACCATCAGGTACCCAGGTTTTATGCCAGAACGAGGGACCCACTGGCAGAAGCAGTGGATGCCATGACTATCCCCTGGGAGGGGAATCTCCTTTACGTCTTTCCACCATTTCCAATGCTGGCAAGGGTGTTGAAAAAGATACAGGCCCAGGCAAGTCCAGTGATCTTAGTGGCCCCAGATTGGCCAAGGAGGTCCTGGTACTCGAGGCTTCAGAGATTGTCTGTGGACTCGTGGCGTCTACCTCTGAGGTCAGACCTTCTAAGACAAGGACCGTTCAACCATCAGGATTCAGCTCGATTAATTTTGACGGCCTGGCTGTTGAAACCGCCAGTTTTAAAAAAAAAAATGTTTATTCAGAGCCATTGCATATAAAATGTAAACGGTGTACAATAAACAATGTACAGTAAACAATGTATAGTAAATAACTTCTTGAACATAGCAGACACAATGTTAGCAGGTTCATGTTACACAGTTTCAAGGACTTAGTATCTGTGATAATAGTAACGCTAAATCTCCTTAGGCCTTTTGTCCTACTGAACCGGGGTCTTATATATTATATATATATATATATATATATATATATATATATATATATATATATATATATATAAGTGCCAATTGAGATTCTGCTGGCCACCGGTGTAAATAAGAGTGTTTTGTCTGCACATATATTCAGGGATAACTAGGCCCATCATTTTCCATATAATATAAAGGGGGGGTGGGGGGGTGGAGGTTATAATATGATGATGTAAATAGGGAACATTGGGTTGGGGAGGGGAGGAGGGGGGGTACCTTATTGGATTTCTGCTCTGCAGCTCATTGTGAAAACTTGAAACATTCATACAACTACAGTGTTTCTACGGGTCTCAAGTATCTTATAAATATTTTGTCTTAATTCTGGGTCACGACTGTCTATGAATGGTGCCCAAACAGCGTAGTAGCGTGAAGAGGTTGAGTTTGTGTTTCGAAGGATGTCATATCGGTCGTAGTACATATATTTTAAGAGGAGAGTTTCGACCTCAGTTACAGTGGGTACCTGGGGGGTGATCCAAGCATTTAATATAACTTTTTTGGCTACCGTTACTATAAGTGTCAGGATGGGGATTAGGTATAGCTGGGAAGGGGGGAGCGACCATGGGTCAAAATTTGCAAAAAGAAGCGGGATCGGGTGCAGTGAAACTTTTGTTTGAAAGTTTCTATTTATGAAATATATTAGCTTAAACCAAAATTTCTTTATACACCTATAGTTCCAAAAGTTATGGAGGTAATTTGCTAACTGGTGTTTGCATTTAGGGCATTTCCCCGATTCCTCTGGTACATAATGGCTGCGTTGTTGTTAGGTGATATAAGCTCTGTGAAGAGTTTTAATATGTACCTCCTGGAGAATTGAGGCTTTCAGTATACGTATGGTGGAGTGATAATATTTATAGAGGAGTGTTTTGTCATCTGATAGTTGAATATCTTGCGACCATTTATGTGTTATCTTTCCCACACAACCTCCGCCAGCAGTTCCGCCAGTGCTTGATATAGAAATTTGGTTTTGTATTTACCGTTTTGGAGTTTCATGATTAAAGCATTTAGCCACGGTGGTGTAAGGCTCTGGGTGTTCATATTGGGAAGAGATCTGGCATAGTGCAGTAATTGATATATAGTGAAGTAGCTGTTTGCGGGGAGACCGAACCCATCTTGAAGCTCCGAGGTCGCCAACATTCTGCCTCCGTGTCACGACTGGGGATTTGGGACCCGGGAGGGACCTTGGTGGCTAGCTGAAAACCCAATGGAAACAGGACGGAGGCAAGTGAATACAAATGAGTAAAGTTTATTGCATAGAATGAACTGGTACAGGGGACATTTGAAAGTCTGTAAAAGTCTTTGGAAAGCTGGGAACTGATAACAGTAACTTGGAGGCACGTAGTAGAGGCACGGTAGCACAGGAGCTGGAAAGCACAGAGTAGGGCCACTGGAGTGCAGGTGCCGGAAGCACAGAGTTGGACCACTGGAGAGCAGGTGCCGGAAGCACGGAGTTGGACCACTGGAGAGCAGGTGCCGGAAGCACGGTAGGCAGTGGTGAAGGTGGTTGCGGGTGCAGGTACTGAGGCACGCAGAGGCAGGTGGACACAGGTGCAGATGCTGGAGCGTGCGGGTGCAAGTGGTCACAGGTGCAGGTAACTCGGAAGAACAGGTGCAGGAAACTCGGAAGCACAGGTGCAGGTAACTCGAAATGCAGGAATGGATGAACACTGGTGCAGATGAACACAGGTACAGGTAAGTCGGAAGCACAGGTGCAGGTAACTCAGAAGCACAGGTGCAGGTAACTTCGGAAGGCAGGAACGGATGAACACTGGTACAGATGAACACAGGTGCAGATAACTTGGAAGAACAGGTGCAGGAAACTCAGAAGCACAGGTGCAGGTAACTCGAAATGCAGGAACGGATGAACACTGGTGCAGATGAACACAGGTACAGGTAAGTCGGAAGCACAGGTGCAGGTAACTCAGAAGCACAGGTGCAGGGTACTTTTGGAAGGCAGGAACGGATGAACACTGGCACAGATGAACACAGGTGCAGATAACTTGGAAGCACAGGTGCAGGTAACTGGAAGCACAGGTGCAGGCGACTCGGGAACACAGGTGCAGGCGACTCGGGAACACAGGTGCAGGTGACTCGGGAACACAGGTGCAGGTGACTCGGGAACACAGGTGCAGTTGACTCGGGAACACAGGTGCTGGGACAGGAAGCAGGTACTGGATACAGGTACAGGGTAACACTGGTGCAGGTACTTGTAATGCAGGAACAGGTGAACACTGGTGCAGGGTCCTGAAGGCACACAGGTGTAGGAATGCTGGTGCAGGGTTTTGGAGGCACACAGGTGTAGGAACGCTGGTGCAGGGTGTTGGAGGCACACAGGTGTAGGAACGCTGGTGCAGGGTGTTGGAGGCACACAGGTGTAGGAATGCTGGTGCAGGTACTTGGAGACACACAGGTGTAGAAATGTTGGTGCAGGGTCTTGGAAGCAGGATACAAATGCTGGGTAACTGGAATACCACAGAGCTTAAGCAGGAACACAAGCTGAAGCTTCCTCCCAAGTTATTGACAACAATGCAAAAGCAAAGCATCTATGCAGGGCTGGGAGGATAACCCCTCAGAGCAGCACTGATTGGCCATCCGGGTGATTGGGAATGGCCACACCTGGAACAGTCTCTGGATGAGGCCAACAGGGAACTTGTATAAATCCTTTCAAGTGGTAACCACAGAGTTAATGGCTGAATCAGAATCACCAAGGTGCTCATTACAAGCAAATACTCAGATCTTGCTGCAGCAGGCTGAGAAACAAGACTGACAGGCAGGTAAGACAGGACAAACACACTGAGTTCTGACAGGATTGTGACACTCCGGGGTCGAATACCTGTGAAATAGCTTTGAGGCCCTTGTTTCGTAGACGGTGGAAGATCGAGCTATCCACACCTGGTGGGAACATTGGATTTCCCCAAATGGGAAGCCAGTGTGATACTCGGGGGTCGTGGCCCAGAGCAGTGGAGATCGCCCACCATGCTGTGTGGACGTCTTTAAAGAGAGGGTTTTTGTATATGTGTGTTGGTATGTGAGTCTTAGGTGTGTGTAGGAGAGCGGCTGGGGAGTAAGGGGAGAACATAGCGCCGTCCACGTGGAAGTCCGAGTAGTCACTTTTCTCTAGTAGCCAACCCAGAGCAAATCTACACAGGAGTGACCTCGAGTATTGCTTTAGGTTTGGGATATTGAGCCCTCCCAGATTCTTGGGGAGGTGTAGCTTGTGTAGTGCGATTTTTGGCTTTTTGCCATTCCAGAGGAATTGTGATATCAGGGAATTAATTTTAAGGATATCTTTATTGTTTAGCGGGATAGGGAGCATTTGCATTACGTACATCAGTTTGGGCAGAATCATGGATTTTATAACTTCTGTCCTACCTAGTAGCGACAGAGGCAAGTCTTTCCACGTGGACAGTGATTTGGTTATGTTTTGAAAGATGGGGTCATAGTTGCTGGGGTATAGTTGATCAATTGTTACGGGTATGTATATGCCTAGATATTTTATCTGTTTTTTTTTAATCTTTATGCTGCGGAGATTTTGATCGTCTGGGAAAGAGGGGGGTGTTCCTCTCAGAGTCATCAGCTCTGATTTGTGAATGTTAATTTTATAGCCTGAGAAAGTGCCGAATTGTTGGATAATATTGTAGGCTTCGGGAAGTGAATGTTGTGGGGCAGTGAGAAATAGAAGCATATCATCTGCGAACAGGGATACTCTTAGGTCTACAGATCCAATTTGAATTCCCTGAAACCTCTGGGACTGTCGGAGGGCAATCGCCAGGGGTTCCAGGGCTAGGGCAAATAGCAGGGGTGACAAAGGGCACCCCTGCCTGGTGCCTCTTAAAATGGGCACCGGATCTGAGAGGATTCCATTACAGTGTATCCTGGATGCAGAGTTGCTATACAGAGTGTTTAGTATGGAGATAAATTTTCCGGGGAACAAGAATTTACGCAAATTAGTATATAGATGATCCCAGTGGACCATGTCAAAAGCCTTTTCCGCATCCAGCAAAAGTATCGCTAGCGCGGGGCCCGACACGGCCCACTGGGACTGCTGCAGTACTGACAGTACCCTCCTGATATTTGTTACCGGATTGCGTCCCATAACAAATCCAGTTTGGTCTTTGTGTACAAGGGTAGGTAACATTGGTTTTAGCCGCTCGGCCAAGATCTTAGTCAGGATTTTGTAATCCGTGTCTAGCAGGGATATAGGTCTGTAGGAGCCTGGGTCAGATAAATCACGGCCCGGTTTGGGGAGCACTTTAATTGTGGCTGTATTAAAGTAGAGAGGGGCTTGGTCTGAGTGGAAAATAGAGTTGTACATGTTCATTAGTATGGGGGCGATTTGTGGTGCGAGGAGCTTGAAATATTCAGACGTCAAGCCGTCTGGGCCTGGGGCTTTTCCGGGTTTGAGACCTGCTATAGCGTTTAGTATTTCGTCTAGTGAAAAATCTTTACAAAGAGAATCGGACATGGGTGTCGTCAAGTGTGGCGTCGGAAGATTTTCCCAGAATTGTGTGGCTGCACAATCATCGGAGACGGGGGACGAATATAGTGATTTATAATAGGCATTTAAGGTGTTGGCAATTTGCACATTATTGGAGGTTATGGTGCCATCTTGACATTACAGAGGATGGATTGTGGAGGGGGAGTTATATCCTTTGAGTAGATTTTATAACAATCTACTAGATCAGGGGTGGCCAACCGGTCAGAGGTAAAGAGCCGAAAAATATCGGTAGTCAAGCTAAAGAGCCAACATCATGCGCACGCCGAAGGCGCATGCGCCAAAAAAAGGGGTGTAGTCTATTTTGACCCCTTGGGTGGGTGTGATACAAATATGCCTCCAATAGTGCAGTGCCATATATACATATGCCCCCAATAGTGCCAGATACACATATGCCCCCCACGGTGCCAGATATGCACCACACGGTGCCGGGTATGCCCCTACGGTGCCAGAGAGCTGGTATGCCCCCACAGTGCCACAAACTGCTATGCCCCCACAGTGCAAATTTCCCAGCAGCAGCACTCACCGTTGTTGCTGCTGCTGCCGGGCGGGGAGAGGACAGTCTGGTGTCCCCCTGCAGTCCGACTACTGTCATGTCACCGAGGGGAGGGGAGCACAGCACACCGCGCGTCTCCTTCCCCTCACTTCCCTGTGACTGGTCCATTCACCAATCAAAGCTCGCTGGCCGGCTCCTGATTGGCTGCTGGCCACGGCACAGTCACAAGGATGCACAGTAAGGGGTAGGAGAGATGCGCAATACGCGCTCTCCTCCCCTCAGAAGGAGAAGGGATTCAGGGAACTGGGAGCAGTGGGGACTGGGACGGACGGTGGGTGGCGGGCAGCAGTGGGAGCAGGAGCCGCACTTTACAAGGGGAGAGCCGCATGAGGCTCAAGAGCCTCGGGTTGGCCACCACTGTACTAGATTTATTGCCATAACTTGTGAAATTTAGCGTTGGAGGCAAATGTGTAAAGAGCTTCAGATTTTATAAGAAGACCCTCAAATGTGGCTTTGGCCTGGGTGTAGCTAAGTTTGGTGGCTGGGGTGGGGGAGGATTTGTACCCCAAGAAAGCGGTCGTGAGGTCCGCTTGGGCTTGGGCAAAAGCTAGGGCTATCGTTTTATGTTGGTATGAAGTGTGTGCGATTATAGCTCCTCTGATTGCAGCTTTGGAAGCTTGCCAGAATAGAGCCGGGTTGGTACCGGCCGTTTCTTTGTTGTTTTGTGTATATTCATCCCATGCTTTTAAGACCACTGCTTTTAGGGAGTAGGATGTAGTAATAGATGAGGGGCATCTCCATGATATGAATGAGCTTTTTTCTGGTGATACTTTCAGGAAAATCCAGATCACAGCGTGGTCGGATAGTGAGATTGGTTCTATATGAGACATGAGGATTTTTGGGAAAAGGTCTGTAGAAGTAAGTATGTAATCTATCCTGGATAGTGTGCTGGTGGCTGAGTAAAGACACGTGTAGTCACGGTCAGTGGGATGGAAGATCCGCCATATATCCTGTAGATGCAGTTGAGTTGCTAGGGCCGGGACACCTAAACTAAGGAGCTTTCTTGAAGTAGGGAATTGTTTATCTAATTCTGGGTGGGAAATTAAATTGAGATCTCCACAGAGAATGATTGGGAGATGCATGTGTGGGGTGAGTTGTTTTATGATAGTCTGGAAGAACGTTTTTGAATAGGCATTAGGGGCATAGGCGTTGAGGAGGATATATTGTGTATGTGCGATAGTGAGGCGTGTAAGAGTATATATACCCTCTGGGTCAGAGAATAAGGTGTCAGCTGTCAGCGGAGTGTGTCTCTTGCTCAGGACCACGACCCCTCGGGCCTTGGTGTTAAAATATGAAGAGGAATGCACCTGCCACTGGAGAGCGTTAAGTTTGGCGACCTCGGTAGGCATCAGATGAGTTTCCTGCAAACACACAATGTCAAGGTTTAATTTATTTAAGTACATTAGAATCTTTTTGCGTTTTTGTGGGGAGTAGATGCCACCCACATTCCAGCTACCCAATGTTAACGTGGTCATCTAGGTAAAAGGTAGGGGGAAGGAGACAATGATATACAAAGCATATGTTGAATTATACTTGTGAAACCTAATATCTGCATAGTGGTACCCTGTTGGGGGGGAGAGGAGGGGGAGGGTGGAGGAGGGGAAACTGAATTAAAATTGAAGTGTAGACTTCCAAACATAAAAATAACAAACCATTTCGTCATCGATATTTTGCTCATCGATGAGATGTGGCGCTCCTTAACCTCGGAGCCCATAGTTGAACATAACAGTAGAGGTATCTAGACCTCTAATTAACCAACTGTCGCCCGCCAGGCAAAATTAGAGGATGGGTAAATGCAATAGCAGGGGGAGGAGGGGGTAGAGAAAATGGCAAAAGGGAAGAAAGAGGGGCATTCACATAATATTGCAAATATCAAAAGCATACTGGCATAGTCATAAGTGTTAGTCTGCAAAAACCCATATAATTGGTTTAGTTCAAGTGAGGGAGGGTGGGGGGAGGGGGAGAGTATGGAGGGGGGAGTTGAGTAGTGAAGTAACAACAGGTGGAAGGGGGGGATGAGAGGTACAGTGATGAAAGGTTGACTGTCCAGCCATAAGCGGGATGCCTATACCTTTTTCAGTGGATAAGTACAATACGGAGTTTAGGCAAGAGGAAATGTATAAGGTAGGGGAGGAGGCTAGAGCCTCGGTGACTGAGAATTAAGTATGTTGTTCCAGGAAAATATTATCTATCTGCAGTTGCTGAACTGGACCTGCCAACATTCAGCAAAGAAACAAGAGTTGGTGGACGATTTTCCATAATATCTTGTTGTACCAGTGTGGGCAAGCTGCTAGACCAGTGTCTTGCTGCTTAAGTATCTGCCGCCCAGTCTGTTTGTTGGTCTGCAGGAGGAGCGGCTTCATCTAGGTATGCGTCGGCGTCCAGATGGGAGAGAAAGTCTTTAAATGAGTTCCCCTCATGGATGCGCCGGATACAACATGGCGAACTTTATCCCATCACGGATGAGTCTGGAGCATGTGGGGGCGAAGTCTCTCCTAGCTTTGGAAAGTTCGGCGGAGTAATCCTGGAAAACAAGTATTTTATGGCCTTGCCACGTAATGTCCCTGATTTTGCGTGAGGATGACCATATGAGTTCCTTATGTAGGAAGTTTAAAGTCTTGAATATTACAGCATGGGGCCTGGCGCCTTCTTGTGGCCGTTGAGAGCCCAGTCTGTGTGCGCTTTCGATGATTAGATCGTTACACCTGTCTGTGATATGCAAGAGTTCTGGTAAAGTGATTCTAATAAAGTCAAAGAGATCTTGCCCTTTTACAGATTTAGGGATGCCTATCAGCCGTAGATTACATCTCCTGGACCTGTTTTCGAGGTCCTGAACCTTGTTATGGAGGAAGTTTATTTCCTTGTTTGCAGATTTAAGAGAGGATTTCAAGTCCGTAATGTCAGCAAAGTTTGCGCCTACTGTTTGCTCTGTGGAAATAACTCTCTGTTGGAGTTGATCTATTCTTCTGCCGAGATCATCAGTCTGTGCCTTTAGCAGAGGACCTATGGCTGTCCTGATGGCCATAATCATGTCCCCATATGTGACGGCTGTTGCGGGCACTCACTGTGGGAAGCGTTCTGGTCATCTTGGTGAGAGAAGTGCGAAGTGCAGGGGGGGAGTGGGACCCCTTGAGTCTGGGGCAGGTGAGGTTGGTGCAGCTCAGCGGGAGCTGGCGTCTTGCGCCATCTTAGGACCTGGTGTCTGGCGGTCCTTGTCTCTCCTGCGTGTTTGGTTGCTCGGCATAGCATTGTAATAGCGCTTCATACAATGGGGTGTAGGTAGGGGGAGGCGGGTTAGTGGCGGGCGGCGGTTATGAAGGCAGAAAGCCATGTATATTAGGTTTTCGGGCTTCCGGGTATTGGAGCTGAAATCCCCTGTTACTGCTGCATCAGGGGGTGGGACCGGGAGTCCTCACTCATATAAATTTATAGAATTGCTGAGCCAGATGTCAAATCAGTTTAGAGGCAAGATAAAGTATATTACAGGGAAAAATATAGACATCACTGAGCTTTGGTGGGGTGTGGTGGAGGGTGGTAGTTTCCACCTGTGGCAATAGACCTGGGAGAAAGAGCAGGGTGTATAGTAACCAGCGTGCAGCTCCTGAGCCTCTGTGTCTGACAGCTTATATCAATGTAAAAAGTCAGAATAGTGTGGTTCTTATGGAGAGGGAGCACACAGTCTCTTCCGAGTGAGGCAGTCTAATAATGAAGGCTTGTGAGGCTTATTCGTATCTTGGGGGCTGAAATAGATAGCCCAGGGTTTATGCTGTGTTTGTGCTGCGTTTTAAAATGGCGGCCGGGTCTTGGGAGCAGGGAGGCTTAGAAGCCCAAATTCGCACCCACAATCTTCCCTGGAGGGAGGGCTGCCCCTGGTGAGGCCTCCGGAGGCAGTGGGAGATGTGCAGATATGAGGTGAGTACCTGGAGCGGGCATAGAAGCCCGCGATTGCGTCCGCGGCGTTCGCGTCTCAGCCTGCCCCAAAATCTAGGCCCCGGCTTCCCCGAACTGCTCCGTCGGAGTAGGCCGCAAAGACGCTTAGAAGAGTCTCCCGGCTCCGCTGCTCTACCCGGCGGGCGTCCCCGGTATCTGGGCGCTTGGGAGGATGGTTTTAGGGCACTTCAGAGGGATCCAGGCACCTTCAAACAGTGGTTTTCTGGTGTTTTCAGACGGAGCTCTCAGGCACTGCGTCTGGTCTTGGTCTCAGTCAGGCCACGCCCCCTGAAACCACCATTTTAAGGAATAAAGGGTTCTCAGAGGCGGTGGTTAACACCATGATAAAAGCCAGAAAGTCAGTGTCTTCTGCAAATTATTATAGGGTCTGGAAAACCTATATTCGGTGTGAGAGACAGAAGTCACACACATCACATTTTAAATTGACAAAAATGTTGGAATTTTTGCAGGATGGTTTTTCCTGGGTTAAGCCTTCAGTCACTAAAAGTGCAGATCTCGGCCTTGTCCATTTACTTTCAGAAAAGGATTGCATTATTGCCGGAAGTACAGACCTTCCTACAGGGGGTGTCTCGGTTGAAACCTCCCTACAAACAACCAGTAGCACCATGGGACTTGTCTCTGGTTTTGGAATGCCTTCAGAAGGCACCTTTTGAACCATTAAGGTCGGCTGACCTTAAGTTCCTTACATGGAAACTGGTATTTTTGTTGGCAGTGGTGTCAGCAAAAAGGGTGTCAGAGTTGGGAGCATTGTCATGCAAGTCCCCTTTCCTGATATTTCACGATGATAGGGCAGTCCTTCGGACGGTACCCCAGTTTTTGCCAAAAGTAGTCTCTGCGGTACTTGTTTCCTATCTGGGCGCCCAGGTTTTCTAATGAAATCGTATCGCATCGCATCGGATTCGGTACTCGATGATGTACGATGGCATACGATGCTATCCGATCCGATCCGATTTCATTTTAAAATCGTTCAATATCGTGTATGTGCATTTGTGGTATCCGATGCGATACGATTTCCCATAGGAAACAATGTGAAATGGCTCAATTTAGCCAAATTATCATAGGAACAATAGTAAATGGGCCAAAAACACCCCTGAACATTGAAATGTCCCCCCAAAAGTAGTTGACGCCCCCCCGCCATCAACGTGAACCCGAAGCATGGCGAGCGCAGCGAGGCCGCGAGGGGCGGCGGTACGCGTCCTCCGACCTTTTCATGCCCTACTATCCACTAGGGCGTGGAGTGAGAATAGAATAGTGTGGCGAGCGCAGCGAGCCACCGAGCCCGAAGTGTGGCGAGCGCAGCGAGCCCCACGAGGGGACGCGGATAACTTCACAGTTATACGCGTCCCCTCGCGGGCTTCCCAGGTGTCCATGGTGACGCAGACACCTGGGAAGCCCGCGAAGGGACGCGTTTACCTGTGAAGGTATCCGCGTCCCCTCGCGGGGCTCGCTGCGCTCGCCACGCTTCGGGCTCGGTGGCTCGCTGCGCTCGCCACACTATTCTATTCTCACTCCACGCCCTAGTGGATAGTAGGGCATGAAAAGGTCAGAGGACGCGTACCGCCGCCCCTCGCGGGCTCGCTGCACTCGCCACGCTTCAGGTTCACGTTGATGGAGGGGTGGCGTCAACTACTTTTGGGGGGACATTCCACTGCTCTGTGGGTTTTTTTGGGGTTTCTGGCCCATTTACCATTCTTCCCTATGCTGATTTGGGTAAATTGATCCATTTAACATTGTTTCCTATGGGAAATCGGATCGCATCGTTCAATATCGTGTATGTGCATTTGTGGTATCCGATGCGATGCGATACGATTTTTATACGGAGAATAGCAGGTTGCGCAATTAACGTAGCGGGCGCCCAGATAGGAAACAAGTACCGTCTCTGCTTTCCATCTAAATCAGGAGATAGTTCTGCCTGTGTTCCAACCCCCAAAAGGTTCAAGAAAAAGGGACAAATTGAGGAATTTGGATGTTGTGCGTGCCTTGCGCGTTTATGTGGACAGAGTTAAGTGTGTCAGAAAGACTGATACCTTGCTAGTGTTGTATGACATACACAAAATTGGTTGGCCTGCTTCTAAACAGACCATTGCTAGGTGGTTGCGCTCTGTTATAGTGTTTGCATATACTAAAGTTGGTAGGCCTGTACCGGCCAGAATTAATGCGCATACCACCAGGTCAGTCGCCACCTCTTGGGCGGTTCGACATGGGGCAACAGCTGAGCAGGTTTGCAGGGCTGCCACTTGGTCATTATTATTATTATTATAATTTTATTTATAAGGCGCCACAAGTGTTTCGCAGCGCCGTACAAAGAAACAATACAGGGAGACAAAACTTGGCATAACATTGAATAAATAACAAAAATACAGTACAAATAAAGAGCACCACAGTTCAATACACATTACAGCTTAAATGTAAGTAGTGAGGACCCAATCAACATACAACTAGAGGCTTGAGGCCAATGATGGAGATGAGTATGCAGACGAAGATGGTCACTGAGTGTTGGAGTAAAGGAGAGCTGTGAGTGAAATGTGAAGAGAAGTGGGCTTTGACAACAGGAGGGAAGAGGGCCCTACTCGGAGGAGCTTACAATCTAGTAGGAAGGGGAGACAGACAAATTACAAGAGGTGCAAGCGAGGGGGTGGTGGTTAAATAGCAGGATGTAAACAGGCAAGGGGTCGGAGAACCAGCTGGTTTATGCAGTGGAAGGGTACACTTTGATGAATAGGTGAGTTTTCAGTGCCCGTTTGAAGCTTTGCAAGGTCGGGGAGAGTCTAATGGAGCGAGGGAGTGAGTTCCACTGAAGGGGTGCAGCACGGGCAAAGTCCTGTACTCTAGCATGGGAAGCAGTGATCAGGGTGGAGGAGAGCTGACCGTAGAGGGCGGGAGGGTGTATGAATGGAGATGAGGTTAGAGATATATGGAGCAATGGAATTAGAGATGGCCCTGTATGTGAGTGTGAGGTGTTTGAAGCGGATTCTGTAGGGGAATGGAAGCCAGTGCAGATTTTGTTGAATGGGAGTAGCAGAATTAGAGTGGCGGGAGAGGAAGATAAGCCTGGCTGCAGCAGTGAGGACAGATTGGAGAGGAGCTAGTTGGGATTGAGCGAGGCCGGTGAGAAGAGCATTACAGTAGTCAAGCCGTGAGATGACCAATGAGTGGATGATCAGCTTAGTTGCACTCTGTGAGAGAAAGGGCCTGATGCGAGCAATGTTGCGTAACTGGAACCGGCAAGAATGGGCCAGGGATTGGATGTGGGGTGCAAAGGAGAGGGAGGAGTCAAGTGACACCCAGGCAGCGGAGTTGGGGAACAGGGGAGATGATGGTGTTGTTAACAGTGATAGAGATATTAGTAGGGGGCATAGCTCTGGGTGGGGGAAAGATAATAAGTTCGGTTTTGTCCATATTCAGCTTCAGAAATCGCTCAGACATCCAGGTAGAGATGGCAGCGAGGCAGTTGGAAACTTGAGAGAAAACAGTGGGGACAGATCAGGAGAGGAGAGGTAGATTTGGGTGTCATCTGCATAGAGGTGATATTGGGAGCCAAAGGAGTTAATGAGTGCACCCAGAGAGGAGGTGTACAGAGAGAACAGAATGGGGCCAAGGACAGAACCCTGAGGGACCCTGACAGGAAGGATAGAAGGTGGTGAGGTAGAGCCAGAGGCAGAGACTGAGAAGGAACGGTTGAAGAGGTAAGAGGAAAACCAGTTGAAGACTGTGCCAGAGAGGCCAATGTTTTGGAGTGTGTGGAGGAGGAGAGGGTGATCCACAGTGTCAAAGGCAGCAGATAGGTCCAAAAGGATAAGCAGGGAGAAGTGACCCTTGGATTTGGCTGACAGCAGGTCATTGGTGACTTTCACTAGGGCAGTCTCAGTGGAATGAAGTGGGCGAAAGCCAGATTGAAGGGGATCTAGGATGGAGTGGTCAGACAGGTAGCTGGTGAGATGCCTGTAAACCAGCCGTTCTAGTATTTTAGAGGCAAATGGGAGAAGAGAGATAGGGCGGTAGCTTGTGGGAGATAAAGGGTCCAGGTTAGGTTTTTTAAGAAAAGGCGGGACCAGAGCGTGTTTGAAGGGTGAGGGAAAGAAGCCAGTAGAAAGAGATAGGTTAAAGAGGTGAGCAAGGTGGGAGCAGCCAGTGGGGGAGAGGGAACTGAGGAGACGGGAGGGGAGAGGGTCCAAGGGACAGGTAGAGGGGGGAGAGGATGAGATGAGGGAGTGGACTTCCTCAGCTGTAGTAGGGCAGAAGGATGACAGAGTGGTGTAGTTGGTAGGGGAGGATGATTGGGGTGGGTGGGCAGCAGAGGGGGTATGGAAGGAGATATCGTGTCGGATTACCTCAATTTTAGAGAGGAAGAAGGAGGCAAAGTCAGTGGCAGTGAGAGATGAAGGGAGGAGGGGTGGTGCAGGGCGAAGTGGAGTGTTGAAAGTTTCAAAGAGACGTCGGGGATTGGAGGAATGGGAAGAGATGAGAGATTTGAAGAAAGATTGTTTGGTATAGGAGAGAGCAGCACTGTAGGAGGAGAGAATAAACTTGAAATGGAGGAAGTCTTCCAGAGAGTGAGATTTCCTCCAGAGGCGTTCAGCAGAGCGTGCACATTTTTGCAAGAATCGAGTTATTTTGTTGTGCCAGGGTTGTGGTTTAGAGCGTCGAAGGGGAACAGTGTGGAGGGGGGCTACAGAGTCGAGAGCAGAGGTGAGAGAAGAGTAATAGAAAGATGCAGCCTGGTTGGGGCAAGTCATGGTTGAGAGAGGAGAGAGGAAAGTCTCCAGGGAAGACAGGACAGTGGGGTCAAGAGACCCGAGGTTACGTCTGGTGACTGTGGGTCTGGGCAATGAGGGGAGAGGGGAGGATGAGAGGGTGAAAGAGAGCAGATTGTGGTCAGAGAGTGGGAAGGAAGAATTAGAGAAATCAGAGAGATTACAATGGTGGGTGAAGACTAGGTCAAGGGAGTGTCCGAGATTATGAGTGGGGGTGGAGGTCCATTGAGAAAGACCAAAGGAGGTGGTAAGGTCAAGAAGGTTAGAGGAGGCAGCATTATTGATGTCAATAGGAATGTTAAAGTCACCGAGGATGATAGAGGGGAGGTCAGAGGCAAGAAAGTGTGGAAGCCACGCAGCAAAGTTATCAAGGAAAGGGGAGCAGGGGCCAGGGGGGCGGTAGATTACAGCCACAAGGAGGTGAATAGGGTAGAAGAGGCGGATAGTGTGTACCTCAAAGGTGGAGAATGTGAGGGAGGGCTCAGGTGGGATGGCGCGGAAGGTACAGTTGGGGGAGAGGAGGATGCCCACTCCTCCACCCTGGCGGCCATCAGGTCTGACCGAGTGTGTGAAGGAGAGGCCTCCATAAGAGAGGGCAGCAGGGGAGGTAGTGTCAGATGCGGACAGCCAGGTTTCAGTGATGGCAAGAAGGTTAAAAAAGTGGGAGATAAAGAGGTCGTGGATAGTTGGGAGCTTGTTGCAGACTGATCTAGCATTCCAGAGAGCACAGGAGAAAGGAAGGGAGGGGACAGGTGAGATAGTAATTAGGTTGTGTGGGTTGTGGGTGCGTGTGAAAGGTGTGGAAGTTGAGAGGGGGTGAGACCTGACAGCAAGGACTGGTATGGGACTGGATCTAGGAGCCATATTTCTGTGTAAAGTTGATCAGAGTATTGATATAGAATGTTCATACATTTGCCAAATTCTATAGGTTCCATGAGTTTGCGTCGGAGGACGCATCATTCGGGCGAGCAGTGATGAGAGCTGCAGACCTGAGCGTACCCACCCAAAGGACCGGCTCTGGAACGTCCCAATGTTGAGCTGTGTCACCAGGACCATTGAAAGAGAAAAAGGGATTTTTGTAAGAACTTACCGTTCGAATCCCTTTCTCTGATATGGTCCTGGTGACACAGCGATCCCTCCCTTATGCTCAGTAAGTATGCCAGGTTCATGATGGTTCATGTTATATGGTTAAAAGTTATGTTGAAAAATGTGCATATAATATGTGCAGGCGTTTGTACTGAGTTAATGTATTCCAGTGGCTTTGAAAGATTGAACTGAAGAGTCCGGGATGCAGTAGGGGAGGAGCCTACCCTCTAAAGCTTTAGAATAGGTGCCTGGCTCCTTCGGACCCTCCTCAATGTTGAGCTGTGTCACCAGGACCATATCAGAGAAAGGGATTCGAACGGTAAGTTCTTACAAAAATCCCTTTATCAACACATGATTTTTTTATCTCCAACAATACAGGTTGGAAACTTTTTCAGTAGATTACTTGTAGATATAAGTATAAGGGGGCAAAAAGGGCGTGGCTACGGAGGGCAGGGAGTGAGACGCAGGTCGCAGCTCTCTCCTGCTCCAACACATGGTAAAAATCCTGAGTACCTTCCCCAGAGAAGTGTGACTGCATGCAGGCATAAGGAGGAGTTCGGGTCCCAGTGATTGCCCGAGTACGCAGATCCAGAACCCAGTGGCGCAGATCCTGTGACGTATCTCCCACGTGACTGAGAGAGGGACGCCGGGAGACAGGAGAAGCGTGCACGGCCAACGCCTGATCCGGAGACAGGGGACTGCGACGCTACAAGCCGGGTGAGAGCCGGACGCAGCGCCCCAACAGAGGCGAACCAAGAGGTGGAGAACGAGCCGGGGGAGTGAGCCGGAGAGCTGCCGGAGAGGGTCTGAGAGCCCGGGGGTCGAGAGCCGGGAGCACCCGCACAACGAGGAGGAAGCAGCCGGAGGTTGGAGATTGAAAGATCACAGAGGAGAGAAGGGCTGAGGTGCCCTGAAAAGGGGGATAAAAGAGAGTGAGAGCAAAGCAAGACCTGCTCACTGGAGGGCAAGAGGTACCTGAGAGGTACTAAGAGCAGTGCTGTTTATATCTGCTAAACTGTGAGGCCTGCAAAAAGTGAGTAATACTGATCCTATTTCATTGCTTATAGCCACCTCACAGATTGGATACAGGGATAATTGCACCTATACAAAAAACAGAGACTGTATAAATTGAGCTCTTTCACTCTCTTCCCCTCAAAATAATATAATCTCCCCTTTTTATATATGGGGAAAACTCAAAACGCAGCTGCTGCAGCTGCAGCTAACCGGCTTGCAAAATACTCAAGGCAACCCACTACTCCAACCCCCCCTACCAGAGAAGAGACTTCTCCCCCTGCTACCCCTCCTGATATGGAGTTAAGCGCCTCTGCTATACAGAAAGTACTTGATGCCTTATCAGCAAGTGAGGGCCGATTGACCAATAAAATAGATAAGGTGCAAGGAGATCTGGATGTGATCAGGCAGTCAGTCCAAAAAGTTAAGGAACGGGTCAAGGAGGTAGAAAACCGTACCTCATCCTTGGAGGATACAGTCACTCCATTGGTGGTACAAATTGAGGACATGGCCAGTCAAATAAAATTAATTAATATAAAGATGACTGATATGAAGGGGAGGTTTAGGAGAAACAACTTAAGATTTGTTGGTTTACCCGAGAAAACAGAGGGCTCAAACCCAGAGCTGTTTCTGGAAAACTGGTTAATAAAAATGTATGGGCAAGAGGCCTTTTCTAAATATTTCTCGGTGGAGAGAGCACACCGGGTCCCTATGAGAACACCCCCTCCGGGAGCACCGGCCCGTACATTTATTGTCAGAATTTTGCATTTCTCAGATCGGGACACAATCCTGAAATTAAACAGAGCCAAAGGCCCACTGCTATGGGACAATGTGAAGGTGGCAGTGTTCCCAGATTATGCAGTGGGAGTGAAACGGGAAAGGGCCCAATATTTTGAAATTAAGAACCGTCTAAGAGAGCTGGAGCTCCAATATTCAGTTTTGTTCCCGGCCAAACTTCGTGTGGTACATGAAGGCAACACCAAATTTTTCCTAACCCCAAAAGAAGCTGCAGCCTGGTTGGACTCTAAATTTCCAGGCAAACGTTCAATGAACACTAACTAATCTGCAGCCTCAGGGGGAAAAAAAAAAAAGGACTTGATCGGATCAGCAAAATCAACAGGCCATAGGCCACGATATGCAAGCCCTCTGCATAAGGAATACAAGGGCATCTAATTTTCCTCCTTTTTTTTTTTCTTTTTTTTTCCTCTCCCCTTGGAGAGGTTAAGAGGAGAGAACTGGTAACATTATAGATATTTGAATGACTCAGATGAAATATGATTATTGGATAAATTAGAGCATACGTAACAGGAATGTCATATAAAATGAATTGTCACTCTCTTCTCCTCTATTTCCCCCCTTTTTTTTTTCCTCTTCCCTTGGAGGGGTTAAGAGGAGAGAACTGGTAACATTATAGATATTTGAATGACTCAGATGAAATATGATTATTGGATAAATTAGAACATACGTAACAGGAATGTCATATTTATAGATATTTGAATGTCTCAGATGAAATATGATTATTGGATAAATTAGAACATACGTAACAGGAATGTCATATAAAATGAATTGTCACTCTCCTCTATTTCCCCCCTTTTTCTTTTTTTTTTTTCTCACCTTCCCTCCACTGATGTTGATCTAGAGGGAATGGAGATCGACCCGACTCCTCAGGGTCATAGGGAAATATATGCAGCACTTCAAAGGGGGGTATTGGAATGTATGACGGCATTGGGAGCAGGAGAGAGCCCCCAGCTCGTAGTCATTATATTAATTGCCCCAACAATGATGTTTCTTTTAGATAAGAAAGAGATTAGGATATTTAGGGGAGGGTTGGGATTGAGGCATGTCATGGATAAAAGAGAGGGTGGGCATGCAGGGTGGGGGGGGGGGCGGGAAAGGGATGGGTAGGAATTAAGTTGGCAAAGTGTATATCCAGTGCATTGATAACTTATGTCATATGTTCTATTATGTGGAAATATAAAATCTGATCCATGGTGGCAATTAAGTACAGTTTTCTCACTTGGAATGTGCGTGGACTAAACGACAAACTTAAAAGATCATTGATTATGCGACAAATTCGACAATACACTGCAGACATTATATGACTACAAGAAACGCATCTGGTGGGGAATAAACTACTCTCTTATTCCATTCCATTTCCATTCGCCCTTCTCAAATGCCTCTAGAGGTGTATCAGTATTGATACAGAAGGGCATACCATTTACTCCTATAACATCCCAGATCGACCCAGGGGGGAGATTTGTTTTTATTAAATGTAAACTAGGGCTTCTAGAATGCCTAATAATGTCGTTATATATACCACCTCCTTTCAATTATGAGGTAATGAAAAAGGCAGCCGAATTCATGGCCTTATCCCCTGATACCCCGGCCATGATAATGGGGGACTTCAATAATACAATGGACCCAGTAATGGACAGAAAAAGCATATTAAACCCTATTCGAAGCACCCAGGGAAATGGTTTCTCAGATATGGTCAGGGAAATGGGGCTATTGGATGCCTGGAGAACAAGGTACCCGACTGAACAAAAATTCTCCTGTTTCTCCAGCTCCCATGCCTCATTTTCAAGAATAGATATGGCTCTTGTCACAAGGGACTGGATGCCCCGAATCCAGAATATAAAATACCTGACAAGAGGCGTATTGGATCACTCCCCCTTGGAAATTAGAGTAAACCTAGGAGAGGAAAGAGGGTTCCCCTCCTGGAAGCTAAACGCACACTGGCTAACACACTTTAAAGTGGGGGAGACACTAGAACCCCAATGGCAGGAATTCTTTGATATTAATCAAGGGTCAGCTCCGGTAGAAGTCACATGGGACACATTCAAGGCCAACCTTAGAAGCCAACTAATAAAAGAAATAGCATGGCTAAAAACAAACCATAAAAAAGGAACAGCAAATGGAATTAAAGTGTGACATGTTAGAGCAACAGTACCTAAGGAAAAAAACACAATCTGACAGGGAGGCATGGGTAAAAGCCCAGGAGCACTGGCGTAAATGCCTAAAAGATAAGGTGATGCACAGAGAAATATTTGCGGGTCACAATAGATATGCGGAAGGAGATAGATCAGGGAGTTTTTTAGCCGGATTAGTAAAAGCAGATCAATCCAGGAATATCGTAACAGAAATAAGGGAGAAGGGAGGGGATATTATCAGGCAAACACCTGAAATAGCTGGAAGATTCAGACAATTTTTTTAAGGAATTATATACATCACAAAAGATTCATACCCCCGAGGAAACGCATGGATACTTGGGAGGAATTTCACACCCTATACTATCTGATGAATCTAGAAATATGCTGGACGGCCCAATAACACAACAAGAGATTGAATCAGCGATAACGGACATTCCTGGAGGTAAAGCCCCAGGACTGGACGGGATCCCTCAGGAATTGTATAAAAGACATAAGGAGTTTTTCTCCCAAAAATTCATGGAATTATTCTCTGGTTTATACAATGGTCAGGTAATATCAGCATCCATGTCCGAGGCATTAATTGTAGTGCTCCCAAAGAAGGACAAGGACCCAAGCTTAGTGGAATCCTATCGGCCCATTTCACTTCTAACAAATGATAGCAAGATCTTAGCCAAAATACTGGCAAAAAGGCTTAACTTAGTTATAAGTGAAATAATCCACCCAGACCAGACTGGCTTTATGCCAGGAAGGTCGACTACTACTAATCTAAGACGATTATACTGCCAACTTCAGACCCCACAAGAAAATAAGGAGGATTCGGTGGTTATCTCCCTCGATGCAGCTAAGGCGTTCGATTCTATAGAATGGGGGTTCTTGTGGGAAGCCTTAGAATGGGTGGGGATAGGACCAGTTTTTATTAAATGGATTAAGATGCTGTACATGGCCCCGGTGGCAAGGGTCTCCGTCAACGGCTTTATAACACCAAAATTTGATATAGAAAGGGGTACAAGACAGGGGTGCCCGTTGTCACCGGGGTTATTTGCAATAGCTATAGAACCACTAGCTTGCTTAATCCGGGATAGTAGGGCGATGCAGGGCCTAAAAATAGGAGAAAAAGAAGATTGAATTGCGCTCTACGCCGATGATATACTACTGTTTATTTGAGATCACCAGAGAGTAATTCCGGAAGTCTTGGATACAATTGAAACCTTTGGGAGACACTCGGGTCTTAAAATTAATTGGGCCAAGTCATGCGTACTCCCATTAAGTGATACCGCCGACCCAGAACAGACAAACTATACTCCTCTGAAATGGGTGGACAAGTTCCAGTACTTGGGTATATGGATTTCAAGAGAGACAGCTAGGTTTGAATCACTTAACCTGAGACCCCAAATGGATTATATAAAATCCAGGATAACACCATGGGGCAAATTACCTCTAACCCTGACAGGATGAGTTAATCTGGTAAAAATGATTATACAACCCAAACTAGTATATATACTTAATCATTCACCACTCTATCTCCCTCGAAGAATCTTCCAGCTAATTGATGGTTTAATATCTTCACTAATATGGGGCAGCAAAAAAGCCAGACTTCGAAAGGAGGTGTTAATTAAACGCAAAGGAGAGGGAGGACTATCTCTACCGGACTTCTGGTTATATTATTTATCATCACAAATATCCCATATAAAAAATTGGATACAGTTGGGAGGGGAGTATGATTTGGTGTCTGGATTGGTGGGATTGGTGTCACCGGGACATACCCACTTACATATACTCCTATGTGGCAACCTGAGAGGAAAATGGCCACCAATAATAAGACAGGGTATACTAATATGGAGACAGGTGGACATTATGCTTGGGACTCAAGGGATCGACCCAGAAACACCGTTACATAATGCACACACCCTAAGAGAACTAAAAGAACTGCAAATGGAGAAAGTCTGGTGAGAAAGAGGGATTAGAGAAATAGGTCAAATGTACAAGGAGGGAGCGCTATGTTCATTTCAACTATTAAAAACCGAATATCACCTCCCTAACAAATTTCTGTTTAGATATATCCAAGTGCGCCATGGTCTGGAGAAACAGTTTGAGGGGGGGAAACCAGATATATGTGACTCAAGGACAAAACAATTAATAAAAAGAATTCTGATAAGACATGAAATGTCATTTTGCTATAAGGCCCTCTCCCAAATCAGACATAAAGATGGGCTAGTTAACATAAAAAATAAATGGGAAAAAGATCTGGGACAAATCTCAGAGGAGGGATGGAGTAAAGCCCTGAACAATGTAAAGTTGGCCACTAATCAAATAAGGTTCCAACAGATTCAACTGTACCTGATACACAGGAGCTATTTGACACCCGAACGAATGTACAAATTCGGAGGCAGATCTAATACAAACTGTCCTAAGTGCAAGGACCCCGAGGGAACATTTTGGCATTTAATTTGGGCATGCCCAAGGGTGATGGAATTCTGGGTAAAGGTCATCAATATAATCGGTTCAAAGGGTATCCCGGTACATTGCTGTACACCTAAAGCTTGTATCCTTTCAATAATTGGGAATTACCAATTGGATAGAAATGAGAGACAATTTCTCATGAACTTGTGCACGCTGGCCAAGGTATGCATTGCCAGAAAATGGCTGGCAGAGGACGGCCCGGAAGTGGGCATGTGGAAAGCACTGGTTGATGAGACTATTGCCCATGAGAGATATGTTTTTGTGAAGAGGGGCATTGAAAATAAGTTCCATGCGATCTGGAATAAGTGGTGAAATAAATAAGAACTTAAGTATAAAACTCTGTATATCTGACACTGGATAAAGATAAAGAAATAAAAAAAAAACACAGCCAACTTTAGTAAGGGAGGGGGGATAAAGGGATCTGGGGGGGAGGGGGGAGGACGAGTGACAGAAGATTGAACAGCAGAAATGGTAAACTAAAATAGGTACTAAATAATTTTGAGTTGAGTACGTCCGAAACTCGGCGCTACACCCGTCTGTATATAGAAGTAAGAGGAAGGGAAACTTGCACGGCAATAAGCCAAAATATATACAAAATATAAAAAATTCACATTTCCTAGACACTAGGTAATTTATAATACATGCACTATAAGAATTAATAAACTAAATAGATATAAAGTAGATCATAGGATGAGGGGGCAAGAAGCACGATGGTATCACACAAAGAATAGACACACATCATTAACATAATGAAGAAGTAGATTAAATGCCTACACAGAGGGATAGACACGATGGTAGTTAATAGGCGGAGGCCATCCGTGTGGCGCCGAGGAACGGAGGGAAAAAACAAAAGTAAAAATAAGATGTATGTACTTAAAAATGAATGCTGTACGAGATGCTTAACAAAAAGATGAAACTGTACTCAACTCTTTTTATATATGAAAATGAAATTTATACAAATAAAGATGAATTTAAAAAAAAAGGGGGCAAAAAGTTGATAGTCTTCACCTCCAGCTGTATCACACTGGATAGCCCCAATCATGTCCAATCTTGACAGCTAAGCAGTGTTAGGCCTGGTTAGTATTTGGATGGGAGACCATGTGGGAACACCAGGTGCTGTAAGATTTTTGACATTACTAGCAAATGATTCTTTTCTCCAGCTATTCAAATTGTTAACTTTTTCTTTGAGGAGAGAAGTTTTATTTTAGACCATCTGTTAGTACCAGGTTCTGTAGTTCTTTTTACATTACCAACACATGATTTTTTTAATCTCCAACAATACAGTTTGGAAACTTTTTCAGTAGATTACTTGCAGATAAAAGTATAAGGGGGCAAAAAAGTTGATGATCCTCACCTACAGCTGTATCACTCTGGGTAGTCCCTATTATGTACAGTCTTGGCAGCTAAGCAGTGTTTTGCCTGGTTAGTACTTGGATGGGAGATCACATGGGAACACCAGATGCAGTAGGAATTTTGACATTTCTGGAAAATGCTTCTTTTCTGTCGCTATTCAAATTGGATTTTTTTTTTCCTTTGGATTAATAGTATAGAGAAAAGGAAGGGGTCAAACAGACACTGTATCTTTGAAAAACATCATTACCACACTGCTTAGGCCCAATTCCAGCTGTTTTTGGCAGCTAAACCACGCTGTGCCTAGTTAGTAGTTTTATTTGAGACCACCTGCTAGTACCAGGTCCTCTAGATCTTTTTACATTACCAACACATGATTTTTTTATCTCCAACAATACAGTTTGGAAATTTTTTCAGTAAATTACTTGTAGATATAAGTATAAGGGGGTAAAATAGTTGATGGTCTTCACCTCCATCTGTATCACACTGCATAGTCCCAATCATGTCAAGTCTTGGCAGCTAAGCAGTGTTTGGCCTGGCTAGTAATTAGATCCGAGACCAAATGGGAATACCAGGTGCAGTAGGAGTTTTGACATTTCTGGAAAATGCTTCTTCTCTGTAGCTATTCAAATTGGATTTTTTTTTCTTTGGATTAATAGCTTAGAGAAAAGGAAGGGGTCAAACAGACACTGTATCTTTGAAAAACATCTTTACCACACTGTTTAGGCCCAATTCCAGCTGTTTTTGGCAGCTAAACCACGCTGTGCATAAATAGTAGTTTTATTTGAGACCACCTGCTAGTACCAGGTCCTGTAGATCTTTTTACATTATCAACACATGATTTTTTTATCTCCAACAATACACGTTGGAAAAATTTTCAGTAGATTACTTGTAGATATAAGTATAAGGGGGCAAAAAGTTGATAGTCTTCACCTTCAGCTGTATCACACTGGATAGCCCCAATCATGTCCAATCTTGACAGCTAAGCAGTGTTAGGCTTGGTTAGTATTTGGATGGGAGACCACGTGGGAACACCAGGAGCTGTAAGAATTTTGACATTACTAGCAAATGATTCTTTTCTCCAGCTATTCAAATTGATAACTTTTTCTTTGAGGAGAGTAGTTTTATTTTAGACCATCTGTTAGTACCAGGACCTGTAGGTCTTTTTAAATTACCAACACATGATTTTTTTATCTCCAACGATACTGTTTGGAAACTTTTTCAGTAGATTACTTGTAGATATAAGTATAAGGGGGCAAAAAAGTTGATAATCTTCACCTACAGCTGTATCACTCTGGATAGTCCCGATCATGTGCAGTCTTGGCAGCTAAGCAGTGTTTTGCCTGGTTAGTACTTGGATGGGAGATCACATGGGAACACCAGATGCAGTAGGAATTTTGACATTTCTGGAAAATGCTTCTTTTCTCCAGCTTTTAAAATTGATAACTTTTTCTTTGGGTAAAGTAGTTTTATTTTAGACCATCTGCTAGTGCCAGGTCCTGTAGGTCTTTTTACTTTACCAACACATGATTTTTTTTATCTCCAACAATACAGTTTGGAAACTTTTTCAGTAGATTACTTGTAGATATAAGTTGATAGTCTTCACCTACAGCTGTATCACACTGTATAGTCCCAATCAGGTCCAGTCTTGTCAGCTAAGCAGTGTTTGGCAAGGTTAGTACTTGGATGGGATACCAGGTGCTGTAGTAATTTTGACATTACTAGCAAATACTCCTTTTCTTCAGCTTTTCAAATTGATAACTTTTTCTTTGGGGAGAGTAGTTTTATTTTAGACCATCTGTTAGTACCAGGTCCTGTAGGTCTTTTTACATTACCAACACATGATTTTTTTATGTCCAACAATACAGTTTGGAAACTTTTTCAGTAGATTACTTGTAGATACAGGTATAAGGGGGCAAAAAAGTTGATAATCTTCACCTACAGCTGTATCACACTTTATAGTCCCGATCATGTACAGTCTTGGCAGCTAAGCAGTGTTTTGGATGGGAGACCACATGGGAACACGAAATGCAATAGGAATTTTGACATTTCTGGAAAATGCTTCTTTTCGGTAGCTAGTTTTTTATCTCCAACAATAGTTTGGAATTTTTTTCAGTAGATTACTTATAGATATAAGTATAAGGGGGCAAAATAGTTGATAGCTTTCACCTCCAGCTGTATCACACTGGATAGTCCCAATCATGTCCAGTCTTGGCAGCTAAGCAGTGTTTGGCCTGGTTAGTACTTGGATGGGAGACCAAATGGGAACACCAGGTACAGTAGGAATTTTGACATTTCTGGAAAATGCTTATTTTCTGTAGCTATTCAAATTGGATTTTTTTTTCTTAGGATTAATAGTATAGAGAAAAGGAAGGGGTCAAACAGACAATATATCCATGAACAAAATCTTTACCACACTTCTTAGGCCCCATTCCATCTGCTTTTGGCAGCTAAACAGTGCTGTTTCTGATTAGTAGTTTTATTTGAGACCACCGGCTAGTATCAGGTCCTGTAGGTCTTTTTACATTACCAACACATGATTTTTTTTATCTCCAACAATACAGTTTGGAAACTTTTTCAGTAGATTACTTGTAGGTATAAGGGGGCATAAAGTTAATTGGCTTCACCTACAGCTGTATCACACTGGATAGTCCCAATCAGGTCCAGTCTTGGCAGCTAAGCAGTGTTTGGCCTGGTTAGTATTTGAATGGGAGACCACATGGGAACACCAGGTGCAGCAGGCATTTTGACATTTCTGGAAAATGCTTCTTTTCTGTAGCTATTCAAATTTGAATTTTTTTGGGGGGATTAATAGTAGAGAGAAATGGAAGGGGTCAAACAGACACTGTATCCTTGAACAAAATCTTTACCATACTGCTTAGGCCCAATTCCATCTGTTTTTGGCAGCTAAACAGTGTTGTGCCTGGTTAGTAGTTTTACTTGAGACCACCAGCTAGTACCAGGTCCTGTAGGTCTTTTTACATTACCAACACATTATTTTATTTAACTCCAACAATACAGTATGAAAACTTTTTCAGTAGATTACTTGTAGATATACCTGTAAGTAGAAGAGTTCAAACCCGTTGCTAATCTTCACCTACATCTGTACCATACTGGCTAGGCCCAATCACGTCCAATCTTGGCAGCTAAGCTGTGTTAGGCCTGGTTAGTACTTGGATGGGAGACCACGTGGGAACACCAGGTGCTATAGGAATTTTGACATTACTAGCAAATGCTTCTTTTCTCCAGCTATACAAATTGATAACTTTTTCTTTGGGGAGAGTAGTTTTATTTTAGACCATCTGTTAGTACCAGGTCCTGTAGGTCTTTTTACATTGCCAACACATGATTTTTTTATCTCCAACAATACAGTTTGGAAACTTGTTCAGTAGATAACTTGTAGATATAAGTATAAGGGGGCAAAAAAGTTGATAATCATCACCTACAGCTGTATCACTCTGGATAGTCCCGATCATGTACAGTCTTGGCAGCTAAGCAGTGTTTTGCCAGCTTAGTACTTGGATGGGAGATCACATGGGAACACCAGATGCAGTAGGAATTTTGACATTTCTGGAAAATGCTTCTTTTCTGTAGCTATTCAAATTGGATTTTTTTTTCTTTGGATTAAAAGTATAGAGAAAAGGAAGGGGTCAAACAGACACTGTATCTTTGAACAACATCTTTACCACACTGCTTAGGCCCAATTCCAGCTGTTTTTGGCAGCTAAACCGCGCTGGTGCCTAGTTAGTAGTTTTATTTGAGACCACCTGCTAGTACCAGGTCCTGTAGATCTTTTTACATTACCAACACATGATTTTTTTATCTCCAACAATACAGTTTGGAAATTTTTTCAGTAGATTACTTGTAGATATAAGTATAAGGGGGCAAAATAGTTGATAGTCTTCACCTCCAGCTGTATCACACTGGATAGTCCCAATCATGTCCAGTCTTGACAGCTAAGCAGTGTTTGGCCTGGTTATTACTTGGATCGGAGACCAAATGGGAACACCAGGTGCAGTAGGAATTTTTACATTTCTGGAAAATGCTTCTTCTCCGTAGCTATTCAAATTGAATTTTTTTTTCTTTGGATTAATAGTATAGAGAAAAGGAAGGGGTCAAACAGACAATATATCCATGAACAAAATCTTTACCACACTTCTTAGGCCCAATTCCAGCTGTTTTTGGCAGCTAAACCACGCTGTGCCTAGTTAGCAGTTTTTTTTTAGACCACCTGCTAGTACCAGGTCCTGTAGACCTTTTTACATTATCATCACATGATTTTTTTTATCTCCAACAATACAGTTTGGAAACTTTTTCAGTAGATTACTTGTAGATATAAGTTGATAGTCTTCACCTACAGCTGTATCACACTGGATAGTCCCAATGCGTTCCAGTCTTGTCAGCTAAGCAGTGTTTTGCCTGGTTAGTACTTGGATGGGAGATCACATGGGAACACCAGATGCAGTAGGAATTTTGACATTTCTGGAAAATGCTTCTTTTCTGTAGCTATTCTAATTGGATTTTTTTTTCTTTGGATTAATAGTATAGAGAAAAGGAAGGGGTCAAACAGACACTGTATCTTTGAACAACATCTTTACCACACTGCTTAGGCCCAATTCCAGCTGTTTTTGGCAGCTAAACCGCGCTGGTGCCTAGTTAGTAGTTTTATTTGAGACCACCTGCTAGTACCAGGTCCTGTAGATCTTTTTACATTACCAACACATGATTTTTTTATCTCCAACAATACAGTTTGGACATTTTTTCAGTAGATTACTTGTAGATATAAGTATAAGGGGGCAAAATAGTTGATAGTCTTCACCTCCAGCTGTATCACACTGGATAGTCCCAATCATGTCCAGTCTTGACAGCTAAGCAGTGTTTGGCCTGGTTATTACTTGGATCGGAGACCAAATGGGAACACCAGGTGCAGTAGGAATTTATACATTTCTGGAAAATGCTTCTTCTCCGTACCTATTCAAATTGAATTTTTTTTTCTTTGGATTAATAGTATAGAGAAAAGGCAGGGGTCAAACAGACAATATATCCATGAAAAAAATCTTTACCACACTTCTTAGGCCCAATTCCAGCTGTTTTTGGCAGCTAAACCAAGCTGTGCCTAGTTAGCAGTTTTATTTGAGACCACCTGCTAGTACCAGGTCCTGTAGACCTTTTTACATTATCATCACATGATTTTTTTTATCTCCAACAATACAGTTTGGAAACTTTTTCAGTAGATTACTTGTAGATATAAGTTGATAGTCTTCACATACAGCTGTATCACACTGGATAGTCCCAATGATGTCCAGTCTTGTCAGCTAAGCAGTGTTTGCCAAGGTTAGTTCTTGGATGGGAGACCAGGTGCTGAAGGAATTTTGACATTACTAGCAAATACTTCTTTTCTTCAGCTTTTCAAATTGATAACTTTTTCTTTGGGGAGAGTAGTTTTATTTTAGACCATCTGTTAGTACCAGGTCCTGTAGGTCTTTTTACATTACCAACACATGATTTTTTTATGTCCAACAATACAGTTTGGAAACTTTTTCAGTAGATTACTTGTAGATACAGGTATAAGGGGGCAAAAAAGTTGATAATCTTCACCTACAGCTGTATCACACTTTATAGTCCCGATCGTGTACAGTCTTGGCAGCTAAGCAGTGTTTTGGATGGGAGACCACATGGGAACACGAAATGCAATAGGAATTTTGACATTTTTGGAAAATGCTTCTTTTCGGTAGCTAGTTTTTTATCTCCAACAATAGTTTGGAATTTTTTTCAGTAGATTACTTGTAGATATAAGTATAAGGGGGCAAAATAGTTGATAGCTTTCACCTCCGGCTGTATCACACTGGATAGTCCCAATCATGTCCAGTCTTGGCAGCTAAGCAGTGTTTGGCCTGGTTAGTACTTGGATGGGAGACCAAATGGGAACACCAGGTACAGTAGGAATTTTCACATTTCTGGAAAATGCTTATTTTCTGTAGCTATTCAAATTGGATTTTTTTTTTTTAGGATTAATAGTATAGAGAAAAGGAAGGGGTCAAACAGACAATATATCCATGAACAAAATCTTTACCACACTTCTTAGGCCCCATTCCATCTGCTTTTGGCAGCTAAACAGTGCTGTTTCTGATTAGTAGTTTTATTTGAGACCACCGGCTAGTATCAGGTCCTGTAGGTCTTTTTACATTACCAACACATGATTTTTTTTATCTCCAACAATACAGTTTGGAAACTTTTTCAGTAGATTACTTGTAGATATAAGTATAAGGGGGCATAAAGTTAATTGGCTTCACCTACAGCTGTATCACACTGGATAGTCCCAATCAGGTCCAGTCTTGGCAGCTAAGCAGTGTTTGGCCTGGTTAGTATTTAAATGGGAGACCACATGGGAACACCAGGTGCAGCAGGCATTTTGACATTTCTGGAAAATGCTTCTTTTCTGTAGCTATTCAAATTTGAATTTTTTGGGGGGGATTAATAGTAGAGAGAAATGGAAGGGGTCAAACAGACACTGTATCCTTGAACAAAATCTTTACCACACTGCTTAGGCCCAATTCCATCTGTTTTTGGCAGCTAAACAGTGTTGTGCCTGGTTAGTAGTTTTACTTGAGACCACCAGCTAGTACCAGGTCCTGTAGGTCTTTTTACATTACCAACACATTATTTTATTTAACTCCAACAATACAGTATGAAAACTTTTTCAGTTGATTACTTGTAGATATACCTGTAAGTAGAAGAGTTCAAACCCGTTGCTAATCTTCAACTACATCTGTACCATACTGGCTAGGCCCAATCACGTCCAATCTTGGCAGCTAAGCTGTGTTAGGCCTGGTTAGTACTTGGATGGGAGACCACGTGGGAACACCAGGTGCTATAGGAATTTTGACATTACTAGCAAATGCTTATTTTCTCCAGCTATACAAATTGATAACTTTTTCTTTGGGGAGAGTAGTTTTATTTTAGACCATCTGTTAGTACCAGGACCTGTAGGTCTTTTTACATTACCAACACATGATTTTTTTATCTCCAACAATACAGTTTGGAAACTTGTTCAGTAGATTACTTGTAGATATAAGTATAAGGGGGCAAAAAAGTTGATAATCCTCACCTACAGCTGTGTCACTCTGGATAGTCCCGATCATGTACAGTCTTGGCAGCTAAGCAGTGTTTTGCCTGGTTAGTACTTGGATGGGAGATCACATGGGAACACCAGATGCAGTAGGAATTTTTACATTTCTGGAAAATGCTTCTTTTCTGTAGCTATTCAAATTGGATTTTTTTTCCTTTGGATTAATAGTATAGAGAAAAGGAAGGGGTCAAACAGACACAGTATCTTTGAACAACATCTTTACCACACTGCTTAGGCCCAATTCCAGCTGTTTTTGGCAGCTAAACCGCGCTGGTGCCTAGTTAGTAGTTTTATTTGAGACCACCTTCTAGTACCAGGTCCTCTAGATCTTTTTACATTACCAACACATGATTTTTTTATCTCCAACAATACAGTTTGGAAATTTTTTCAGTAAATTACTTGTAGATATAAGTATAAGGGGGTAAAATAGTTGATGGTCTTCACCTCCAGCTGTATCACACTTTATAGTCCCGATCATGTACAGTCTTGGCAGCTAAGCAGTGTTTTGGATGGGAGACCACATGGGAACACCAGATGCAGTAGGAATTTTGACATTTCTGGAAAATGCTTCTTTTCGGTAGCTAGTTTTTTATCTCCAACAATAGTTTGGAATTTTTTTCAGTAGATTACTTGTAGATATAAGTATTAGGGGCAAAATAGTTGATAGCTTTCAATTCCAGCTGTATCACACAGGATAGTCCCAATCATGTCCAGTCTACGCAGCTAAGCAGTGTTTGGCCTGGTTAGTACTTGGATGGGAGACCAAATAGGAACACCAGGTACAGTAGGAATTTTGACATTTTTGGAAAATGCTTATTTTCTGTAGCTATTCAAATTGGATTTTTTTTCTTAGGATTAATAGTATAGAGAAAAGGAAGGGGTCAAACAGACAATATATCCATGAACAAAATCTTTGCCACACTTCTTAGGCCCCATTCCATCTGCTTTTGGCAGCTAAACAGTGCTGTGTCTGATTAGTAGTTTTGTTTGAACCACCGGCTAGTATCAGGTCCTGTAGGTCTTTTTACATTACCAACACATGATTTTTTTTATCTCCAACAATACAGTTTGAAAACTTTTTCAGTAGATTACTTGTAGATATAAGTATATGGGGGCAAAAAGTTCATAGTCTTCACCTCCAGCTCTATCACACTGGATAGCCCCAATCATGTCCAATCTTGACAGCTAAGTAGTGTTAGGCCTGGTTAGTACTTGGATGGTAGAACACGTGGGAACACCAGGTGCTGTAAGAATTTTGACATTACTAGCAAATGCTTCTTTTCTCCAGCTTTTAAAATTGATAACTTTTTCTTTGGGTAAAGTAGTTTTATTTTAGACCATCTGCTAGTGCCAGGTCCTGTAGGTCTTTTTACTTTACCAACACATGATTTTTTTTATCTCCAACAATACAGTTTGGAAACTTTTTCAGTAGATTACTTGTAGATATAAGTTGATAGTCTTCACCTACAGCTGTATCACACTGTATAATCCCAATCAGGTCCAGTCTTGTCAGCTAAGCAGTGTTTGGCAAGGTTAGTACTTGGATGGGAGACCAGGTGCTGTAGTAATTTTGACATTACTAGCAAATACTCCTTTTCTTCAGCTTTTCAAATTGATAACTTTTTCTTTGGGGAGAGTAGTTTTATTTTAGACCATCTGTTAGTACCAGGTCCTGTAGGTCTTTTTACATTACCAACACATGATTTTTTTATGTCCAACAATACAGTTTTTAATCTTTTTCAGTAGATTACTTGTAGATACAGGTATAAGGGGGCAAAAAAGTTGATAATCTTCACCTACAGCTGTATCACACTTTATAGTCCCGATCATGTACAGTCTTGGCAGCTAAGCAGTGTTTTGGATGGGAGACCACATGGGAACACGAAATGCAATAGGAATTTTGACATTTCTGGAAAATGCTTCTTTTCGGTAGCTAGTTTTTTATCTCCAACAATAGTTTGGAATTTTTTTCAGTAGATTACTTGTAGATATAAGTATAAGGGGGCAAAATAGTTGATAGCTTTCACCTCCAGCTGTATCACACTGGATAGTCCCAATCATGTCCAGTCTTGGCAGCTAAGCAGTGTTTGGCCTGGTTAGTACTTGGATGGGAGACTAAATGGGAACACCAGGTACAGTAGGAATTTTGACATTTCTGGAAAATGCTTATTTTCTGTAGCTATTCAAATTGGATTTTTTTTTCTTAAGATTAATAGTATAGAGAAAAGGAAGGGGTCAAACAGACAATATATCCATGAACAAAATCTTTACCACACTTCTTAGGCCCCATTCCATCTGCTTTTGGCAGCTAAACAGTGCTGTTTCTGATTAGTAGTTTTATTTGAGACCACCGGCTAGTATCAGGTCCTGTAGGTCTTTTTACATTACCAACACATGATTTTTTTTATCTCCAACAATACAGTTTGGAAACTTTTTCAGTAGATTACTTGTAGATATAAGTATAAGGGGGCATAAAGTTAATTGGCTTCACCTACAGCTGTATAACACTGGATAGTCCCAATCAGGTCCAGTCTTGGCAACTAAGCAGTGTTTGGCCTGGTTAGTATTTGAATGGGAGACCACATGGGAACACCAGGTGCAGCAGGCATTTTGACATTTCTGGAAAATGCTTCTTTTCTGTAGCTATTCAAATTTGAATTTTTGGGGGGGGGGATTAATAGTAGAGAGAAATGGAAGGGGTCAAACAGACACTGTATCCTTGAACAAAAACTTTACCACACTGCTTAGGCCCAATTCCATCTGTTTTTGGCAGCTAAACAGTGTTGTGCCTGGTTAGTAGTTTTACTTGAGACCACCAGCTAGTACCAGGTCCTGTAGGTCTTTTTACATTACCAACACATTATTTTATTTAACTCCAACAATACAGTATGAAAACTTTTTCAGTAGATTACTTGTAGATATACCTGTAAGTAGAAGAGTTCAAACCCGTTGCTAATCTTCACCTACATCTGTACCATACTGGCTAGGCCCAATCACGTCCAATCTTGGCAGCTAAGCTGTGTTAGGCCTGGTTAGTACTTGGATGGGAGACCACGTGGGAACACCAGGTGCTATAGGAATTTTGACATTACTAGCAAATGCTTCTTTTCTCCAGCTATACAAATTGATAACTTTTTCTTTGGGGAGAGTAGTTTTATTTTAGACCATCTGTTAGTACCAGGTCCTGTAGGTCTTTTTACATTACCAACACATGATTTTTTTATCTCCAACAATACAGTTTGGAAACTTGTTCAGTTGATAACTTGTAGATATAAGTATAAGGGGGCAAAAAAGTTGATAATCATCACCTACAGCTGTATCACTCTGGATAGTCCCGATCATGTACAGTCTTGGCAGCTAAGCAGTGTTTTGCCAGCTTAGTACTTGGATGGGAGATCACATGGGAACTCCAGATGCAGTAGGAATTTTGACATTTCTGGAAAATGCTTCTTTTCTGTAGCTATTCAAATTTGAATTTTTTGGGGGGGATTAATAGTAGAGAGAAATGGAAGGGGTCAAACAGACACTGTATCCTTGAACAAAATCTTTACCACACTGCTTAGGCCCAATTCCATCTGTTTTTGGCAGCTAAACAGTGTTGTGCCTGGTTAGTAGTTTTACTTGAGACCACCAGCTAGTACCAGGTCCTGTAGGTCTTTTTACATTACCAACACATTATTTTATTTAACTCCAACAATACAGTATGAAAACTTTTTCAGTTGATTACTTGTAGATATACCTGTAAGTAGAAGAGTTCAAACCCGTTGCTAATCTTCAACTACATCTGTACCATACTGGCTAGGCCCAATCACGTCCAATCTTGGCAGCTAAGCTGTGTTAGGCCTGGTTAGTACTTGGATGGGAGACCACGTGGGAACACCAGGTGCTATAGGAATTTTGACATTACTAGCAAATGCTTATTTTCTCCAGCTATACAAATTGATAACTTTTTCTTTGGGGAGAGTAGTTTTATTTTAGACCATCTGTTAGTACCAGGACCTGTAGGTCTTTTTACATTACCAACACATGATTTTTTTATCTCCAACAATACAGTTTGGAAACTTGTTCAGTAGATTACTTGTAGATATAAGTATAAGGGGGCAAAAAAGTTGATAATCCTCACCTACAGCTGTGTCACTCTGGATAGTCCCGATCATGTACAGTCTTGGCAGCTAAGCAGTGTTTTGCCTGGTTAGTACTTGGATGGGAGATCACATGGGAACACCAGATGCAGTAGGAATTTTTACATTTCTGGAAAATGCTTCTTTTCTGTAGCTATTCAAATTGGATTTTTTTTCCTTTGGATTAATAGTATAGAGAAAAGGAAGGGGTCAAACAGACACAGTATCTTTGAACAACATCTTTACCACACTGCTTAGGCCCAATTCCAGCTGTTTTTGGCAGCTAAACCGCGCTGGTGCCTAGTTAGTAGTTTTATTTGAGACCACCTTCTAGTACCAGGTCCTCTAGATCTTTTTACATTACCAACACATGATTTTTTTATCTCCAACAATACAGTTTGGAAATTTTTTCAGTAAATTACTTGTAGATATAAGTATAAGGGGGTAAAATAGTTGATGGTCTTCACCTCCAGCTGTATCACACTTTATAGTCCCGATCATGTACAGTCTTGGCAGCTAAGCAGTGTTTTGGATGGGAGACCACATGGGAACACCAGATGCAGTAGGAATTTTGACATTTCTGGAAAATGCTTCTTTTCGGTAGCTAGTTTTTTATCTCCAACAATAGTTTGGAATTTTTTTCAGTAGATTACTTGTAGATATAAGTATTAGGGGCAAAATAGTTGATAGCTTTCAATTCCAGCTGTATCACACAGGATAGTCCCAATCATGTCCAGTCTACGCAGCTAAGCAGTGTTTGGCCTGGTTAGTACTTGGATGGGAGACCAAATGGGAACACCAGGTACAGTAGGAATTTTGACATTTTTGGAAAATGCTTATTTTCTGTAGCTATTCAAATTGGATTTTTTTTCTTAGGATTAATAGTATAGAGAAAAGGAAGGGGTCAAACAGACAATATATCCATGAACAAAATCTTTACCACACTTCTTAGGCCCCATTCCATCTGCTTTTGGCAGCTAAACAGTGCTGTTTCTGATTAGTAGTTTTATTTGAGACCACCGGCTAGTATCAGGTCCTGTAGGTCTTTTTACATTACCAACACATGATTTTTTTTATCTCCAACAATACAGTTTGGAAACTTTTTCAGTAGATTACTTGTAGATATAAGTATAAGGGGGCATAAAGTTAATTGGCTTCACCTACAGCTGTATAACACTGGATAGTCCCAATCAGGTCCAGTCTTGGCAACTAAGCAGTGTTTGGCCTAATTAGTATTTGAATGGGAGACCACATGGGAACACCAGGTGCAGCAGGCATTTTGACATTTCTGGAAAATGCTTCTTTTCTGTAGCTATTCAAATTTGAATTTTTGGGGGGGGGATTAATAGTAGAGAGAAATGGAAGGGGTCAAACAGACACTGTATCCTTGAACAAAAACTTTACCACACTGCTTAGGCCCAATTCCATCTGTTTTTGGCAGCTAAACAGTGTTGTGCCTGGTTAGTAGTTTTACTTGAGACCACCAGCTAGTACCAGGTCCTGTAGGTCTTTTTACATTACCAACACATTATTTTATTTAACTCCAACAATACAGTATGAAAACTTTTTCAGTAGATTACTTGTAGATATACCTGTAAGTAGAAGAGTTCAAACCCGTTGCTAATCTTCACCTACATCTGTACCATACTGGCTAGGCCCAATCACGTCCAATCTTGGCAGCTAAGCTGTGTTAGGCCTGGTTAGTACTTGGATGGGAGACCACGTGGGAACACCAGGTGCTATAGGAATTTTGACATTACTAGCAAATGCTTCTTTTCTCCAGCTATACAAATTGATAACTTTTTCTTTGGGGAGAGTAGTTTTATTTTAGACCATCTGTTAGTACCAGGTCCTGTAGGTCTTTTTACATTACCAACACATGATTTTTTTATCTCCAACAATACAGTTTGGAAACTTGTTCAGTAGATAACTTGTAGATATAAGTATAAGGGGGCAAAAAAGTTGATAATCATCACCTACAGCTGTATCACTCTGGATAGTCCCGATCATGTACAGTCTTGGCAGCTAAGCAGTGTTTTGCCAGCTTAGTACTTGGATGGGAGATCACATGGGAACTCCAGATGCAGTAGGAATTTTGACATTTCTGGAAAATGCTTCTTTTCTGTAGCTATTCTAATTGGATTTTTTTTTCTTTGGATTAATAGTATAGAGAAAAGGAAGGGGTCAAACAGACACTGTATCTTTGAACAACATCTTTACCACACTGCTTAGGCCCAATTCCAGCTGTTTTTGGCAACTAAACCGAGCTGGTGCCTAGTTAGTAGTTTTTTTGAAATATGTTTTTATTAAGTAAATTCAAGTCATATATGGTACAATAACATTGGCAATGAATGGCATATCAGATTTCAATTTACATAGATAGCAATATAGGGTTTTACATTGTGGAGGTACACATTATAACATTCTGACATTTCAACCATTGATTATCATATAGCATGTATGGGACATCTGTTGCTAGTCTAAAAGGGGGGCTGTCCCCTTTCCAGGGTGGCCATGTTATACCAGGTTGTGAGTGATACAGCGCGTCTAAGGTTGTTCTTTTCTTGGTCCGTGAGAGTAATTATGTATAATAACCATGTGTTAAAAAAATTTTTGGCCCCTGTTTCTGTGTCTAACATGCATTCAATCCAGTCCATCTGGTAAAGAAATTTTAGTCTTGGGAGCATGAGTTGTAGTGAAATTGGGTTGGAGTGTATCCACTGGGAGAGGATGGTTTTTTTTGTGGCTGCCGCAATTTTTGCCAGCAGGCACCTGGTACCCCAAGGAAGTGATGGGGGCGTATCCGTCTCGTGGATATTCCATAGCGCCCATGAGGGAGTCATGTTGAAAGTTATTTTTAGTGTGTGGGTAATGTATTGCTGTACGTCTTGCCAAAAAGTTTGTACCGTGGGACATGTCCACAAACAGTGGTAGATGTCAGCTTCTGGGGATAGGCATTTAAAGCAATTGGAGTCGTCTGATATTCCCATTAAGAAGCGGTGTTTGGGTGTGTAATAGGCCCTGTGTAGGATCTTGAAATGCATCTCGGCATAAGATGATGAGATAAGTAATTTGTTTAAAGAATTTGTTGCTTTTATGATAGTTTCTATTGGTGTGTCAGGGAAGGCCTCTTTCCAGTGTGTCAATCCTTTTTTGACCTTGGAGAGGTCTAAAGTGGGGCGGATATGGGCATGTAGTGTTGAGGTAGGTATTGGTTCTCCTTTTCTGTAGACTATCATCAGGTCAAACGCTCTGTCAGTGCCTGCTTTGCATAATTTTTTTACCTAGTTAGTAGTTTTATTTGAGACCACCTGCTAGTACCAGGTCCTGTAGATCTTTTTACATTACCAACACATGATTTTTTTATCTCCAACAATACAGTTTGGACATTTTTTCAGTAGATTACTTGTAGATATAAGTATAAGGGGGCAAAATAGTTGATAGTCTTCACCTCCAGCTGTATCACACTGGATAGTCCCAATCATGTCCAGTGTTGACAGCTAAGCAGTGTTTGGCCTGGTTATTACTTGGATCGGAGACCAAATGGGAACACCAGGTGCAGTAGGAATTTTTACATTTCTGGAAAATGCTTCTTCTCCGTACCTATTCAAATTGAATTTTTTTTTCTTTGGATTAATAGTATAGAGAAAAGGCAGGGGTCAAACAGACAATATATCCATGAAAAAAATCTTTACCACACTTCTTAGGCCCAATTCCAGCTGTTTTTGGCAGCTAAACCAAGCTGTGCCTAGTTAGCAGTTTTATTTGAGACCACCTGCTAGTACCAGGTCCTGTAGACCTTTTTACATTATCATCACATGATTTTTTTTATCTCCAACAATACAGTTTGGAAACTTTTTCTGTAGATTACTTGTAGATATAAGTTGATAGTCTTCACATACAGCTGTATCACACTGGATAGTCCCAATGATGTCCAGTCTTGTCAGCTAAGCAGTGTTTGCCAAGGTTAGTTCTTGGATGGGAGACCAGGTGCTGTAGGAATTTTGACATTACTAGCAAATACTTCTTTTCTTCAGCTTTTCAAATTGATAACTTTTTCTTTGGGGAGAGTAGTTTTATTTTAGACCATCTGTTAGTACCAGGTCCTGTAGGTCTTTTTACATTACCAACACATGATTTTTTTATGTCCAACAATACAGTTTGGAAACTTTTTCAGTAGATTACTTGTAGATACAGGTATAAGGGGGCAAAAAAGTTGATAATCTTCACCTACAGCTGTATCACACTTTATAGTCCCGATCGTGTACAGTCTTGGCAGCTAAGCAGTGTTTTGGATGGGAGACCACATGGGAACACGAAATGCAATAGGAATTTTGACATTTCTGGAAAATGCTTCTTTTCGGTAGCTAGTTTTTTATCTCCAACAATAGTTTGGAATTTTTTTCAGTAGATTACTTGTAGATATAAGTATAAGGGGGCAAAATAGTTGATAGCTTTCACCTCCAGCTGTATCACACTGGATAGTCCCAATCATGTCCAGTCTTGGCAGCTAAGCAGTGTTTGGCCTGGTTAGTACTTGGATGGGAGACCAAATGGGAACACCAGGTACAGTAGGAATTTTGACATTTCTGGAAAATGCTTATTTTCTGTAGCTATTCAAATTGGATTTTTTTTTCTTAGGATTAATAGTATAGAGAAAAGGAAGGGGTCAAACAGACAATATATCCATGAACAAAATCTTTACCACACTTCTTAGGCCCCATTCCATCTGCTTTTGGCAGCTAAACAGTGCTGTTTCTGATTAGTAGTTTTATTTGAGACCACCGGCTAGTATCAGGTCCTGTAGGTCTTTTTACATTACCAACACATGATTTTTTTTATCTCCAACAATACAGTTTGGAAACTTTTTCAGTAGATTACTTGTAGATATAAGTATAAGGGGGCATAAAGTTAATTGGCTTCACCTACAGCTGTATCACACTGGATAGTCCCATTCAGGTCCAGTCTTGGCAGCTAAGCAGTGTTTGGCCTAATTAGTATTTGAATGGGAGACCACATGGGAACACCAGGTGCAGCAGGCATTTTGACATTTCTGGAAAATGCTTCTTTTCTGTAGCTATTCAAATTAGAATTTTTTGGGGGGGATTAATAGTAGAGAGAAATGGAAGGGGTCAAACAGACACTGTATCCTTGAACAAAATCTTTACCACACTGCTTAGGCCCAATTCCATCTGTTTTTGGCAGCTAAACAGTGTTGTGCCTGGTTAGTAGTTTTACTTGAGACCACCAGCTAGTACCAGGTCCTGTAGGTCTTTTTACATTACCAACACATTATTTTATTTAACTCCAACAATACAGTATGAAAACTTTTTCAGTTGATTACTTGTAGATATACCTGTAAGTATAAGAGTTCAAACCCGTTGCTAATCGTCACCTACATCTGTACCATACTGGCTAGGCCCAATCACGTCCAATCTTGGCAGCTAAGCTGTGTTAGGCCTAGTTAGTACTTGGATGGGAGACCACGTGGGAACACCAGGTGCTATAGGAATTTTGACATTACTAGCAAATGCTTCTTTTCTCCAGCTATACAAATTGATAACTTTTTCTTTGGGGAGAGTAGTTTTATTTTAGACCATCTGTTAGTACCAGGTCCTGTAGGTCTTTTTACATTACCAACACATGATTTTTTTTTTTCTCCAACAATACAGTTTGGAAACTTGTTCAGTAGATTACTTGTAGATATAAGTATAAGGGGGCAAAAAAGTTGATAACCATCACCTACAGCTGTATCACTCTGGATAGTCCCGATCATGTACAGTCTTGGCAGCTAAGCAGTGTTTTGTCAGCTTAGTACTTGGATGGGAGATCACATGGGAACACCAGATGCAATAGGAATTTTGACATTTCTGGAAAATGCTTCTTTTCTGTAGCTATTCTAATTAGATTTTTTTTTCTTTGGATTAATAGTATAGAGAAAAGGAAGGGGTCAAACAGACACTGTATCTTTGAACAACATCTTTACCACACTGCTTAGGCCCAATTCCAGCTGTTTTTGGCAGCTAAACCGTGCTGGTGCCTAGTTAGTAGTTTTATTTGAGACCACCTGCTAGTACCAGGTCCTGTAGATCTTTTTACATTACCAACACATGATTTTTTTATCTCCAACAATACAGTTTGGAAATTTTTTCAGTAGATTACTTGTAGATATAAGTATAAGGGGGCAAAATAGTTGATAGTTTTCACCTCCAGCTGTATCACACTGGATAGTCCCAATCATGTCCAGTCTTGACAGCTAAGCAGTGTTTGGCCTGGTTATTACTTGGATCGGAGACCAAATGGGAACACCAGGTGCAGTAGGAAATTTTACATTTCTGGAAAATGCTTCTTCTCCGTAGCTATTCAAATTGAATTTTTTTTTCTTTGGATTAATATTATAGAGAAAAGGAAGGGGTCAAACAGACAATATATCCATGAACAAAATCTTTACCACACTTCTTAGGCCCAATTCCAGCTGTTTTTGGCAGCTAAACCACGCTGTGCCTAGTTAGCAGTTTTATTTGAGACCACCTGCTAGTACCAGGTCCTGTAGACCTTTTTACATTATCATCACATGATTTTTTTTATCTCCAACAATACAGTTTGGAAACTTTTTCAGTAGATTACTTGTAGATATAAGTTGATGGTCTTCACCTACAGCTGTATCACACTGGATAGTCCCAATGCGGTCCAGTCTTGTCAGCTAAGCAGTGTTTTGCCTGGTTAGTACTTGGATGGGAGATCACATGGGAACACCAGATGCAGTAGGAATTTTGACATTTCTGGAAAATGCTTCTTTTCTGTAGCTATTCTAATTGGATTTTTTTTCTTTGGATTAATAGTATAGAGAAAAGGAAGGGGTCAAACAGACACTGTATCTTTGAACAACATCTTTACCACACTGCTTAGGCCCAATTCCAGCTGTTTTTGGCAGCTAAACCGCGCTGGTGCCTAGTTAGTAGTTTTATTTGAGACCACCTGCTAGTACCAGGTCCTGTAGATCTTTTTACATTACCAACACATGATTTTTTTATCTCCAACAATACAGTTTGGAAATTTTTTCAGTAGATTACTTGTAGATATAAGTATAAGGGGGCAAAATAGTTGATAGTCTTCACCTCCAGCTGTATCACACTGGATAGTCCCAATCATGTCCAGTCTTGACAGCTAAGCAGTGTTTGGCCTGGTTATTACTTGGATCGGAGACCAAATGGGAACACCAGGTGCAGTAGGAATTTTTACATTTCTGGAAAATGCTTCTTCTCCGTACCTATTCAAATTGAATTTTTTTTTCTTTGGATTAATAGTATAGAGAAAAGGCAGGGGTCAAACAGACAATATATCCATGAAAAAAATCTTTACCACACTTCTTAGGCCCAATTCCAGCTGTTTTTGGCAGCTAAACCAAGCTGTGCCTAGTTAGCAGTTTTATTTGAGACCACCTGCTAGTACCAGGTGCTGTAGACCTTTTTACATTATCATCACATGATTTTTTTTATCTCCAACAATACAGTTTGGAAACTTTTCCGTAGATTACTTGTAGATATAAGTTGATAGTCTTCACATACAGCTGTATCACACTGGATAGTCCCAATGATGTCCAGTCTTGTCAGCTAAGCAGTGTTTGCCAAGGTTAGTTCTTGGATGGGAGACCAGGTGCGGTAGGAATTTTGACATTACTAGCAAATACTTCTTTTCTTCAGCTTTTCAAATTGATAACTTTTTCTTTGGGGAGAGTAGTTTTATTTTAGACCATCTGTTAGTACCAGGTCCTGTAGGTCTTTTTACATTACCAACACATGATTTTTTTATGTCCAACAATACAGTTTGGAAACTTTTTCAGTAGATTACTTGTAGATACAGGTATAAGGGGGCAAAAAAGTTGATAATCTTCACCTACAGCTGTATCACACTTTATAGTCCCGATCATGTACAGTCTTGGCAGCTAAGCAGTGTTTTGGATGGGAGACCACATGGGAACACCAGATGCAGTAGGAATTTTGACATTTCTGGAAAATGCTTCTTTTCGGTAGCTAGTTTTTTATCTCCAACAATAGTTTGGAATTTTTTTCAGTAGATTACTTGTAGATATAAGTATTAGGGGCAAAATAGTTGATAGCTTTCAATTCCAGCTGTATCACACAGGATAGTCCCAATCATGTCCAGTCTACGCAGCTAAGCAGTGTTTGGCCTGGTTAGTACTTGGATGGGAGACCAAATGGGAACACCAGGTACAGTAGGAATTTTGACATTTTTGGAAAATGCTTATTTTCTGTAGCTATTCAAATTGGATTTTTTTTTCTTAGGATTAATAGTATAGAGAAAAGGAAGGGGTCAAACAGACAATATATCCATGAACAAAATCTTTGCCACACTTCTTAGGCCCCATTCCATCTGCTTTTGGCAGCTAAACAGTGCTGTGTCTGATTAGTAGTTTTGTTTGAACCACCGGCTAGTATCAGGTCCTGTAGGTCTTTTTACACTACCAACACATGATTTTTTTTATCTCCAACAATACAGTTTGAAAACTTTTTCAGTAGATTACTTGTAGATATAAGTATAAGGGGGCAAAAAGTTCATAGTCTTCACCTCCAGCTGTATCACACTGGATATCCCCAATCATGTCCAATCTTGACAGCTAAGTAGTGTTAGGCCTGGTTAGTACTTGGATGGTAGAACACGTGGGAACACCAGGTGCTGTAAGAATTTTGACATTACTAGCAAATGCTTCTTTTCTCCAGCTTTTAAAATTGATAACTTTTTCTTTGGGTAAAGTAGTTTTATTTTAGACCATCTGCTAGTGCCAGGTCCTGTAGGTCTTTTTACTTTACCAACATATGATTTTTTTTATTTTCAACAATACAGTTTGGAAACTTTTTCAGTAGATTACTTGTAGATATAAGTTGATAGTCTTCACCTACAGCTGTATCACACTGGATAGTCCCAATCAGGTCCAGTCTTGTCAGCTAAGCAGTGTTTGGCAAGGTTAGTACTTGGATGGGAGACCAGGTGCTGCAGTAATTTTGACATTACTAGCAAATACTCCTTTTCTTCAGCTTTTCAAATTGATAACTTTTTCTTTGGGGAGAGTAGTTTTATTTTAGACCATCTGTTAGTATCAGGTCCTGTAGGTCTTTTTACATTACCAACACATGATTTTTTTATGTCCAACAATACAGTTTGGAAACTTTTTCAGTAGATTACTTGTAGATACAGGTATAAGGGGGCAAAAAAGTTGATAATCTTCACCTACAGCTGTATCACACTTTATAGTCCCGATCATGTACAGTCTTGGCAGCTAAGCAGTGTTTTGGATGGGAGACCACATGGGAACACGAAATGCAATAGGAATTTTGACATTTCTGGAAAATGCTTCTTTTCGGTAGCTAGTTTTTTATCTCCAACAATAGTTTGGAATTTTTTTCAGTAGATTACTTGTAGATATAAGTATAAGGGGGCAAAATAGTTGATAGCTTTCACCTCCAGCTGTATCACACTGGATAGTCCCAATCATGTCCAGTCTTGGCAGCTAAGCAGTGTTTGGCCTGGTTAGTACTTGGATGGGAGACCAAATGGGAACACCAGGTACAGTAGGAATTTTGACATTTCTGGAAAATGCTTATTTTCTGTAGCTATTCAAATTGGATTTTTTTTTCTTAGGATTAATAGTATAGAGAAAAGGAAGGGGTCAAACAGACAATATATCCATGAACAAAATCTTTACCACACTTCTTAGGCCCCATTCCATCTGCTTTTGGCAGCTAAACAGTGCTGTTTCTGATTAGTAGTTTTATTTGAGACCACCGGCTAGAATCAGGTCCTGTAGGTCTTTTTACATTACCAAAACATGATTTTTTTTATCTCCAACAATACAGTTTGGAAACTTTTTCAGTAGCTATTCAAATTTGAATTTTTGGGGGGGGGGATTAATAGTAGAGAGAAATGGAAGGGGTCAAACAGACACTGTATCCTTGAACAAAATCTTTACCACACTGCTTAGGCCCAATTCCATCTGTTTTTGGCAGCTAAACAGTGTTGTGCCTGGTTAGTAGTTTTACTTGAGACCACCAGCTAGTACCAGGTCCTGTAGGTCTTTTTATTTAACCAACACATTATTTTATTTAACTCCAACAATACAGTATGAAAACTTTTTCAGTAGATTACTTGTAGATATACCTGTAAGTAGAAGAGTTCAAACCCGTTGCTAATCTTCACCTATATCTGTACCATACTGTTTAGGCCCAATCACGTCCAATCTTGGCAGCTAAGCTGTGTTAGGCCTGGTTAGTACTTGGATGGGAGACCACGTGGGAACACCAGGTGCTATAGGAATTTTGACATTACTAGCAAATGCTTCTTTTCTCCAGCTATACAAATTGATAACTTTTTCTTTGGGGAGAGTAGTTTTATTTTAGACCATCTGTTAGTACCAGGTCCTGTAGGTCTTTTTACATTACCAACACATGATTTTTTTATCTCCAACAATACAGTTTGGAAACTTGTTCAGTAGATTACTTGTAGATATAAGTATAAGGGGGCAAAAAAGTTTATAATCATCACCTACAGCTGTATCACTCTGGATAGTCCCGATCATGTACAGTCTTGGCAGCTAAGCAGTGTTTTGCCAGCTTAGTACTTGGATGGGAGATCACATGGGAACACCAGATGCAGTAGGAATTTTGACATTTCTGGAAAATGCTTCTTTTCTGTAGCTATTCTAATTGGATTTTTTTTCTTTGGATTAATAGTATAGAGAAAAGGAAGGGGTCAAACAGACACTGTATCTTTGAACAACATCTTTACCACACTGCTTAGGCCCAATTCCAGCTGTTTTTGGCAGCTAAACCGCGCTGGTGCCTAGTTAGTAGTTTTATTTGAGACCACCTGCTAGTACCAGGTCCTGTAGATCTTTTTACATTACCAACACATGATTTTTTTATCTCCAACAATACAGTTTGGAAATTTTTTCAGTAGATTACTTGTAGATATAAGTATAAGGGGGCAAAATAGTTGATAGTTTTCACCTCCAGCTGTATCACACTGGATAGTCCCAATCATGTCCAGTCTTGACAGCTAAGCAGTGTTTGGCCTGGTTATTACTTGGATCGGAGACCAAATGGGAACACCAGGTGCAGTAGGAAATTTTACATTTCTGGAAAATGCTTCTTCTCCGTAGCTATTCAAATTGAATTTTTTTTTCTTTGGATTAATAGTATAGAGAAAAGGAAGGGGTCAAACAGACAATATATCCATGAACAAAATCTTTACCACACTTCTTAGGCCCAATTCCAGCTGTTTTTGGCAGCTAAACCACGCTGTGCCTAGTTAGCAGTTTTATTTGAGACCACCTGCTAGTACCAGGTCCTGTAGACCTTTTTACATTATCATCACATGATTTTTTTTATCTCCAACAATACAGTTTGGAAACTTTTTCAGTAGATTACTTGTAGATATAAGTTGATAGTCTTCACCTACAGCTGTATCACACTGGATAGTCCCAATGAGGTCCAGTCTTGTCAGCTAAGCAGTGTTTTGCCTGGTTAGTACTTGGATGGGAGATCACATGGGAACACCAGATGCAGAAGGAATTTTGACATTTCTGGAAAATGCTTCTTTTCTGTAGCTATTCTAATTGGATTTTTTTTTTCTTTGGATTAATAGTATAGAGAAAAGGAAGGGGTCAAACAGACACTGTATCTTTGAACAACATCTTTACCACACTGCTTAGGCCCAATTCCAGCTGTTTTTGGCAGCTAAACTGCGCTGGTGCCTAGTTAGTAGTTTTATTTGAGACCACCTGCAAGTACCAGGTCCTGTAGATCTTTTTACATTACCAACACATGATTTTTTTATCTCCAACAATACAGTTTGGAAATTTTTTCAGTAGATTACTTGTAGATATAAGTATAAGGGGGCAAAATAGTTAATAGTCTTCACCTCCAGCTGTGTCACACTGGATTGTCCCAATCATGTCCAGTCTTGACAGCTAAGTAGTGTTTGGCCTGGTTATTACTTGGATCGGAGACCAAATGGGAACACCAGATGCAGTAGGAATTTTTACATTTCTGGAAAATGCTTCTTCTCCGTAGCTATTCAAATTGAATTTGTTTTTCTTTGGATTAATAGTATAGAGAAAAGGCAGGGGTCAAACAGACAATATATCCATGAACAAAATCTTTACCACACTTCTTAGGCCCAATTCCAGCTGTTTTTGGCAGCTAAACCAAGCTGTGCCTAGTTAGCAGTTTTATTTGAGACCACCTGCTAGTACCAGGTCCTGTAGACCTTTTTACATTATCATCACATGATTTTTTTTATCTCCAACAATACAGTTTGGAAACTTTTTCAGTAGATTACTTGTAGATATAAGTTGATAGTCTTCACATACAGCTGTATCACACTGGTTAGTCCCAATGATGTCCAGTCTTGTCAGCTAAGCAGTGTTTGCCAAGGTTAGTTCTTGGATGGGAGACCAGGTGCTGAAGGAATTTTGACATTACTAGCAAATACTTCTTTTCTTCAGCTTTTCAAATTGATTACTTTTTCTTTGGGGAGAGTAGTTTTATTTTAGACCATCTGTTAGTACCAGGTCCTGTAGGTCTTTTTACATTACCAACACATGATTTTTTTATGTCCAACAATACAGTTTGGAAACTTTTTCAGTAGATTACTTGTAGATACAGGTATAAGGGGGCAAAAAAGTTGATAATCTTCACCTAACGCTGTATCACACTTTATAGTCCCGATCATGTACAGTCTTGGCAGCTAAGCAGTGTTTTGGATGGGAGACCACATGGGAACACCAGATGCAGTAGGAATTTTGACATTTCTGGAAAATGCTTCTTTTCGGTAGCTAGTTTTTTATCTCCAACAATAGTTTGGAATTTTTTTCAGTAGATTACTTGTAGATATAAGTATTAGGGGCAAAATAGTTGATAGCCTTCAATTCCAGCTGTATCACACAGGATAGTCCCAATCATGTCCAGTCTACGCAGTGTTTGGCCTGGTTAGTACTTGGATGGGAAACCAAATGGGAACACCAGGTACAGTAGGAATTTTGACATTTTTGGAAAATGCTTATTTTCTGTAGCTATTCAAATTGGATTTTTTTTTCTTAGGATTAATAGTATAGAGAAAAGGAAGGGGTCAAACAGACAATATATCCATGAACAAAATCTTTGCCACACTTCTTAGGCCCCATTCCATCTGCTTTTGGCAGCTAAACAGTGCTGTGTCTGATTGGTAGTTTTGTTTGAACCACCGGCTAGTATCAGGTCCTGTAGGTCTTTTTACATTACCAACACATGATTTTTTTTATCTCCAACAATACAGTTTGAAAACTTTTTCAGTAGATTACTTGTAGATATAAGTATAAGGGGGCAAAATGTTCATAGTCTTCACCTCCAGCTGTATCACACTGGATAGCCCCAATCATGTCCACTCTTGACAGCTAAGTAGTGTTAGGCCTGGTTAGTACTTGGATGGTAGAACACGTGGGAACACCAGGTGCTGTAAGAATTTTGACATTACTAGCAAATGCTTCTTTTCTCCAGCTTTTAAAATTGATAACTTTTTCTTTGGGTAAAGTAGTTTTATTTTAGACCATCTGCTAGTGCCAGGTCCTGTAGGTCTTTTTACTTTACCAACACATGATTTTTTTTATCTCCAACAATACAGTGTGGAAACTTTTTCAGTAGATTACTTGTAGACATAAGTTGATAGTCTTCACCTACAGCTGTATCACACTGGATAGTCCCAATCAGGTCCAGTCTTGTCAGCTAAGCAGTGTTTGGCAAGGTTAGTACTTGAATGGGAGACCAGGTGCTGTAGTAATTATGACATTACTAGCAAATACTCCTTTTCTTCAGCTTTTCAAATTGATAACTTTTTCTTTGGGGAGAGTAGTTTTATTTTAGACCATCTGTTACTACCAGGTCCTGTAGGTCTTTTTACATTACCAACACATGATTTTTTTATGTCCAACAATACAGTTTTGAAACTTTTTCAGTAGATTACTTGTAGATACAGGTATAAGGGGGGCAAAAAAGTTGATAATCTTCACCTACAGCTGTATCACACTTTATAGTCCCGATCATGTACAGTCTTGGCAGCTAAGCAGTGTTTTGGATGGGAGACCACATGGGAACACGAAATGCAATAGGAATTTTGACATTTCTGGAAAATGCTTCTTTTCGGTAGCTAGTTTTTTATCTCCAACAATAGTTTGGAATTTTTTTTAGTAGATTACTTGTAGATATAAGTATAAGGGGGCAAAATAGTTGATAGCTTTCACCTCCAGCTGTATCACACTGGATAGTCCCAATCATGTCCAGTCTTGGCAGCTAATCAGTGTTTGGCCTGGTTAGTACTTGGATGGGAGACCAAATGGGAATACCAGGTACAGTAGGAATTTTGACATTTCTGGAAAATGCTTATTTTCTGTAGCTATTCAAATTGGATTTTTTTTCTTTGGATTAATAGTATAGAGAAAAGGAAGGGGTCAAACAGACACTGTATCTTTGAACAACATCTTTACCACACTGCTTAGGCCCAATTCCAGCTGTTTTTGGCAGCTAAACCGCGCTGGTCCCTAGTTAGTAGTTTTATTTGAGACCACCTGCTAGTACCAGGTCCTGTAGATCTTTTTACATTACCAACACATGATTTTTTTATCTCCAACAATACAGTTTGGAATTTTTTTCAGTAGATTACTTGTAGATATAAGTATAAGGGGGCAAAATAGTTGATAGTGTTCACCTCCAGCTGTATCACACTGGATAGTCCCAATCATGATCAGTCTTGACAGCTAAGCAGTGTTTGGCCGCCTGGTTAGTACTTGGATGGTAGAACATTTGGGAACACCAGGTGCTGTAAGAATTTTGACATTTCTGTAAAATGCTTCTTCTCTGTAGCTGTTCAAATTTGATTTTTTTTTTCTTTGGATTAATAGTATAGAGAAAAGGAAGGGGTCAAACAGACAATATATCCATGAACAAAATCTTTACCACACTTCTTAGGCCCCATTCCATCTGCTTTTGGCAGCTAAACAGTGCTGTGTCTGATTAGTAGTTTTATTTGAGACCACCGGCTACTATCAGGTCCTTTAGATCTTTTTTACATTACCAACACATGATTTTTTTTATCTCCAACAATACGGTTTGGAAACTTTTTCAGTAGATTACTTGTAGATATAAGTATAAGGGGGCAAAATGTTGCTAGTCTTCACCTCCAGCTGTATCACATTGGATAGCCCCAATCATGTCCAATCTTGACAGCTAAGCAGTGTTACGACCGCTTAGTACTTGGATGGGAGGCCACGTGGGAAAACCAGGTGCTGTAGGGATTTTGACATTACTAGCAAATGCTTCTTTTCTCCAGCTTTTCAAATTGATAACTTTTTCTTTGGGGAGAGTAATTTTATTTTAGACCATCTGCTAGTACCAGGTCCTGTAGGTCTTTTTAAATTACCAACACATGATTTTTTTATCTCCAACAATACAGTTTGGAAACTTTTTCAGTAGATTACTTGTAAATATAAGTAAAAGGGGGCAAAAAAGTTGATAGTCTTCAACTACAGCTGTATCACACTGGATAGTCCCAATCATGTACAGTCTTGGCAGCTAAGCAGTGTTTTGCCTGGTTAGTACTTGGATGGGAGACCACATGGGAACACCAGGTGCAGTAGGAATGTTGACATTTCTGGAAAATACTTGTTTTCTGTAGCTATTCAAATTTGAATTTTTTTGAGGGGATTAATAGTAGAGAGAAATGGAAGGGGTCAAACAGACACTGTATCCTTGAACAAAATCCTTACCACACTGCTTAGGCCCAATTCCATCTGTTTTTGGCAGCTAAACAGTGTTGTGCCTGGTTAGTAGTTTTACTTGAGACCACCAGCTAGTACCAGGTCCTGTAGGTCTCTTTACATTACAAACACATTATTTTATTTAATTCCAACAATACAGTTTGGAAACTTTTTCAGTAGATTACTTGTAGATATACAGTAAGTAGAAGAGGGCAAAAACATTGTTAGTCTTCACCTACAGCTGTACAACACTGGCGAGGCCCAATCATGTCCAATCTGGGCAGCTAAGCAGTGTTAGGCCTGGTTAGTACTTGGATGGGAGACCACGTGGGAACACCAAGTGCTGTAAGCATGTTGACGTTACTAGCAAATGCTTCTTTTCTCCAGCTATTCAAATTGATAACTTTTTTCTTGGGTAAAGTAGTTTTATTTTAGACCATCTGCTAGTGCCAGGTCCTGTAGGTCTTTTTACATTACCAACACATGATTTTTTTTTATCTCCAACAATACAGTTTGGAAACTCTTTCAGTAGTTTACTTGTAGATATAAGTATAAGGGGGCAAAGAAGTTGGTAGTCTTCACCTACAGCTGTATCACACTGGATAGTCCCAATCAGCTCTATTCTTGGAAGCTAAGCAGTTTTTGCCTGGTTAGTATTTGGATGGGAGACCACATGGGAACACCAGGTGCAGTAGGAATTTTGACATTACTAGCAAATGCTTCTTTTCTCCAGCTATTCAAATTGATAACTTTTTCTTTATGGAGAGTAGTTTTATTTTAGACCATCTGTTAGTACCAGGTCCTGTAGGTCTTTTTACATTACCAACACATGATTTTTTTTATCTCCAATAATACAGTTTGGAAACTTGTTCAGTAGATTACTTGTAGATATAAGTATAAGTTGGCAAAATAGTTGATAGTTTTCACCTCCGTCTGTATCACACTGGATAGTCCCAATCATGTCCAGTCTTGGCAGCTAAGCAGTGTTTTGCCTGGTTAGTATTTGGATGGGAGACCACATTAGAGCACCAGATGCAGTAGTAATTTTGACATTTCTGGAAAATGCTTCTTTTCTGTAGCTATTCAAATTGGAAATTTTTTTCTTTGGATTAATAGTATAGAGAAAAGGAAGGGGTCAAACAGACACAGTATCTTTGAACAACATCTTTACCACACTGCTTAGGCCCAATTCCGGCTGTTTTTGGCAGCTAAACCACGCTGGTGCCTAGTTAGTAGTTTTATTTGAGACCACCTGGTAGTACCAGGTCCTGTAGATCTTTTTACATTACCAACACATGATTTTTTTATCTCCAACAATACAGTTTGGAAATTTTTTCAGTAGATTACTTGTAGGTATAAGTATAAGGGGGCAAAATATTTGATAGTTTTCACCTCCAGCTTTATCACACTGGATAGTCACAATCATGTCCAGTCTTGGCAGCTAAGCAGTGTATTGCCTGGTTAGTACTTGCATGGGAGACCACATGGGAAAACCAGGTGCGGTAGGTATTTTGACATTACAAGCAAATGCTTCTTTTCTCCAGCTATTCAAATTGATAACGTTTTCTTTGGGAAAGAGTAGTTTTATTTGAGACCACCTGCTAGTACCAGGTCCTGTAGATCTTTTTACATTACCAACACATGATTTTTTTTATCTCCAATATTACAGTTTGGAAATTTTTTCAGTAGATTACTTGTAGATATAAGTATAAGCGGGCAAAATAGTTGTTAGTTTTCACCTCCAGCTGTATCACACTGGATAGTCCCAATCATGTCCAGTCTTGGCAGCTAAGCAGTGTTTTGCATGGTTAGCACTTGGATGGGAGACCAAATGGGAACACCATGTGCAGTAGGAATTTTGACATTTCTGGAAAATGCTTCTTCTCTGTAGCTATTCAAATTGAATGTTTTTTCTTTGGATTAAAAGTATAGAGAAAAGGAAGGGGTCAAGCAGACAATATATCCATGAACAAAATCTTTACCACACTGCTTAGGACCCATTCCATCTGCTTTTGGCAGCTAAACAGTGCTGTGTCTGATTAGTAGTTTTATTTGAGAACACCAGCTAGTACCAGGTCCTGTAGGTCTTTTTACATTACCAACACATTATTTTATTTAACTCCAACAATACAGTTTGCAAACTTTTTCAGTAGATTACTTGTAGATATACCTGTAAGTAGAAGAGGGCAAAACCGTTGCTAGTCTTCACCTAAAGCTGTACCATACTGGCTAGGCCCAATCATGTCCAATCTCAGCAGCTAAGCAGTGATAGGCCTGGTTAGTACTTGGATGGGAGACCACGTGGGAACGCCAGGTGCTGTAAGAATTTTGACATTACTAGCAAATGCTTCTTTTCTCCAGCTATTCAAATTGATAACTTTTTCTTTATGGAGAGTAGTTTTATTTCAGACCATCTGCTAGTGCCAGGTCCTGTAGGTCTTTTTACATTACCAACACATGATTTTTTTTTATCTCCAACAATACAGTTTGGAAACTTTTTCAGTAGATTACTTGTAGATATAAGTATAAGGGGGCAAAGAAGTTGATAGTTTTCACCTCCAGCTGTATCACAATGGACAGTCCCAATCATGTTCAGTCTTGGCAGCTAAGCAGTGTTTTGTCTGGTTAGTACTTGGATGGGAGACCAAATGGGAACACCAGGTGCAGTAGGAATTTTGACATTTCTGGAAAATGCTTCTTCTCTGTAGCTATTCAAATTGAATTATTTTTATTTTGGATTAATAGTATAGAGAAAAGGAAGGGGTCAAACAGACAATATATCCATGAACAAAATCTTTACCACACTGCTTAGGACCCATTCCATTTGCTTTTGGCAGCTAAACAGTGCTGTGTCTGATTAGTAGTTTTATTTGAGACCACCGGCTAGTATCAGGTCCTGTAGGTCTTTTTACATTACACGTTATTTTATTTAACTCCAACAATACAGTTTGCAAACTTTTTCAGTAGATTACTTGTAGATATACCTGTAAGTAGAAGAGGGCAAAACCGTTGCTAGTCTTCACCTATAGCTGTACCATACTGGCTAGGCCCAATCATGTCCAATCTTGGCAGCTAAGCAGTGATAGGCCTGGTTAGTACTTGGATGGGAGACCACGTGGGAAAACCAGGTGCTGTAAAAATTTTGACATTACTAGCAAATGCTTCTTTTCTAAAGCTATTCAAATGGATAACTTTTTCTTTATGGAGAGTAGTTTTATTTTAGACCATCTGTTAGTACCAGGTCCTGTAGGTCTTTTTACATTACCAACACATGATTTTTTTATCTCCAACAATACAGTTTGGAAACTCTTTCAGTAGATTACTTGTAGATATAAGTATAAGGGGGCAAAAAAGTTGATAGCCTTCACCTACAGCTGTATCATACTGAATAGTCCCGATCGTCTACAGTCTTGGCAGCTGAGCAGTGTTTTGCCTGGTTAGTACTTGGATGGGAGACCACATTAGAACACCAGATGCAGTAGTAATTTTGACATTTCTGGAAAATGCTTATTTTCTGTAGCTATTCAAATTGGATTTTTTTTTCTTTGGATTAATAGTATAGAGAAAAGGAAGGGGTCAACAGACACTGTATCTTTGAACAACATCTTTACCACACTGCTTAGGCCCAATTCCAGCTGTTTTTGCAGCTAAACCGCGCTGTGCCTAGTTAGTAGGTTTATTTGAGACCACCTGCTAGTACCAGGTCCTGTAGATCTTTTTACATTACCAACACATTATTTTATTTAACTCCAACAATACAGTTTGGAAACTTTTTCAGTAGATTACTTGTAGATATACAGTAAGTAGAAGAGGGCAAAAACGTTGGTAGTCTTCACCTACAGCTGTACCACACTGGCTAGGCCCAATCATGTCCAATCTTGGCAGCTAAGCAGTGTTTGGCTTGGTTAGTACTTGGATGGGAGACCAGGTGCTGTAAGCATTTTGACATTACTAGCAAATGCTTCTTTTCTCCAGCTATTCAAATTGATAACTTTTTCCTTTGGGAAAGTAGTTTTATTTTAGACCAACTGCTAGTGCCAGGTCCTGTAGGTCTTTTTACATTACCAACACATGATTTTTTTTTTTCTCCAACAATACAGTTTGGAATTTCTTAGTAGATTACTTTTAGATATAAGTATAAGGGGGCAAAGAAGTTGATAGTCTTCACCTACAGCTGTATCACACTGGATAGTCCCAATCAGGTCTATTCTTGGAAGCTAAGCAGTTTTTGCCTGGTTAGTATTTGGATGGGAGACCACATGGGAACACCAGGTGCGGTAGGAATTTTGACATTACTAGCAAATGCTTCTTTTCTCTAGCTATTCAAATTGATAACTTTTTCTTTGGGGAGAGTAGTTTTATTTTAGACCATCTGCTAGCACCAGGTCCTGTATGTCTTTTTGCATTACCAACACATGATTTTTTTATCTCCAACAATACAGTTTGGAAACTTTTTCAGTAGATTACTTGTAGATATATGTATAAGTGGGCAAAATAGTTGATAGTTTTTACCTACAGCTGTATCACTCTGGATAGTCTTGGCAGCTAAGCAGTGTTTTGCCTGGTTAGTACTTGGATGGGAGATCACATGGGAACACCAGATGCAGTAGGAATTTTTACATTTCTGGAAAATGCTTCTTTTCTGTAGCTATTCAAATTGGATTTTTTTTCTTTGGATTAATAGTATAGAGAAAAGGAAGGGGTCAAACAGAAACAGTATCTTTGAACAACATCTTTACCACACTGCTTAGGCCCAATTCCAGGTGTTTTTGGCAGCTAAACCGCGCTGGTGCCTAGTTAGTAGTTTTATTTGAGACCACCTGCTAGTACCAGGTCCTGTAGATCTTTTTACATTACCAACACATGATTTTTTTATCTCCAACAATACAGTTTGTAAACTTTTTCAGTAGATTACTTGTAGGTATAAGTATAAGGGGGCAAAATAGTTGATAGTTTTCACCTCTAGCTGAATCACACTGGATAGTCCCAATCATGTCCAGTCTTGGCAGCTAAGCAGTGTATTGCCTGGTTAGTACTTGGATGGGAGACCACATGGGAAAACTAGGTGTGGTCGGAATTTTGACATTACTAGCAAATGCTTCTTTTCTCCAGTTATTCAAATTGATAACTTTTTCTTTGGGGAAGAGTAGTTTTATTTTAGACCATCTGTTAGTACCAGGTCCTGTAGGTCTTTTTACATTACCAACACATGAATTTTTTTATCTCAAATATTACAGTTTGGAAACTTTTTCAGTAGATTACTTGTAGATATAAGTATAAGCGGGCAAAATTGTTGATAGTTTTCACCTCTAGCTGTATCACACTGGATAGTCCCAATCATGTCGAGTCTTGGCAGCTAAGCAGTGTTTTGCCTGGTTAGTACTTGGATGGGAGACCACATTAGAACACCAGATGCAGTAGTAATTTTGAAATTTCTGGAAAATGCTTCTTTTCTGTAGCTATTCAAATTGGATTTTTTTTTCTTTGGATTAATAGTATAGAGAAAAGGAAGGGGTCAAACAGACACTGTATCTTTGAACAACATCCTTACCACACTGCTTAGGCCCAATTCCAGCTGTTTTTGGCAGCTAAACCGTGCTGTGCCTAGTTAGTAGGTTTATTTGAGACCACCTGCTAGTATCAGGTCCTGTAGATCTTTTTACATTACCAACACATTATTTTATTTAACTCCAACAATACAGTTTGCAAACTTTTTCAGTAGATTACTTGTAGATATACAGTAAGTAGAAGAGGGCAAAAACGTTGGTAGCCTTCACCTACAGCTGTACAACACTGGCTAGGCCCAATCATGTCCTATCTTGGCAGCTAAGCAGTGTTAGGCCTGGTTAGTACTTGGATGGGAGACCACGTGGGAACACCAGGTGCTGTAAGCATTTTGACATTACTAGCAAATGCTTCTTTTCTCCAGCTATTCAAATTGATAACTTTTTCCTTGGGGAAAGTAGTTTTATTTTAGACCATCTGCTAGTGCCAGGTCCTGTAGGTCTTTTTACATTACCAACACATGATTTTTTTTTATCTCCAACAATACAGTTTGGAAACTTTTTCAGTAGATTACTTGTAGATATAAGTATAAGGGGGCAAAGAAGTTGATAGTCTTCACCTACAGCTGTATCACACTGGATAGTCCCATACAGGTCTATTCTTGGAAGCTATACAGTTTTTGCCTGGTTAGTATTTGGATGGGAGACCACATGGGAACACCAGGTGCGGTAGGAATTTTGACATTACTAGCAAATGCTTCTTTTCTCTAGCTATTCAAATTGATAACTTTTTCTTTGTGGAGAGTAGTTTGATTTTAGACCATCTGCTAGCACCAGGTCCTGTAGGTCTTTTTACATTACCAACACATGATTTTTTTATCTCCAACAATACAGTTTGGAAACTTTTTCAGTAGATTACTTGTAGATATATGTATAAGCTGGCAAAATAGTTGACAGTTTACACCTACAGCAGTATCACACTGGATAGTCCCGATCATGTACAGTATTGGCAGCTAAGCAGTGTTTTGCCTGGTTATTACTTGGATGGGAGACAACATTGGAACACCAGATGCAGTAGGAATTTTTACATTTCTGGAAAATGCTTCTTTTCTGTAGCTATTCAAATTGGATTTTTTTTCTTTGGATTAATAGTATAGAGAAAAGGAAGGGGTCAAACAGACACAGTATCTTTGAACAACATCTTTACCACACTGCTTAGGCCCAATTCCGGCTGTTTTTGGCAGCTAAACCGCGCTGTGCCTAGTTAGTAGGTTTATTTGAGACCACCTGCTAGTATCAGGTCCTGTAGATCTTTTTACATTACCAACACATTATTTTATTTAACTCCAACAATACAGTTTGCAAACTTTTTCAGTAGATTACTTGTAGATATACAGTAAGTAGAAGAGGGCAAAAACGTTGGTAGTCTTCACCTACAGCTGTACAACACTGGCTAGGCCCAATCATGTCCTATCTTGGCAGCTAAGCAGTGTTAGGCCTGGTTAGTACTTGGATGGGAGACCACGTGGGAACACCAGGTGCTGTAAGCATTTTGACATTACTAGCAAATGCTTCTTTTCTCCAGCTATTCAAATTGATAACTTTTTCCTTGGGGAAAGTAGTTTTATTTTAGACCATCTGCTAGTGCCAGGTCCTGTAGGTCTTTTTACATTACCAACACATGATTTTTTTTTTATCTCCAACAATACAGTTTGGAAACTTTTTCAGTAGATTACTTGTAGATATAAGTATAAGGGGGCAAAGAAGTTGATAGTCTTCACCTACAGCTGTATCACACTGGATAGTCCCAATCAGGTCTATTCTTGGAAGCTATACAGTTTTTGCCTGGTTAGTATTTGGATGGGAGACCACATGGGAACACCAGGTGCGGTAGGAATTTTGACATTACTAGCAAATGCTTCTTTTCTCTAGCTATTCAAATTGATAACTTTTTCTTTGTGGAGAGTAGTTTTATTTTAGACCATCTGCTAGCACCAGGTCCTGTAGGTCTTTTTACATTACCAACACATGATTTTTTTATCTCCAACAATACAGTTTGGAAACTTTTTCAGTAGATTACTTGTAGATATATGTATAAGCGGGCAAAATAGTTGACAGTTTACACCTACAGCTGTATCACACTGGATAGTCCCGATCATGTACAGTCTTGGCAGCTAAGCAGTGTTTTGCCTGGTTATTACTTGGATGGGAGATCACATGGGAACACCAGATGCAGTAGGAATTTTTACATTTCTGGAAAATGCTTCTTTTCTGTAGCTATTCAAATTTGATTTTTTTTCTTTGGATTAATAGTATAGAGAAAAGGAAGGGGTCAAACAGACACAGTATCTTTGAACAACATCTTTACCACACTGCTTAGGCCCAATTCCGGCTGTTTTTGGCAGCTAAACCGCGCTGGTGCCTAGTTAGTAGTTTTATTTGAGACCACCTGCTAGTACCAGGTCCTGTTGATCTTTTTACATTACCAACACATGATTTTTTTTATCTCCAATATTACAGTTTGGAAACTTTTTCAGTAGATTACTTGTAGATATAAGTATAAGTGGGCAAAATAGTTTATAGTTTTCACCTCCAGCTGTATCACACTGGATAGTCCCAAGCATGTCCAGTCTTGGCAGCTAAGCAGTGTTTTGCATGGTTAGTACTTGGATGGGAGACCAAATGGGAACTCCAGGTGCAGTAGGAATTTTGACATTTCTGGAAAATGCTTCTTCTCTGTAGCTATTCAAATTGGATTTTTTTTCTTTGGATTAATAGTATAGAGAAAAGGAAGGGGTCAAACAGACAATATATTCATGAACAAAATCTTTACCACACTGCTTAGGACCCATTCCATCTGCTTTTGGCAGCTAAACAGTGCTGTGTCTGATTAGTAGTTTTATTTGAGACCACCGGCTAGTATCAGGTCCTGTAGGTCTTTTTACATTACCAACACATTATTTTATTTAACTCCAACAATACAGTTTGCAAACTATTTCAGTAGATTACTTGTAGATATACCTGTAAGTAGAAGAGGGCAAAACCGTTGCTAGTCTTCACCCACAGCTGTACTATACTGGCTAGGCCCAATTATGTCCAATCTTGGCAGCTAAGCAGTGATAGGCCTGGTTAGTACTTGGATGGGAGACCATGTGGGAAAACCAGGTGCTGTAAGAATTTTGACATTACTAGCAAATGCTTCTTTTCTCCAGCTATTCAAATTGATAACTTTTTCTTTATGGAGAGTAGTTTTATTTTAGACCATCTGTTAGTACCAGGTCCTGTAGATCTTTTTACATTACCAACACATGATTTTTTTATCTCCAACAATTCAGTTTGGAAATTTTTTCAGTAGATTACTTGTAGATATAAGTATAAGGGGGCAAAATAGTTGATAGTTTTCACCTTCAGCTGTATCACACTGGATAGTCCCGATCATGTCCAGTCTTGGCAGCTAAGCAGTGTATTGCCTGGTTCGTACTTGTATGGGAGACCACATGGGAACACCAGGTGCGGTAGGAATTTTGACATTACTAGCAAATGCTTCTTTTCTCCAGCTATTCAAATTGATAACTTTTTCTTTGCGGAAGAGTAGTTTTATTTTAGACCATCTGTTAGTACCAGGTCCTGTAGGTCTTTTTACATTACCAACACATGATTTTTTTTATCTCCAACATTACAGTTTGGAAACTTTTTCAGTAGATTACTTGTAGATATAAGTATAAGTGGGCAAAATAGTTGATAGTTTTCACCTCCAGCTGTATCACACTGGATAGTCCCAATCATGTCCAGTCTTGGCAGCTAAGCAGTGTTTTGCCTGGTTAGTACTTGGATGGGAGACCAAATGGGAACACCAGGTGCAGTAGGAATTTTGACATTTCTGGAAAATGCTTCTTCTCTGTAGCTATTCAAATTGGATTTTTTTTTTCTTTGGATTAATAGTATAGAGAAATGGAAGGGGTCAAACAGACAATATATCCATGAACAAAATCTTTACCACACTGCTTAGGACCCATTCCATCTGCTTTTGGCAGCTAAACAGTGCTGTGTCTGATTAGTAGTTTTATTTGAGACCACCGGCTAGTATCAGGTCCTGTAGGTTTTTTTACATTACCAACACATTATTTTATTTAACTCCAACAATACAGTTTGCAAACTTTTTCAGTAGATTACTTGTAGATATACCTGTAAGTAGAAGAGGGCAAAACCGTTGCTAGTCTTCACCTACAGCTGTACCATACTGGCTAGGCCCAATCATGTCCAATCTTGGCAGGTAAGCAGTGATAGGCCTGGTTAGTACTTGGATGGGAGACCACGTGGGAAAACCAGGTGCTGTAGGAATTTTGACATTACTAGCAAATGCTTCTTTTCTCCAGCTATTCAAATTGATAACTTTTTCTTTATGGAGAGTAGTTTTATTTTAGACCATCTGTTAGTACCAGGTCCTGTAGGTCTTTTTACATTACCAACACATGATTTTTTTATCTCCAACAATACAGTTTGGAAACTTTTTCAGTAGATTACTTCTAGATATAAGTATAAGGGGGCAAAAAAGCTGATAGTCTTCACATACAGCTGTATCATACTGGATAGTCCCGATTGTTTTCAGTCTTGGCAGCTAAGCAGTGTTTTGCCTGGTTAGTACTTGGATGGGAGACCACATTAGAACACCAGATGCAGTAGTAATTTTGACATTTCTGGAAAATGCTTATTTTCTGCAGCTATTCAAATTGGAATTTTTTTCTTTGGATTAATAGTATAGAGAAAAGGAAGGGGTCAAACAGACACTGTATCTTTGAACAACATCTTTACCACACTGCTTAGGCCCAATTCCAGCTGTTTTTGGCAGCTAAACCGCGCTGTGCCTAGTTAGTAGTTTTATTTGAGACCACCTGCTAGTACCAGGTCCTGTAGATCTTTTTACATTACCAACACATTATTTTATTTAACTCCAACAATACAGTTTGGAAACTTTTTCAGTAGATTACTTGTAGATATACAGTAAGTAGAAGAGGGCAAAAACGTTATTAGTCTTCACCTACAGCTGTACCACACTGGCTAGGCCCAATCATGTCCAATCTTGGCAGCTAAGCAGTGTTAGGTCTGTTTAGTATTTGGATGGGAGACCACGTGGGAACACCAGGTGCTGTAAGCATTTTGACATTACTAGCAAATGCTTCTTTTCTCCAGCTATTCAAATTGATAACTTTTTCCTTGGGGAAAGTAGTTTTATTTTAGACCATCTGCTAGTGCCAGGTCCTGTAGGTCTTTTTACATTACCAACACATGATTTTTTTTTATCTCCAACAATACAGTTTGGAATCTTTTTCAGTAGATTACTTGTAGATATAAGTATAAGGGGGCAAAGAAGTTGATAGTCTTCACCTACAGCTTTATCACACTGTATAGTCCCAATCAGGTCTATTCTTGGAAGCTAAGCAGTTTTTGCCTGGTTAGTATTTGGATGGGAGACCACATGGGAACACCAGGTGCGGTAGGAATTTTGACATTACTAGCAAATGCTTCTTTTCTCCAGCTATTCAAATTGATAACTTTTTCTTTGGGGAGAGTAGTTTTATTTTAGACCATCTGCTAGCACCAGGTCCTGTAGGTCTTTTTACATTACCAACACATGATTTTTTTATCTCCAACAATACAGTTCGGAAACTTTTTCAGTAGATTACTTGTAGATATAAGTATAAGGGGGCAAAAAAGTTGACAATCCTCACCTACAGCAGTATCACTTTGGATAGTCCCGATCATGTACAGTCTTGGCAGCTAAGCAGTGTTTTGCCTGGTTAGTACTTGGATGGGAGATCACATGGGAACACCAGATGCAGTAGGAATTTTTACATTTCTGGAAAATGCTTCCTTTCTGTAGCTATTCAAATTGGATTTTTTTTCTTTGTATTAATAGTATAGAGAAAAGGAAGGGGTCAAACAGACACAGTATCTTTGAACAACATCTTTACCACACTGCTTAGGCCCAATTCCGGCTGTTTTTGGCAGCTAAACCGCGCTGGTGCCTAGTTAGTAGTTTTATTTGAGACCACCTGGTAGTACCAGGTCCTGTAGATCTTTTTACATTACCAACACATGATTTTTTTATCTCCAACAATACAGTTTGGAAATTTTTTCAGTAGATTACTTGTAGGTATAAGTATAAGGGGGCAAAATATTTGATAGTTTTCACCTCCAGCTTTATCACACTGGATAGTCACAATCATGTCCAGTCTTGGCAGCTAAGCAGTGTATTGCCTGGTTAGTACGTGCATGGGAGACCACATGGGAAAACCAGGTGCGGTAGGTATTTTGACATTACAAGCAAATGCTTCTTTTCTCCAGCTATTCAAATTGATAACGTTTTCTTTGGGAAAGAGTAGTTTTATTTGAGACCACCTGCTAGTACCAGGTCCTGTAGATCTTTTTACATTACCAACACATGATTTTTTTTATCTCCAATATTACAGTTTGGAAATTTTTTCAGTAGATTACTTGTAGATATAAGTATAAGCGGGCAAAATAGTTGTTAGTTTTCACCTCCAGCTGTATCACACTGGATAGTCCCAATCATGTCCAGTCTTGGCAGCTAAGCAGTGTTTTGCATGGTTAGTACTTGGATGGGAGACCAAATGGGAACACCATGTGCAGTAGGAATTTTGACATTTCTGGAAAATGCTTCTTCTCTGTAGCTATTCAAATTGAATGTTTTTTCTTTGGATTAAAAGTATAGAGAAAAGGAAGGGGTCAAGCAGACAATATATCCATGAACAAAATCTTTACCACACTGCTTAGGACCCATTCCATCTGCTTTTGGCAGCTAAACAGTGCTGTGTCTGATTAGTAGTTTTATTTGAGAACACCAGCTAGTACCAGGTCCTGTAGGTCTTTTTACATTACCAACACATTATTTTATTTAACTCCAACAATACAGTTTGCAAACTTTTTCAGTAGATTACTTGTAGATATACCTGTAAGTAGAAGAGGGCAAAACCGTTGCTAGTCTTCACCTAAAGCTGTACCATACTGGCTAGGCCCAATCATGTCCAATCTCAGCAGCTAAGCAGTGATAGGCCTGGTTAGTACTTGGATGGGAGACCACGTGGGAACGCCAGGTGCTGTAAGAATTTTGACATTACTAGCAAATGCTTCTTTTCTCCAGCTATTCAAATTGATAACTTTTTCTTTATGGAGAGTAGTTTTATTTCAGACCATCTGCTAGTGCCAGGTCCTGTAGGTCTTTTTACATTACCAACACATGATTTTTTTTTATCTCCAACAATACAGTTTGGAAACTTTTTCAGTAGATTACTTGTAGATATAAGTATAAGGGGGCAAAGAAGTTGATAGTTTTCACCTCCAGCTGTATCACAATGGACAGTCCCAATCATGTTCAGTCTTGGCAGCTAAGCAGTGTTTTGTCTGGTTAGTACTTGGATGGGAGACCAAATGGGAACACCAGGTGCAGTAGGAATTTTGACATTTCTGGAAAATGCTTCTTCTCTGTAGCTATTCAAATTGAATTATTTTTATTTTGGATTAATAGTATAGAGAAAAGGAAGGGGTCAAACAGACAATATATCCATGAACAAAATCTTTACCACACTGCTTAGGACCCATTCCATTTGCTTTTGGCAGCTAAACAGTGCTGTGTCTGATTAGTAGTTTTATTTGAGACCACCGGCTAGTATCAGGTCCTGTAGGTCTTTTTACATTACACGTTATTTTATTTAACTCCAACAATACAGTTTGCAAACTTTTTCAGTAGATTACTTGTAGATATACCTGTAAGTAGAAGAGGGCAAAACCGTTGCTAGTCTTCACCTATAGCTGTACCATACTGGCTAGGCCCAATCATGTCCAATCTTGGCAGCTAAGCAGTGATAGGCCTGGTTAGTACTTGGATGGGAGACCACGTGGGAAAACCAGGTGCTGTAAAAATTTTGACATTACTAGCAAATGCTTCTTTTCTAAAGCTATTCAAATGGATAACTTTTTCTTTATGGAGAGTAGTTTTATTTTAGACCATCTGTTAGTACCAGGTCCTGTAGGTCTTTTTACATTACCAACACATGATTTTTTTATCTCCAACAATACAGTTTGGAAACTCTTTCAGTAGATTACTTGTAGATATAAGTATAAGGGGGCAAAAAAGTTGATAGCCTTCACCTACAGCTGTATCATACTGAATAGTCCCGATCGTCTACAGTCTTGGCAGCTGAGCAGTGTTTTGCCTGGTTAGTACTTGGATGGGAGACCACATTAGAACACCAGATGCAGTAGTAATTTTGACATTTCTGGAAAATGCTTATTTTCTGTAGCTATTCAAATTGGATTTTTTTTTCTTTGGATTAATAGTATAGAGAAAAGGAAGGGGTCAACAGACACTGTATCTTTGAACAACATCTTTACCACACTGCTTAGGCCCAATTCCAGCTGTTTTTGCAGCTAAACCGCGCTGTGCCTAGTTAGTAGGTTTATTTGAGACCACCTGCTAGTACCAGGTCCTGTAGATCTTTTTACATTACCAACACATTATTTTATTTAACTCCAACAATACAGTTTGGAAACTTTTTCAGTAGATTACTTGTAGATATACAGTAAGTAGAAGAGGGCAAAAACGTTGGTAGTCTTCACCTACAGCTGTACCACACTGGCTAGGCCCAATCATGTCCAATCTTGGCAGCTAAGCAGTGTTTGGCTTGGTTAGTACTTGGATGGGAGACCAGGTGCTGTAAGCATTTTGACATTACTAGCAAATGCTTCTTTTCTCCAGCTATTCAAATTGATAACTTTTTCCTTTGGGAAAGTAGTTTTATTTTAGACCAACTGCTAGTGCCAGGTCCTGTAGGTCTTTTTACATTACCAACACATGATTTTTTTTTTTCTCCAACAATACAGTTTGGAAACTTTTTCTTAGTAGATTACTTTTAGATATAAGTATAAGGGGGCAAAGAAGTTGATAGTCTTCACCTACAGCTGTATCACACTGGATAGTCCCAATCAGGTCTATTCTTGGAAGCTAAGCAGTTTTTGCCTGGTTAGTATTTGGATGGGAGACCACATGGGAACACCAGGTGCGGTAGGAATTTTGACATTACTAGCAAATGCTTCTTTTCTCTAGCTATTCAAATTGATAACTTTTTCTTTGGGGAGAGTAGTTTTATTTTAGACCATCTGCTAGCACCAGGTCCTGTATGTCTTTTTGCATTACCAACACATGATTTTTTTATCTCCAACAATACAGTTTGGAAACTTTTTCAGTAGATTACTTGTAGATATATGTATAAGTGGGCAAAATAGTTGATAGTTTTTACCTACAGCTGTATCACTCTGGATAGTCTTGGCAGCTAAGCAGTGTTTTGCCTGGTTAGTACTTGGATGGGAGATCACATGGGAACACCAGATGCAGTAGGAATTTTTACATTTCTGGAAAATGCTTCTTTTCTGTAGCTATTCAAATTGGATTTTTTTTCTTTGGATTAATAGTATAGAGAAAAGGAAGGGGTCAAACAGAAACAGTATCTTTGAACAACATCTTTACCACACTGCTTAGGCCCAATTCCAGGTGTTTTTGGCAGCTAAACCGCGCTGGTGCCTAGTTAGTAGTTTTATTTGAGACCACCTGCTAGTACCAGGTCCTGTAGATCTTTTTACATTACCAACACATGATTTTTTTATCTCCAACAATACAGTTTGTAAACTTTTTCAGTAGATTACTTGTAGGTATAAGTATAAGGGGGCAAAATAGTTGATAGTTTTCACCTCTAGCTGAATCACACTGGATAGTACCAATCATGTCCAGTCTTGGCAGCTAAGCAGTGTATTGCCTGGTTAGTACTTGGATGGGAGACCACATGGGAAAACTAGGTGTGGTCGGAATTTTGACATTACTAGCAAATGCTTCTTTTCTCCAGTTATTCAAATTGATAACTTTTTCTTTGGGGAAGAGTAGTTTTATTTTAGACCATCTGTTAGTACCAGGTCCTGTAGGTCTTTTTACATTACCAACACATGAATTTTTTTATCTCAAATATTACAGTTTGGAAACTTTTTCAGTAGATTACTTGTAGATATAAGTATAAGCGGGCAAAATTGTTGATAGTTTTCACCTCTAGCTGTATCACACTGGATAGTCCCAATCATGTCGAGTCTTGGCAGCTAAGCAGTGTTTTGCCTGGTTAGTACTTGGATGGGAGACCACATTAGAACACCAGATGCAGTAGTAATTTTGAAATTTCTGGAAAATGCTTCTTTTCTGTAGCTATTCAAATTGGATTTTTTTTTCTTTGGATTAATAGTATAGAGAAAAGGAAGGGGTCAAACAGACACTGTATCTTTGAACAACATCTTTACCACACTGCTTAGGCCCAATTCCAGCTGTTTTTGGCAGCTAAACCGTGCTGTGCCTAGTTAGTAGGTTTATTTGAGACCACCTGCTAGTATCAGGTCCTGTAGATCTTTTTACATTACCAACACATTATTTTATTTAACTCCAACAATACAGTTTGCAAACTTTTTCAGTAGATTACTTGTAGATATACAGTAAGTAGAAGAGGGCAAAAACGTTGGTAGCCTTCACCTACAGCTGTACAACACTGGCTAGGCCCAATCATGTCCTATCTTGGCAGCTAAGCAGTGTTAGGCCTGGTTAGTACTTGGATGGGAGACCACGTGGGAACACCAGGTGCTGTAAGCATTTTGACATTACTAGCAAATGCTTCTTTTCTCCAGCTATTCAAATTGATAACTTTTTCCTTGGGGAAAGTAGTTTTATTTTAGACCATCTGCTAGTGCCAGGTCCTGTAGGTCTTTTTACATTACCAACACATGATTTTTTTTTATCTCCAACAATACAGTTTGGAAACTTTTTCAGTAGATTACTTGTAGATATAAGTATAAGGGGGCAAAGAAGTTGATAGTCTTCACCTACAGCTGTATCACACTGGATAGTCCCATACAGGTCTATTCTTGGAAGCTATACAGTTTTTGCCTGGTTAGTATTTGGATGGGAGACCACATGGGAACACCAGGTGCGGTAGGAATTTTGACATTACTAGCAAATGCTTCTTTTCTCTAGCTATTCAAATTGATAACTTTTTCTTTGTGGAGAGTAGTTTGATTTTAGACCATCTGCTAGCACCAGGTCCTGTAGGTCTTTTTACATTACCAACACATGATTTTTTTATCTCCAACAATACAGTTTGGAAACTTTTTCAGTAGATTACTTGTAGATATATGTATAAGCTGGCAAAATAGTTGACAGTTTACACCTACAGCAGTATCACACTGGATAGTCCCGATCATGTACAGTATTGGCAGCTAAGCAGTGTTTTGCCTGGTTATTACTTGGATGGGAGACAACATTGGAACACCAGATGCAGTAGGAATTTTTACATTTCTGGAAAATGCTTCTTTTCTGTAGCTATTCAAATTGGATTTTTTTTCTTTGGATTAATAGTATAGAGAAAAGGAAGGGGTCAAACAGACACAGTATCTTTGAACAACATCTTTACCACACTGCTTAGGCCCAATTCCGGCTGTTTTTGGCAGCTAAACCGCGCTGTGCCTAGTTAGTAGGTTTATTTGAGACCACCTGCTAGTATCAGGTCCTGTAGATCTTTTTACATTACCAACACATTATTTTATTTAACTCCAACAATACAGTTTGCAAACTTTTTCAGTAGATTACTTGTAGATATACAGTAAGTAGAAGAGGGCAAAAACGTTGGTAGTCTTCACCTACAGCTGTACAACACTGGCTAGGCCCAATCATGTCCTATCTTGGCAGCTAAGCAGTGTTAGGCCTGGTTAGTACTTGGATGGGAGACCACGTGGGAACACCAGGTGCTGTAAGCATTTTGACATTACTAGCAAATGCTTCTTTTCTCCAGCTATTCAAATTGATAACTTTTTCCTTGGGGAAAGTAGTTTTATTTTAGACCATCTGCTAGTGCCAGGTCCTGTAGGTCTTTTTACATTACCAACACATGATTTTTTTTTTATCTCCAACAATACAGTTTGGAAACTTTTTCAGTAGATTACTTGTAGATATAAGTATAAGGGGGCAAAGAAGTTGATAGTCTTCACCTACAGCTGTATCACACTGGATAGTCCCAATCAGGTCTATTCTTGGAAGCTATACAGTTTTTGCCTGGTTAGTATTTGGATGGGAGACCACATGGGAACACCAGGTGCGGTAGGAATTTTGACATTACTAGCAAATGCTTCTTTTCTCTAGCTATTCAAATTGATAACTTTTTCTTTGTGGAGAGTAGTTTTATTTTAGACCATCTGCTAGCACCAGGTCCTGTAGGTCTTTTTACATTACCAACACATGATTTTTTTATCTCCAACAATACAGTTTGGAAACTTTTTCAGTAGATTACTTGTAGATATATGTATAAGCGGGCAAAATAGTTGACAGTTTACACCTACAGCTGTATCACACTGGATAGTCCCGATCATGTACAGTCTTGGCAGCTAAGCAGTGTTTTGCCTGGTTATTACTTGGATGGGAGATCACATGGGAACACCAGATGCAGTAGGAATTTTTACATTTCTGGAAAATGCTTCTTTTCTGTAGCTATTCAAATTTGATTTTTTTTCTTTGGATTAATAGTATAGAGAAAAGGAAGGGGTCAAACAGACACAGTATCTTTGAACAACATCTTTACCACACTGCTTAGGCCCAATTCCGGCTGTTTTTGGCAGCTAAACCGCGCTGGTGCCTAGTTAGTAGTTTTATTTGAGATCACCTGCTAGTACCAGGTCCTGTTGATCTTTTTACATTACCAACACATGATTTTTTTTATCTCCAATATTACAGTTTGGAAACTTTTTCAGTAGATTACTTGTATATATAAGTATAAGTGGGCAAAATAGTTTATAGTTTTCACCTCCAGCTGTATCACACTGGATAGTCCCAAGCATGTCCAGTCTTGGCAGCTAAGCAGTGTTTTGCATGGTTAGTACTTGGATGGGAGACCAAATGGGAACTCCAGGTGCAGTAGGAATTTTGACATTTCTGGAAAATGCTTCTTCTCTGTAGCTATTCAAATTGGATTTTTTTTCTTTGGATTAATAGTATAGAGAAAAGGAAGGGGTCAAACAGACAATATATTCATGAACAAAATCTTTACCACACTGCTTAGGACCCATTCCATCTGCTTTTGGCAGCTAAACAGTGCTGTGTCTGATTAGTAGTTTTATTTGAGACCACCGGCTAGTATCAGGTCCTGTAGGTCTTTTTACATTACCAACACATTATTTTATTTAACTCCAACAATACAGTTTGCAAACTATTTCAGTAGATTACTTGTAGATATACCTGTAAGTAGAAGAGGGCAAAACCGTTGCTAGTCTTCACCCACAGCTGTACTATACTGGCTAGGCCCAATTATGTCCAATCTTGGCAGCTAAGCAGTGATAGGCCTGGTTAGTACTTGGATGGGAGACCATGTGGGAAAACCAGGTGCTGTAAGAATTTTGACATTACTAGCAAATGCTTCTTTTCTCCAGCTATTCAAATTGATAACTTTTTCTTTATGGAGAGTAGTTTTATTTTAGACCATCTGTTAGTACCAGGTCCTGTAGATCTTTTTACATTACCAACACATGATTTTTTTATCTCCAACAATTCAGTTTGGAAATTTTTTCAGTAGATTACTTGTAGATATAAGTATAAGGGGGCAAAATAGTTGATAGTTTTCACCTCCAGCTGTATCACACTGGATAGTCCCGATCATGTCCAGTCTTGGCAGCTAAGCAGTGTATTGCCTGGTTCGTACTTGTATGGGAGACCACATGGGAACACCAGGTGCGGTAGGAATTTTGACATTACTAGCAAATGCTTCTTTTCTCCAGCTATTCAAATTGATAACTTTTTCTTTGCGGAAGAGTAGTTTTATTTTAGACCATCTGTTAGTACCAGGTCCTGTAGGTCTTTTTACATTACCAACACATGATTTTTTTTATCTCCAACATTACAGTTTGGAAACTTTTTCAGTAGATTACTTGTAGATATAAGTATAAGTGGGCAAAATAGTTGATAGTTTTCACCTCCAGCTGTATCACACTGGATAGTCCCAATCATGTCCAGTCTTGGCAGCTAAGCAGTGTTTTGCCTGGTTAGTACTTGGATGGGAGACCAAATGGGAACACCAGGTGCAGTAGGAATTTTGACATTTCTGGAAAATGCTTCTTCTCTGTAGCTATTCAAATTGGATTTTTTTTTTCTTTGGATTAATAGTATAGAGAAATGGAAGGGGTCAAACAGACAATATATCCATGAACAAAATCTTTACCACACTGCTTAGGACCCATTCCATCTGCTTTTGGCAGCTAAACAGTGCTGTGTCTGATTAGTAGTTTTATTTGAGACCACCGGCTAGTATCAGGTCCTGTAGGTTTTTTTACATTACCAACACATTATTTTATTTAACTCCAACAATACAGTTTGCAAACTTTTTCAGTAGATTACTTGTAGATATACCTGTAAGTAGAAGAGGGCAAAACCGTTGCTAGTCTTCACCTACAGCTGTACCATACTGGCTAGGCCCAATCATGTCCAATCTTGGCAGGTAAGCAGTGATAGGCCTGGTTAGTACTTGGATGGGAGACCACGTGGGAAAACCAGGTGCTGTAGGAATTTTGACATTACTAGCAAATGCTTCTTTTCTCCAGCTATTCAAATTGATAACTTTTTCTTTATGGAGAGTAGTTTTATTTTAGACCATCTGTTAGTACCAGGTCCTGTAGGTCTTTTTACATTACCAACACATGATTTTTTTATCTCCAACAATACAGTTTGGAAACTTTTTCAGTAGATTACTTCTAGATATAAGTATAAGGGGGCAAAAAAGCTGATAGTCTTCACATACAGCTGTATCATACTGGATAGTCCCGATTGTTTTCAGTCTTGGCAGCTAAGCAGTGTTTTGCCTGGTTAGTACTTGGATGGGAGACCACATTAGAACACCAGATGCAGTAGTAATTTTGACATTTCTGGAAAATGCTTATTTTCTGCAGCTATTCAAATTGGAATTTTTTTCTTTGGATTAATAGTATAGAGAAAAGGAAGGGGTCAAACAGACACTGTATCTTTGAACAACATCTTTACCACACTGCTTAGGCCCAATTCCAGCTGTTTTTGGCAGCTAAACCGCGCTGTGCCTAGTTAGTAGTTTTATTTGAGACCACCTGCTAGTACCAGGTCCTGTAGATCTTTTTACATTACCAACACATTATTTTATTTAACTCCAACAATACAGTTTGGAAACTTTTTCAGTAGATTACTTGTAGATATACAGTAAGTAGAAGAGGGCAAAAACGTTATTAGTCTTCACCTACAGCTGTACCACACTGGCTAGGCCCAATCATGTCCAATCTTGGCAGCTAAGCAGTGTTAGGTCTGTTTAGTATTTGGATGGGAGACCACGTGGGAACACCAGGTGCTGTAAGCATTTTGACATTACTAGCAAATGCTTCTTTTCTCCAGCTATTCAAATTGATAACTTTTTCCTTGGGGAAAGTAGTTTTATTTTAGACCATCTGCTAGTGCCAGGTCCTGTAGGTCTTTTTACATTACCAACACATGATTTTTTTTTATCTCCAACAATACAGTTTGGAATCTTTTTCAGTAGATTACTTGTAGATATAAGTATAAGGGGGCAAAGAAGTTGATAGTCTTCACCTACAGCTTTATCACACTGTATAGTCCCAATCAGGTCTATTCTTGGAAGCTAAGCAGTTTTTGCCTGGTTAGTATTTGGATGGGAGACCACATGGGAACACCAGGTGCGGTAGGAATTTTGACATTACTAGCAAATGCTTCTTTTCTCCAGCTATTCAAATTGATAACTTTTTCTTTGGGGAGAGTAGTTTTATTTTAGACCATCTGCTAGCACCAGGTCCTGTAGGTCTTTTTACATTACCAACACATGATTTTTTTATCTCCAACAATACAGTTCGGAAACTTTTTCAGTAGATTACTTGTAGATATAAGTATAAGGGGGCAAAAAAGTTGACAATCCTCACCTACAGCAGTATCACTTTGGATAGTCCCGATCATGTACAGTCTTGGCAGCTAAGCAGTGTTTTGCCTGGTTAGTACTTGGATGGGAGATCACATGGGAACACCAGATGCAGTAGGAATTTTTACATTTCTGGAAAATGCTTCCTTTCTGTAGCTATTCAAATTGGATTTTTTTTCTTTGTATTAATAGTATAGAGAAAAGGAAGGGGTCAAACAGACACAGTATCTTTGAACAACATCTTTACCACACTGCTTAGGCCCAATTCCGGCTGTTTTTGGCAGCTAAACCGCGCTGGTGCCTAGTTAGTAGTTTTATTTGAGACCACCTGCTAGTACCAGGTCCTGTAGATCTTTTTACATTACCAACACATGATTTTTTTATCTCCAATATTACAGTTTGGAAACTTTTTCAGTAGATTACTTGTAGATTTAAGTATAAGTGGGCAAAATAGTTGATAGTTTTCACCTCCAGCTGGATCACACTGGATAGTCCCAATCATGTCCTGTCTTGGCAGCTAAGCAGTGTTTTGCCTGGTTAGTACTTGGATGGGAGACCAAATGGGAACACCAGGTGCAGTAGGAATTTTGACATTTCTGGAAAATGCTTCTTCTCTGTAGCTATTCAAATTGGATTTTTTTTCTTTGGATTAATAGTATAGAGAAAAGGAAGGGGTCAAACAGACAATATATCCATGAACAAAATCTTTACCACACTGCTTAGGACCCATTCCATCTGCTTTTGGCAGCTAAACAGTGCTGTGTCTGATTAGTAGTTTTATTTGAGACAACCGGCTAGTATCAGGTCCTGTAGGTCTTTTTACATTACCAACACATTATTTTATTTAACTCCAACAATACAGTTTGCAAACTTTTTCAGTAGATTACTTGAAGATATACCTGTAAGTAGAAGAGGGCAAAACCGTTGTTAGTCTTCACCTAAAGCTGTACCATACTGGCTAGGCTCAATCATGTCCAATCTCCGCAGCTAAGCAGTGATAGGCCTGGTTAGTACTTGGATGGGAGACCACATGTAAAAGCCAGGTGCTGTAAGCATTTTGACATTACTAGCAAATGCTTCTTTTCTCCAGCTATTCAAATTGATAACTTTTTCTTTATGGAGAGTAGTTTTATTTTAGACCATCTGTTAGTACCAGGTCCTGTAGGTCTTTTTACATTACCAACACATGATTTTTTTTATCTCCAATAATACAGTTTGGAAACTTTTTCAGTAGATTACTTGTGGATATAAGTATAAGTGGGCAAAATAGTTGATAGTGTTCACCTCCAGCTGTATCACACTGGATAGTCCAAATCATGTCCAGTCTTGGCAGCTAAGCAGTGTTTTGCCTGGTTAGTACTTGGATGGGAGACCAAATGGGAACACCAGGTGCAGTAGGAATTTTGACATTTCTGGAAAATGCTTCTTCTCTGTAGCTATTCAAATTGGATTTTTTTTCTTTGGATTAATAGTATAGAGAAAAGGAAGGGGTCAAACAGACAATATATCCATGAACAAAATCTTTACCACACTGCTTAGGACCCATTCCATCTGCTTTTGGCAGCTAAACAGTGCTGTGTCTGATTAGTAGTTTTATTTGAGACCACCGGCTAGTATCAGGTCCTGTAGGTCTTTTTACATTACCAACACATTATTTTATTTAACTCCAACAATACAGTTTGCAAACTTTTTCAGTAGATTACTTGTAGATATAAGTATAAGGGGGCAAAATAGTTGATAGTCTTCACATACAGCTGTATCATACTGGATAGTCCCGATCATGTACAGTCTTGGCAGCTAAGCAGTGTTTTGCCTGGTTAGTACTTGGATAGGAGATCACATGGGAACACCAGATGCAGTAGGAATTTTTACATTTCTGGAAAATGCTTCTTTTCTGTAGCTATTCAAATTGGATTTTTTTTCTTTGGATTAATAGTATAGAGAAAAGGAAGGGGTCAAACAGACACAGTATCTTTGAACAACATCTTTACCACACTGCTTAGGCCCAATTCCAGCTGTTTTTGGCAGCTAAATCGCGCTGGTGCCTAGTTAGTAGTTTTATTTGAGACCACCTGCTAGTACCAGGTCCTGTAGATCTTTTTACATTAGCAACACATGATTTTTTTATCTCCAACAATACAGTATCGAAATTTTTTCAGTAGATTACTTGTAGATATAAGTATAAGGGGGCAAAATAGTTAATAGTTTTCACCTCCAGCTGTATCACACTGGATAGTCCCAATCATGTCCAGTCATTGCAGCTAAGCAGTGTATTGCCTGGTTAGTACTTGGATGGCAGACAACATGGGAACACCAGGTGCTGTAGGAATTTTGACATTACTAGCAAATGCTTCTTTTCTCCAGCTATTCAAATTTATAACTTTTTCTTTATGGAGAGTAGTTTTATTTTAGACCATCTGTTAATACCAGGTCCTGTAGGTCTTTTTACATTACCAACACATTATTTTATTTATCTCCAATATTACAGTTTGGAAACTTTTTCAGTAGATTACTTGTATATATAAGTATAAGCGGGCAAAATAGTTGACAGTTTTCACCTCCAGCTGTATCACACTGGATAGTCCCAATCATGTCCAGTCATTGCAGCTAAGCAGTGTATTGCCTGGTTAGTACTTGGATGGGAGACAACATGGGAACACCAGGTGCTGTAGGAATTTTGACATTACTAGCAAATGCTTCTTTTCTCCAGCTATTCAAATTTATAACTTTTTCTTTATGGAGAGTAGTTTTATTTTAGACCATCTGTTAATACCAGGTCCTGTAGGTCTTTTTACATTACCAACACATTATTTTATTTATCTCCAATATTACAGTTTGGAAACTTTTTCAGTAGATTACTTGTATATATAAGTATAAGCGGGCAAAATAGTTGACAGTTTTCACCTCCAGCTGTAACACACTGGATAGTCCCAATCATGTCCAGTCTTGGCAGCTAAGCAGTGTTTTGCCTGGTTAGTACTTGGATGGGAGACCACATTAGAACACCAGATGCAGTAGTAATTTTGACATTTCTGGAAAATGCTTATTTTCTGCAGCTATTCAAATTGGAATTTTTTTTCTTTGGATTAATAGTATAGAGAAAAGGAAGGGGTCAAACAGACACTGTATCTTTGAACAACATCTTTACCACACTGCTTAGGCCCAATTCCAGCTGTTTTTGGCAGCTAAACCGCGCTGTGCCTAGTTAGTAGTTTTATTTGAGACCACCTGCTAGTACCAGGTCCTGTAGATCTTTTTACATTACCAACACATTATTTTATTTAACTCCAACAATACAGTTTGCAAACTTTTTCAGTAGATTACTTGTAGATATACCTGTAAGTAGAAGAGGGCAAAACCGTTGCTAGTCTTCACCTACAGCTGTACCATACTGGCTAGGCCCAATCATGTTCAATCTTGGCAGCTAAGCAGTGATAGGCCTGATTAGTACTTGGATGGGAGACCACGTGCGAAAACCAGGTGCTGTAAGAATTTTGACATTACTAGCAAATGCTTCTTTTCTAAAGCTATTCAAATTGATAACTTTTTCTTTATGGAGAGTAGTTTTATTTTAGACCATCTGTTAGTACTAGGTCCTGTAGGTCTTTTTACATTACCAACACATGATTTTTTTATCTCCAACAATACAGTTTGGAAACTCTTTCAGTAGTTTACTTGTAGATATAAGTATAAGGGGGCAAAAAAGCTGATAGTCTTCACCTACAGCTGTATCATACTGGATAGTCCCGATTGTGTACAGTCTTGGCAGCTAAGCAGTGTTTTGCCTGGTTAGTACTTGGATGGGAGACCACATTAGAACACCAGATGCAGTAGTAATTTTGACATTTCTGGAAAATGCTTATTTTCTGCAGCTATTCAAATTGGAATTTTTTTTCTTTGGATTAATAGTATAGAGAAAAGGAAGGGGTCAAACAGACACTGTATCTTTGAACAACATCTTTACCACACTGCTTAGGCCCAATTCCAGCTGTTTTTGGCAGCTAAACCGCGCTGTGCCTAGTTAGTAGTTTTATTTGAGACCACCTGCTAGTACCAGGTCCTGTAGATCTTTTTACATTACCAACACATTATTTTATTTATCTCCAATATTACAGTTTGGAAACTTTTTCAGTAAATTACTTGTAGATATAAGTATAAGCAGGCAAAATAGTTGACAGTTTTCACCTCCAGCTGTATCACACTGGATAGTCCCAATCATGTCCAGTCTTGGCAGCTAAGCAGTGTTTTGCCTGGTTAGTACTTGGATGGGAGACCACATTAGAACACCAGATGCAGTAGTAATTTTGAAATTTCTGGAAAATGCTTATTTTCTGCAGCTATTCAAATTGGAATTTTTTTTCTTTGGATTAATAGTATAGAGAAAATGTAGACAGAAAGATTGTGAATTTGAAACAACAGCGCTCAAGGTGACAATATGTAAAAAATGAACAATACTTATGCTCATATAGGTACTGGATTAACTGGTTTCACAGGGTATAGTACCTAGTAGTAACGTGATCTGGTTCTCCCCTAATAATGAAACAGGGGAGACACAATACAACAAAAGATAGTGCAGATCAATTGGATAAAAGATATTTAATACAATAATTGCACTTACAATAAAGTGACTTTGGTAAAAGCACAAGACAAGTGATCCTTTTGGGGCAAAACAGCAGACAGATGGATAAGAGTCCTCAGGTCCTGGGTTCCCTGCTTCCGGAAACAGACAGCCACAGTCCTTTGGGTCCACAACGCACAGCCCTTCACGATCCACTTAGTCCAGAATAAAACGAAGTAGCACGCTAGACGCGTTTCGGAACAATGTCCTTCATCAGCAGCGTGCTGAAATAATGTCCAAGTCCAAGTATATATACCTATATACAGCTGTACACAATCGCCGCTAATCGGCGTGTGATTTCCGACTTCCGGGTGAAAACCCCACCCATTGCAGAGGTTCTTTTCTGGATTGCTTCAACACGATTGTGTGTGAAGAAATAGAAAAAATCACAAAAAGAAGCAAAAAAAGTAAATTGAACCTTACCAAAAAAGAATCAGAGGCTTTAAAAGATCTTAAAGATGATAAAAACTTAATTGTAAAGCCAGCTGACAAGGGGGGGGGGGTGTTGTATTGATGAATAAAAATGCCTACTTGGCAGAAATCCACAAACAGTTAGACCAGGGGGATACGTATAAAAAACTAAGGGGAGACCCTACCTCGAAAATTCAAAAGGCCCTAGTGGATCGTGAAGGGCTGTGCGTTGTGGACCCAAAGGACTGTGGCTGTCTGTTTCCGGAAGCAGGGAACCCAGGACCTGAGGACTCTTATCCATCTGTCTGCTGTTTTGCCCCAAAAGGATCACTTGTCTTGTGCTTTTACCAAAGTCACTTTATTGTAAGTGCAATTATTGTATTAAATATCTTTTATCCAATTGATCTGCACTATCTTTTGTTGTATTGTGTCTCCCCTGTTTCATTATTAGGGGAGAACTAGATCACGTTACTACTAGGTACTATACCCTGTGAAACCAGTTAATCCAGTACCTATATGAGCATAAGTATTGTTCATTTTTTACATATTGTCACCTTGAGCGCTGTTGTTTCAAATTCATAATCTTTCTGTCTACATTGTCCTATTGTCAGTAGTTACGGGTGTTATTCTACTGTGTGAATTTGTTGATAGCTGCACGAGGTACTTTATTGCGCACCGTTTGGTTGATACTCTTTTGTATTCAGTATAGAGAAAAGGAAGGGGTCAAACAGACACTGTATCTTTGAACAACATCTTTACCACACTGCTTAGGCCCAATTCCAGCTGTTTTTGGCAGCTAAACCGCGCTGTGCCTAGTTAGTAGTTTTATTTGAGACCACCTGCTAGTACCAGGTCCTGTAGATCTTTTTACATTACCAACACATTATTTTATTTATCTCCAATATTACAGTTTGGAAACTTTTTCAGTAGATTACTTGTAGATATAAGTATAAGCGGGCAAAATCGTCGACAGTTTTCACCTCCAGCTGTATCACACTGGATAGTCCCAATCTTGGCAGCTAAGCAGTGTTTTGCCTGGTTAGTACTTGGATGGGAGACCACATTAGAACACCAGATGCAGTAGTAATTTCGACATTTCTGGAAAATGCTTATTTTCTGCAGCTATTCAAATTGGATTTTTTTTTCTTTGGATTAATAGTATAGAGAAAAGGAAGGGGTCAAACAGACACTGTATCTTTGAACAACATCTTTACCACACTGCTTAGGCCCAATTCCAGCTGTTTTTGGCAGCTAAACCGCGCTGTGCCTAGTTAGTAGTTTTATTTGAGACCACCTGCTAGTACCAGGTCCTGTAGATCTTTTTACATTACCAACACATTATTTTATTTAACTCCAACAATACAGTTTGGAAGCTTTTTCAGTAGATTACTTGTAGATATACAGTAAGTAGAAGAGGGCAAAAACGTTGTTAGTCTTCACCTACAACTGTACCACACTGGCTAGGCCCAATCATGTCCTATCTTGGCAGCTAAGCAGTGATAGGCCTGGTTAGTACTTGGATGGGAGACCACGTGGGAACACCAGGTGCTGTAAGCATTTTGACATTACTAGCAAATGCTTCTTTTCTCCAGCTATTCAAATTGATAACTTTTTCCTTGGGGAAAGTAGTTTTATTTTAGACCATCTGCTAGTGCCAGGTCCTGTAGGTCTTTTTGCATTACCAACACATGATTTTTTTTATTTCCAACAATACAGTTTGGAAACTTTTTCAGTAGATTACTCGTAGATATAAGTATAAGGGGGCAAAGAAGTTGATAGTCTTCACCTACAGCTGTATCACACTGGATAGTCCCAATCAGGTCTATTCTTGGAAGCTATACAGTTTTTGCCTGGTTAGTATTTGGATGGGAGACCACATGGGAACACCAGGTGCGGTAGGAATTTTGACATTACTAGCAAATGCTTCTTTTCTCTAGCTATTCAAATTGATAACTTTTTCTTTGTGGAGAGTAGTTTTATTTTAGACCATCTGCTAGCACCAGGTCCTGTAGGTCTTTTTACATTACCAACACATGATTTTTTTATCTCCAACAGTACAGTTTGGAAACTTTTTCAGTAGATTACTTGTAGATATATGTATAAGTGGGCAAAATAGTTGATAGTTTTCACCTACAGCTGTATCACTATGGATAGTCCCGATCATATACATTCTTGGCAGCTAAGCAGTGTTTTGCCTGGTTAGTGCTTGGATGGGAGATCACATGGGAACACCAGATGCAGTAGGAATTTTTACATTTCTGGAAAATGCTTCTTTTCTGTAGCTATTCAAATTGGATTTTTTTTTCTTTGGATTAATAGTATAGAGAAAAGGAAGGGGTCAAACAGACAATATATCCATGAACAAAATCTTTACCACACTGCTTAGGACCCATTCCATCTGCTTTTGGCAGCTAAACAGTGCTGTGTCTGATTAGTAGTTTTATTTGAGACCACCAGCTAGTATCAGGTCCTGTAGGTCTTTTTACATTACCAACACATTATTTTATTTAACTCCAACAATACAGTTTGCAAACTTTTTCAGTAGATTACTTGTAGATATACCTGTAAGTAGAAGAGGGCAAAACCGTTGCTCGTCTTCACCTACAGCTGTACCATACTGTCTAGGCCCAATCATGTCCAATCTTGGCAGCTAAGCAGTGATAGGCCTGGTTAGTACTTGGATGGGAGACCACGTGGGAAAACCAGGTGCTGTAAGAATTTTGACATTACTAGCAAATGCTTCTTTTCTCCAGCTATTCAAATTGATAACTTTTTCTTTATGGAGAGTAGTTTTATTTTAGACCATCTGTTAGTACCAGGTTCTGTAGGTCTTTTTACCTTACCAACACATGATTTTTTTATCTCCAAAAATACAGTTTGGAAACTTTTTCAGTAGATTACTTGTAGATATAAGTATAAGCGGGCAAAATAGTTGATAGTTTTCACCTCCAGCTGTATCACAATGGATAGTCCCAATCATGTCCAGTCTTGGCAGCTAAGCAGTGTTTTGCCTGGTTAGTACTTGGATGGGAGACCAAATGGGAACACCAGGTGCAGTAGGAATTTTGACATTTCTAGAAAATGCTTCTTCTCTGTAGCTATTCAAATTGGATTTTTTTTCTTTGGATTAATAGTATAGAGAAAAGGAAGGGGTCAAACAGACACTGTATCTTTGAACAACATCTTTACCACACTGCTTAGGCCCAATTCCAGCTGTTTTTGGCAGCTAAACCGCGCTGTGCCTAGTTAGTAGTTTTATTTGAGACCACCTGCTAGTACCAGGTCCTGTAGATCTTTTTACATTACCAACACATTATTTTATTTAACTCCAACAATACAGTTTGGAAACTTTTTCAGTAGATTACTTGTAGATATACAGTAAGTAGAAGAGGGCAAAAACGTTGTTAGTCTTCACCTACAGCTGTACCACACTGGTTAGGCCCAATCATGTCCAATATTGGCAGCTAAGCAGTGTTAGGCCTGGTTAGTACTTGGATGGGAGACCACGTGGGAACACCAGGTGCTGTAAGCATTTTGACATTACTAGCAAATGATTCTTTTCTCCAGCTATTCAAATTGATAACTTTTTCATTGGGGAAAGTAGTTTTATTTTAGACCATCTGCTAGTGGCAGGTCCTGTAGGTCTTTTTACATTACCAACACATGATTTTTTTTATCTCCAACAATACAGTTTGGAAACTTTTTCAGTAGATTACTTGTAGATATAAGTATAAGGGGGCAAAGAAGTTGTTAGTCTTCACCTACAGCTGTATCACACTGGATACTCCCAATCAGGTCTATTCTTGGAAGCTAAGCAGTTTTTGCCTGGTTAGTATTTGGATGGGAGACCACATGGGAACACCAGATGCAGTAGGAATTTTTACATTTCTGGAAAATGCTTCTTTTCTGTAGCTATTCAAATTGGATTTTTTTTTCTTTGGATTAATAGTATAGAGAAAAGGAAGGGGTCAAACAGACACAGTATCTTTGAACAACATCTTTACCACACTGCTTAGGCCCAATTCCAGCTGTTTTTGGCAGCTAAACCACGCTGGTGCCTAGTTAGTAGTTTTATTTGAGACCATCTGCTAGTACCAGGTCCTGTAGATCTTTTTACATTACCAACACATGATTTTTTTATCTCCAACAACACAGTTTGGAATTTTTTTCAGTAGATTACTTGTAGGTATAAGTATAAGGGGGCAAAATAGTTGATAGTTTTCACCTCCAGCTTTATCGCACTGGAAAATCAAAATCATGTCCAGTCATGGCAGCTAAGCAGTGTATTGCCTGGTTAGTACTTGGATGGGAGACCACATGGGAAAACCAGGTGCGGTAGGAATTTTGACATTACTATCAAATGCTTCTTTTCTCCAGCTATTCAAATTGATAACGTTTTCTTTGGGAAAGAGTAGTTTTATTTGAGACCACCTGCTAGTACCAGGTCCTGTAGATCTTTTTACATTACCAACACATTATTTTATTTATCTCCAATATTACAGTTTGGAATCTTTTTCAGTAGATTACTTGTAGATATAAGTATAAGCGGGCAAAATAGTTGACAGTTTTCACCTCCAGCAGTATCACACTGCATAGTCCCAATCATGTCCAGTCTTGGCAGCTAAGCAGTGTTTTGCCTGGTTAGTACTTGGATGGGAGACCACATTAGAACACCAGATGCAGTAGTAATTTTGACATTTCTGGAAAATGCTTATTTTCTGCAGCTATTCAAATTGGAATTTTTTTTCTTTGGATTAATAGTATAGAGAAAAGGAAGGGGTCAAACAGACACTGTATCTTTGAACAACATCTTTACCACACTGCTTAGGCCCAATTCCAGCTGTTTTTGGCAGCTAAACCGCGCTGTGCCTAGTTAGTAGTTTTATTTGAGACCACCTGCTAGTACCAGGTCCTGTAGATCTTTTTACATTACAAACACATTATTTTATTTAACTCCAACAATACAGTTTGCAAACTTTTTCAGTAGATTACTTGTAGATATACCTGTAAGTAGAAGAGGGCAAAACCGTTGCTAGTCTTCACCTACAGCTGTACCATACTGGCTAGGCCCAATCATGTCCAATCTTGGCAGCTAAGCAGTGATAGGCCTGATTAGTACTTGGATGGGAGACCACGTGGGAAAACCAGGTGCTGTAAGAATTTTGACATTACTAGCAAATGCTTCTTTTCTAAAGCTATTCAAATTGATAACTTTTTCTTTATGGAGAGTAGTTTTATTTTAGACCATCTGTTAGTACCAGGTCCTGTAGGTCTTTTTACATTACCAACACATGATTTTTTTATCTCCAACAATACAGTTTGGAAACTCTTTCAGTAGTTTACTTGTAGATATAAGTATAAGGGGGCAAAAAAGCTGGTAGTTTTCACCTACAGATGTATCATACTGGATAGTCCCGATTGTGTACAGTCTTGGCAGCTAAGCAGTGTTTTGCCTGGTTAGTACTTGGATGGGAGACCACATTAGAACACCAGATGCAGTAGTAATTTTGACATTTCTGGAAAATGCTTTTTTTCTGCAGCTATTCAAATTGGAATTTTTTTTCTTTGGATTAATAGTATAGAGAAAAGGAAGGGGTCAAACAGACACTGTATCTTTGAACAACATCTTTACCACACTGCTTAGGCCCAATTCCAGCTGTTTTTGGCAGCTAAACCGCGCTGTGCCTAGTTAGTAGTTTTATTTGAGACCACCTGCTAGTACCAGGTCCTGTAGATCTTTTTACATTACCAACACATTATTTTATTTATCTCCAATATTACAGTTTGGAAACTTTTTCAGTAGATTACTTGTAGATATAAGTATAAGCGGGCAAAATAGTTGACAGTTTTCACCTCCAGCTGTATCACACTGGATAGTCCCAATCTTGTCCAGTCTTGGCAGCTAAGCAGTGTTTTGCTTTGTTAGTACTTGGATGGGAGACCACATTAGAACACCAGATGCAGTAGTAATTTCGACATTTCTGGAAAATGCTTATTTTCTGCAGCTATTCAAATTGGAATTTTTTTTCTTTGGATTAATAGTATAGAGAAAAGGAAGGGGTCAAACAGACACTGTATCTTTGAACAACATCTTTACCACACTGCTTAGGCCCAATTCCAGCTGTTTTTGGCAGCTAAACCGCGCTGTGCCTAGTTAGTAGTTTTATTTGAGACCACCTGCTAGTACCAGGTCCTGTAGATCTTTTTACATTACCAACACATTATTTTATTTAACTCCAACAATACAGTTTGGAAGCTTTTTCAGTAGATTACTTGTAGATATACAGTAAGTAGAAGAGGGCAAAAACGTTGTTAGTCTTCACCTACAGCTGTACCACACTGGCTATGCCCAATCATGTCCAATCTTGGCAGCTAAGCAGTGTTAGGCCTGGTTAGTATTTGGATGGGAGACCACGTGGGAACACCAGGTGCTGTAAGCATTTTGACATTACTTGCAAATGCTTCTTTTCTCCAGCTATTCAAATTGATAACTTTTTCCTTGGGGAAAGTAGTTTTATTTTAGACCATCTGCTAGCGCCAGGTCCTGTAGGTCTTTTTACATTACCAACACATGATTTTTTTTTATCTCCAACAATACAGTTTGGAAACTTTTTCAGTAGATTACTTGTAGATATAAGTATAAGGGGGCAAAGAAGTTGATAGTCTTCACCTACAGCTGTATCACACTGGATAGTCCTAATCAGGTCTATTCTTGGAAGCTAAGCAGTTTTTGCCTGGTTAGTATTTGGATGGGAGACCACATGGGAACACCAGGTGCGGTAGGAATTTTGACATTACTAGCAAATGCTTCTTTTCTTAAGCTATTCAAATTGATAACTTTTTCTTTGGGGAGAGTAGTTTTATTTTAGACCATCTGCTAGCACCAGGTCCTGTAGGTCTTTTTACATTACCAACACCTGATTTTTTTATCTCCAACAATACAGTTTGGAAACTTTTTCAGTAGATTACTTGTAGATATAAGTATAAGGGGGCAAAAAAGTTAACGATCCTCACCTACAGCAGTATCACTCTGGATAGTCCCGATCATGTACAGTCTTGGCAGCTAAGCAGTGTTTTGCCTGGTTAGTACTTGGATGGGAGATCACATGGGAACACCAGATGCAGTAGGAATTTTTACATTTCTGGAAAATGCTTCCTTTCTGTAGCTATTCAAATTGGATTTTTTTTCTTTGGATTAATAGTATAGAGAAAAGGAAGGAATCAAACAGACACAGTATCTTTGAACAACATCTTTACCACACTGCTTAGGCCCAATTCCGGCTGTTTTTGGCAGCTAAACCGCGCTGGTGCCTAGTTAGTAGTTTTATTTGAGACCACCTGCTAGTACCAGGTCCTGTAGATCTTTTTACATTACCAACACATGATTTTTTTTATCTCCAATATTACAGTTTGGAAACTTTTTCAGTAGATTACTTGTAGATATAAGTATAAGTGGGCAAAATAGTTGATAGTTTTCACCTCCAGCTGTATCACACTGGATAGTCCCAATCATGTCCAGTCTTGGCAGCTAAGCAGTGTTTTGCCTGGTTAGTACTTGGATGGGAGACCAAATGGGAACACCAGGTGCAGTAGGAATTTTGACATTTCTGAAAAAAGGCTTCTTCTCTGTAGCTATTCAAATTGGATTTTTTTTCTTTGGTTTAATAGTATAGAGAAAAGGAAGGGGTCAAACAGACAATATATCCATGAACAAAATCTTTACCACACTGCTTAGGACCCATTCCATCTGCTTTTGGCAGCTAAACAGTGCTGTGTCTGATTTGTAGTTTTATTTGAGACCACCGGCTAGTATCAGGTCCTGTAGGTCTTTTTACATTACCAACACATTATTTTATTTAACTCCAACAATACAGTTTGCAAACTTTTTCAGTAGATTACTTGAAGATATACCTGTAAGTAGAAGAGGGCAAAACCGTTGCTAGTCTTCACCTAAAGCTGTACCATACTGGCTATGCTCAATCATGTCCAATCTCGGCAGCTAAGCAGTGATAGGCCTGGTTAGTACTTGGATGGGAGACCATGTGTGAAAGCCAGGTGCTGTAAGAATTTTGACATTACTAGCAAATGCTTCTTTTCTCCAGCTATTCAAATTGATAACTTTTTCTTTATGGAGAGTAGTTTTATTTTAGACCATCTGTTAGTACCAGGTCCTGTAGGTCTTTTTACATTACCAACACATGATTTTTTTTATCTCCAATAATACAGTTTGGAAACTTTTTCAGTAGATTACTTGTAGATATAAGTATAAGCGGGCAAAATAGTTGACAGTTTTTACCTCCAGCTGTATCACACTGGATAGTCCCAATCATGTCCAGTCTTGGCAGCTAAGCAGTGTTTTGCCTGGTTAGTACTTGGATGGGAGACCAAATGGGAACACCAGGTGCAGTAGGAATTTTGACATTTCTGGAAAATGCTTCTTCTCTGTAGCTATTCAAATTGGATTTTTTTTCTTTGGATTAATAGTATAGAGAAAAGGAAGGGGTCAAACAGACAATATATCCATGAACAAAATCTTTACCACACTGCTTAGGACCCATTCCATCTGCTTTTGGCAGCTAAACAGTGCTGTGTCTGATTAGTAGTTTTATTTGAGACCACCGGCTAGTATCAGGTCCTGTAGGTCTTTTTACATTACCAACACATTATTTTATTTAACTCCAACAATACAGTTTGCAAACTTTTTCAGTAGATTACTTGTAGATATACCTGTAAGTAGAAGAGGGCAAAACCGTTGCTAGTATTCACATACAGCTGTACCATACTGGCTAGGCCCAATCATGTCCAATCTTGGCAGCTAAGCAGTGATAGGCCTGGTTAGTACTTGGATGGGAGACAATGTGGTAAAACCAGGTGCTGTAAGAATTTTGACATTACTAGCAAATGCTTCTTTTCTCCAGCTATTCAAATTGATAACTTTTTCTTTATGGAGAGTAGTTTTATTTTAGACCATCTGTTAGTACCAGGTCCTGTAGGTCTTTTTACATTACCAACACATGATTTTTTTATCTCCAACAATACAGTTTGGAAACTCTTTCAGTAGATTACTTGTAGATATAAGTATAAGGGGGCAAAAAAGTTGATAGTCTTCACATACAGCTGTATCATACTGGATAGTCCTGATCGTGTACAGTCTTGGCAGCTAAGCAGTGTTTTGCCTGGTTAGTACTTGGATGGGAGACCACATTAGAACACCAGATGCAGTAGTAATTATGACATTTCTGGAAAATGCTTCTTTTCTGTAGCTATTCAAATTGGATTTTTTTTTCTTTGGATTAATAGTATAGAGAAAAGGAAGGGGTCAAACAGACACTGTATCTTTGAACAACATCTTTACTACACTGCTTAGGCCCAATTCCAGCTGTTTTTGGCAGCTAAACCGCGCTGTGCCTAGTTAGTTGGTTTATTTGAGACAACCTGCTAGTACCAGGTCCTGTAGATCTTTTTACATTACCAACACATTATTTTATTTAACTCCAACAATACAGTTTGGAAACTTTTTCAGTAGATTACTTGTAGATATACAGTAAGTAGAAGAGGGCAAAAACGTTGGTAGTCTTCACCTACAGCTGTACCACACTGGCTAGGCCCAATCATGTCCAATCTTGGCAGCTAAGCAGTGTTTGGCCTGGTTAGTACTTGGATGGGAGACCAGGTGCTGTAAGCATTTTGACATTACTAGCAAATGCTTCTTTTCTCCAGCTATTCAAATTGATAACTTTTTCCTTGGGGAAAGTAGTTTTATTTTAGACCATCTGCTAGTGCCAGGTCCTGTAGGTCTTTTTACATTACCAACACATGATTTTTTTTTTTTTTTTTACACATTAAATTTTTATTGCAAGAAATTTCGTCTGTAGGACATTTTGTGTGTGTGTGTGTGGGGGGGGGGGGGGTACAGAAAGGAAAAAGGGAAGGAAGGGAACATGTACATAAGAGAGATACAGAGAGCATTTGCATCGAATTGCTTATCTAATGACAGTTATATTTGAACGGATATATATCTCTGATCTGGAAGAACGGGGTTATACCAGTATTTAAAACAGTTGGTGTATCATCTGACTCTGGAGGTAAATAGGGTAACAATATACAGTAAAGATCTAAGGCTAAAAGCCAACAGAGGAAGAGGTTAGAGTAGAGGCCTCAGAAGAATCGCTTAACAGGTTTGTGGTGCCCACCTTATCACAGTAGAGGGACCATCCAAACCATTTCATCATAATTGAGTTTGGTGTAGAGGAGTATTTTGCGCCGGTGGTTTCAAAGGTATAGTGTTTGTGGATTTTTTTACGAATGGAATCTACTGTCGGGGTGACTTCTGATTTCCACTGTTTGGCGATCATAGCTTTGGTGGCTATGAGCACGTGTCCAACTAAATATCTGTCAGCAGCAGAGAAATAGGGTGGGAAAATGTGAAGCAGTGCAAGTGCTGGGTCTGGGGCAGTAGGGTGGGCGAGTATAGTGCTTATCAGGAGGAATACCTCCGCCCAGAGAGGCCGCAAGGCCGGGCATTCCCAGAAGACATGGATAAGGTCTCCAACCAGCCCACATCTCCTCCAGCAGAGGTTCGTGGTGGATGGCCAGATCCTATGCAACCTCTCCGGTGTGAAGTAGGCTCTGTGGATAAGTTTAAAGAACATTTCAGAGTGGTGTTAGCAACGTGAGATCTTAAAACACGACTTGAAGATACCGTCCCAGTCCTCCTCAGAGAGGGACATTTTTAAGTCCCTTTCCCACTGTGTTTGGGAAGGAGATTTATGCCCATCCGAGGCTGGTGTGAGCTGGGTATACCATTTAGAGATTCCTCCCTTGTGGGAGGAGGTGCTCGCTAAATTTTTCAAATATGTAGGTATGAAGGGGGAATGGCTTGATGCTGGTAAGTGTGCTTGGAGCCAGCTTCTTAATTGTAGGTATATAAAGAAGTCCTGCTTTGGAATGTTATGGTTATTCTGTATATCCGTGAACGATCTAAGGTGTCCTTCTATGTAGAGATCGCCCACTGAGGATATACCCTGAGCCACCCATCTATTCAGCTGAGGTATAGGGATTAGAGACTTAAGGGATTTAAGTGACAAAGGGGGGGCTGGTAGGGTTGCCCTATCTGTAGTTTCTACGACTTTATGCCAGGCGTCAAGTGTTACTTGGATAGATTTACATTGTGTTGCGAGTTTGCGCGCTATAGTAGGGGGTAGCCACAGCAAGTCAACCAATGGGATGGGGTGGGAGTAGGAGCTTTCCAGGACTACCCAGGGTTTTTGGTCAAGAGGTGACATCCAGTCCCTAACTTGGTTTAGGATACAGGAAGCAAGGTAGCGCTCTAGATCGGGAAATGCCACACCTCCACCTGTTTTGGGTTTTATTAGGGTTTTCTTTGCTACCTTTGGTCTCCCTTCCAGACGTATTTAGATATAAGTTGGTTAAATCTTTGAAGAACGGCCTTAGAATTCAGGGTTGCAATCTGGGCGGCCTAGAGACTCTCTACTCACCATTTATCCTCAATGTTGAAAGTACCTTCATTTCAGACAGGTTAATGTTTTTCCATATTCTCTCTCTTCCCTTTTCCCTCTATATTTTCAACTGATCTAATGTCCAGGTGCAGCGGTCACCCGCCTGCTCTTCCACTACCCCCTCACTCCTGCTCTGAGTTGCCATGGTTTGGCATCCTACCGCTCCCCCCCCAGGGGGTCTTCACCCCACCCAACCCCTCTACTCTATTTCCCTTCAACTTCGCTACTCTGTCATCCTCACCACATACCAGCCTTCTTCGTTTTTTTGTCTGACTAGGTTATCTCATATTATGTACCTATTCTGTGATTATGGTTAACTTTCTCTCTATTAACGCAAAGGGCCTAAATTCACCTAATAAGAGGAGGCTAGCGCTGGACTACTTCCACAAGCACAAGGCCAATATCGTAGCTATACAAGAAACTCATTTTATGGCCTCTGCCCCCCCGCGGTTTCATGATAGACACTTCCCTCACTGTTATACAGCCAATGGCCCTGCCAAGAGGGCAGGGGTTGCAATTTTGATCTCCCAACATTGTCCTTTCTCCCTCACGTCTCAATTCTCTGACCCTGAGGGCAGATTTTTGATTTTAACGGGCCTCTTAGATAATAAGGAAGTAACTATAGTTTCTAGTTACGCCCCCAACACTAAGCAACTTGCATTCTGCAGAAAACTCCTCACCAAGATCCAGAAATTAGCTAAAGGGGCCTTGCTACTGCTAGGAGACTTCAATTTAGTTCCAGACCCATTAATAGATAGATCACGAACTCGTTTGACGCCTCGTAGCCAATCTCTCCCCCCCTCGAAGAGCATTAAGCAGCTACTCGCAGAATATGACCTGTTTGACTTATGGCGGGTTAAAAATCCAACGGTGAGGGACTACACCTTTTTTTCACACACCCACGGTACATATTCGAGAATTGACCTTGCCCTCTCGGATAAATGGTCTATTAACTCTTTTCGCCAGGTCAAAATACTCCCTAGATCGTGGTCGGACCACTCCCCACTGTTCCTGAAGTGGGATATAACTAATAGGAAAACTGCCCCGGGGCCCTGGAGGCTGGGCGCTCAGAGCCTCACCCAGCCAGAGTCCCGCCAAGTGCTTCAGGACTCTGTAGAACACTATCTCTCAGAAAACTCCCCCGGGGACACCTCCACATTTACTCACTGGTGTGCCCTTAAGGCAGTGGTAAGAGGATCCGCGATCCAAATAGCGGCCAAACTTAAAAGAGATTATAGAAAATCCATAGAACAAGAGGAAGCTACCCTTGCCTCCTTGGAAGCAGCCCATAAAGCCGACCCGACTGACAAATCTCTCTTTAAGATGTTAAACGAAACTAGAGACAAGGTTAACGGCCACTATCTAGCCACTGTACATCGCAATATCGCCAGGCTGAATCAAAAGTACTACCTCCTCGGCGACAGAGCGGGTAGAATGTTGGCTAGAAAGCTGAGAGGTAAGAGAGCCAAAGAAAAAATCCACACGATTTACTCGGAGCATGGGGCGAGGGTGTACGATCCAAATGAGATTGCTAATGTTTTCTCGACATACTACTCTAAACTTTACAATCTGCGGGGGGATCCCTCTACCCCCCAGCCTGAGGCTGGGGGGATGAGGAATTTCTTCGACAAAATCACCCTCCCTACATTGTCTCCGGCAACATGTTTATCCCTTAACGCCCCTTGGGCTCTGGAGGAGGTCCAGTGCGCTATTGACTCCCTCCCGAATGACAAAGCCCCTGGGCCGGATGGCTTCCCATCCAATTTTTATAAGACATTTAAATCCCAACTATCTCCTATACTTGTCAAAGTTTTTAATGAGGCTTCTGAAACTCAGCGATTCCCCTCTGAAATGCTTGAATCCCGTATTGTTACTATAGCTAAACCAGGTAAGCCTCCTACCTCGGTACAAAACTATAGACCCATTGCGCTTCTCAACTCGGATCTGAAGCTTTATGCCAAACTTGTTGCGAACCGAATAAGCCCTCTTCTACCCTCCCTCATTAAGAACGACCAGGTGGGCTTTGTCTTAAATAGGCAGGCCCCAGATAACACGCGCAGGGTAATAGACGTTATTGAGCATTGCTCATCAGAGAAGATTCCCCTCTTGGTCCTATCACTGGACGCAGAGAAAGCCTTTGATAGGCTCCACTGGGGTTTTATGCAATTAGCCTTGGAGAAGTTCGGCTTCCAGGGACGAATATTAGATTCTATTTTGGCCCTTTACTCTCACCCCTCCGCTAAAGTATTCACCAACGGCTGCACCTCATCCAGCTTCCAAATCACCAATGGCACTCGTCAAGGGTGTCCTCTATCCCCCTTAATATTTGCACTCGCAATCGAGCCACTAGCTGAACGCATTAGATGCGATGACTCCATTTTAGGCCCGATAATTGGCAATCTATCCCATAAGATCAGTCTATTTGCTGACGATGTACTACTATGCATTCTAGACCCCATAAAGTCCCTTCCTGCTCTACATAGGGTACTGCAAGAATATTCCGAAGTTTCGTACTATAAACTCAATACCAGTAAGACAGAGGCCCTCCCGTTGGGCCTCCCGCCTGACCTGGTCATCAAGTTGAGAGAAACTTATAACTACTCTTGGCAGCCTTGCTCTTTAAAATACTTAGGAATTCAATTGGCTCCCGGAAAACATATCGTTGACTGTAATTACAACCCTATGCTGAGGGTATTTTCGGACTTAACTAGAGACTGGATGATGCATGATGTCTCGTGGCTGGGGAGAATTGCTGCTGCCAAAATGGTTCTCCTACCAAAATTAATGTATCTATTCAGATCTATCCCAAGACTTCCATCAAGGCCCATTCTTCAAAGATTTAACCAACTTGTAACTAAATATGTCTGGAAGGGGGCTAGACCAAAGATAGCAAAGAAAACTCTAATAAAACCCAAAACTAATGGTGGAGTGGCCTTCCCTGATTTAGAGCGTTACTTTGTTTCTTGTATTCTAAATCAAATTAGGGACTGGATGTCTCCTTTACCTCAAAAACCATGGGTAGTGCTAGAAAGCTCATACTCTCACCCGGTTCCATTGGTAGACCTGTTGTGGCTCCCCCCTGCGATATCGCGTAAATTAGCAGCACAGTGTAAATCTATCCAAATATCACTAGATGTTTGGCATAAAATGATAGAGTCTGCAGATAGGGCAACCCTTCCAGCCCCTCATTTGTCACTTAAGGCCCTGAAGTCTCTAATCCCTATCCCCCAGCTGAATAGATGGGTTAATCAGGGCATATCCTCTGTGGGCGATCTCTACATAGATGGGCACCTCAGGTCGTTTACAGATTTACAAAATAATGCTAATATTCCAAAGCAGGATTTTTTTATCTATTTGCAATTAAGAAGCTGGCTTCAAGCACACCTACCAGCATCTAACCAACCTCCCTCCCTTCCTCCATATTTAAAAAAATTAGCGAGTGCTCCCTCCCACAAGGGAGGAATTTCTAAATGGTATTCCCAGCTCCTCTCAGCCCCAGATGGACAGAAAATGACTTCTCAAACACAGTGGGAAAGAGACCTAAAAGTGTCCTTCTCTGAGGAGGACTGGGATGGTATTTTCAAATCTTGTTTTAAGATCTCGCGTTGCTTACACCACTCTGAAATGTTTTTTAAACTCATCCACAGAGCCTACTTCACCCCGGAGAGGTTGCATAGGATCTGGCCATCCACCTCGAACCTCTGTTGGAGAAAATGTGGTTTAGTTGGAAACCTTATCCACACCTTTTGGGAGTGCCCGGTCCTGCGGCCTCTCTGGGCTGAGGTGTTCCACCTGATAGGCATTATACTCAATCACCCCATTGCCCCTAACCCAGCCTTAGCACTGCTTCATGTTTTTCCACCCTATTTCTCTGCTGCGGACAAATACTTAGTTGGTCATGTATTGATTGCCACCAAAGCCATGATTGCTAAATTATGGAAATCAGATGCCATTCCGACCGTAGACTCCATTCGTAAAAAAATCCACAAACATTATACTTTTGAAACCACCGGAGCGAAATACTCCTGCACGCAAAACTCAATTCTGATTAAATGGTTTGGCTGGTCCCTTTACTGCGACAATGTGGGCATCTCAAATTTGTTGAGTGACACAATTGAGGTATCGGCTCTAGCCTCCAGCCCCAACAGTCTTTAGACTCATATTGTATAGTGTCACCTTATTTACCCCTAGTCAGACAGCACCTTAATTGATTTAAATATTGGTATGTTCTTATCTTATTTCAGAGATACCTATTACTTATTTGTGTAAATATGATTGTTATCATATAAGCAGTTCGATGCAATTATCTCTTGTATCTCTCTTTTGTACATGTTCCCTCCCCTCCCTTTTCCTTTCTGTACCCCCCCCCCCCATACAAAATGTCTTTCAGACGAAACTTCTTGCAATAAAAATTGAATGTTTAAAAAAAAGAACGGCCTTAGAGGGAATTCTTGGGATGGACCTGAAAAGGTACATTAATTTTGGGAGGAGAACCATTTTGGCAGCCGCAATTCTCCCCAGCCACGAAACATCGTGCAGCATGTAATCCCTAGTTAAATCAGAGAAAACCTTTAGTAAGGGATTGTAATTACACTCAATGATATGTTTTCCGGGGGCCAATTGTATTCCTAAATATTTTAGAGAGCAGGGCTGCCAAGAGTAATTATAGCTTTCTTTCAGCTGTGTGACTAACTCTTGCGGTAGGCCTAACGGTAGAGCCTCCGTCTTACTGGTATTGAGTTTATAGTATGAAACTTCGGAATATTCTCGCAGTACTTTATGTAGGGCAGGAAGGGAGTTTATGGGGTCTAGGATACATAATAGAACATCGTCGGCGAATAAACTTATCTTATGGGAAAGATTACCAATTATCGGGCCTAGTATGGAGTCCTCGCTTCTAATGCGTTCAGCCAGTGGCTCAATTGCGAGAGCAAATATTAAGGGGGATAAGGGGCACCCTTGGCGAGTGCCATTGGAGATTTGGAAGCTTCGTGATGTACAGCCATTGGTGAATACCCTAGCGGAGGGTTGAGAATAGAGGGCCAAAATGGAGTCTAATATTCGTCCCTGGAAGCCAAACCTTTCATGGGCTGATTGCATAAAGCCCCAGTGGAGCCTATCAAATGCCTTCTCGGCGTCCAACGATAGGACCAATAGGGGGGTCTTTTCTGCTGAACTATGTTCAATAACGTCTATAACCCTGCGTGTGTTGTCTGGGGCCTGCCTATTTAAGACAAATCCCACCTGGTCATTTTTAATGAGGGAAGGGAGGAGAGGGCTTATTCGATTTGCAACAAGTTTAGCATAAAGCTTCAGGTCCGAATTGAGAAGCGCAATGGGTCTATAATTTTGGACCGAGGTAGGGGGTTTACCTGGTTTGGGTATAGTAACTATGCGGGATTCAAGCATTTCTGGGGGGAAACGCTTAGTTTCAGAAGCTTCATTGAAAACTTTGACAAGTATAGGGGATAGTTGGGATTTAAATGTTTTATAAAAATTTGATGGGAAGCCATCTGGTCCCGGGGCCTTGTCAATTGGAAGGGAATCAATGGCGCACTGTACCTCTTCCGAAGTCCAGGGGGCGTTAAGGGATAAACGGGCCTCCGGGGGCAAAGCAGGTAGGGAGATTTTGTCAAAAAAATTCTCCATTCCTCCCGCGTCAGGCTGGGGGGTGTTGGGGTCCCCCCGTAGGTTGTAGAGTTTAGAATAGTATGTTGAGAAAACATTAGCTATCTCGTTGGGGTCAAATACTTTCGCTCCGTGTTCTGAGTATATCAGGTGGATCTTTTCTTTGACTCTCTTGCCCCTCAACTTCCTAGCCAACATCCTTCCCGCCCTGTCGCCAAGGAGGTAGTATTTTTGGTTCAACCTAGCAATATTGCGGTGTACCGTGGCTAGGTAGTGACCGTTGACCCTGTCTCTGGTTTCGTTTAGCCTCTTGAAGAGGGATTTGTCATTTGGGTCTGCCTTATGGGCCGACTCCAAGGAAGCAAGGGCGATTTCATCTTGTTCTAAGGCTTTCCTAAAATCTTTTTTAAGCTTTGCCGCTATCTGGATCGCGGATCCTCTTACCACCGCCTTGAGAGCACACCAGTGGGTAAATGTGGAGGTGTCCCCTGGGGAGTTTTCTGAGAGATAGTGCTCCACGGCTTCCTGAATTACTTTGTGGGACTCTGGCTGGGTGAGGCTTTGGGAGCCTAGCCTCCAAGGGCCCGGGGTGATTATTCTAGTGGCTATGTCCCACTTTAGGAACAGCGGAGAATGGTCCGACCACGTTCTAGGGAGTATTTTGACCTGGGAAAAAGAGTTGACAGACCACTTATCCGAGAGGGCTAGGTCTATTCTCGAATATGTACTGTGTGGGTGTGAAAAAAGGTGTAATCTTTCAACGTTGGATTTTTAACCCGCCATAAGTCATATAGGTCGTATTCTAAGAGTAACTGCTTGATACTCTTTGAGGGGGGGAGGGCATGTCTACGGAGCAAGGATTGGTTCCATGAGTTATCTAATGATGGGTCTAGAACTAAGTTAAAGTCTCCTAGTAGTAGTATGGCTCCTTTAGCTAATTGCTGGATCTTTGTGAAGAGTTTCCTGCAGAATGCAATTTGCTTGGTGTTGGGGGCATAACAAGATGCTATAGTCACTTCTTTATTGTCTAAGAGGCCCGTTAAAATCAAAAATCTGCCTTCAGGGTCAAAGAATTGGGAAATGAGGGAGAAGGGGCATTGTTGGGAGATCAAGATTGCAACTCCTGCCTTCTTAGCTGGGCCATTGGCTGTATAGCAGTGGGGGAAGTGTCTATCATGGAACCTCGGAGGGGTGGAGGCCATAAAATGCGTTTCTTGTACAGCCACAACGTTGGCCTTCTGTTTATGGAAGTAATCTAGAGCTAGCCTCCTCTTATTTGGTGAATTGAGGCCCTTGGCATTAATAGAGAGACAGTTAACCATAATCTATATGTGGGTATATAATATACGATACCATAGTCAGATATAAAGGCGAGAACAGCTGGTATGTAGTTAGAGTGACAGGGGAGCGAGGGAGCGGGGTGGGAAATGAGAGGGGTTGGGTGGGACAGAAACCCCCAGCAGGGGGGATGGTAGGATGCCAAACCATGGCAACTCGGAACATCGATGGGGGGGGGTAGTGGGTGAGCAGGCGGAGAATCACCACACCTGGACATTTAGACAGAGTCCAGAGGATGGGTAGAAAAGAAAAGAGAGAGGGCATGGAAAATAAGAAAAATAACAGTAACCTGTCTGATATAAAGACATTTTCAACATTGAGGAAACATAGTAAATAAAGAGTCTCTGGGCCACCCAGATATTTGCACTAAATACTGCAAGGTATCGACAGAGCGTAGGTCTGACGGCAGTATCTTGTTCTACAGGGAGGTCTGAACAACATTTTAAGGAAACAGACTAATTGAACTAACTTTACTAGATAAATTCAGATCCTATATCTAGCGGTAACATGCCCATGAGGCCTTAGGGAAAAATATAACACAAGGTACCGCTTCTAGTGATCCGTGTCCGGGGCGGACCAGTCCAGCTGAAGTCCACTTCCCGACGGCGGGCCTGGCGAGGTTCTAGCGAGGTTCAAGGTTGATAGGAAATGCTTCCCTTCTTCAATGGTTGAGATGACTACTGTCGAGCCGCCTCTATTTATAAGCAGTTTGGTAGGGTAGCCCCATCTGTAGAGGATGTTTTCCTTCCTGAGCGCAGCAGTGATGGGATAAAAGGAACGTCTTTTGGCCAGCGTTTCTCGGGAGAGATCCCCGAAGATTTGTATAGGGCCTAGGGCTTTGGTCGATTCCTCCGAAGGTCTTGCTGCTTTGAGAATTGCTTCTTTAATGTGAAAGAAGTGGATCCTCATGAGGACATTGCGAGGGTCTTCAGAGGGGGCACCCTTGTTTTTGGGCAGTCTATGGATCCGATCAATCAGTAGATCTGAGGGTGAGGTATTTGGAAGGAGTTTCCGGAAAATGTCAATGGCGAAATCGTTCAGGCTGCTGTTGGAGATTGTTTCCGGGACCCCTCGGAGTTTGATATTGTTTCGGCGAGACCTGTCCTCCAGATCTGAGAGCTTGTCTCGCAGGGAAGCGACCTCAGCCTGCAGTGCTTCGTGAGACGAGATCAGAACATTGTGCGAAGAGGCGAACTCACCCATTTTGGATTCCATATGATCTGTACGGTCCCCCAAGTCGTCAATCGATTTCTGGCATTCTTGTAAGGTATTCTTAAATTCCTCCGACACGTCTTTTTTAAATTGAGATAAAAGAAGCTTCATGGTGCCTACTGTAAGGGCTTGGTTGTCATCTAAAGCCTTTGCATCTGAAGGAGGGGGATCCATCGATGACGAGGTGGACTGCGCAGAGGAGGAGGAATGAGGTTTAGGTGAATGTGACCTCGTCTCACTTCCCTTCTCAGAGCCCAGGGAGGGGGACTTAAAGAAGTCCACCTGCGGGACTGGTTTAGGAATCTTGCTGCGTTTGCCGGGCATTTTCAGGGCCTACAGCGCTTCCCCGATTAGGTTGGGGGGAGATCAGGATCCAGTAGATAGAGGCGGGGTGTTTGGACGTGACAGGTGTTAGATTACATAGAGGGCTTATCCAGGTTTGGAGTTATCCGCCTAAGGCATAGCTTTTAGAGAAGCATTGAGATTATAGGTCGCAGTTATAACCAGTAACCCTAGGTGGCGCCACAGTCCCAGTTTTCACTGGGTCAGTGATATAGTAATAATAACAATGTGGACAATGTGGAAGATTGCTGGGTATACCGATATTCAGTGGGGGTTGAGGAACACTGACCTTGTCGGCTGTAAGTGCCTCACTGAGTCCAGAGGTGATCTAGGTGAAATAAACCAGCATAGGACACTGGGCTGTTGCAGGGATCAATGGAGGGCCCCTGATCACAACTTGAGTGAAGGTACCTGGGTGCTTGCAGGGCTTCTGGTGGGTTGAGGTCCAGTGGGGCTCCTCAGGGCTTTAGGGTAATCCCAGGGGTGCCCCCAAGTCAGGGCAGGAGACCTCTGTGCTTGGGGAGAGGTGAGGAGGCCTAGAATCCCCCCCCCCCCACCGCCTCCCAGTACCTGTGGAGCTTACACAGCGGCTGCTTGTTGAAATTTAGGCCCTGGCTTCAATTTCGCGGCAGGCCTCCGTTTCCGGGCCTCCGCCAGAGAGCGTTCGCCTCCCTCTTGTTATTCTTCTCCCACCGGAGGGCACAGGGGCGGTCAGGGGAAGCCCCCAGAGGTAGCGGGGAGCCCCAGAGGAGGGTATCGCTCCGGCACGAGTGGCCGGATCCAAGATGTCCGCCGCTGCTTTGGGTGAGGGAGTGCACCTCCGCACCTCCCGTCTACGGAGCTCTGACTCGGGGCTGCTGCGGGAAGGCGGCGGGCACTCTCACCGCTCCCCACCTCCCGAAGGGACCCCCCATCTGGCAGCCACGGGGGACCCGCTGCTGACGTCCGCGCGGTCGTGGAGCTTCTCCTCTGGGCGCCAGGAATCACCTGAGGCCGCGGCTTCAAGGCAGCTGAGGGCCGCAACCTGCAGGGAGAGATTTCTCCCCCCCCCCGGCTCCGCAGCACCGTCAGCCGCCTATCGGGTGTCGTCTGGGGTAACTCCTCACTGCAGGTTATGGGGATTTCAGGTATGCTGGGCAGAGAAGGGCACTTTTTAGAGAATATGTACAGGAGCTCCCTGTAATGGCGTCCTGTCTCTTGCACGGCTAGGCCACGCCCCCCCACATGATTTTTTTTTTTTTTATCTCCAACAATACAGTTTGGAAACTTTTTCAGTAGATTACTTGTAGATATAAGTATAAGGGGGCAAAGAAGTTGATAGTCTTCACCTACAGCTGCATCACACTGGATAGTCCCAATCAGGTCTATTCTTGGAAGCTAAGCAGTTTTTGCCTGGTTAGTATTTGGATGGGAGACCACATGGGAACACCAGGTGCGGTAGGAATTTTGACATTACTAGCAAATGCTTCTTTTCTCTAGCTATTGATAACTTTTTCTTTGGGGAGAGTAGTTTTATTTTAGACCATCTGCTAGCACCAGGTCCTGTAGGTCTTTTTACATTACCAACACATGATTTTTTTATCTCCAACAATACAGTTTGGAAACTTTTTCAGTTGATTACTTGTAGATATATGTATAAGCGGGCAAAATAGTTGATAGTTTTCAACTACAGCTGTATCACTCTGGATAGTCTTGGCAGCTAAGCAGTGTTTTGCCTGGTTAGTACTTGGATGGGAGATCACATGGGAACACCAGATGCAGTAGGAATTTTTACATTTCTGGAAAATGCTTATTTTCTGTAGCTATTCAAATTGGATTTTTTTTCTTTGGATTAATAGTATAGAGAAAAGGAAGGGGTCAAACAGACACAGTATCTTTGAACAACATCTTTACCACACTGCTTAGGCCCAATTCCGGCTGTTTTTGGCAGCTAAACCGCGCTGGTGCCTAGTTAGTAGTTTTATTTGAGACCACCTGCTAGTACCAGGTCCTGTAGATCTTTTTACATTACCAACACATGATTTTTTTATCTCCAACAATACAGTTTGTAAACTTTTTCAGTAGATTACTTGTAGGTATAAGTATAAGGGGGCAAAATAGTTGATAGTTTTGACCTCCAGCTGTATAAAATTGGATAGTCCCAATCATGTCCAGTCTTGGCAGCTAAGCAGTGTATTGCCTGGTTAGTACTTGGATGGGAGACCACATGGGAAAACCAGGTGCGGTCGGAATTTTGACATTACAGGTTGAGTATCCCTTATCCAAAATGCTCGGGACCAGGAGAATTTTGGATAACGGATTATTCCGTATTTCGGAATATTTTAATATTTCAATGATGTATTTTGAAGTATCTTGCATTTATGCTGTATAAACACATAATATACACACAAATATATTTTATTACCACATAAAATACACACAAATATATTTTTATTGTTCAAAAAACAAGGTTTCAAAACGTGAAACAAAATTTGTGTCCTATCTCAGCACTGAATTTGAATGGCAAGCAATCATTTTCTTGCACATATATAGTGCCAGTTATATGTCATGTCCTCAGTAGTGCTGTTACAAATGTCCCCAGTGAGTTTTTAGCAAAAAAAAAAATTTCACTTTCTGGAATGTCCGTATTTCGGAATAATTCGGATAACGGATATTCGGATACGGGATACTCGACCTGTACTAGCAAATGCTTCTTTTCTCCAGCTATTCAAATTGATAACTTTTTCTTTGGGGAAGAGTAGTTTTATTTTAGACCATCTGTTAGTACCAGGTCCATTAGGTCTTTTTACATTACCAACACATGAATATTTTTATCTCCAATATTACAGTTTGGAAACTTTTTCAGTAGATTACTTGTAGATATAAGTATAAGCGGGCAAAATAGTTGATAGTTTTCACGTCCATCTGTATCACACTGGATAGTCCCAATCATGTCCAGTCTTGGCAGCTAAGCAGTGTTTTGCCTGGTTAGTACTTGGATGGGAGACCACATTAGAACACCAGATGCAGTAGTAATTTTGACATTTCTGGAAAATGCTTCTTTTCTGTAGCTATTCAAATTGGATTTTTTTTTCTTTGGATTAATAGTATAGAGAAAAGGAAGGGGTCAAACAGACACTGTATCTTTGAACAACATCTTTACCACACTGCTTAGGCCCAATTCCAGCTGTTTTTGGCAGCTAAACCGCGCTGTGCCTAGTTAGTAGTTTTATTTGAGACCACCTGCTAGTACCAGGTCCTGTAGCTCTTTTTACATTACCAACACATTATTTTATTTAACTCCAACAATACAGTTTGGAAACTTTTTCAGTAGATTACTTGTAGATATACAGTAAGTAGAAGAGGGCAAAAACGTTGGTAGTTTTCACCTACAGCTGTGCCACACTGGCTAGGCCCAATCATGTCCTATCTTGGCAGCTAAGCAGTGTTAGGCCTGGTTAGTACTTGGATGGGAGACGACGTGGGAACACCAGGTGCTGTAAGCATTTTGACATTACTAGCAAATGCTTCTTTTCTCCAGCTATTCAAATTGATAACTTTTTCCTTGGGGAAAGTAGTTTTATTTTAGACCATCTGCTAGTGCCAGGTCCTGTAGGTCTTTTTGCATTACCAACACATGATTTTTTTTATTTCCAACAATACAGTTTGGAAACTTTTTCAGTAGATTACTTGTAGATATAAGTATAAGGGGGCAAAGAAGTTGATAGTCTTCACCTACAGCTGTATCACACTGGATAGTCCCAATCAGGTCTATTCTTGGAAGCTATACAATTTTTGCCTGGTTAGTATTTGGATGGGAGACCACATGGGAACACCAGGTGCGGTAGGAATTTTGACATTACTAGCAAATTCTTCTTTTCTCTAGCTATTCAAATTGATAACTTTTTCTTTGTGGAGAGTAGTTTTATTTTAGACCATCTGCTAGCACCAGGTCCTGTAGGTCTTTTTACATTACCAACACATGATTTTTTTATCTCCAACAATACAGTTTGGAAACTGTTTCAGTAGATTACTTGTAGATATATGTATAAGTGGGCAAAATAGTTGATAGTTTTCACCTACAGCTGTATCACTATGGATAGTCCCGATCATATACATTCTTGGCAGCTAAGCAGTGTTTTGCCTGGTTAGTGCTTGGATGGGAGATCACATGGGAACACCAGATGCAGTAGGAATTTTTACATTTCTGGAAAATGCTTCTTTTCTGTAGCTATTCAAATTGGATTTTTTTTCTTTGGATTAATAGTATAGAGAAATGGAAGGGGTCAAACAGACACAGTATCTTTGAACAACATCTTTACCACACTGCTTAGGCCCAATTCCAGCTGTTTTTGGCAGCTAAACTGCGCTGGTGCCTAGTTAGTAGTTTTATTTGAGACCACCTGCTAGTACCAGGTCCTGTAGATCTTTTTACATTACCAACACATGATTTTTTTATCTCCAACAATACAGTTTGGAAATTTTTTCAGTAGATTACTTGTAGAGAAAAATATAAGGGGGCAAAATAGTTGCTAGTTTCCACCTCCAGCTGTATCACACTGGATAGTCCCAATCATGTCCAGTCTTGGTAGCTAAGCAGTGTATTGCCTGGTTACTACTTGGATGGGAGACCACATGGGGACACCAGGTGCGGTAGGAATTTTGACATTACTAGCAAATGCTTCTTTTCTCCAGCTATTCAAATTGATAACTTTTTCTTTGGGGAAGAGTAGTTTTATTTTAGACCATCTGTTAGTACCAGGTTCTGTAGGTCTTTTTACATTACCAACACATGATTTTTTTATCTCCAACATTACAGTTTGGAAACTTTTTCAGTAGATTACTTGTAGATATAAGTATAAGCGGGCAAAATAGTTGATAGTTTTCACCTCTAGCTGTATCACACTGGATAGTCCCAATCATGTCCAGTCTAGGCAGCTAAGCAGTGTTTTGCCTGGTTAGTACTTGGATGGGAGACCAAATGGGAACACCAGGTGCAGTAGGAATTTTGACATTTCTGGAAAATGCTTCTTCTCTGTAGCTATTCAAATTGGATTTTTTTTTCTTTGGATTAATAGTATAGAGAAAAGGAAGGGGTCAAACAGACAATATATCCATGAACAAAATCTTTACCACACTGCTTAGGACCCATTCCATCTGCTTTTGGCAGCTAAACAGTGCTGTGTCTGATTAGTAGTTTTATTTGAGACCACCAGCTAGTATCAGGTCCTGTAGGTCTTTTTACATTACCAACACATTATTTTATTTAACTCCAACAATACAGTTTGCAAACTTTTTCAGTAGATTACTTGTAGATATACCTGTAAGTAGAAGAGGGCAAAACCGTTGCTAGTTTTCACCTACAGCTGTACCATACTGGCTAGGCCCAATCATGTCCAATCTTGGCAGCTAAGCAGTGATAGGCCTGGTTAGTACTTGGATGGGAGACCACGTGGGAAAACCAGGTGCTGTAAGAATTTTGACATTACTAGCAAATGCTTCTTTTCTCCAGCTATTCAAATTGATAACTTTTTCTTTATGGAGAGTAGTTTTATTTTAGACCATCTGTTAGTACCAGGTCCTGTAGGTCTTTTTACATTACCAACACATGCTTTTTTTTTATCTCCAACAATACAGTTTGGAAACTCTTTTAGTAGATTACTTGTAGATATAAGTATAAGGTGGCAAAAAAGTTGATAGTCTTCACCTACAGCTGTATCATACTGGATAGTCCCGATCGTGTACAGTCTTGGCAGCTAAGCAGTGTTTTGCCTGGTTAGTACTTGGATGGGAGACCACATTAGAACAGCAGATGCAGTAGTAATTTTGACATTTCTGGAAAATGCTTCTTTTCTCCAGCTATTCAAATTGATAACTTTTTCTTTTGGAAAGAGTAGTTTTATTTTAGACCATCTGTTAGTACCAGGTCCTGTAGGTCTTTTTACATTACCAACACATGATTTTTTTATCTCCAACAATATAGTTTGGAAACTCTTTCAGTAGATTACTTGTAGATATAAGTATAAGGGGGCAAAAAAGTTGATAGTCTTCACCTACAGCTGTATCATACTGGATAGTCCCGATCGTGTACAGTCTTGGCAGCTAAGCAGTGTTTTGCCTGGTTAGTACTTGGATGGGAGACCACATTAGAACACCAGATGCAGTAGTAATTTTGACATTTCTGGAAAATGCTTCTTTTCTGTAGCTATTCAAATTGGAATTTTTTTTTCTTTGGATTAATAGTATAGAGAAAAGGAAGGGGTCAAACAGACACTGTATCTTTGAACAACATCTTTACCACACTGCTTAGGCCCAATTCCAGCTGTTTTTGGCAGCTAAACCGCGCTGTGCCTAGTTAGTAGTTTTATTTGAGACCACCTGCTAGTACCAGGTCCTGTAGATCTTTTTACATTACCAACACATTATTTTATTTAACTCCAACAATACAGTTTGGAAACTTTTTCAGTAGATTACTTGTATATATACAGTAAGTAGAAGAGGGCAAAAACGTTGTAAGTCTTCACCTACAGCTGTACCACACTGGCTAGGCTCAATAATATCCAATCTTGGCAGCTAAGCAGTGTTAGGCCTGGTTAGTACTTTGATGGGAGACCACGTGGGAACACCAGGTGCTATAAGCATTTTGACATTACTAGCAAATGCTTCTTTTCTCCAGCTATTCAAATTCATAACTTTTTCCTTGGGGAAAGTAGTTTTATTTTAGACCATCTGCTAGTGCCAGGTCCTGTAGGTCTTTTTACCTTACCAACACATGATTTTTTTTTATCTCCAACAATACAGTTTGGAAACTTTTTCAGTAGATTACTTGTAGATATAAGTATAAGGGGGCAAAGAAGTTGATAGTCTTCACCTACAGCTGTATCACTCTGGATAGTCCCGATCATGTACAGTCTTGGCAGCTAAGCAGTGTTTTGCCTGGTTAGTACTTGGATGGGAGATCACATGGGAACACCAGGTGCGGTAGGAATTTTGACATTACTAGCAAATGCTTCTTTTCTCCAGCTATTCAAATTGATAACTTTTTCTTTGGGGAGAGTAGTTTTATTTCAGACCATCTGCTAGCACCAGGTCCTGTAGGTCTTTTTACATTACCAACACATGATTTTTTTATCTCCAACAATACAGTTTGGAAACTTTTTCAGTAGATTACTTGTAGATATAAGTATAAGGGGGCAAAAAGTTGATAATCCTCACCTACAGCTGTATCACTCTGGATAGTCCTGATCATGTACAGTCTTGGCAGCTAAGCAGTGTTTTGCCTGGTTAGTACTTGGATGGGAGATCACATGGGAACACCAGATGCAGTAGGAATTTTTACATTTCTGGAAAATGCTTCTTTTCTGTAGCTATTCAAATTGGATTTTTTTTCTTTGGATTAATAGTATAGAGAAAAGAAAGGGGTCAAACAGACACAGTATCTTTGAACAACATCTTTACCACACTGCTTAGGCCCAATTCCAGCTGTTTTTGGCAGCTAAACCGCGCTGGTGCCTAGTTAGTAGTTTTATTTGAGACCACCTGCTAGTACCAGGTCCTGTAGATCTTTTTACATTACCAACACATGATTTTTTTATCTCCAACAATACAGTTTGGAAATTTTTTCAGTAGATTACTTGTAGATATAAGTATAAGGGGGCAAAATAGTTGATAGTTTTTTCATCCAGCTGTATCACACTGGATAGTCCCAATCATGTCCAGTCTTGGCAGCTAAGCAGTGTATTGCCTGGTTAGTCCTTGGATGGGAGACCACATGGGAACACCAGGTGCGGTAGGAATTTTGACATTACTAGCAAATGCTTCTTTTCTCCAGCTATTCAAATTCATAACTTTTTCTTTGGGGAAGAGTAGTTTTATTTTAGACCATCTGTTAGTACCAGGTCCTGTAGGTCTTTTTACATTACCAACACATGAATTTTTTTATCTCCAACATTACAGTTTGGAAACTTTTTCAGTAGATTACTTGTAGATATAAGTATAAGTGGGCAAAATAGTTGATAGCTTTCACCTCCAGCTGTATCACACTGGTTAGTCCCAATAATGTCCAGTCTTGGCAGCTAAGCAGTGTTTTGCCTGGTTAGTACTTGGATGGGAGACCAAATGGGAACACCAGGTGCAGTAGGAATTTTGACATTTCTGGAAAATGCTTCTTCTCTGTAGCTATTCAAATTGGATTTTTTTTCTTTGGATTAATAGTATAGAGAAAAGGAAGGGGTCAAACAGACAATATATCCATGAACAAAATCTTTACCACACTGCTTAGGACCCATTCCATCTGCTTTTGGCAGCTAAACAGTGCTGTGTCTGATTAGTAGTTTTATTTGAGACCACCGGCTAGTATCAGGTCCTGTAGGTCTTTTTACATTACCAACACATTATTTTATTTAACTCCAACAATACAGTTTGCATACTTTTTCAGTAGATTACTTGTAGATATACCTGTAAGTAGAAGAGGGCAAAACAGTTGCTAGTCTTCACCTAAAGCTGTACCATACTGGCTAGGCCCAATCTTGGCAGCTAAGCAGTGATGGGCCTGGTTAGTACTTGGATGGGAGACCACGTGGTAAAACCAGGTGCTGTAAGAATTTTGACATTACTAGCAAATGCTTCTTTTCTCCAGCTATTCAAATTGATAACTTTTTCTTTATGGAGAGTAGTTTTATTTTAGACCATCTGTTAGTACCAGGTCCTGTAGGTCTTTTTACATTACCAACACATGATTTTTTTATCTCCAACAATACAGTTTGGAAACTCATTCAGTAGATTACTGGTAGATATAAGTATAAGGGGGCAAAAAAGTGGGTAGTCTTCACATACATCTGTATCATACTGGATAGTCCTGATCGTGTACAGTCTTGGCAGCTAAGCAGTGTTTTGCTGGTTAGTAATTGGATGGGAGACCACATTAGAACACCAGATGCAGTAGTAATTTTGACATTTCTGGAAAATGCTTCTTTTCTTTAGCTATTCAAATTGGAATTTTTTTACTTTGGATTAATAGTATAAAGAAAAGGAAGGGGTCAAACAGACACTGTATCTTTGAACAACATCTTTACCACACTGCTTAGGCCCAATTCCAGCTGTTTTTGGCAGCTAAACCGCGCTGTGCCTAGTTAGTTGTTTTATTTGAGACCACCTGCTAGTACCAGGTCCTGTAGATCTTTTAACATTACCAACACATTATTTTATTTAACTCCAACAATACAGTTGGAAACTTTTTCAGTAGATTACTTGTAGATATACAGTAAGTAGAAGAGGGCAAAAACGTTGTCAGTCTTCACCTACAGCTGTACCACACTGGCTATGCCCAATCATGTCCAATCTTGGCAGCTAAGCAGAGTTAGGCCTGGTTAGTACTTGGATGGGAGACCACGTGGGAACACCAGGTGCGGTAGGAATTTTGACATTACTAGCAAATGCTTCTTCTCTCCAGCTATTCAAATTGATAACTTTTTCTTTGGGGAGAGTAGTTTTATTTTAGACCATCTGCAAGCACCAGGTCCTGTAGGTCTTTTTACATTACCAACACATGATTTTTTTATCTCCAACAATACAGTTTGGAAACTTTTTCAGTAGATAACTTGTAGATATAAGTATAAGGGGGCAAAAAAGTTGATAATCCTCTCATACAGCTGTATCACTCTGGATAGTCCCGATCATGTACAGTCTTGGCAGCTAAGCAGGGTTTTCCCTGGTTAGTACTTGGATGGGAGATCACATGGAAACACCAGATGCAGTAGGAATTTTACATTTCTGGAAAATGCTTCTTTTCTGTAGCTATTCAATTTGGATTTTTTTTCTTTGGATTAATATTATACAGAAAAGAAAGGGGTCAAACAGACACAGTATCTTTAAACAACATCTTTACCACACTGCTTAGGCCCAATTCCAGCTGTTTTTGGCAGCTAAACCGCCCTGGTGCCTAGTTAGTAGTTTTATTTGAGACCACCTGCTAGTACCAGGTCCTGTAGATCTTTTTACATTACCAACACATGATTTTTTTATCTCCAACAATAGAGTTTGGAAATTTTTTCAGTAGATTACTTGTAGATATAAGTATAAGGGGGCAAAATAGTTGATAGTTTTCACCTCCAGCTGTTTCACACTGGATAGTCCCAATCATGTCCAGTCCATGCAGCTAAGCAGTGTATTGCCTGGTTAGTACTTGGATGGGAGACCACATGGGAACACCAGGTGCTGTAGGAATTTTGACATTACTAGCAAATGCTTATTTTCTCCAGCTATTCAAATTGATAACTTTTTCTTTGGGGAAGAGTAGTTTTATTTTAGACCATCTGTTAGTACCAGGTCCTGTAGGTCTTTTTACATTACCGACACATGATTTTTTTTATCTCCAACATTACAGTTTGGAAACTTTTTCAGTAGATTACTTGTAGATATAAGTATAAGTGGGCAAAATGTTGATAGCTTTCACCTCCAGCTGTATCACACTGGAAAGTCCCAATCATGTCCAGTCTTGGCAGCTAAGCAGTGTTTTGCCTGGTTAGTACTTGGATGGGAGACCAAATGGGAACATCAGGGGTGAAATGTAATAGGTTGAGAGATTCAGAAAGTGAGAGATTTGGTAAGAAATCTCCAGTTTTTTTAAAGCGGCAATCATTCACACTGCAAAACCAGTTTGATTTTGCAGTGTGAATGATTGCCGCTTTAAAAAAACTGGAGATTTCTTACCAAATCTCTCACTTTCTGAATCTCTCACCCTATTACATTTCACCCCAGGTGCAGTAGGAATTTTGACATTTCTGGAAAATGCTTCTTCTCTGTAGTTATTCAAATTGGATTTTGTTTTCTTTGGATTAATAGTATAGAGAAAAGGAAGGGGTCAAACAGACAATATATCCATGAACAAAATCTTTACCACACTGCTTAGGACCCATTCCATCTGCTTTTGGCAGCTAAACAGTGCTGTGTCTCATTAGTAGTTTTATTTGAGACCACCGGCTAGTATCAGGTCCTGTAGGTCTTTTTACATTACCAACACATTATTTTATTTAACTCCAACAATACAGTTTGCAAACTTTTTCAGTAGATTACTTGTAGATATACCTGTAAGTAGAAGAGGGCAAAACCGTTGCTGGTCTTCACCTACAGCTGTACAATACTGGCTAGGCCCAATCATGTCCAATCTTGGCAGCTAAGCAGTGATAGGCCTGGTTAGTACTTGGATGGGAGACCAAGTGGGAAAACCAGGTGCTGTAAGAATTTTGAAATTACTAGCAAATGCTTCTTTTCTCCAGCTATTCAAATTGATAACTTTTTCTTTATGGAGAGTAGTTTTATTTTAGACCATCTGTTAGTACCAGGTCCTGTAGGTCTTTTTACATTACCAACACATGATTTTTTTATCTCCAACAATACAGTTTGGAAACTCTTTCAGTAGATTACTTGTAGATATAAGTATAAGGGGGCAAAAAAGTTGATAGTCTTCACCTACAGCTGTATCATACTGGATAGTCCCGATCGTGTACAGTCTTGGCAGCTAAGCAGTGTTTTGCCTGGTTAGTACTTGGATGGGAGACCACATTAGAACACCAGATGCAGTAGTAATTTTGACATTTCTGGAAAATGCTTCTTTTCTGTAGCTATTCAAATTGGAATTTTTTTTCTTTGGATTAATAGTATAGAGAAAAGGAAGGGGTCAAACAGACACTGTATCTTTGAACAACATCTTTACCACACTGCTTAGGCCCAATTCCAGCTGATTTTGGCAGCTAAACCGCGCTGTGCCTAGTTAGTAGTTTTATTTGAGACCACCTACTAGTACCAGGTCCTGTAGATCTTTTTACATTACCAACACATTCTTTTTTTTAACTACAACAATACAGTTTGGAAACTTTTTCTGTAGATTACTTGTAGATATACAGTAAGTAGAAGAGGGCAAAAACGTTGTTAGTCTTCACCTACAGCTGTACCACACTGGCTAGGCCCAATCATGTCCAATCTTGGCAGCTAAGCAGTGTTAGGCCTGGTTAGTACTTGGATGGGAGACCACGTGGGAACAGCAGGTGCTGTAAGCATTTTGACATTACTAGCAAATGCTTCTTTTCTCCAGCTATTCAAATTGATAACTTTTTCTTTGGGGAGAGTAGTTTTATTTTAGACCATCTGCTAGCACCAGGTCCTGTAGGTCTTTTTACATTACCGACACATGATTTTTTTATCTCCAACAATACAGTTTGGAAACCTTTTCAGTAGATTACTTGTAGATATAAGTATAAGGGGGCAAAAAAGTTGATAATCCTCACCTACAGCTGTATCACTCTGGATAGTCCCAATCATGTACAGTCTTGGCAGCTAAGCAGTGTTTTGTCTGGTTAGTACTTGGATGCGAGATCACATGGGAACACCAGATGCAGTAGGAATTTTTACATTTCTGGAAAAAGCTTCTTTTCTGTAGCTATTCAAATTGGATTTTTTTTCTTTGGATTAATAGTATAGAGAAAAGAAAGGCGTCAAACAGACACAGTATCTTTGAACAACATCTTTACCACACTGCTTAGGCCCAATTCCAGCTGTTTTTGGCAGCTAAACCGCGCTGGTGCCTAGTTAGTAGTTTTATTTGAGACCACCTGCTAGTACCAGGTCCTGTAGATCTTTTTACATTACCAACACATGATTTTTTTATCTCCAACAATAGAGTTTGGAAATTTTTTCAGTAGATTACTTGTAGATATAAGTATAAGGGGGCAAAATAGTTGATAGTTTTCACCTCCAGCTGTTTCACACTGGATAGTCCCAATCATGTCCAGTCCATGCAGCTAAGCAGTGTATTGCCTGATTAGTACCTGGATGGGAGACCACATGGGAGCACCAAGTGCTGTAGGAATTTTGACATTACTAGCAAATGCTTCTTTTCTCCAGCTATTCAAATTGATAACTTTTTCTTTGGGGAAGAGTAGTTTTATTTTAGACCATCTGTTAGTACCAGGTCCTGTAGGTCTTTTTACATTACCGACACATGATTTTTTTTATCTCCAACATTACAGTTTAGAAACTTTTTCAGTAGATTACTTGTAGATATAAGTATAAGGGGGCAAAATAGTTGATAGTTTTCAACTCCAGCTGTATCACACTGGATAGTCCCAATCATGTCCAGTCTTGGCAGCTAAGCAGTGTTTTGCCTGGTTAGTACTTGGATGGGAGACCACATGGTAACACCAGGTGCGGTAGGAATTTTGACATTTCTGGAAAATGCTTCTTTTCTTTAGCTATTCAAATTGGAATTTTTTTTCTTTGGATTAATAGTATAAAGAAAAGGAAGGGGTCAAACAGACACTGTATCTTTGAACAACATCTTTACCACACTGCTTAGGCCCAATTCCAGCTGTTTTTGGCAGCTAAACCGCGCTGTGCCTAGTTAGTTGTTTTATTTGAGACCACCTGCTAGTACCAGGTCCTGTAGATCTTTTAACATTACCAACACATTATTTTATTTAACTCCAACAATACAGTTGGAAACTTTTTCAGTAGATTACTTGTAGATATACAGTAAGTAGAAGAGGGCAAAAACGTTGTCAGTCTTCACCTACAGCAGTACCACACTGGCTATGCCCAATCATGTCCAATCTTGGCAGCTAAGCAGAGTTAGGCCTGGTTAGTACTTGGATGGGAGACCACGTGGGAACACCAGGTGCGGTAGGAATTTTGACATTACTAGCAAATGCTTCTTCTCTCCAGCTATTCAAATTGATAACTTTTTCTTTGGGGAGAGTAGTTTTATTTTAGACCATCTGCAAGCACCAGGTCCTGTAGGTCTTTTTACATTACCAACACATGATTTTTTTATCTCCAACAATACAGTTTGGAAACTTTTTCAGTAGATAACTTGTAGATATAAGTATAAGGGGGCAAAAAAGTTGATAATCCTCTCATACAGCTGTATCACTCTGGATAGTCCCGATCATGTACAGTCTTGGCAGCTAAGCAGGGTTTTCCCTGGTTAGTACTTGGATGGGAGATCACATGGAAACACCAGATGCAGTAGGAATTTTACATTTCTGGAAAATGCTTCTTTTCTGTAGCTATTCAATTTTGATTTTTTTTCTTTGGATTAATATTATACAGAAAAGAAAGGGGTCAAACAGACACAGTATCTTTGAACAACATCTTTACCACACTGCTTAGGCCCAATTCCAGCTGTTTTTGGCAGCTAAACCGCCCTGGTGCCTAGTTAGTAGTTTTATTTGAGACCACCTGCTAGTACCAGGTCCTGTAGATCTTTTTACATTACCAACACATGATTTTTTTATCTCCAACAATAGAGTTTGGAAATTTTTTCAGTAGATTACTTGTAGATATAAGTATAAGGGGGCAAAATAGTTGATAGTTTTCACCTCCAGCTGTTTCACACTGGATAGTCCCAATCATGTCCAGTCCATGCAGCTAAGCAGTGTATTGCCTGGTTAGTACTTGGATGGGAGACCACATGGGAACACCAGGTGCTGTAGGAATTTTGACATTACTAGCAAATGCTTATTTTCTCCAGCTATTCAAATTGATAACTTTTTCTTTGGGGAAGAGTAGTTTTATTTTAGACCATCTGTTAGTACCAGGTCCTGTAGGTCTTTTTACATTACCGACACATGATTTTTTTTATCTCCAACATTACAGTTTGGAAACTTTTTCAGTAGATTACTTGTAGATATAAGTATAAGTGGGCAAAATGTTGATAGCTTTCACCTCCAGCTGTATCACACTGGAAAGTCCCAATCATGTCCAGTCTTGGCAGCTAAGCAGTGTTTTGCCTGGTTAGTACTTGGATGGGAGACCAAATGGGAACATCAGGGGTGAAATGTAATAGGTTGAGAGATTCAGAAAGTGAGAGATTTGGTAAGAAATCTCCAGTTTTTTTAAAGCGGCAATCATTCACACTGCAAAACCAGTTTGATTTTGCAGTGTGAATGATTGCCGCTTTAAAAAAACTGGAGATTTCTTACCAAATCTCTCACTTTCTGAATCTCTCACCCTATTACATTTCACCCCAGGTGCAGTAGGAATTTTGACATTTCTGGAAAATGCTTCTTCTCTGTAGTTATTCAAATTGGATTTTGTTTTCTTTGGATTAATAGTATAGAGAAAAGGAAGGGGTCAAACAGACAATATATCCATGAACAAAATCTTTACCACACTGCTTAGGACCCATTCCATCTGCTTTTGGCAGCTAAACAGTGCTGTGTCTCATTAGTAGTTTTATTTGAGACCACCGGCTAGTATCAGGTCCTGTAGGTCTTTTTACATTACCAACACATTATTTTATTTAACTCCAACAATACAGTTTGCAAACTTTTTCAGTAGATTACTTGTAGATATACCTGTAAGTAGAAGAGGGCAAAACCGTTGCTGGTCTTCACCTACAGCTGTACAATACTGGCTAGGCCCAATCATGTCCAATCTTGGCAGCTAAGCAGTGATAGGCCTGGTTAGTACTTGGATGGGAGACCAAGTGGGAAAACCAGGTGCTGTAAGAATTTTGAAATTACTAGCAAATGCTTCTTTTCTCCAGCTATTCAAATTGATAACTTTTTCTTTATGGAGAGTAGTTTTATTTTAGACCATCTGTTAGTACCAGGTCCTGTAGGTCTTTTTACATTACCAACACATGATTTTTTTATCTCCAACAATACAGTTTGGAAACTCTTTCAGTAGATTACTTGTAGATATAAGTATAAGGGGGCAAAAAAGTTGATAGTCTTCACCTACAGCTGTATCATACTGGATAGTCCCGATCGTGTACAGTCTTGGCAGCTAAGCAGTGTTTTGCCTGGTTAGTACTTGGATGGGAGACCACATTAGAACACCAGATGCAGTAGTAATTTTGACATTTCTGGAAAATGCTTCTTTTCTGTAGCTATTCAAATTGGAATTTTTTTTCTTTGGATTAATAGTATAGAGAAAAGGAAGGGGTCAAACAGACACTGTATCTTTGAACAACATCTTTACCACACTGCTTAGGCCCAATTCCAGCTGATTTTGGCAGCTAAACCGCGCTGTGCCTAGTTAGTAGTTTTATTTGAGACCACCTACTAGTACCAGGTCCTGTAGATCTTTTTACATTACCAACACATTCTTTTTTTTAACTACAACAATACAGTTTGGAAACTTTTTCTGTAGATTACTTGTAGATATACAGTAAGTAGAAGAGGGCAAAAACGTTGTTAGTCTTCACCTACAGCTGTACCACACTGGCTAGGCCCAATCATGTCCAATCTTGGCAGCTAAGCAGTGTTAGGCCTGGTTAGTACTTGGATGGGAGACCACGTGGGAACAGCAGGTGCTGTAAGCATTTTGACATTACTAGCAAATGCTTCTTTTCTCCAGCTATTCAAATTGATAACTTTTTCTTTGGGGAGAGTAGTTTTATTTTAGACCATCTGCTAGCACCAGGTCCTGTAGGTCTTTTTACATTACCGACACATGATTTTTTTATCTCCAACAATACAGTTTGGAAACCTTTTCAGTAGATTACTTGTAGATATAAGTATAAGGGGGCAAAAAAGTTGATAATCCTCACCTACAGCTGTATCACTCTGGATAGTCCCAATCATGTACAGTCTTGGCAGCTAAGCAGTGTTTTGTCTGGTTAGTACTTGGATGCGAGATCACATGGGAACACCAGATGCAGTAGGAATTTTTACATTTCTGGAAAAAGCTTCTTTTCTGTAGCTATTCAAATTGGATTTTTTTTCTTTGGATTAATAGTATAGAGAAAAGAAAGGCGTCAAACAGACACAGTATCTTTGAACAACATCTTTACCACACTGCTTAGGCCCAATTCCAGCTGTTTTTGGCAGCTAAACCGCGCTGGTGCCTAGTTAGTAGTTTTATTTGAGACCACCTGCTAGTACCAGGTCCTGTAGATCTTTTTACATTACCAACACATGATTTTTTTATCTCCAACAATAGAGTTTGGAAATTTTTTCAGTAGATTACTTGTAGATATAAGTATAAGGGGGCAAAATAGTTGATAGTTTTCACCTCCAGCTGTTTCACACTGGATAGTCCCAATCATGTCCAGTCCATGCAGCTAAGCAGTGTATTGCCTGATTAGTACCTGGATGGGAGACCACATGGGAGCACCAAGTGCTGTAGGAATTTTGACATTACTAGCAAATGCTTCTTTTCTCCAGCTATTCAAATTGATAACTTTTTCTTTGGGGAAGAGTAGTTTTATTTTAGACCATCTGTTAGTACCAGGTCCTGTAGGTCTTTTTACATTACCGACACATGATTTTTTTTATCTCCAACATTACAGTTTAGAAACTTTTTCAGTAGATTACTTGTAGATATAAGTATAAGGGGGCAAAATAGTTGATAGTTTTCAACTCCAGCTGTATCACACTGGATAGTCCCAATCATGTCCAGTCTTGGCAGCTAAGCAGTGTTTTGCCTGGTTAGTACTTGGATGGGAGACCACATGGTAACACCAGGTGCGGTAGGAATTTTGACATTTCTGGAAAATGCTTATTTTCTGTAGCTATTCAAATTTGATTTTTTTTTTTCCTTTGGATTAATAGTATAGAGAAAAGGAAGGGGTCAAACAGACAATATATCCATGAACAAAATCTTTACCACACTTCTTAGGCCCCATTCCATCTGCTTTTGGCAGCTAAACAGTGCTGTGTCTGATTAGTAGTTTTATTTGAGACCACCGGCTACTATCAGGTCCTGTAGGTCTTTTTACATTACCAACACATGATTTTTTTTATCTCCAACAATACAGTTTGGAAACTTTTTCAGTAGATTACTTGTAGATATAAGTATAAGGGGCAAAATGTTGATAGTCTTCACCTCCAGCTGTATCACATTGGATAGCCCCAATCATGTCCAATCTTGACAGCTAAGCAGTGTTACGACTGGTTAGTACTTGGATAGGAGGACACGTGGGAACACCAGGTGCTGTAGGAATTTTGACATTACTAGCAAATGCTTCTTTTCTCCAGCTATTCAAATTGATAACTTTTTCTTTGGGGAGAGTAGTTTTATTTTAGACCATCTGTTAGTACCAGGTTCTGTAGGTCTTTTTACATTACCAACACATGATTTTTTTTATCTCCAACAATACAGTTTGGAAACTTTTTCAGTAGATAACTTGTAGATATAAGTATAAGGGGGCAAAATAGTTGATAGTTTTCAACTCCAGCTGTATCACACTGGATAGTCCCAATCATGTCCAGTCTTGGCAGCTAAGCAGTTGGCCTGGTTAGTAATTGGATGGGAGACCAAATGGGAACACCAGGTGCAGTAGGAATTTTGACATTTCTGGAAAATGCTTCTTCTCTGTAGCTGTTCAAATGTTTTAATAGTATAGAGAAAAGGAAGGGGTCAAACAGACAATATATCCATGAACAAAATCTTTACCTCACAACTTAGGCCCCATTCCATCTGCTTTTGGCAGCTAAACAGTGCTGTGTCTGATTAGTAGTTTTATTTGAGACCACCGGTTAGTATCAGGTCCTGTAGGTCTTTTTACATTACCAACACATGATTTTTTTTATCTCCAAAAATACAGTTTGGAAACTTTTTCAGTAGATTACTTGTAGATATAAGTATAAGGGGGCATAAAGTTGATAGGCTTCACCTACAGTTGTATCACACTGGATAGTCCCAATCAGGTCCAGTCTTTGCAGCTAAGCAGTGTTTGGCCTGGTTAGTAATTGAATGGGAGACCACATGGGAACACCAGGTGCAGTAGAAATTTTGACATTTCTGGAAAATGCTTCTTTTCTGTAGCTATTCAAATTTGAATTTTGTTTCTTTGGATTAATAGTAGAGAGAAATGGAAGGGGTCAAACAGACACTGTATCCTTGAAGAAAATCTTTACCACACTGCTTAGGCCCAATTCCATCTGTTTTTGGCAGCTAAACAGTGTTGTGCCTGGTTAGTAGTTTTACTTGAGACCACCAGCTAGTACCAGGTCCTGTAGGTCTTTTTACATTACCAACACATTATTTTATTTAACTCCAGCAATACAGTATGAAAACTTTTTCAGTAGATTACTTGTAGATATACCTGTAAGTAGAAGAGGGCAAAACCGTTGCTAGTCTTCACCTACAGCTGTACCATACTGGCTAGGCCCAATCATGTCCAATCTTGGCAGCTAAGCAGTGTTAGGCCTGGTTAGTACTTGGGTTAGAGACCACGTTGGAACACCAGGTGCTATAAGAATTTTGACATTACTAGCAAATGCTTATTTTCTCCAGCTATTCAAATTGATAACTTTTTCTTTGGGGAGAGTAGTTTTATTTTAGACCATCTGTTAGTACCAGGTCCTGTAGGTCTTTTTACATTACCGACACATGATTTTTTTATCTCCAACAATACAGTTTGGAAACTTTTTCAGTAGATTACTTGTAGATATAAGTATAAGGGGGCAAAAAAGTTGATAGTCTTCAACTACAGCTGTATCACACTGGATAGCTCCAATCATGTCCATTCTTGACAGCTAAGCAGTGTTAGGCCTGGTTAGTATTTGGATGGGAGACTACGTGGGAACACCAGGTGCTGTAGGAATTTTGACATTACTAGCAAATGCTTCTTTTCTCCAGCTATTCAAATTGATAACTTTTTTTTTGGGGAGAGTAGTTTTATTTTAGACCATCTGTTAGTACCAGGTTCTGTAGGTCTTTTTACATTACCAACACATGATTTTTTTTATCTCCAACAATACAGTTTGGAAACTTTTTCAGTAGATTACTTGTAGATATAAGTATAAGTGGGCAAAATAGTTGATAGTTTTCACCTCCAGCTGTATCACACTGGATAGTCCCAATCATGTCCAGTCTTGGCAGCTAAGCAGTGTTTTGCCTGGTTATTACTTGGATGGGAGACCAAATGGGAACACCAGGTGCTGTAGGAATTTTGACATTTCTGGAAAATGCTTATTTTCTGTAGCTATTCAAATTTGATTTTTTTTTTTTCCTTTGGATTAATAGTATAGAGAAAAGGAAGGGGTCAAACAGACAATATATCCATGAACAAAATCTTTACCACACTTCTTAGGCCCCATTCCATCTGCTTTTGGCAGCTAAACAGTGCTGTGTCTGATTAGTAGTTTTATTTGAGACCACCGGCTACTATCAGGTCCTGTAGGTCTTTTTACATTACCAACACATTATTTTATTTAACTCCAACAATACAGTTTGCAAACTTTTTCAGTAGATTACTTGTAGATATACCTGTAAGTAGAAGAGGGCAAAACAGTTGCTAGTCTTCACCTACAGCTGTACCATACTGGCTAGGCCCAATCATGTCCAATCTTGGCAGCTAAGCAGTGATGGGCCTGGTTAGTACTTGGATGGGAGACCACGTGGTAAAACCAGGTGCTGTAAGAATTTTGACATTACTAGCAAATGCTTCTTTTCTCCAGCTATTCAAATTGATAACTTTTTCTTTATGGAGAGTAGTTTTATTTGAGACCACCGGCTACTATCAGGTCCTGTAGGTCTTTTTACATTACCAACACATGATTTTTTTATCTCCAACAATACAGTTTGGAAACTCATTCAGTAGATTACTTGTAGATATAAGTATAAGGGGGCAAAAAAGTTGACAGCTGTATCATACTGGATAGTCCTGATCGTGTACAGTCTTGGCAGCTAAGCAGTGTTTTGCCTGGTTAGTACTTGGATGGGAGACCACATTAGAACACCAGATGCAGTAGTAATTTTGACATTTCTGGAAAATGCTTCTTTTCTTTAGCTATTCAAATTGGAATTTTTTTTCTTTGGATTAATAGTATAGAGAAAAGGAAGGGGTCAAACAGACACTGTATCTTTGAACAACATCTTTACCACACTGCTTAGGCCCAATTCCAGCTGTTTTTGGCAGCTAAACCGCGCTGTGCCTAGTTAATTGTTTTATTTGAGACCACCTGCTAGTACCAGGTCCTGTAGATCTTTTAACATTACCAACACATTATTTTATTTAACTCCAACAATACAGTTGGAAACTTTTTCAGTAGTTTACTTGTAGATATACAGTAAGTAGAAGAGGGCAAAAACGTTGTCAGTCTTCACCTACAGCTGTACCACACTGGCTAGGCCCAATCATGTCCAATCTTGGCAGCTAAGCAGTGTTAGGCCTGGTTAGTACTTGGATGGGAGACCACGTGGGAACACCAGGTGCGGTAGGAATTTTGACATTACTAGCAAATGCTTCTTCTCTCCAGCTATTCAAATTGATAACTTTTTCTTTGGGGAGAGTAGTTTTATTTTAGACCATCTGCTAGCACCAGGTCCTGTAGGTCTTTTTACATTACCAACACATGATTTTTTTATCTCCAACAATACAGTTTGGAAACTTTTTCAGTAGATTACTTGTAGATATAAGTATAAGGGGGCAAAAAAGTTGATAATCCTCTCATACAGCTGTATCACTCTGGATAGTCCCGCTCATGTACAGTCTTGGCAGCTAAGCAGGGTTTTGCCTGGTTAGTACTTGGATGGGAGATCACATGGGAACACCAGATGCAGTAGGAATTTTTACATTTCTGGAAAATGCTTCTTTTCTGTAGCTATTCAAATTGGATTTTTTTTCTTTGGATTAATATTATACAGAAAAGGAAGGGGTCAAACAGACACAGTATCTTTGAACAACATCTTTACCACACTGCTTAGGCCCAATTCCAGCTGTTTTTGGCAGCTAGACCGCGCTGGTGCCTAGTTAGTAGTTTTATTTGAGACCACCTGCTAGTACCAGGTCCTGTAGATCTTTTTACATTACCAACACATGATTTTTTTATCTCCAACAATAGAGTTTGAAAATTTTTTCAGTAGATTACTTGTAGATATAAGTATAAGGGGGCAAAATAGTTGATAGTTTTCACCTCCAGCTGTTTAACACTGGATAGTCCCAATCATGTCCAGTCCATGCAGCTAAGCAGTGTATTGCCTGGTTAGTACTTGGATTGGAGACCACATGGGAACACCTGGTGCTGTAGGAATTTTGACATTACTAGCAAATGCTTATTTTCTCCAGCTATTCAAATTGATAACTTTTTCTTTGGGGAAGAGTAGTTTTATTTTAGACCATCTGTTAGTACCAGGTCCTGTAGGTCTTTTTACATTACCGACACATGATTTTTTTTATCTCCAACATTACAGTTTGGAAACTTTTTCAGTAGATTACTTGTAGATATAAGTATAAGTGGGCAAAATGTTGATAGCTTTCACCTCCAGCTGTATCACACTGGATAGTCCCAATCATGTCCAGTCTTGGCAGCTAAGCAGTGTTTTGCCTGGTTAGTACTTGGATGGGAGACCAAATGGGAACACCAGGTGCAGTAGGAATTTTGACATTTCTGGAAAATGCTTCTTCTCTGTAGTTATTCAAATTGGATTTTTTTTTCTTTGGATTAATTGTATAGAGAAAAGGAAGGGGTCAAACAGACAATATATCCATGAACAAAATCTTTACCACACTGCTTAGGACCCATTCCATCTGCTTTTGGCAGCTAAACAGTGCTGTGTCTGATTAGTAGTTTTATTTGAGACCACCGGCTAGTATCAGGTCCTGTAGGTCTTTTTACATTACCAACACATTATTTTATTTAACTCCAACAATACAGTTTGCAAACTTTTTCAGTAGATTACTTGTATACCTGTAAGTAGAAGAGGGCAAAACCGTTGCTGGTCTTCACCTACAGCTGTACAATACTGGCTAGGCCCAATCATGTACAATCTTGGCAGCTAAGCAGTGATAGGCCTGGTTAGTACTTGGATGGGAGACCACGTGGGAAAACCAGGTGCTGTAAGAATTTTGACATTACTAGCAAATGCTTCTTTTCTCCAGCTATTCAAATTGATAACTTTTTCTTTATGGAGAGTAGTTTTATTTTAGACCATCTGTTAGTACCAGGTCCTGTAGGTCTTTTTACATTACCAACACATGATTTTTTTATCTCCAACAATACAGTTTGGAAACTCTTTCAGTAGATTACTTGTAGATATAAGTATAAGGGGGCAAAAAAGTTGATAGTCTTTACCTACAGCTGTATCATACTGGATAGTCTCGATCGTGTACAGTCTTGGTAGTTAAGCAGTGTTTTGCCTGGTTAGTACTTGGATGGGAGACCACATTAGAACACCAGATGCAGTAATAATTTTGACATTTCTGGAAAATGCTTATTTTCTGCAGCTATTCAAATTGGAATTTTTTTTCTTTGGATTAATAGTATAGAGAAAAGGAAGGGGTCAAACAGACACTGTATCTTTGAACATCTTTACCACACTGCTTAGGCCCAATTCCAGCTGATTTTGGCAGCTAAACCGCGCTGTGCCTAGTTAGTAGTTTTATTTGAGACCACCTACTAGTACCAGGTCCTGTAGATCTTTTTACATTACCAACACATTCTTTTTTTTAACTACAACAATACAGTTTGGAAACTTTTTCTGTAGATTACTTGTAGATATACAGTAAGTAGAAGAGGGCAAAAACGTTGTTAGTCTTCACCTACAACTGTACCACACTGGCTAGGCCCAATCATGTCCAATCTTGGCAGCTAAGCAGTGTTAGGCCTGGTTAGTACTTGGATGGGAGACCACATGGGAACACCAGGTGCTGTAGGAATTTTGACATTACTAGCAAATGCTTCTTTTCTCCAGCTATTCAAATTGATAACTTTTTCTTTGGGGAAGAGTAGCTTTATTTTAGACCATCTGTTAGTACCAGGTCCTGTAGGTCTTTTTACATTACCGACACATGATTTTTTTTATCTCCAACATTACAGTTTGGAAACTTTTTCAGTAGATTACTTGTAGATATAAGTATAAGGGGGCAAAATAGTTGATAGTTTTCACCTCCAGCTGTATCACACTGGATAGTCCCAATCATGTCCAGTCTTGGCAGCTAAGCAGTGTTTTGCCTGGTTAGTACTTGGATGGGAGACCACATGGTAACACCAGGTGCGGTAGGAATTTTGACATTTCTGGAAAATGCTTATTTTCTGTAGCTATTCAAATTTGATTTTTTTTTTCCTTTGGATTAATAGTATAGAGAAAAGGAAGGGGTCAAACAGACAATATATCCATGAACAAAATCTTTACCACACTTCTTAGGCCCCATTCCATCTGCTTTTGGCAGCTAAACAGTGCTGTGTCTGATTAGTAGTTTTATTTGAGAACACCAGCTACTATCAGGTCCTGTAGGTCTTTTTACATTACCAACACATGATTTTATTTAACTCCAACAATACAGTTGGAAACTTTTTCAGTAGATTACTTGTAGATATACAGTAAGTAGAAGAGGGCAAAAACGTTGTCAGTCTTCACCTACAGCTGTACCACACTGGCTATGCCCAATCATGTCCAATCTTGGCAGCTAAGCAGAGTTAGGCCTGGTTAGTACTTGGATGGGAGACCACGTGGGAACACCAGGTGCGGTAGGAATTTTGACATTACTAGCAAATGCTTCTTCTCTCCAGCTATTCAAATTGATAACTTTTTCTTTGGGGAGAGTAGTTTTATTTTAGACCATCTGCAAGCACCAGGTCCTGTAGGTCTTTTTACATTACCAACACATGATTTTTTTATCTCCAACAATACAGTTTGGAAACTTTTTCAGTAGATAACTTGTAGATATAAGTATAAGGGGGCAAAAAAGTTGATAATCCTCTCATACAGCTGTATCACTCTGGATAGTCCCGATCATGTACAGTCTTGGCAGCTAAGCAGGGTTTTCCCTGGTTAGTACTTGGATGGGAGATCACATGGAAACACCAGATGCAGTAGGAATTTTACATTTCTGGAAAATGCTTCTTTTCTGTAGCTATTCAATTTGGATTTTTTTTCTTTGGATTAATATTATACAGAAAAGAAAGGGGTCAAACAGACACAGTATCTTTGAACAACATCTTTACCACACTGCTTAGGCCCAATTCCAGCTGTTTTTGGCAGCTAAACCGCCCTGGTGCCTAGTTAGTAGTTTTATTTGAGACCACCTGCTAGTACCAGGTCCTGTAGATCTTTTTACATTACCAACACATGATTTTTTTATCTCCAACAATAGAGTTTGGAAATTTTTTCAGTAGATTACTTGTAGATATAAGTATAAGGGGGCAAAATAGTTGATAGTTTTCACCTCCAGCTGTTTCACACTGGATAGTCCCAATCATGTCCAGTCCATGCAGCTAAGCAGTGTATTGCCTGGTTAGTACTTGGATGGGAGACCACATGGGAACACCAGGTGCTGTAGGAAGTTTGACATTACTAGCAAATGCTTATTTTCTCCAGCTATTCAAATTGATAACTTTTTCTTTGGGGAAGAGTAGTTTTATTTTAGACCATCTGTTAGTACCAGGTCCTGTAGGTCTTTTTACATTACCGACACATGATTTTTTTTATCTCCAACATTACAGTTTGGAAACTTTTTCAGTAGATTACTTGTAGATATAAGTATAAGTGGGCAAAATGTTGATAGCTTTCACCTCCAGCTGTATCACACTGGAAAGTCCCAATCATGTCCAGTCTTGGCAGCTAAGCAGTGTTTTGCCTGGTTAGTACTTGGATGGGAGACCAAATGGGAACATCAGGGGTGAAATGTAATAGGTTGAGAGATTCAGAAAGTGAGAGATTTGGTAAGAAATCTCCAGTTTTTTTAAAGCGGCAATCATTCACACTGCAAAACCAGTTTGATTTTGCAGTGTGAATGATTGCCGCTTTAAAAAAACTGGAGATTTCTTACCAAATCTCTCACTTTCTGAATCTCTCACCCTATTACATTTCACCCCAGGTGCAGTAGGAATTTTGACATTTCTGGAAAATGCTTCTTCTCTGTAGTTATTCAAATTGGATTTTGTTTTCTTTGGATTAATAGTATAGAGAAAAGGAAGGGGTCAAACAGACAATATATCCATGAACAAAATCTTTACCACACTGCTTAGGACCCATTCCATCTGCTTTTGGCAGCTAAACAGTGCTGTGTCTCATTAGTAGTTTTATTTGAGACCACCGGCTAGTATCAGGTCCTGTAGGTCTTTTTACATTACCAACACATTATTTTATTTAACTCCAACAATACAGTTTGCAAACTTTTTCAGTAGATTACTTGTAGATATACCTGTAAGTAGAAGAGGGCAAAACCGTTGCTGGTCTTCACCTACAGCTGTACAATACTGGCTAGGCCCAATCATGTCCAATCTTGGCAGCTAAGCAGTGATAGGCCTGGTTAGTACTTGGATGGGAGACCAAGTGGGAAAACCAGGTGCTGTAAGAATTTTGAAATTACTAGCAAATGCTTCTTTTCTCCAGCTATTCAAATTGATAACTTTTTCTTTATGGAGAGTAGTTTTATTTTAGACCATCTGTTAGTACCAGGTCCTGTAGGTCTTTTTACATTACCAACACATGATTTTTTTATCTCCAACAATACAGTTTGGAAACTCTTTCAGTAGATTACTTGTAGATATAAGTATAAGGGGGCAAAAAAGTTGATAGTCTTCACCTACAGCTGTATCATACTGGATAGTCCCGATCGTGTACAGTCTTGGCAGCTAAGCAGTGTTTTGCCTGGTTAGTACTTGGATGGGAGACCACATTAGAACACCAGATGCAGTAGTAATTTTGACATTTCTGGAAAATGCTTCTTTTCTGTAGCTATTCAAATTGGAATTTTTTTTCTTTGGATTAATAGTATAGAGAAAAGGAAGGGGTCAAACAGACACTGTATCTTTGAACAACATCTTTACCACACTGCTTAGGCCCAATTCCAGCTGATTTTGGCAGCTAAACCGCGCTGTGCCTAGTTAGTAGTTTTATTTGAGACCACCTACTAGTACCAGGTCCTGTAGATCTTTTTACATTACCAACACATTCTTTTTTTTAACTACAACAATACAGTTTGGAAACTTTTTCTGTAGATTACTTGTAGATATACAGTAAGTAGAAGAGGGCAAAAACGTTGTTAGTCTTCACCTACAGCTGTACCACACTGGCTAGGCCCAATCATGTCCAATCTTGGCAGCTAAGCAGTGTTAGGCCTGGTTAGTACTTGGATGGGAGACCACGTGGGAACAGCAGGTGCTGTAAGCATTTTGACATTACTAGCAAATGCTTCTTTTCTCCAGCTATTCAAATTGATAACTTTTTCTTTGGGGAGAGTAGTTTTATTTTAGACCATCTGCTAGCACCAGGTCCTGTAGGTCTTTTTACATTACCGACACATGATTTTTTTATCTCCAACAATACAGTTTGGAAACCTTTTCAGTAGATTACTTGTAGATATAAGTATAAGGGGGCAAAAAAGTTGATAATCCTCACCTACAGCTGTATCACTCTGGATAGTCCCAATCATGTACAGTCTTGGCAGCTAAGCAGTGTTTTGTCTGGTTAGTACTTGGATGCGAGATCACATGGGAACACCAGATGCAGTAGGAATTTTTACATTTCTGGAAAAAGCTTCTTTTCTGTAGCTATTCAAATTGGATTTTTTTTCTTTGGATTAATAGTATAGAGAAAAGAAAGGCGTCAAACAGACACAGTATCTTTGAACAACATCTTTACCACACTGCTTAGGCCCAATTCCAGCTGTTTTTGGCAGCTAAACCGCGCTGGTGCCTAGTTAGTAGTTTTATTTGAGACCACCTGCTAGTACCAGGTCCTGTAGATCTTTTTACATTACCAACACATGATTTTTTTATCTCCAACAATAGAGTTTGGAAATTTTTTCAGTAGATTACTTGTAGATATAAGTATAAGGGGGCAAAATAGTTGATAGTTTTCACCTCCAGCTGTTTCACACTGGATAGTCCCAATCATGTCCAGTCCATGCAGCTAAGCAGTGTATTGCCTGATTAGTACCTGGATGGGAGACCACATGGGAGCACCAAGTGCTGTAGGAATTTTGACATTACTAGCAAATGCTTCTTTTCTCCAGCTATTCAAATTGATAACTTTTTCTTTGGGGAAGAGTAGTTTTATTTTAGACCATCTGTTAGTACCAGGTCCTGTAGGTCTTTTTACATTACCGACACATGATTTTTTTTATCTCCAACATTACAGTTTAGAAACTTTTTCAGTAGATTACTTGTAGATATAAGTATAAGGGGGCAAAATAGTTGATAGTTTTCAACTCCAGCTGTATCACACTGGATAGTCCCAATCATGTCCAGTCTTGGCAGCTAAGCAGTGTTTTGCCTGGTTAGTACTTGGATGGGAGACCACATGGTAACACCAGGTGCGGTAGGAATTTTGACATTTCTGGAAAATGCTTCTTATCTTTAGCTATTCAAATTGGAATTTTTTTTCTTTGGATTAATAGTATAAAGAAAAGGAAGGGGTCAAACAGACACTGTATCTTTGAACAACATCTTTACCACACTGCTTAGGCCCAATTCCAGCTGTTTTTGGCAGCTAAACCGCGCTGTGCCTAGTTAGTTGTTTTATTTGAGACCACCTGCTAGTACCAGGTCCTGTAGATCTTTTAACATTACCAACACATTATTTTATTTAACTCCAACAATACAGTTGGAAACTTTTTCAGTAGATTACTTGTAGATATACAGTAAGTAGAAGAGGGCAAAAACGTTGTCAGTCTTCACCTACAGCTGTACCACACTGGCTATGCCCAATCATGTCCAATCTTGGCAGCTAAGCAGAGTTAGGCCTGGTTAGTACTTGGATGGGAGACCACGTGGGAACACCAGGTGCGGTAGGAATTTTGACATTACTAGCAAATGCTTCTTCTCTCCAGCTATTCAAATTGATAACTTTTTCTTTGGGGAGAGTAGTTTTATTTTAGACCATCTGCAAGCACCAGGTCCTGTAGGTCTTTTTACATTACCAACACATGATTTTTTTATCTCCAACAATACAGTTTGGAAACTTTTTCAGTAGATAACTTGTAGATATAAGTATAAGGGGGCAAAAAAGTTGATAATCCTCTCATACAGCTGTATCACTCTGGATAGTCCCGATCATGTACAGTCTTGGCAGCTAAGCAGGGTTTTCCCTGGTTAGTACTTGGATGGGAGATCACATGGAAACACCAGATGCAGTAGGAATTTTACATTTCTGGAAAATGCTTCTTTTCTGTAGCTATTCAATTTGGATTTTTTTTCTTTGGATTAATATTATACAGAAAAGAAAGGGGTCAAACAGACACAGTATCTTTGAACAACATCTTTACCACACTGCTTAGGCCCAATTCCAGCTGTTTTTGGCAGCTAAACCGCCCTGGTGCCTAGTTAGTAGTTTTATTTGAGACCACCTGCTAGTACCAGGTCCTGTAGATCTTTTTACATTACCAACACATGATTTTTTTATCTCCAACAATAGAGTTTTGAAATTTTTTCAGTAGATTACTTGTAGATATAAGTATAAGGGGGCAAAATAGTTGATAGTTTTCACCTCCAGCTGTTTCACACTGGATAGTCCCAATCATGTCCAGTCCATGCAGCTAAGCAGTGTATTGCCTGGTTAGTACTTGGATGGGAGACCACATGGGAACACCAGGTGCTGTAGGAATTTTGACATTACTAGCAAATGCTTATTTTCTCCAGCTATTCAAATTGATAACTTTTTCTTTGGGGAAGAGTAGTTTTATTTTAGACCATCTGTTAGTACCAGGTCCTGTAGGTCTTTTTACATTACCGACACATGATTTTTTTTATCTCCAACATTACAGTTTGGAAACTTTTTCAGTAGATTACTTGTAGATATAAGTATAAGTGGGCAAAATGTTGATAGCTTTCACCTCCAGCTGTATCACACTGGAAAGTCCCAATCATGTCCAGTCTTGGCAGCTAAGCAGTGTTTTGCCTGGTTAGTACTTGGATGGGAGACCAAATGGGAACATCAGGGGTGAAATGTAATAGGTTGAGAGATTCAGAAAGTGAGAGATTTGGTAAGAAATCTCCAGTTTTTTTAAAGCGGCAATCATTCACACTGCAAAACCAGTTTGATTTTGCAGTGTGAATGATTGCCGCTTTAAAAAAACTGGAGATTTCTTACCAAATCTCTCACTTTCTGAATCTCTCACCCTATTACATTTCACCCCAGGTGCAGTAGGAATTTTGACATTTCTGGAAAATGCTTCTTCTCTGTAGTTATTCAAATTGGATTTTGTTTTCTTTGGATTAATAGTATAGAGAAAAGGAAGGGGTCAAACAGACAATATATCCATGAACAAAATCTTTACCACACTGCTTAGGACCCATTCCATCTGCTTTTGGCAGCTAAACAGTGCTGTGTCTCATTAGTAGTTTTATTTGAGACCACCGGCTAGTATCAGGTCCTGTAGGTCTTTTTACATTACCAACACATTATTTTATTTAACTCCAACAATACAGTTTGCAAACTTTTTCAGTAGATTACTTGTAGATATACCTGTAAGTAGAAGAGGGCAAAACCGTTGCTGGTCTTCACCTACAGCTGTACAATACTGGCTAGGCCCAATCATGTCCAATCTTGGCAGCTAAGCAGTGATAGGCCTGGTTAGTACTTGGATGGGAGACCAAGTGGGAAAACCAGGTGCTGTAAGAATTTTGAAATTACTAGCAAATGCTTCTTTTCTCCAGCTATTCAAATTGATAACTTTTTCTTTATGGAGAGTAGTTTTATTTTAGACCATCTGTTAGTACCAGGTCCTGTAGGTCTTTTTACATTACCAACACATGATTTTTTTATCTCCAACAATACAGTTTGGAAACTCTTTCAGTAGATTACTTGTAGATATAAGTATAAGGGGGCAAAAAAGTTGATAGTCTTCACCTACAGCTGTATCATACTGGATAGTCCCGATCGTGTACAGTCTTGGCAGCTAAGCAGTGTTTTGCCTGGTTAGTACTTGGATGGGAGACCACATTAGAACACCAGATGCAGTAGTAATTTTGACATTTCTGGAAAATGCTTCTTTTCTGTAGCTATTCAAATTGGAATTTTTTTTCTTTGGATTAATAGTATAGAGAAAAGGAAGGGGTCAAACAGACACTGTATCTTTGAACAACATCTTTACCACACTGCTTAGGCCCAATTCCAGCTGATTTTGGCAGCTAAACCGCGCTGTGCCTAGTTAGTAGTTTTATTTGAGACCACCTACTAGTACCAGGTCCTGTAGATCTTTTTACATTACCAACACATTCTTTTTTTTAACTACAACAATACAGTTTGGAAACTTTTTCTGTAGATTACTTGTAGATATACAGTAAGTAGAAGAGGGCAAAAACGTTGTTAGTCTTCACCTACAGCTGTACCACACTGGCTAGGCCCAATCATGTCCAATCTTGGCAGCTAAGCAGTGTTAGGCCTGGTTAGTACTTGGATGGGAGACCACGTGGGAACAGCAGGTGCTGTAAGCATTTTGACATTACTAGCAAATGCTTCTTTTCTCCAGCTATTCAAATTGATAACTTTTTCTTTGGGGAGAGTAGTTTTATTTTAGACCATCTGCTAGCACCAGGTCCTGTAGGTCTTTTTACATTACCGACACATGATTTTTTTATCTCCAACAATACAGTTTGGAAACCTTTTCAGTAGATTACTTGTAGATATAAGTATAAGGGGGCAAAAAAGTTGATAATCCTCACCTACAGCTGTATCACTCTGGATAGTCCCAATCATGTACAGTCTTGGCAGCTAAGCAGTGTTTTGTCTGGTTAGTACTTGGATGCGAGATCACATGGGAACACCAGATGCAGTAGGAATTTTTACATTTCTGGAAAAAGCTTCTTTTCTGTAGCTATTCAAATTGGATTTTTTTTCTTTGGATTAATAGTATAGAGAAAAGAAAGGCGTCAAACAGACACAGTATCTTTGAACAACATCTTTACCACACTGCTTAGGCCCAATTCCAGCTGTTTTTGGCAGCTAAACCGCGCTGGTGCCTAGTTAGTAGTTTTATTTGAGACCACCTGCTAGTACCAGGTCCTGTAGATCTTTTTACATTACCAACACATGATTTTTTTATCTCCAACAATAGAGTTTGGAAATTTTTTCAGTAGATTACTTGTAGATATAAGTATAAGGGGGCAAAATAGTTGATAGTTTTCACCTCCAGCTGTTTCACACTGGATAGTCCCAATCATGTCCAGTCCATGCAGCTAAGCAGTGTATTGCCTGATTAGTACCTGGATGGGAGACCACATGGGAGCACCAAGTGCTGTAGGAATTTTGACATTACTAGCAAATGCTTCTTTTCTCCAGCTATTCAAATTGATAACTTTTTCTTTGGGGAAGAGTAGTTTTATTTTAGACCATCTGTTAGTACCAGGTCCTGTAGGTCTTTTTACATTACCGACACATGATTTTTTTTATCTCCAACATTACAGTTTAGAAACTTTTTCAGTAGATTACTTGTAGATATAAGTATAAGGGGGCAAAATAGTTGATAGTTTTCAACTCCAGCTGTATCACACTGGATAGTCCCAATCATGTCCAGTCTTGGCAGCTAAGCAGTGTTTTGCCTGGTTAGTACTTGGATGGGAGACCACATGGTAACACCAGGTGCGGTAGGAATTTTGACATTTCTGGAAAATGCTTATTTTCTGTAGCTATTCAAATTTGATTTTTTTTTTTCCTTTGGATTAATAGTATAGAGAAAAGGAAGGGGTCAAACAGACAATATATCCATGAACAAAATCTTTACCACACTTCTTAGGCCCCATTCCATCTGCTTTTGGCAGCTAAACAGTGCTGTGTCTGATTAGTAGTTTTATTTGAGACCACCGGCTACTATCAGGTCCTGTAGGTCTTTTTACATTACCAACACATGATTTTTTTTATCTCCAACAATACAGTTTGGAAACTTTTTCAGTAGATTACTTGTAGATATAAGTATAAGGGGCAAAATGTTGATAGTCTTCACCTCCAGCTGTATCACATTGGATAGCCCCAATCATGTCCAATCTTGACAGCTAAGCAGTGTTACGACTGGTTAGTACTTGGATAGGAGGACACGTGGGAACACCAGGTGCTGTAGGAATTTTGACATTACTAGCAAATGCTTCTTTTCTCCAGCTATTCAAATTGATAACTTTTTCTTTGGGGAGAGTAGTTTTATTTTAGACCATCTGTTAGTACCAGGTTCTGTAGGTCTTTTTACATTACCAACACATGATTTTTTTTATCTCCAACAATACAGTTTGGAAACTTTTTCAGTAGATAACTTGTAGATATAAGTATAAGGGGGCAAAATAGTTGATAGTTTTCAACTCCAGCTGTATCACACTGGATAGTCCCAATCATGTCCAGTCTTGGCAGCTAAGCAGTTGGCCTGGTTAGTAATTGGATGGGAGACCAAATGGGAACACCAGGTGCAGTAGGAATTTTGACATTTCTGGAAAATGCTTCTTCTCTGTAGCTGTTCAAATGGATTAATAGTATAGAGAAAAGGAAGGGGTCAAACAGACAATATATCCATGAACAAAATCTTTACCTCACAACTTAGGCCCCATTCCATCTGCTTTTGGCAGCTAAACAGTGCTGTGTCTGATTAGTAGTTTTATTTGAGACCACCGGTTAGTATCAGGTCCTGTAGGTCTTTTTACATTACCAACACATGATTTTTTTTATCTCCAAAAATACAGTTTGGAAACTTTTTCAGTAGATTACTTGTAGATATAAGTATAAGGGGGCATAAAGTTGATAGGCTTCACCTACAGTTGTATCACACTGGATAGTCCCAATCAGGTCCAGTCTTTGCAGCTAAGCAGTGTTTGGCCTGGTTAGTAATTGAATGGGAGACCACATGGGAACACCAGGTGCAGTAGAAATTTTGACATTTCTGGAAAATGCTTCTTTTCTGTAGCTATTCAAATTTGAATTTTGTTTCTTTGGATTAATAGTAGAGAGAAATGGAAGGGGTCAAACAGACACTGTATCCTTGAAGAAAATCTTTACCACACTGCTTAGGCCCAATTCCATCTGTTTTTGGCAGCTAAACAGTGTTGTGCCTGGTTAGTAGTTTTACTTGAGACCACCAGCTAGTACCAGGTCCTGTAGGTCTTTTTACATTACCAACACATTATTTTATTTAACTCCAGCAATACAGTATGAAAACTTTTTCAGTAGATTACTTGTAGATATACCTGTAAGTAGAAGAGGGCAAAACCGTTGCTAGTCTTCACCTACAGCTGTACCATACTGGCTAGGCCCAATCATGTCCAATCTTGGCAGCTAAGCAGTGTTAGGCCTGGTTAGTACTTGGGTTAGAGACCACGTTGGAACACCAGGTGCTATAAGAATTTTGACATTACTAGCAAATGCTTATTTTCTCCAGCTATTCAAATTGATAACTTTTTCTTTGGGGAGAGTAGTTTTATTTTAGACCATCTGTTAGTACCAGGTCCTGTAGGTCTTTTTACATTACCGACACATGATTTTTTTATCTCCAACAATACAGTTTGGAAACTTTTTCAGTAGATTACTTGTAGATATAAGTATAAGGGGGCAAAAAAGTTGATAGTCTTCAACTACAGCTGTATCACACTGGATAGCTCCAATCATGTCCATTCTTGACAGCTAAGCAGTGTTAGGCCTGGTTAGTATTTGGATGGGAGACTACGTGGGAACACCAGGTGCTGTAGGAATTTTGACATTACTAGCAAATGCTTCTTTTCTCCAGCTATTCAAATTGATAACTTTTTTTTTGGGGAGAGTAGTTTTATTTTAGACCATCTGTTAGTACCAGGTTCTGTAGGTCTTTTTACATTACCAACACATGATTTTTTTTATCTCCAACAATACAGTTTGGAAACTTTTTCAGTAGATTACTTGTAGATATAAGTATAAGTGGGCAAAATAGTTGATAGTTTTCACCTCCAGCTGTATCACACTGGATAGTCCCAATCATGTCCAGTCTTGGCAGCTAAGCAGTGTTTTGCCTGGTTATTACTTGGATGGGAGACCAAATGGGAACACCAGGTGCTGTAGGAATTTTGACATTTCTGGAAAATGCTTATTTTCTGTAGCTATTCAAATTTGATTTTTTTTTTTTTCCTTTGGATTAATAGTATAGAGAAAAGGAAGGGGTCAAACAGACAATATATCCATGAACAAAATCTTTACCACACTTCTTAGGCCCCATTCCATCTGCTTTTGGCAGCTAAACAGTGCTGTGTCTGATTAGTAGTTTTATTTGAGACCACCGGCTACTATCAGGTCCTGTAGGTCTTTTTACATTACCAACACATTATTTTATTTAACTCCAACAATACAGTTTGCAAACTTTTTCAGTAGATTACTTGTAGATATACCTGTAAGTAGAAGAGGGCAAAACAGTTGCTAGTCTTCACCTACAGCTGTACCATACTGGCTAGGCCCAATCATGTCCAATCTTGGCAGCTAAGCAGTGATGGGCCTGGTTAGTACTTGGATGGGAGACCACGTGGTAAAACCAGGTGCTGTAAGAATTTTGACATTACTAGCAAATGCTTCTTTTCTCCAGCTATTCAAATTGATAACTTTTTCTTTATGGAGAGTAGTTTTATTTGAGACCACCGGCTACTATCAGGTCCTGTAGGTCTTTTTACATTACCAACACATGATTTTTTTATCTCCAACAATACAGTTTGGAAACTCATTCAGTAGATTACTTGTAGATATAAGTATAAGGGGGCAAAAAAGTTGACAGCTGTATCATACTGGATAGTCCTGATCGTGTACAGTCTTGGCAGCTAAGCAGTGTTTTGCCTGGTTAGTACTTGGATGGGAGACCACATTAGAACACCAGATGCAGTAGTAATTTTGACATTTCTGGAAAATGCTTCTTTTCTTTAGCTATTCAAATTGGAATTTTTTTTCTTTGGATTAATAGTATAGAGAAAAGGAAGGGGTCAAACAGACACTGTATCTTTGAACAACATCTTTACCACACTGCTTAGGCCCAATTCCAGCTGTTTTTGGCAGCTAAACCGCGCTGTGCCTAGTTAGTTGTTTTATTTGAGACCACCTGCTAGTACCAGGTCCTGTAGATCTTTTAACATTACCAACACATTATTTTATTTAACTCCAACAATACAGTTGGAAACTTTTTCAGTAGTTTACTTGTAGATATACAGTAAGTAGAAGAGGGCAAAAACGTTGTCAGTCTTCACCTACAGCTGTACCACACTGGCTAGGCCCAATCATGTCCAATCTTGGCAGCTAAGCAGTGTTAGGCCTGGTTAGTACTTGGATGGGAGACCACGTGGGAACACCAGGTGCGGTAGGAATTTTGACATTACTAGCAAATGCTTCTTCTCTCCAGCTATTCAAATTGATAACTTTTTCTTTGGGGAGAGTAGTTTTATTTTAGACCATCTGCTAGCACCAGGTCCTGTAGGTCTTTTTACATTACCAACACATGATTTTTTTATCTCCAACAATACAGTTTGGAAACTTTTTCAGTAGATTACTTGTAGATATAAGTATAAGGGGGCAAAAAAGTTGATAATCCTCTCATACAGCTGTATCACTCTGGATAGTCCCGCTCATGTACAGTCTTGGCAGCTAAGCAGGGTTTTGCCTGGTTAGTACTTGGATGGGAGATCACATGGGAACACCAGATGCAGTAGGAATTTTTACATTTCTGGAAAATGCTTCTTTTCTGTAGCTATTCAAATTGGATTTTTTTTCTTTGGATTAATATTATACAGAAAAGGAAGGGGTCAAACAGACACAGTATCTTTGAACAACATCTTTACCACACTGCTTAGGCCCAATTCCAGCTGTTTTTGGCAGCTAGACCGCGCTGGTGCCTAGTTAGTAGTTTTATTTGAGACCACCTGCTAGTACCAGGTCCTGTAGATCTTTTTACATTACCAACACATGATTTTTTTATCTCCAACAATAGAGTTTGAAAATTTTTTCAGTAGATTACTTGTAGATATAAGTATAAGGGGGCAAAATAGTTGATAGTTTTCACCTCCAGCTGTTTAACACTGGATAGTCCCAATCATGTCCAGTCCATGCAGCTAAGCAGTGTATTGCCTGGTTAGTACTTGGATTGGAGACCACATGGGAACACCTGGTGCTGTAGGAATTTTGACATTACTAGCAAATGCTTATTTTCTCCAGCTATTCAAATTGATAACTTTTTCTTTGGGGAAGAGTAGTTTTATTTTAGACCATCTGTTAGTACCAGGTCCTGTAGGTCTTTTTACATTACCGACACATGATTTTTTTTATCTCCAACATTACAGTTTGGAAACTTTTTCAGTAGATTACTTGTAGATATAAGTATAAGTGGGCAAAATGTTGATAGCTTTCACCTCCAGCTGTATCACACTGGATAGTCCCAATCATGTCCAGTCTTGGCAGCTAAGCAGTGTTTTGCCTGGTTAGTACTTGGATGGGAGACCACATGGTAACACCAGGTGCGGTAGGAATTTTGACATTTCTGGAAAATGCTTATTTTCTGTAGCTATTCAAATTGGATTTTTTTTTCTTTGGATTAATTGTATAGAGAAAAGGAAGGGGTCAAACAGACAATATATCCATGAACAAAATCTTTACCACACTGCTTAGGACCCATTCCATCTGCTTTTGGCAGCTAAACAGTGCTGTGTCTGATTAGTAGTTTTATTTGAGAACACCAGCTACTATCAGGTCCTGTAGGTCTTTTTACATTACCAACACATGATTTTTTTTATCTCCAACAATACAGTTTGGAAACTTTTTCAGTAGATTACTTGTAGATATAAGTATAAGGGGGCAAAATAGTTGATAGTTTTCATCTCCAGCTGTATCATACTGGATAGTCCCAATCATGTCCAGTCTTGGCAGCTAAGCAGTTGGCCTGGTTAGTAATTGGATGGGAGACCAAATGGGAACACCAGGTGCAGTAGGAATTTTGACATTTCTGGAAAATGCATCTTCTCTGTAGCTATTCAAATTTGTTCGAATGGATTAATAGTATAGAGAAAAGGAAGGGGTCAAACAGACAATATATCCATGAACAAAATCTTTACCTCACAACTTAGGCCCCATTCCATCTGCTTTTGGCAGCTAAACAGTGCTGTGTCTGATTAGTAGTTTTATTTGAGACCACCGGTTAGTATCAGGTCCTGTAGGTCTTTTTACATTACCAACACATGATTTTTTTTATCTCCAAAAATACAGTTTGGAAACTTTTTCAGTAGATTACTTGTAGATATAAGTATAAGGGGGCATAAAGTTGATAGGCTTCACCTACAGTTGTATCACACTGGATAGTCCCAATCAGGTCCAGTCTTTGCAGCTAAGCAGTGTTTGGCCTGGTTAGTAATTGAATGGGAGACCACATGGGAACACCAGGTGCAGTAGAAATTTTGACATTTCTGGAAAATGTTTCTTTTCTGTAGCCATTCAAATTTGAATTTTGTTTCTTTGGATTAATAGTAGAGAGAAATGGAAGGGGTCAAACAGACACTGTATCCTTGAACAAAATCTTTACCACACTGCTTAGGCCCAATTCCATCTGTTTTTGGCAGCTAAACAGTGTTGTGCCTGGTTAGTAGTTTTACTTGAGACCACCAGCTAGTACCAGGTCCTGTAGGTCTTTTTACATTACCAACACATTATTTTATTTAACTCCAGCAATACAGTATGAAAACTTTTTCAGTAGATTACTTGTAGATATACCTGTAAGTAGAAGAGGGCAAAACCGTTGCTAGTCTTCACCTACAGCTGTACCATACTGGCTAGGCCCAATCATGTCCAATCTTGGCAGCTAAGCAGTGTTAGGCCTGGTTAGTACTTGGGTTAGAGACCACGTTGGAACACCAGGTGCTATAAGAATTTTGACATTACTAGCAAATGCTTATTTTCTCCAGCTATTCAAATTGATAACTTTTTCTTTGGGGAGAGTAGTTTTATTTTAGACCATCTGTTAGTACCAGGTCCTGTAGGTCTTTTTACATTACCGACACATGATTTTTTTTATCTCCAACAATACAGTTTGGAAACTTTTTCAGTAGATTACTTGTAGATATAAGTATAAGGGGGCAAAAAAGTTGATAGTCTTCAACTACAGCTGTATCACACTGGATAGCTCCAATCATGTCCATTCTTGACAGCTTAGCAGTGTTAGGCCTGGTTAGTACTTGGATACAAGACCACATGGGAACACCAGGTGCTGTAGGAATTTTGACATTACTAGCAAATGCTTCTTTTCTCCAGCTATTCAAATTGATAACTTTTTCTTTGGGGAGAGTAGTTTTATTTTAGACCATCTGTTAGTACCAGGTTCTGTAGGTCTTTTTACATTACCAACACATGATTTTTTTTATCTCCAACAATACAGTTTGGAAACTTTTTCAGTAGATCACTTGTAGATATAAGTATAAGGGGGCAAAATAGTTGATAGGTTTCATCTCCAGCTGTATCACACTGGATAGTCCCAATCATGTCCAGTCTTGGCAGCTAAGCAGTTGGCCTGGTTAGTACTTGGATGGGAGACCAAATGGGAACACCAGGTGCAGTAGGAATTTTGACATTTCTGGAAAATGCTTCTTCTCTGTAGCTGTTCAAATGGATTAATAGTATAGAGAAAAGGAAGGGGTCAAACAGTCAATATATCCATGAACAAAATCTTTACCTCACAACTTAGGCCCCATTCCATCTGCTTTTGGCAGCTAAACAGTGCTGTGTCTGATTAGTAGTTTTATTTGAGACCACCGGTTAGTATCAGGTCCTGTAGGTCTTTTTACATTACCAACACATGATTTTTTTATCTCCAAAAATACAGTTTGGAAACTTTTTCAGTAGATTACTTGTAGATATAAGTATAAGGGGGCATAAAGTTGATAGGCTTCACCTACAGTTGTATCACACTGGATAGTCCCAATCAGGTCCAGTCTTTGCAGCTAAGCAGTGTTTGGCCTGGTTATTAATTGAATGGGAGACCACATGGGAACACCAGGTGCAGTAGAAATTTTGACATTTCTGGAAAATGCTTCTTTTCTGTAGCCATTCAAATTTGAATTTTGTTTCTTTGGATTAATAGTAGAGAGAAATGGAAGGGGTCAAACAGACACTGTATCCTTGAACAAAATCTTTACCACACTGCTTAGGCCCAATTCCATCTGTTTTAGGCAGCTAAACAGTGTTGTGCCTGGTTAGTAGTTTTACTTGAGACCACCAGCTAGTACCAGGTCCTGTAGGTCTTTTTACATTACCAACACATTATTTTATTTAACTCCAACAATACAGTATGAAAACTTTTTCAGTAGATTACTTGTAGATATACCTGTAAGTAGAAGAGGGCAAAACCGTTGCTAGTCTTCACCTACAGCTGTACTATACTGGCTAGGCCCAATCATGTCCAATCTTGGCAGCTAAGCAGTGTTAGGCCTGGTTAGTACTTGGGTTAGAGACCACGTTGGAACACCAGGTGCTATAAGAATTTTGACATTACTAGCAAATGCTTATTTTCTCCAGCTATTCAAATTGATAACTTTTTCTTTGGGGAGAGTAGTTTTATTTTAGACCATCTGTTAGTACCAGGTCCTGTAGGTCTTTTTACATTACCGACACATGATTTTTTTTATCTCCAACATTACAGTTTGGAAACTTTTTAAGTAGATTACTTGTAGATATAAGTATAAGGGGGCAAAATAGTTGAAAGTTTTCACCTCCAGCTGTATCACACTGGATAGTCCCAATCATGTCCAGTCTTGGCAGCTAAGCAGTGTTTTGCCTGGTTAGTACTTGGATGGGAGACCACATGGGAACACCAGGTGCGGTACGAATTTTGACATTACTAACAAATGCTTCTTTTCTCCAGCTATTCAAATTGATAACTTTTTCTTTGGGGAAGAGTAGTTTTATTTTAGACCATCTGTTAGTACCAGGTCCTGTACGTCTTTTTACATTACCAACACATGATTTTTTTTATCTCCAACATTACAGTTTGGAAACTTTTTCAGTAGATTACTTGTAGATATAAGTATAAGTGGGCAAAATAGTTGATAGTTTTCACCTCCAGCTGTATCACACTGGATAGTCCCAATCATGTCCAGTCTTGGCAGCTAAGCAGTGTTTTGCCTGGTTAGTAATTGGATGGGAGACCAAATGGGAACACCAGGTGCTGTAGGAATTTTGACATTTCTGGAAAATGCTTATTTTCTGTAGCTATTCAAATTTGATTTTTTTTTTCCTTTGGATTAATAGTATAGAGAAAAGGAAGGGGTCAAACAGACAATATATCCATGAACAAAATCTTTACCACACTTCTTTACCACAATTCCATCTGCTTTTAGCAGCTAAACAGTGCTGTGTCTGATTAGTAGTTTTATTTGAGACCACCGGCTACTATCAGGTCCTGTAGGTCTTTTTACATTACCAACACATGATTTTTTGATCTCCAACAATACAGTTTGGAAACTTTTTCAGTAGATTACTTGTAGATATAAGTATAAGGGGGCAAAAAAGTTGATAGTCTTCACCTACAGCTGTATCACACTGGATAGCTCCAATCATGTCCATTCTTGACAGCTAAGCAGTGTTAGGCCTGGTTAGTACTTGGATGGGAGACCATGTGGGAACACCAGGTGCTGTAGGAATTTTGACATTACTAGCAAATGCTTCTTTTCTCCAGCTATTCAAATTGATAACTTTTTCTTTGGGGAGAGTAGTTTTATTTTAGACCATCTGTTAGTACCAGGTTCTGTAGGTCTTTTTACATTACCAACACATGATTTTTTTTATCTCCAACAATACAGTTTGGAAACTTTTTCAGTAGATTACTTGTAGATATAAGTATAAGTGGGCAAAATCACACTGGATAGTCCCAATCATGTCCAGTCTTGGCAGCTAAGCAGTTGGCCTGGTTAGTACTTGGATGGGAGACCAAATGGGAACACCAGGTGCAGTAGGAATTTTGACATTTCTGGAAAATGCTTCTTCTCTGTAGCTATTCATATTGGATTTTTTTCCTTTGGATTAATAGTATAGAGAAAAGGAAGGGGTCAAACAGACAATATATCCATGAACAAAATCTTTACCTCACAACTTAGGCCCCATTCCATCTGCTTTTGGCAGCTAAACAGTGCTGTGTCTGATTAGTAGTTTTATTTGAGACCACCGGTTAGTATCAGGTCCTGTAGGTCTTTTTACATTACCAACACATGATTTTTTTTATCTCCAAAAATACAGTTTGGAAACTTTTTCAGTAGATTACTTGTAGATATAAGTATAAGGGGGCATAAAGTTGATAGGCTTCACCTACAGCTGTATCACACTGGATAGTCCCAATCAGGTCCAGTCTTTGCAGCTAAGCAGTGTTTGGCCTGGTTATTAATTGAATGGGAGACCACATGGGAACACCAGGTGCAGTAGAAATTTTGACATTTCTGGAAAATGCTTCTTTTCTGTAGCCATTCAAATTTGAATTTTTTTCTTTGGATTAATAGTAGAGAGAAATGGAAGGGGTCAAACAGACACTGTATCCTTGAACAAAATCTTTACCACACTGCTTAGGCCCAATTCCATCTGTTTTTGGCAGCTAAACAGTGTTGTGCCTGGTTAGTAGTTTTACTTGAGACCACCAGCTAGTACCAGGTCCTGTAGGTCTTTTTACATTACCAACACATTATTTTATTTAACTCCAACAATACAGTATGAAAACTTTTTCAGTAGATTACTTGTAGATATACCTGTAAGTAGAAGAGGGCAAAACCGTTGCTAGTCTTCACCTACAGCTGTACCATACTGGCTAGGCCCAATCATGTCCAATCTTGGCAGCTAAGCAGTGTTAGGCCTGGTTAGTACTTGGATTAGAGACCACGTTGGAACACCAGGTGCTATAAGAATTTTGACATTACTAGCAAATGCTTATTTTCTCCAGCTATTCAAATTGATAACTTTTTCTTTGGGGAGAGTAGTTTTATTTTAGACCATCTGTTAGTACCAGGTTCTGTAGGTCTTTTTACATTACCAACACATGATTTTTTTATCTCCAACAATACAGTTTGGAAACTTTTTCAGTAGATTACTTGTAGATATAAGTATAAGGGGGCAAAAAAGTTGATAGTTTTCGTCTCCATCTGTATCACACTGGATAGTCCCAATCATGTCCAGTCTTGGCAGCTAAGCAGTGTTTGGCCTGGTTAGTACTTGGATGGGAGACCAAATGGGAACACCAGGTGCAGTAGGAATTTTGACATTTCTGGAAAATGCTTTTTCTCTGTAGCTATTCAAATTGGATTTTTTTTTCTTTGGATTAATAGTATAGAGAAAAGGAAGGGGTCAAACAGACAATATATCCATGAACAAAATCTTTACCACACTTCTTTGGCCCCATTCCATCTGCTTTTGGCAGCTAAACAGTGCTGTGTCTGATTAGTAGTTTTATTTTAGACCACCACCTAGTATCAGGTCCTGTAGGTCTTTTTACATTACCAACACATTATTTTATTTAACTCCAACAATACAGTTTGGAAACTTTTTCAGTAGATTACTTGTAGATATACCTGTAAGTAGAAGAGGGCAAAACCGTTGCTAGTCTTCACCTTCAGCTGTAGCATACTGGCTTGGCCCAATCATGTCCAATCTTGGCAGCTAAGCAGTGATAGGTCTGGTTAGTACTTGGATGGGAGACCACGTGAAAACACCAGGTGCTGTAAGATTTTGACATTACTAGCAAATACTTCTTTTCTCCAGCTATTCAAATTGATAACTTTTTCTTTGGGGAGAGTAGTTTTATTTTAGGCCATCTGTTAGTACCAGGTCCTGTAGGTCTTTTTACATTACCAACACATGATTTTTTTATCTCCAACAATACAGTTTGGAAACTTTTTCAGTAGATTACTTGTAGATATAAGTATAAAGGGGCAAAATAGTTGATAGTTTTCATCTCCAGCTGTATCACACTGGATAGTCCCAATCATGTCCAGTCTTGGCAGCTAAGCAGTGTTTGGCCTGGTTAGTACTTGGATGGGAGACCAAATGGGAACACCAGGTGCAGTAGGAATTTTGACATTTCTGGAAAATGCTTCTTCTCTGTAGCTATTCAAATTTGATTTTTTTTTCTTTGGATTAATAGTATAGAGAAAAGGAATGGGTCAAACAGACAATATATCCATGAACAAAATCTTTACCACACTTCTTAGGCCCCATTCCATCTGCTTTTGTCAGCTAAACAGTGCTGTGTCTGATTAGTAGTTTTATTTGAGAACACCAGCTAGTACCAGGTCCTGTAGGTCTTTTTACATTACCAACACATGATTTTATTTAACTCCAACAATACAGTATGAAAACTTTTTCAGTAGATTACTTGTAGAAATACCTGTAAGTAAAAGAGGGCAAAACCGTTGCTAGTCTTCACCTAAAGCTGTACCATACTGGCTAGGCCCAATCTTGGCAGCTAAGCAGTGTTAGGCCTGGTTAGTACTTGGATGGGAGACCACGTTGGAACACCAGGTGCTATAAGAATTTTGACATTACTAGCAAATGCTTCTTTTCTCCAGCTATTCAAATTGATAACTTTTTCTTTGGGGAGAGTAGTTTTATTTTAGACCATCTGTTAGTACCAGGTCCTGTAGGTCTTTTTACATTACCAACACATGATTTTTTTTATCTCCAACAATACAGTTTGGAAACTTTTTTAGTAGATTACTTGTAGATATACCTGTAAGTAGAAGAGGGAAAACTGTTGCCAATCTTCACCTACACCTGTACCATACTGGCTAGGCCCGATCATGTCCAATCTAGGCAGCTAAGCAGTGTTAGGCCTGGTTAGTACTTGGATGGGGGACCACGTGGGAACACCAGGTGCTATAAGAATTTTGACATTACTAGCAAATGCTTCTTTTCTCCAGCTATTCAAATTGATAACTTTTTCTTTGGTGAGAGTAGTTTTATTTTAGACCATCTGTTAGTACCAGGTCCTGTAGGTCTTTTTACATTACCAACACATGATTTTTTTATCTCCAACAATACAGTTTGGAAACTTTTTCAGTAGATTACTTGTAGATATAAGTATAAGGGGGCAAAAAAGTTGACAGTCTTCACGTACAGCTGTATCACACTGGATAGTCCCGATCATGTACAGTCTTGGCAGCTAAGCAGTGGTTTGCATGGTTAGTACTTGGATGGGAGACCACATTAGAACACCAGATGCAGTAATAATTTTGACATTTCTGGAAAATGCTTCTTTTCTGTAGCTATTCAAATTGGAATTTTTTGTCTTTGGATTAATAGTATAGAGAAAAGGAAGGGGTCAAACAGACACTGTATCTTTGAACAACATCTTTACCACACTGCTTAGGCCCAATTCCAGCTGTTTTTGGCAGCTTAACCGCGCTGTGCCTAGTTAGTAGTTTTATTTGAGACCACCTGCTAGTACCAGGTCCTGTAGATCTTTTTACATTACCAACACATGATTTTTTTTATCTCCAACAATACAGTTTGGAAATTTTTTCAGTAGATTACTTGTAACGCCACCCCACGATCCACGCCAACCCGAAGCGCAGCGAGCCCGCGAGGGGCGGCGTGATGCGTCCTCCGACCTTTTCATACCCCCACTATCCACGTCGGCGTGGAGTTGAGAATAGAATAGTGTGGCGAGCGCAGCGAGCCACCGAGGCCCGAAGCGTGGCGAGCGCAGCGAGCCCCGCGAGGGGACGCGGATACCTTCACAGGTAAACGTGGCCCTACGCGGGCTTCACAGGTATCCACGTCCCCTCGCTGCGCTCGCCACACTATTCTATTCTCAACTCCACGCCGACGTGGATAGTGGGGGTATGAAAAGGTCGGAGGACGCATCACGCCGCCCCTCGCGGGCTCGCTGCGCTTTGGGTTGCCGTGGATCGTGGGGTGGCGTTACAAATTTGGGGGGACATTTAAGTGTTAATTGTGCCTATTTGGGCTCTGTAGCCCATTTAACATTGATTCCTATGGCCAAATCGCGGCCATTGAAGCATTGAATGTAAAATCGCGGGCAGCACTAAATTTAACATTGAACCCTATGGGAAATCGCGGTGATCGCGGTGATCGCGGGCATCGCGTCGCGGCCGTTAATGTACTGGCCGCGATGCCCGCGATGGGCGCCCAACTAAGTAAAGAGTACCGATTTTTTTTATCTCCAACAATACAGTTTGGAAACTTTTTCAGTAGATTACTTGTAGATATAAAGTAAGTAAAAGAGGGCAAAAACGTTGTTAGTCTTTACCTACAGCTGTACCACGCTGGCTAGGCCCAATCATGTCCAATCTTGGCAGCTAAGCAGTGTTAGGCCTGGTTAGTACTTGGATGGGAGACCACGTGGGAACACCAGGTGCTGTAAGCATTTTGACATTACTAGCAAATGCTTATTTTCTCCAGCTATTCAATTTGATAACTTTTTCTTTGGGGAAAGTAGTTTTATTTTAGACCATCTGCTAGTGCCAGGTCCTGTAGGTCTTTTTACATTACCAACACATGATATTTTTTATCTCCAATAATACAGTTTGGAAACTTTTTCAGTAGATTACTTGTAGATATAAGTAAAAGGGGGCAAAGAAGTTGACAGTCTCCACCTACAGCTGTATCACACTGGATAATCCCAATCAGGTCTATTCTTGGAAGCTAAGCAGTTTTTGGCCTGGTTAGAATTTGGATGGGAGACCACATGGGAACACCAGGTGCGGTAGGAATTTTGACATTTCTGGAAAATGCTTCTTTTCTGTAGCTATTCAAATTTTTTCTTTGGATTAATAGTAGAGAGAAATGAAAGGAGTCAAACAGACACTGTATCCTTGAACAAAATCTTTACCACACTGCTTAGGCCCAATTCCATCTGCTTTTGGCAGCTAAACTGTGCTGTGTCTGATTAGTAGTTTTACTTGAGACCATCTGCTTGTACCAGGTCCTGTAGATCTTTTTACATTACCAACACATGATTTTTTTATCTCCAACAATACAGTTTGGAATTTTTTTCAGTAGATTACTTGTAGATATAAGTATAAGGGGGCAAAATAGTTGATAGTCTTCACCTGCAGCTGTATAACACTGGATAGTCCCAATCATGTCCAGTCTTGGCAGCTAAGCAGTGTTTGTCCTGTTTAGTAATTGGATGGGAGACCAAATGGGAACACCAGGTGCAGTAGCGACTTTGACATTTCTGGAAAATGCTTCTTTTCTGTAGCTATTCGAATTGGATTTTTTTTCTTTGGATTAATAGTATAGAGAAAAGGAAGGGGTCAAACAGACACCTTATCCTTGAACAAAATCTTTAGCACACTGCATAGGCCCAATTCCAGCTGTTAGATATAAGTATAAGGGGGCAAAAAAGTTTATAGTCTTCACCTACAGCTCTATCACACTGGATAGTCCCAATCAAGTCCAGTCTTGGCAGCTAAGCAGTGTTTGGCCTGGTTAGTATTTGGATGAGAGACAGGGGCTGGCTGGCTGGCAACTTTTAGCCTGGGGGGCAAGGCCAGAGCACCGGCACTTAAGTAACAGCGCATCGTTAAATGGAGGTTTTTCGTATATGTATTAATAAAAGTTTTTTTGTATATGTATTAATAAATAAAAAAACAAGAATAGGACACCACAGGCTGCTCCCCTGTATAATATTAGGACCCCCACAGGATGCTCCCACTTTCTGGCACAGGGTACCAAAATGGCTAGTTATGCCAGAACCAGTGGCATAACTAGCCATTTTGGTACCCTGTGCCAGAAAGTAAATTGGTGCATGCCCCACCACCACACTAAAAATAGGAGAAAGAGCCGAAGGCGCACTGCAAAATGTAGGAGTGATACTTCATGGGGAAGAGGAGTTAGTAAAAGTACTAATAACATTATAATGTTCATAACACATTATACCACACACAGTAATGCCCATTATGTATTATGCCACACAACATGCAGCACACCATAATACCCATATGATATTACGACACACATTATGCTCCACGCAATGCCCCGAGTACACCTGCATATGACTACATAATGCCCAGAGTTACCGACAGTAGCAGCGCAACTTATACTGTAGATAACGTCCACATCAGTTGCCGACAGTAGTAGTATCACAACTTATATGTAATGCCCAAACCAGTTGCCGAAAGGAGTAACGCTGCTTATACGTATTACCCACACCAGTTGCCAAAAATAATAGCGCTGCTTATACGTAACACCCACACCAGTTGCCGACAATAGTAGCGTTGCCTATACATAACACCCGCACCAGTTTCTGACAGTAGTAGCGCTGCTTATACGTAACGCCCACACCGACACCAGTCGCAACAGCAGTAGTGCTGCCTATACATATGCCCCCACCAGTTGCCGACACTAGTAACGCTGCCTGTACATATGTCCACACCAGTTGCCGACACTACTAGCGCTGATTATACATATGCCCACACCAGTTGCCGACACTAGTAACGCTGCCTGTACATATGTCCACACCAGTTGCAGACACAAGTAGCGCTGATTATACATATGCCCACACAAGTTGCCAACGCTAGTAGCACTACCTGTACATATGCCCACACCAGTTGCCGAAACTAGTAACGCTGCCTGTACATATGTCCACACCAGTTGCCGACACTAGTAGCGCTGATTATACATATGCCCACACCAGTTGCCGACACTAGTAGCACTGCATGTACATATGCCCACACCAGTTGCCGACACTAGTAGTGCTGCTTGTACATATGCCCACACCAGTTGCCGACACTAGTAGCGCTGCTTGTACACATGCCCACACCAGTTGCAGACACTAGTAACGCTGATTATACATATGCTCACACCAGTTGCCGACACTAGTAACGCTGCCTGTACATATGTCCACACCAGTTGCCGACACTAATAGCGCTGATTATACATATGCCCACACCAGTTGCCGACGCTAGTAGCGCTGCATGTACAAATGCCCATACCAGTTGCAGACACTAGTAACGCTGCCTGTACTTATGTCCACACCAGTTGCCGACACTAGTAGCGCTGATTATACATATGCCCACACCAGTTGCCGATGCTAGTAGCGCTGCATGTACATATGCCCACACCAGTTGCCGACACTAGTAGTGCTGCTTGTACATATGCCGACGCTAGTAGCGCTGCATGTACATATGCCCATACCACTTGCCGACACTAGTAGCGCTGCTTGTACATATGCCCACACCAATTGCCGACACTAGTAGCGCTGCATGTACATAAGCCCACACCAGTTGCCGATACTAGTAGTGCTGCTTGTACACATGCCCACACCAGTTGCAGACACTAGTAGCGCTGATTATACATATGCTCACACCAGTTGCCGACACTAGTAACGCTGTCTGTACATTTGTCCACACCAGTTGCCGACACTAGTAGCGCTGATTATACATATGCTCACACCAGTTGCCGACACTAATAGCGCTGATTATACATATGCCCACAGCAGTTGCCGACGCTAGTAGCGCTGCATGTACATATGCCCATACCAGTTGCCGACACTAGTAGCGCTGCTTGTACATATGCCCACAGCAGTTGCCGACACTAGTAGCGCTGCTTGTACACATGCCCACACCAGTTGCAGACACTAGTAGCGCTGATTATACATATGCTCACACCAGTTGCCGACACTAGTAACGCTGTCTGTACATTTGTCCACACCAGTTGCCGACACTAGTAGCGCTGATTATACATATGTCCACACCAGTTGCCGACGCTAGTAGCGCTGCATGTACATATGCTCACACCAGTTGCGGACACTAGTAGCGCTGCTTGTACACATGCCCACACCAGTTAAAGTACACTCACATTTTACTTAACTAGTTCAGGGCACTTCAGGCTGAGGCTGGCAGCTCATCCTCTCCTTCCTTTTCCAATAGAAAGTCCTGTAGCTCCACCCCCTCTGGGCTTTAGCCCCACCCCTTTTTTGATCCCTGCAAATATAGTAGTACAATTTAAACATGCTTGGGATAGGCATATTGATATCCTTACAAAAAAAAATAAGGATCAAATATGGTTTGAGGTAACATATTTTAAAAAGGGCAGACTAGATGGGCCAAGTGGTTCTTATCTGCTGTCAAATTCTACGTTTCTATGTTTAGTCCACCTGGATTATATATCCAACAACGGCATACATTCAATTAGTGTTGGATCCATTCCCACACTCATTTGTTGGACTGTAGTCCTTATTCAGATCTTATCGCAGTACAAATTTGTTCTCAAAATGGGCAAAACCATGTGCACTGCAGGTGGGGCAGATATAACATGTATAGAGAGAGCTACATTAGTGCGAGTTATTTTGTTTCTGTGCAGAGTAAATACTAGCTGCATTATTTTTACACTGCAATTTAGCTTCTTTTTGTGTTGTAGATTCAACACACCACACCCATATGTAACTCTCTGCACATGTTACATCCGCCCCACCTGCAGTGCACATGGTTTTCCCCATTTTGAGAACAAATTTGTACTGCGATCAGATCTGAATAAGGGCCTGTATCCGCCACTACCTATTCAAATTAGTGGCCAAATCTGAATGTTGATTTGGCAGCAAATTTCTGCTTATCCGGCTGGGTGAGCAACGGCGTGAGGCGGGATTGGTTGAGCAACTGGGTGAGGCAGCGGGAGCCGGGCTGGCACCAGGTGAGCTTCTGCTACTCACAAGGCACCATCCTCAAGTCAGATTGAGATTCCTGGATATGGGGCCAAAACCTGTCGGACCTAATCCGCCAATCCACTTGGTTACCAGGATTTGGCCAATCCATTTGGTTTCCAACAGGTAGGAACATTCCGACCTGTCTGAAAAAAGTAGCCAGCAATGAATAGGTCGGAACCCCTTCCGACCGAAATCAGACAGAAAGTGCCATCTTTCCGACTGCAATTGAATATACCCCTATGTATTTTTTATGTGCATCTCTTTGCATAAAGCTAGCCATTTAACTTTTTTTTTTTTTTTAATAAAATTAAGAATAACACAAGTTAACCTTAAAATGGGAGATATTATATGAGCAGATTCAGCTTGTTTTTGGCATTTCATTACTAAGCACTGAAATTCTACCAAAGCTGAGTGACGAAGGTGCTTTTGCTGTAAAGAATTCCCATAATAATATTACTCAGGTGAATAATCACAACAAAATGTGTTTTTCAGCAATGACATCTATAATAAAGATTACCACGTTACCATAACATTGCGTTACCAAAAAGTGATTTTTATACCAAAGCTGAATGAGAACATAAAGACTGAAATCTATGTCTAGCTTTACTAACCATGATTCTTTAGGCTAGATCTAAGCATGGGTCACCTATGTCAATGATAGTTATAAGGACAACCACATAATTTCCAACTCTTATCTTGGTAATGAATATCGAGATTTGAAGTCTAATAGAAGCATCTCTCACGCTGGATCTCAAACTCTTCAATTGCTCTTTCAGAGCAGACTTCCCCCCTCTAAAATGCATAATAAAGCCAACAGTCTGTTTTGATATAATCCATCTCTGGTGACTCGTTAGACCTGGGGTAGCCAACCCTAGTCCTCGAGAGCTATCAACAGTGCATGTTTTGCAGGTCTCCTCACAGAATCACAAGTGAGCTAATTAGCTCCATCTGTGTATCTTTTAAAATGTGTTAGTGAGTAATGAGTGCAGCTGTGCAGCAGCTAGGTTGTCTGGAAAATGTGAACTGTTGGTAGCTCTCGAGGGCTAGGGTTGGCTACCACTGCGTTAGACTGATGTACTGTGCCTAATGTCACAATGTATCCGCCCCTTTTTGATGTCAGTCACCAAAGACATTATGAAAAAATATATCTGAAGATAACTGTGCTGTACATGTGCTGCAATATGTCTGTGACAACTGCCGAAGCACATTCACACTATGTTGGTCGTTCAATTGAATAGCCAAAAGATCAGCCAGTGTGTACCCAATTTAAGAGACTAGCTTTTCTTAATGCCTCCACATCTCACCCTTCAGCTATCCTCTTCCCCTGCTTCTATTGGCTGGATTTTGAATACGTGTTTACCAAACCCCCAAAAGCGGCAATGTGTTTATGATGTGAATAGTCTCACCTGTAGCACAAAGTAAAAGAAGAACTTTGGAATTTCTTACGCAGTGTCCCTGTGACTGCTCGCTGAAAACTCACCTCTTCAGGCAAGCTGATCATATTCAGGAACCTCCAGTAGAATTTATATCTAATTGCATCTCATCAGGACTGGCTTGTAATCTGATGGGACTGCCATGCTATGGAATTCTATCCTTATGTATCCCTCCTATTATCCCTATAGATTGTAAGCTTGCGAGCAGGGTCCTCCTACCTCCATGTCGGTTTGTATCTACCCAGTTAGTTTAATCACTGTTGTTCCCAATTGTAAAGTGCAATGGAATATGTGGCACTACATAAGAAACTGTAAATAAAGAAATAGAGTTGCCTCTGCTATTTAGATTTTTTGGTACTAGCAGGGCGCCCACTAAGCAAATAGCTTAGTGTGCTATTCTGCGTAGGAAAATCGCATCGCATTGCATTGCGTACCATCTATAGTGCTGTGCGATGCGATGTCCATGTTAACTGCACAGGAGTGCTTATACAATGAAATATTGCATAGGATCGCATGGCACCAGATGCAATGCGATATTTGATTGTACAAGTCATGAGATGTGATGGGTGCTTACAATGAGATGTGATGCTATGTGATGTGTGCATAGTATGTGATGGGTGCTTACAATTGTAAGCACCTGCAACTACGCCATTGTTTAGCATCAACCCCATTATCCACGCCACCCAGAAGCGCGGCGAGCGGAGGCGGAACGCATCCTCTGACCTTTTCATACCCGCACTATCCACATCGGAGTGGAGTTGATGTTAGATAGTGTGGCGAGCGCAGCGATTCCGAAGAATGGCGAGAGAGCGCTGGTCCGCGAGGGGACGCGCAATACAAGCCCGAAGCGTGGCGAGCGGACGCACAATACATGTAAAGTAATCCGTGTCCGCTCGCTGCGCTCTCCACACTATCTAAAATCAACTCCAAGCCTGACGTTGGATAGTGGGGGTATGAAAAGGTCGGAGGACGCGTACCGCCGCCGCTCAACACGCTTCGGGTTGGTGTTGATAGTTGGGGTGGCGTTGCCAATGGGGTGCATTTAACATTCTTCGGGCTCGCCACACTATCTAACTTCAACTCCACGCCGACATGGATAGTGGGGGTATGAAAAGGTAGGAGGACGCGTTCCGCTGCCGCTCGCCACACTTCGGGGCGTACATAAGAAATCTGGGCACCCTGCTAGGAAACAAGTACCGATTTTTTTTCTTAAAGAACAACTTTACCTATAGACACTCCTTATGAATAGGTTTATTAAACCCACCAAATACAAATTTACACAAATGGTCAATCACTCACCAGTTTTCCACTCAAAACTGATTTGTAAACGTAAGTTTCTGTTTGTTGTTGGATTGTATAGGGGTAATACACAGAGCTGGGGCATAAACAGAATCAATGGATACAGTACAACAAGCAACTCCACATTATGGTTACAAATGACATAAAAATGCAAATGTAAAGGAAATTCTGTGATAGGAGTCCAACAAAAAGCTGCTGTGAAATCTCCATAATAACAATGGAACAGAGTGCAGAGTCTATTTCAACTCCAAACCTTAGAACACATAGGCCTAAAATACAAAGAAGATAACCATATTATATGGTTGTTTACATTTGTTTAAAACACTCTGTTAGTATTTGTAAGATGAGCATGGCACAGATGTAAAGTGCAGGTAAAACCAATCAAATCAAAAGGTTGTATTGTCAGTCTGGTTTAATTTGCTGTTCCCTTATGACTACTGTAAAGCTTGTGCTCCTCACTCATGCCGAACGCGTTCCAATGCTACATAAAAGTTACTCTTCTCCTCCAGACTGTGCCAGCCAATAGGTCCCACTTCGCAGTCTGCACAGACCAGGAACTTTACACTTCCCACATCCTTGGTGAATCCAACATTGTCAAAAGTGAACATATCATGTACTAGCCAGTGCTCAACAAGAAGCTCACAATCTGGATGCGAACCCTCAGCCAAGGAGGATTTCTTCTTCATTGAAGGCAAAAGGAGCTAGAGATAAAGAATTCAAGAAACAAAAATATTTTTAGTATTATGATGTCATTATAACTTTAAACTTTGGGTTCCATTTAAGAACACATAAGCCAGTGATGGCTAATCTTGACACTCCAGCTGTTATTGAACTACACAACCCAGCATGCCCTGCATCAATTTTAGCATGGCCAAATAGTAAAACTGTAGCAGGGCATGCTGGGATGTGTAGTTCAACAACAGCTGGAGTGTCAAGGTTAGCCATCACTGACATAAGCCATTTAGCACTCACCAATTATGACCCCTGTTCATTTAGCACTCACCAATCCTATGGGGCAATTTCAGGGCATTTTCTAAGTGATCGGACTTAATTTGACTGGATCACTTAGAAAATGTCTCTACATCGTGTGTTGGGGCTATGGCGATAGCGATGTGCAGCCCCATGCACCACTATCACCCGGAGATAAAGATCCAGCACATTGGATAAATCTAGTTAGATCGCTCAGCATAGCTCAGATCGCTCGCTGTGCAAAATCTACAGATATTATTGGTACAGTGACCAATATCAGCAAAGGGGCCCCAGCGTAATCCCATCAGGGTGGAAATGCAATGCGCATATGGACATTGTGCATAAGCATTACATGGTGACAGGGTGCTGACAGTAGCAGACTGACCAGCAGAGTGAAAGTCAACACAGAGAAGGCTATGTTATAAAGTAGCAGCAGATTTGTTGGCATCACTGTGATAAAGCCCCATACACACGATAGGATATTGTAAAAGATATAGGGCCAGATACACTAAGTGATGAACAACCAACCAATCAGCTCCTGCCTGACATTTTCCAACACAGTCTGTGACATGACAGGTAGGAGCTGATTGGCTGACTGTTTATAACTCTCCATTTTATCACTTTTGAAGCTTAGTGCATCTGGTCCTTAGTTCAGAAAGGGGATTCTGAACAGTAACTTTTAAAATAAAAGTATGCTAAATCTCATTAATGATGTACACTCCCAAGCATCGCTAATGACCCCCCCTCTAGGCTTAACATGCAGGTCAATTTGGCTATATTGCCAAGGACACGCAAGTTACGCAGGTCCCGATACACCACTGAACTATATCATTTAGTGTACACAAAATTTGGCCACTCGTGGCCAATATCACATACTATATCGGCTGTGGTGGAGGTTGGATAGCCAACCTTATTCTGGTTCATTCGCTCGGATGCGAATTCACACCCTTGCTAGTGAACCAGATCCCTCCTTGTGAATGGAAAAAAGCAACCTTAGATCTGCAAGCACATTCGGAGGGAAGTGGGCAGGCAGCTGACATCCGCCCCCCGCGTCATCGACAGCATGAGAACGCCCAGCATTGTCATGGGAATGCCCATTAAACACTGGCCATTTCCATATGCTAATAGGCCGACCCCTGCAAGGATAGGTATGTGCACCAAGCGAACAGTTTATTCGCCATGGACGCATGCACCCTGTTTAAAAAGGCTTTCAGCAACTCAGCAGTAATATTGATAAATGGAGTTGCAGACAGAGCAAACACGCATTTGTCTTGAGTTTAAAATAATTTTAACTTTTTATCAGTAATATAGCATTTGGTTAAATACTGCAGCCTTTACCTAGTTCAGGGAAAGGGTTACCCTGGTCTAGCATTACAGCATAGGGATAGACATCAGATTCGGATGGTTCATAACCATGTTATTTTCGGATGTTTGTGTTTTTTTCCCATTTGATGGCGACTTTCTGGTGGTAGCAGCTATTGAACGCTGAGGATTCTATAGCCATCTAATGTTTAAATACACCATAATTCAACTGTTTACCATCACAATCAACCACAAGTTGCTTTTGTGCATGCGCAAATCACATACCTTTCTATCAAATTATTTTTGATTTGATGGTTAGAGCGTATCGAAGTTAAAAATCATTTGGATGTCCATCCCTATAGCAGTGAAACTAAATGATGGCGCGGATAGACATTTACTGTTCTGAACACATTTAATGATGTTCTGAAGCAGATTACTTATGGTAACCCAGGGAGGGGACCCATGTTCTGACCCCCCAATGCATTCTGAGTTACTCAGAAAGCGACAGTGGCTGGGTAAGCCCGCCCTGGGCAGTCACACCTCCCACCCCGCATCGAGAGCCAGCCACACATTCTGACCTCTCGCTTCGCCAGGGTGGCCATACCGACCGACAGGACCCGGCAGCCGCAGCACTGGCACAGAACCGCACGCGAGTTCTTCCCATCAGCGGACACCAATGTCCCCTCCATGCTCACCCCAGCACACAGAACAACGCCCGCGATGACATCGAAGTCATGTGGCACCCGTCTGCGAAACGTCACTGTATCATGTGACCACTAGTAGACGCATGACGGAAAACGTGTGCGCTGCGCGATATTGTTGACGACCCCTGTACCGTTTTGCGTGTCATACAATGGATAAAGGCTATACAGTGTGATACATAGGGTTTGTTATGTCTTATTTCACCGATAAGCACGCCATAAGCGACATTTCTTCCCTGCACTGCATGTGTGTGCTGATTGCTGAGCCTTCCTGTCATTTTTAATAGGGGGAGAGTTCTATCTGTGTTATCTTTTATACATCATTCAGCTAGGTAGGGATGGTCATCAGCTGAGCTATCGATGTCCCAGATACATAGATGGTTGAGACCTATTGCTCTATGTTTTGATGTGACTGTTCAACAATACTCTGTAAAGCGCTGCAGAGTATGTATGCACTATATAAGAAACTTAATATATAATAGCAAAATAGGGTACTTATGTATTATCTGGGCTCCCATGTTAAATGCACCCCATTTTTTCATACCCCTACTATCCAACGACGCATGGAGTTGATTTTATATAGTGTGGCGAGCGCACGCTGTCTCATAAGAAAAACGGGAGCCCAGATATTACATACGTACCCAAAATAGTTTTCATCTCATGTCCTTGGCATGCCCCGTATATCCCGTCTCTCCCGCTGCTGCATCACTCTAGGGATAGACATCGATGGTCGGTGTTTCAGAAACATCGATGTTTTTCTTTCGATGTTAGTGTTTTTGCCATTTAATGGTGACCTTCCGATGTTTGTCACCATCGAATGCTAATCATTCGATGGTGTACCGATGGTGGCTTATTTTTTGTAATTCCCAAAAGATATGCCTCCCCTGGCTGCTGTGTCTGTGTCAGGGAAACTTCCTAGTAGGGATGGGTAATCATATGATGTTTCATCGGTAACATCGGATTTATGGTTCCAATGTTCGATGTTTAACCCTGCAATGTTGAGGATCCAATGTTTCATCAACATCGCTAGATTTCTCCCCCAATGTTTTTCTCAATCTTCCAATGTTTTTTCTTTTGTGTGTCAATGTGTGATGCTTTCAATGCTTTGCAGCCAGCTCACTCTCTCCTTGATTTATATTCATTAAAAACTTAAGAGACTGATAAAAAACATTAACAAACATGACAGTATCACTGCTGGCTGGGCTTTCATATGTGTGTGTGGCTGTGTGCTGCTGCTGTGAGTGGTAGCTGACAGTGAAAGACAGTCTGGCCAGCCATTCAGCAGCAGCACACAGGACAGCCCCACCCCTGCCTCACTGCAACTGGTGCTGTTAGTGAGTCACTGTCGCTGTCTGCTGTGGTGTTTCTAGCACAGGTCTGGTTTGCATATCAGTGCTGATATACAGACCACACTGTGCTAGAAGCACTACAGCAGGCAGCGACACTCCAGGCAGGGAAGAGGAACTGCATGGGTTTTCAAAGATAGTGGGTGCTAGAATGAACAGTATAGTACGATAGTCACTAGTAGTGACATTGTGGTGAACTCCCTTCATATTTATTTATTTATTAATAGTTTCCTATATAGCGCAGCATATTCACTTGCGCTTTGCAATAGGAGACAGTGATACAACAAACAGGGTATTTACAGTCAGTCAAAGGTATGAGGGCCCTGCTCACAAGCTTACAATCTATCAATTGATTTATTATTATGCAGCAAGCATATCACAGCACCTTACAAAGGGCCTGATTCAGTTGTGGATGCAGACATTTGCACAGTTTATTTCTTTGAAATGCAATGTCAGTCACAATGCACATGTGCAGTGACTTCGGACGCAGATACTGAGTGACAGGTACAGTAGTTTCTATTTGAGGGAGGGGATGGGGGCTGGTTTGTCAAATGCAGACGTGTTTCAAACATTAATTTGCAGTTGTACTGGCTCCAGCGTCTTTGTTCTGATGGTTATTCTAAGCAACAATAGGGTTGCTCATATGTTTGATTTTGCCAATGTTGCATCTTTTATACTTAAGTGGTGGATTTGAGAGTGCAACTGCACCCACCCCAACAAGATAAACTTAATAGAGGGATTATTTATCATTTCAGAAGCTTTTAAGTGTATTATATGCTTTGGTAACCAGTTTATTTTAAAAAATATCGAAACATCGGTTAACATTGGGTTCACAGTACCAATGTTTAGGTCTAAATGATGTTTTGCAACCAATGTTGAAAAACATCATTTGACCGATGTTTTCTTTCGATGTCCCATCCCTACTTCCTAGGTACGTTGGAGGCTGTCTGACTTTCTCTCTGCTTCCCTCCCTCTCTATGATTGCTGTAGCTGCTAGGCAACAGGGCCCACTGCTAGTTCTTATTGGCTCTCACTGACTCAGAGAGCCAATCAGAGCACAAACCTCACCCTGCAGCACCAGTCACTCAAACAGCAGCAAATTTCACAGACACACTGAGCCCTGGAGGATTCAGAGAGGAGGAGACAGTGACGTCACTGAATGTTATACCAGCTCAGGCAAGCTAAAATAATAATAATAAGTACACAATACAACTAGCTACAGATATTTGTGAATGTCAGTCACATACAACACTCATTAATAAGCTGCATTAGTATTACCAGGCAGCAACCACTATATGATCATCAGTGAAGTGTTGGTCAGAGATTGTCTGTTTCTGTCAATATAGTGAGGAACAATATACACAGTCCTGGGGTACCAGTGGAATCGACCAAGCTAAAGGTGCCCATACACTGCTGTGACGCCTCGCAGCAGTGTACGGACACCCGACAGCCTGCATGCACGGACGCATGCGATCCGTTGTGATAGATTGCATGCGTCCCTGCTTCCGGCCCGCCTCACCGACAGGAGGAACGGGTGGACGGCCTGCCGGTCCGACCACCTGGTCGGGTCCGATGCGCACGGGACCCAACAGCATGTCAGGGAGAGGCGATTTGGTCCGATTTAACGGGTCGATTGGTCGCAATTGGCCAAAATCGGACCAAATCGCCTCAGTGTAGGGGCACCTTAACTGTTTTTATATATAGTGAACTATTTTTTATATTACGTGACCTGGTCGCTAGCGATTGGTCGCTCAGCGACTGAATTGCTGGTTATCAGTATTTTACTGGTGACCAGCGATTCTAGCAAGTTCCTGCGACCGCTGGGCTGCGGTGGGAGCGCACACACGGCGAAGGTTGCTAGGTATCACCGGCAATATGGTCACTGAGCGACCATATAGCTGACGATGGAAGCTAGAATCGCCTAGTGTGTAGCATTATTAGTAGAGCCCCACAGATCTTGGCACCCTAGGCAGCTGCCTAATGGTAGAGCTGGCCCTGCTCTTTGCAATATTTATCTCACCATAAAAATGATGTGATGACCACTGTACCGTCATCTCCATTATTTGTGTGTGTAGTTACACTTGCCTTAATAAAAAGACAATTTCCTATCTGGAAAATATAGTGAAACCTAAAGCGAGTTGGTTTACAATTTATCTAATTTTATTACATTTTGATTACTTGCTGTTAAAGTGTTAATAATGTGTACAAAATTAATATACTATTTCATCATTGGGCATTGTGTGAATATTATATATGTATATTATACACACAATGTCCAGTGATAAAGTAATATGTTGCTCAGAGCCTGGGCCCTGTCACCAAACCCAATTACCAGCTTACAAATGGCAATACAGGCTTTTGCGCATGCGCTAGTCATATAACTAGTTTTCACCATCGAATACTTTTGATGCGATGGTTAGTTACCATCGCATCGAAAGTTTCAATGGTGGAAGCACTGCCATCACTCTCACACTGCTGTGCAATCAGCGATTTAGTGCAGCCAGCCTATGGTATGGGCGTGTGCACACTACGTACTGCGGCCGTATCCATAGTTGGCCCTAGGCATACCCAAATTAGGCAATTGTCTAGAGCATGGGTCTTCAACCTATGGCCCCCCAGATGTTGTGAAACTACATGTCCCAACATGCATTGCCACATTTTTTCCTATAAGAGCATGCCAAAACTGTCAGGGCATGCTGGGACATGTAGTTCCACAACATCTGGAGGGCCACAGGTTGAAGACCTGTGGTCTAGAGCACTTGCCATGGCTAGGGGCAGCTCATTTTAAATTGGTGGGACACCCGATCGCGCAGCCTGAATGAGCGGAGATTGGGGTAGCCAGCAGCACAGTGAACACAGCAGAGTTGACTGAGTTTAGTCTACAAGGAGGGGGAGCGCCGGGGCTACTGCAGAGGTTCTGCTAGCTACCGTAAGAATCATGTCGCTTAGGGCCAGTGCTACCCACTCAGCAGAGGATGCTGGGCAGTAGAGGCGCTCTTCCTGCCTACATTCCCTGTGGTCCTCTGTGGTTGCCGTCTGCCACTGTGCCTGTCACACTGCATGACAGGCAGCACAAAGCTCCTTCCCAGCCCCTAAACCCAGTTGCCAGCGGCAGATACCAAAAACGGGCGGGGCTACATGGGTGGGGCAGGGCTACTCAGAACATAGGGGGCGGGGCTATATGGGAGCAAGAGTGTTGAAAAAGGAAGCAAGAGAGGATGATCTGCCAACCTAAACTAGGTGAGTAAAGTGTAAGCATACTACTGACTATAACTGGTGTGGGTATATGTTTAGGCAGCGCTACTACTGTCAGCAACTGGTGTGGGCATGTGTATAGGCAGTGCTACTACCATTGGCAACTGGTGTGGGCATGTGTATAGGCAGCACTACTATTGTCGGCAACTAGTGTGGGCATGTGTGTAAGCAGTGCTGCTACTGATGGAAACTGGTGTGGGTATATGTATCAGCAGCACTACTACTGTCAGCAACTGGTGTGGGCATATGTTTCGGCAGCGCTACTACTGTTGGCAACTGGTGTGGGCATTATGTATAGGCAGCGCTACTACCATTGGCAACTGGTGTGAGCATATGTATAAGTGGCGCTACTACTGTCGTCAACTGGTGTGGGCATGTGTATAGGCAGCGCTACTACTGTTGACAACTGGTGTGGGCGTTATGTATAGGCAGCCATTTTCCCAGTGATTGTTAACGCTGCTATGCCGAAGCAATGGAGAGGTGAGTAGAATTAAATGAAATGGGTGCAGGGTGTACAGTGTGTAGGGCCCCCAGGTGACCGCGTACGTTGCAAACCTTGCACCCATTATATATGCCAGTGGATGTTGAGTGTTGCTGACTGTTTCTGTGATCTGTGCTGTTCAGTTATGGGTGCTTTGCAGGGAGAGGGGAACTGGATCAGAGGTGGAACTAGCAGCAGTGCTAGGGGGCACCAGGCAAAAGTTTACCTAGGGCATCATATTGGCTAGAGCCAGCTCTGGACTTTTCCATAATCTGATATTCCCCCGGACCCGTACCGGACCCCGCACCCTCCCAGTCCCTACCTCCTCCATCCTTGCCAGCACTAGCTGATCATGCAGTGACTGAGTGATTTTGCTGTCCTGTCATACATATCACTGCTGCTGCAGCCACAAGACCAATGTGCACTGCGGTTCCACAGACACATTATGCAGTCTGAAATGGTGCTGTACTGCAGCGCACAGAGGCAGGCTGCAATGATGAAACTGAATGCACACATCATGTGGTTACACAGCGCCAGCAGCCAGCTGGGAGGTACGCCCATGCATCACTCATGCGCAGCTATTCGATAGTGGGAACCATCACTGGTAGATGATAGCATACTTTATAATCATTGATAGTTGCTTTTCAAAAAGCCATTGATGGGGGATGTGTTGATGGCCATTTCTTATTTTATTATAGGATTGCACATACCTCTCAACATTGGTGGCAGTGGAGAAGGGACATGAGTGGTGTGCACTGGAAATTAGGGGGACTCCCAACTGCCCCCCCCCCCCCCCCACTGCAGGACACTGCCAGGCCAGTCCCAAGAAACCAAGATGGCCCTGTGAAAATTGGGACAGTAGGGAGGATTGTATTGCTTATGCAAAGAGATCCAGACAGGATCTATCCATATTGCTATGTGATCCTTTTGGACAAATGTATGTCCCTGCAGACGAAAGGAGTCCTAACAATGCATGTTTTCTAGGTCACCCAGCAAATGCACAGGCACACTCATTATTCAGACACATTTTAAAAGATCTGCATGTGACGCTAATTATTTAACTTGTGATTCTGTGTGGAGACATGGAAAACGTGCACTGTTAGGGGTACTTGAGGACCAGGGTTGGGAACCTCTGGGTTAGTGTGTACACCCTCCTACATGCCATTTTATTTATCATGTCCGAGAAGAGCTAGGAAAATGTTTGCTCTTTCATCTAGCAGGGGACACTGGAGTGATTTTTACAATGGGGACATCCCAGAGCTCCCAACCAGGGTGTAAGAGCGCTGAGAACCCTGCAAAACTACACAGCCAAATTGCGGCACAGAAGCTGCAAAGGTTGCATGGCGGTTTGACCACATAGCCGCTCTTCACAGATTGGTCGATGGAGACCCCCATAAGCAGTTGCCCATGAGGGTCGCACTGAGTGACTGAAGTGAAGTGAGCTTTCACCACCAGAAAAAACTTGGATGCAGCCAGGACAGCTTGCCTAATCATTAGACGAATCAAACACACCAACATCTGTTAGAAGACGGCCAAGCAACCTCATACCATACAAATGGCAGATCTCACTTCCACAAAGAAGCAGTTCTGTCTACATACCATGTTTAGAGACCTTGAAGAAGGAGAATCATCTGAGAAGACAGGAACCATGTGGAAACTGGAATGACTTTAGGAAGAAAAGACCTCCTAGTACATCTACTCCATCAGGATGAAATATTAAATATGGAGGATGGCAATACAGAGCTCCTAAGTCCGAAACTCTCCTAGCAGAAGCCAAATCTAGAAGCAGGACAACCATCGAAGATAAACATTTCAACTACGCCCACTCTAGAAGTTCATAAAGAGATGATTGTAAGAGGAAAGAACAGGGCTGGTGCAAAGGTTCTTGGCACCCTAGGCAAAACTTCTACCAACTGCGCCTCCGCCCCATTACCCCTTTTCTGGCCAGTCAGGTGAGAGTGCACAGGCGGCATCTCATGTTTTTCAGCTGCCTGACTTAAATTGAGTACAACAAAGTACTCAGATGGGGCATATACTGTACATGGTGCAATTCTGGCTATGGCCAGTAAAGTGCATGGAGCCGATTTTGTCTACATGCAATTTGGTCCATGGCCAAATACACTGCATGCCAATTAGTCAACCATAATTATTTAATGGGCATATTCCCCGCAGTCTATTTCCTATGTCCCCCCACTAGTCCTTAAACCTAACCCTCTCTGCATACTCACCAATTAGGAATCAAGATTTTGGCACTCTGGCGCCAGTCTTCTAAAGGCAGCATGCCGGCATTAAGTATACCGATGCCGGCATCATGACTGTTAGGTTGCTGACTGAATTATATATGCAATTTTGCCTCTGGGTATGCCTTTGCTTCTGGGTGCTGCCATAACCAAATATATATATGCATGCTCGGCTAATGGAAGTTGCAGCTATGGAGGGAACCAGGTTGTATATCTTACGTCACATAAATGCTGTGTGGAGATTGCTGCAGCCTCTAGAACATGGGTCTTCAAACTGTGGCCCTCCAGATGTTGTGAAACTACAAATCCCAGCATGCCTTGCCACAGTTTTGCTATAAGGGAGAGTTAAAACTGCGGCAGGGCATGCTGGGATTTATAGTTTCACAACATCTGGAGGACCACATGCTCTAGAATATCAGGATTCACACACAAGGTATGTGAGCAGTGCTAGGACATAAATTACCAATATTCAGTGTTTGAAACAATATAGAATTTACTTTCACAAAAACATGAAAAATAATAAAATGAATAGAAATAGTTCTGTGCCACAGGATTAGAATGATAAAGAAATATTGGATTGCCCAAAACAATTTAGGTATGTGCACATTACCGATACTTGTATACCATTAATCAGTATTAATTGTTTCCCTTTTTTATATGCTGGTTATCCTCACAATTGTTACCAAGCTGTGGGCTGCCGCTGGAGGTGATGAATAGGCTTCCGCTCACAAAGGTGTATATCCTCTCATGAGGTGGCTTGATATATTGTATGTCACCTGAGGAGTTTGTGGACTGGTGTCCACCAAATGAAACCAATAATAGGCAGGGATGTAAGGCTTCCGCGCACAGGGGTGTATTCACTGTTGGTCGTTAGGTCCATTCTGTCTAAAACAGCATATTTTACGCCTGAAAAAAAAGTCTAGATGAATTGTAGTATTCACTATCATTTTTTCTAGACAGTCTAAAGCATTTCACCTGTCAACTCTTTTCGTTTGCCTCGCCTGTCTAAATGAGTCATTTGGACTTTTTGTTTCGCTTTGTCTAAACTCAGCCATGTTAATCTGATTTAGCCTATTCAGTGTGTGATTGTCTAAATGGATTCTACAGTTTTCAGGCAGGCTTTAGACAAAATGAACTAGACAATTTCTTCTGTCGGGACTGCTCTACAAAACATAAAATAGTATTTTATTTATGTAGTATTTAAATGAATCAATGTCATTTATTGTCATTTTGCTTATAAATAAATTTTGTATGTTTATTATTGCCTATATAAATATATTCTGATTTTTTTTTTCATAATTTTTTTTTTTTACTCTCCCTATGTAGCATTGTGTTTTACCAGCATGCAGTGTTGTAACCATGTGATACCGGGATGCAGTTACAATCCCGGCGGTCGGGATCCCGGCGTTCAGAATCCCGACGCCGGAATCCCGACCGCCGAAATGCCGACACATTCTCCCTCAGTGGGTGTCCACGACACCCCTGGAGGGAGAATAAATTAGTGTGCCGAGCGTAGCGAGGCACCGGGCCCGCTGCGTGGCGAGCGCAGCGAGCCCGCAAGGGGGGGGCGATCCACGTCCCCTCCTTGTCGGGATTTCGGCTGTCGGGATTCCGGCGTCGGGATTCTGAACGCCGGGATCCCGACCGCCGGGACTCAATACTGAATCCGTGATCCTATGCGTATTCGTATTTTCGGGATTTACGATCCTGAAAATCGTATTTGCGTTCATGGCACATTCTTATTCGTATTTCCGAATGTATACACCATTGAAAGAATACGAATAGGAATCACCATTCAAAAGAGTGGTGATTCCTAATACGGCCGGTAATTGGCGGGATACGGCTGCTAATTGCTGGCCAAATATGCCTGGAAAATACACTTCATTTTCCAGGCGTATTTGCCTTAAGCCTGCACGAATCAGTCAGATCCGTGCAGGCTGCAGTGTAAAAAAAAGAGAGAAAAAATAAATAAATAATTTTAAAAAATGGCGTGGGGTCCCCCCCCACGGGCATAACCAGCCCCAGGCTCACAGAGCCGGTTCTGGTTTTAAAAAATCAGGGACCAAATTAAACAGGGTTCCCCGTATTTTTTAAAACCAGCACCAGGCCCAAGGGCCGGTCCTGGTTCCCAAAATATGGGGGACAAAATGAATAGGGATCCCCCGTATTTTAAGAACCAGCACCAGGCCCAACCAGCCAGCAGGGTAATGCCACAGCCGGGGGACACTTAAGGTCCCGTGGCCGAAGCATTAAACTACTGACCAGTCAGCCTGGGCAGGGGTCCTGGAGAAGTGGGGACCCCCCCAATGAAGGGGTCCCCCCCTCCACAACTTACCTGCCCAGGCTGAAGCCTGGTGCTGTCCCCGGGGCCCCTGGGCTTTGGGCACTGGGCTGATGTGGGTGTAAAAATAGAAATAGCCATTGGGTTCTGCTTTGGAACTATGAGTCCTAGCAAGCCTGGTCCGCATACTGGGACTTGGAGAACCACAAGTCCCAGCATGCGGACCATTAATGGGCTTGCTGGGACTCTTAGTTCCACTGCAGAACCAATAGTTAAATAAAAACACAAAGACACCTTAGAAATTAAACTTTAAAACACACAGAGCCCATTCATGCAAATACAATGCCCCTCGTCCAGTAGAAATCCAGGATGGGTACCTGTGGAGGAAAACCATACTCACCTGGGTCCTCTGCGTAGATCAAGTCCTCTTCGTTCTAAAGTAGGCATCCACGGGACTTTGCAAAATAAAAAAAACGCATACCCAATACCAGCACGGACTGAGGAGAGCCGGAGGATGTCTGTGTACATCCTGTGGCTCTTCCCCCCGAATTGCGGTATTGGCTGCCTAGCGGCTAATCAGGAGTCGCAAGGGCGTTAGGCGGCTAATAGCGCTATTCGGCAGCAGGGGTATGCAGGGGGTGAAGGAGGGCAGTAGGAGGGTGCAGGAGGGCAGAAGGTGGACGCAGGGGATGCAGGTGGGAAGCAGGGGGTGGCAGCAGGGCAGCAGGAGGGTGAAGGTTGGCAGCAGGGGGTGAAGGTGGGAAGCAGCAGGGGGTGACAGATGGGCAGCAGGGGGTGAAGGTGGGAAGCAGCAGGGGGGGTGACAGATGGGCAGCAGGGGGGTGAAGGTGGGCAGCAGGAGGTGGCAGATGGGCAGCAGGGGGTGAAGGTTGGCAGCAGGATGTGAAGGTGGGCAGCATTGCAGCAGGAGGGTGAAGGTGGGAATCAGCAGGGGGTGGCAGATGGGCAGCATGGGGTGAAGGTGGGCAGCAGGGGGTGAAGGTGGGCAGCAGGGGGTGAAGGTGGGCAGCAGCAGGGGGTGGCAGCAGGGGGGTGAGGGTTGGCAGCAGGGGGTGAAGGTGGGAAGCAGCAGGGGGTGGCAGATGGGTAGCAGGGGGGGGTGAAGGTTCGCAGCAGGAGATTAAAAGAGGGCAGCAGATGGGTGCAGGTGGGCAACAGGAGGGTGTAGGTGGGCAGCAGGAGGGTGCAGGTGGGCAGCAGGGGTTGAAGGTTGGCAGCAGGGGGTGAAGATGGGCAGCTGCAGGGGATGGCAGCAGGGCAGTGGCAGCAGGGGGGTGAAGGTGGGCAGCAGCAGGGGGTGGCAGCAGGGGGTAAAGGTGGGAAGCAGCAGGGGGTGGCAGGTGGGCAGCAGGGGAGGTGTAGGTGGGCAACAGCAGGGGGTGGCAGCAGGGGGACCAGGCAGCGATATGCAGCCGGTGCAGATTATCACAGCACTGATGATACGCATCGGCAGCTGGCGGGGAGAAGGGGGGTGGACATCCATGGCGTCTGGCAGGCGGGGGTGCATCCATGGCTGGCTGGCTGGCTGGCGTTGGGGTGCGCTCCATTCCGGATTGTGGAGCATTGCCGGCTGGCAGGCGGGTTGGATTCGCTCCATGGCCAGCGGGCAATTCATTGCAGCTCGCAGGGGATTATCCCCAGCGGCTGGTCGCAGGCGGGTGGGGAGGATGCAGTCCGTGGCTGCTGGGCTGCGGGCGGGGGAGCATTCCAGGGCAGCTCCCAGGGGATTATCCCCGGCGGCTGGGGATGATGCAGTCCGTGGCTGCTGGGCTGCGGAGCACTCCACGGCAGCTCCCAGGGGATTATCCCCGGCGGCTGGCGGCAGGCGAGAGCTGCAGGAGGAGTCCTGTGGGGACAGACAGCAGCGGTATGGGGATTTGTAGATGGGAAGGCACAGGGTGCACCCCGGAGACCACAAGTAAGTACTGTAGGAGAGAGTGAGGGACGGAAGGGGGACACAGCCACCAGGTCAGCCAGTATGAAGGGGGAGCGGGTGTCCAGCAAACTCCCCTGAATGTGGCAGAAAGAAGCAGGGGAGTTAGGAGAAACTAAAAGTTTACAATCACTGCAGCACCACAGCACCTCTCCTGCATAAGCTAACGGCAGGCGAATTGTACATGCCCCCCTCCCTTCCGCCTCATTGGTGTTTTAACGCCAGGAGGTGTTCCGCCCTGTATTCACCCTGAATACACTAATTAGTGAAAGGGTGAAACAGAATCCGCCTGTCTAGCTGATGTAAAAGCTAGAACAGGCGGGACTGGACGCACTAACGCCGGACCCTGAATATGCCCCACAGTGGTAATGTCCTTCCACGTGGGTGACCAGTGGGGGAATGTAATCACCGATGGAGTCCTGTGAGTGGTGTCCGCCAATGGGAAAAACAAACGGAGGAGGGGGGGGGGGCAATGGATGGATGGTAGCTGGAACAATGTCCACATCAATGGGTAGTCCGCACTGGATAATCCTGGGCAGGAGACAAGCCACTAACGCGTTTCACTGCAACCCTGCAGCTTTATCAAAGGTGTTGAGATGTGTACCTGGGCTAGGTATATATACCTGATTTAATGAAGACATGATTAACATGTGTGTGGTCCAAACACTGATTCAATTAAATTAAATACATTTCAAAATACACTTTAATATGGAGGCAGACGTACATCACCAATATCCCAATAATATTTCAATAAAAAGCACCAAACTAAATAAAAATCAATATAAAAGAAATCCAACAGCACAATGAATCCGATCACGTGATCAGGGTCGGATCATTATATACAATCCTATATTTATTCAATATTGTGTCTATTAATATATTATGACACCAGGTTACCAATAATAGTCTAATTAGACAGAAAGTTGTTTTTGTTTTTTTTTGCAATTACTTCAGCCCGGAGAGTGTGTGAGATCCAGGCACTATGGGCACAAGAACCTTATTTTAAGATTTTTTCACACAAGGTAGTGCTCAGCACTAATCTGCAGTTTTTACCTGCGGTAATTTCCTCTTTAGGTCTACCTGATCGTCTGTGCATACTTTTGCTAAGCATTAGGTTCTGGATGTGAATTGAAAACATTTTGGAGAGCGTGTTCTTAGCCAAGTAATGGCTTGAAGTATTGTTATCCACCCTTATTCTGCTTTGGTATTCCCCAATGTTATGGCTGCCATGAAGTAGGAAGAAGTAAATAGCGGATTATACTCACAAAAATTAATTTTCTTCAGAATACTTCATGGTAGCCTATGATTTTACCTCCCTGTTTGTGTTTTTTTCCCTAGGATCGAGGGAGTAGACATTCAAAGGCTGAGGGTGCAAGGGTGGAGTGTGCTATATACGCGGTGTGGGAGGATCCTAGGGTTAAAAACCTACCTGTCTATGATGAGAAGGGGTTCAAACCCAATGTTATGGCTGCCATGAAGTATCCTGAAGAAAAGGAATTATCGTGGAGTATAATCAGCTAGGATTCTAGTTAACTCTGTAGCAATTGGGCTGAATCATAAATCACCTTTGAGAATTTTATATGGAGGCTTTTTCAGTTTTCCTTACAGCAAGTGATGGTTACAGACTACACCTGCAGTCACCTGGCCAAGCAACATTCTCACCAACTGTGAGCATTGACATGGTGGCACCATAAATAAACATTGCTGCCTCTTGTATTCTTATTAGCTTGCTGTAATTGCTGCAGCAAATGTTTTATTATTGCTTGTTGAATCATTCCTAACTCCTTATAGGAATATGGAAATATGCATCCTTGAGGTCGAGTGAGACTAGAAAACCCCCTCTTATCCCCAGAAGAATGGACTTCATAGTTTCCATATGGAATTTCTTCTTCTTCCATATCCTCCTGTTTAGATCACTTAGATCTAAAATAGTCTGAAATCCTCTGGATGCTTTGGTTACAACAAAAAGACGGAGTAAACAAAGGTGCATTCTTCCACCTCTGGAACCTTCTCCACTGCCCCAAAATTGATTAACTCCCTTATGCTCTGATCTAGAGCAAAACCTTCCTCTGGAAACATAGAAATCTTTGAAACCAAAAATGTATGGTTAGCTTGACGATCTCCAATACCGATTTGTCCTGAATGGTGCAAGACCAACTCCTTGCAAACTTCAGAAGCCTTCCCGCAACAGGAACAGTTACACGGGAAGGAACACCGTCACTGCCGCTAAGATCCTCTTCTACTGGAATTACGAAAATTGATCTCGACAATACGGCCGAATATCTTGCCTAAAATACTGCCTAGTTGAGAACTCAGGGAACTTTCCACGCTTATCTTGAGGAAGCTTGACTGACTTCCCACCAGACATCTTTTGTATTAAGGCATCCGATTTACCTCCAAATAAAAAGGATCCTTCGAAAGGCAGAGAAACCAGCCTATTCTTAGAATGCATTTCAGCTGCCCACGCCTTCAACCACAAAGCTCTTCTGGCTAGAATACATGGGGTACACTTTATCAACCCTCTTAAGCTCCTCATACACTATGCGATTTTCGGCCGATTTCACCCGATATCGGCACCGGATTGTGTTTGACATCTGATCTAATATGATGCGCGGTCCCGTGCGCATCGGATCAGGTGGTCGGACCAGCTGAACATAAGATATATCGGAATCTGATCCATCATGGGTGATTTATAGCACCCACAATGTTTCAGATCCGATATATCTCCGGGTACCTCCTTCCGGTGCTGTGGACCTCCTCCAAGCGCAGCAGTGGGAACTCCCCCAGTAGCAGCAGCGGGAACTCATGTAGTCACAGGAAGGGGCAGGCGTAACGGCCGGGAGATAAGAAGGCAGAGAGCGGCAGCAGGGAGACTCTTCCCTGCAGTGCTGCTAGATGTCATATTGCGCAGCAGAGCCCCCGGACCCCCCCCCCCCTCCCTCTCCTTTGCTGCTATATGACAGCACGGGCAGCAGAGCTCAGAGTCTGCTCGCCTCTGCTGCTGAATGTCAGCTCGGACAGCAGAGCACAGACTCCCCCTCTCTCCTGCCTCTGGATGACAGCACGGGCAGCAGAGCCCGGACCCTGTGTGTGCCTGACAAAAAGACACCAGTCATGGAGTATAAGCCAACGTTTCAGAGCCAAGTGGCCCCTTTATCAAGGTGCAGAGAGAATCGAACCTCTCTAATATAAATACCTGAGTGATTTGTTCGTGTCTCCCACCGCGGCACCATGCCTGGTGTCTTTTTGTACGAGTGCCGACACCCCCCAAACTATATATATACATATACCGCCATTCTCATTTTCTCAGAACAGTAATACCTGCAAGGTATAGCACTGTTCAGGCTACTCCCTAGAGCCATCCCATCAGATAAATCTCACGGCACATCCAATTTGCGTCTGATGAATCACGCGATAAATCACATGTGATAAATCACGTGATTTATCCGACGCAAATTGGATGTAAAAAATGGCACATCAAGTGTCAAATTGTATGTAGGCCTCCTGGGAAGCTGCTGGGGAAGTTCAGGGGAAATCAGATGCAATTTACAGGTCAGATAAATCTTACTAGTGTATGGGGGCCTTTTAAGCTGCCCATGCTTATCCGCATTGAGCCATTCCTTCTGTAAAACAAACTTTGTGTATAGGAAAGCATCTGCCCTATTTTTACCTATTTTCAAACAGGGTATCACTCATCTTTAACAGCCTCCTTGTAATTAAGGGTCTTATATAATTTCTTTAAGACTGCTTCCATCAGGTCCAAGTTAAATAATCTAACATCTTCAACAAGTTCTCCACCTCAGACAAAGGGGCAGATGTATTAAGCCTTAACAATAGATAAATGCAAGGGTGATAGAGAGATAACCCTCCAGCCAATCAGCTCCTTACTGACTTTTTTCAAACACAACCTGTAACATGGTAGTTAGCAGGTGATTGGCTGGATGTTTATCTCTCTTTATCACCCTTGCATTTATCTCTTGCTAAGGCTTAATACATCTGCCCCAATGAACCTTAATCCTCAGACATGAACACAGGGGAAAATATCTCATTCACAATCAAGGCTCGTTTAAAACCTAGATCTCTTGCTGCTATTAAGAAATTCCTCCTTAGAAAGGAAAGTCTTCTTCATCCAATCCATCAAGTCTGACAACTGCACAGCTGCATAAGCCCCAGGAGTTACATCTCTAGAACACTCTGGGGAAATATTTTCCTCCTCAATGGCAACAAAAGATTTATCACAAGAAGGGCAAACTTTGGAGCAATGCTTCTTGCATAGCTTCTTCTTAGGGCCTGGAAGCACACCAAAAAAACAAAGGATACTATAACTGACTGACTAGTAAAACAAAAAATAATGAAACTAAACCCAATCCTCACAGAGGACCTAATTGGGCAGCATTATGGAAGACTTTGTGGCAGAGGTAACCTCCATTATACCTTCGCTTGAGATTTCACACTGTGGCCTGCACCAACATCCAGCGCTGAACCCTCTTGCCATCGCACCAGAAGTGCTTCAGTGGAAGGTCCCCCTGGAATGCACGCTGCGCCGCCATGGAACGCAGCTCCATAGTGTTCCCAGTCCTGGCCACAGCACACAATGTGCAGACACCAGCAGAACCCATTCTAACAGCGCTAAGGCTGATACCCGGCTCCAGGGACTGCCAGAACATACTGCCGTAATAAGTCTGTGCTACCAGCAAGGACTAAACATGTGGGTAATGGCGCCGCTAACCCAAAGACCCTGCTGCCCAGCGCACAGCTCCCCGTGAGTAGAGAAAATCAAATAAAACAAATTGAGACCTGACTACCTGCCTACTTGGAGGACACAGGAAAAAAGACAAGGGTGGAGTGTGCTATACACTTAGTGTGGGCGGATCCTAGGGTAAAAAACCTACCTGTATGATGAGGAGGAGGGGTTCAAACCCAATGTTATGGCTGCAATGAAGTAGGAAGAAGAAATTATTGGGTCTATGTACTGTACTGAGAGAGATTAAGTACAGAAAGATTACTTTCTCTCTCTCCAGGCATAATAAGTAAACCCTTTAGTCAGCTGGGGACACAATGTTTATTTTGGGCAAGAAATTGTTTATTTTTTAACAGTAAATATAGTTTGACTAGGCATATTCCTTTATAATAAACAAAGCCAATAATTTGCTGTAGATGAAGCAATGTAATTTTAGGCCTGATACTAAATGTATTTAACCCTCCTAGTTTATAACACAAATATTGATTCAGACACACACAGATATTTTTAAGTTGTCAAACATTTATTAATACAGTCTCAGGAGTTTGTTCACTCTGTAATTATCACAGAAATATCAAGTGGACAAACTTTCTCCTGAAATGTAAGAAAACCACGAAAGATCAGCAAGGGTTCTGCTGACCTCAATTTATGTCCTATGGCACTATAACACACAGGTTGTACCACCATCATCAGCTACAGTATAACACAATTCATTCTTTAATTCTTGATTTTCACAATACAATCTTATTAAATGCAGGTCAGTGCTTAAAAGTCTGTGCAATAAACAGAGACTGTATGAATCACATGGCCTTCCTTTCTAGGCACTTGACTACTGTGAACACACAATAGCGCAAGCCTTGATCCTGCAATCTTGCCACACAAGATTAACATCTCCGGCAATGCTCCATCTAAAAACACTTGCACAGTGGTAATGGGTAATCACCAGTCTCCTTCTCATGCTGAAATGTGGCTTGAGATCAAAACTCATGTGGTCACAACTGCTCGAGGCACCTCCGGTTTCACAGCTTATAATGGCTTCTGCCTTTGACAGTTCCTATGCCCTTAGGCAATGGGAGGCATTTTATTTTTTGAACCAAAAAGGTAAAATGTTCCCTATTTGCCCCTGCAGAATACAGAAGCTAGAAGGGAAGTGTTGAGTGGATGAATCCTAGCAACACAGCTTTTGCCCTCACTTTTCCCGTAGGACACAGACTCCAGCATCACATCGTTGGGTAGCCATGGATGTAACCACATCCCAACTGTCAATAACAGGATCGTAGCATTCAACACTGTTCAGCAGGGAATTGCCATCATAACTGAAATACAAACAGAAAGTCAATGCAGTTCTATATTCTTGCTATTAAAGCTCAAATGATTACTTTATATCTGGACTCATTTGGGACAAATTCTTCAACAGACATATGTTACAATAGATGCTTCAATACTATAACAAATTCAATTTGATTTCGTATGTTTTTACTGGAACATATTACAAATGTACAGTGTAAATTAGCAATGATAGTGGAAAATATGATGGAACAGAATGTCCACATAACCATAAATGTAAAACGTAACGGTACTCTTTACCTAGCACGGCGCTCATCGCGGCTATCGCATGCACTAAAAAACGGGTGCGACGCGATGCCCGCGATTTCTCGTAGGGATCAATGTTAAAAGTGTGATTGGACGCGATTTTAGTGTTCAATGCCCGTGATTTTTACATAGGAATTTAAATGGGCCACAGAGCCCAAATAGTCCCCCTAAAGTCTGAAATGGCCCCCACAATTTTTAACGCCACCCTACGATCAACGTCAACCCGAAGCGTGGCGAGCGCAGCGAGCCCGCGAGGGGCGGCGGTACGCGTCCTCCGACCTCTTCATACCCCCACTATCCACGTCGGTGTGGAGTTGAGAATAGTGTGGCAAGCGCAGCGAGCCACCGAGCCCGAAGCGTGGCGAGCGCAGAGAGCCCCGCGAGCGGACGCAGATACCTTCACAGGTAAACGCGTCCCTTCGCGGGCTTCACAGGTATCCACGTCCGCTCGCCACGTTTCGGGCTCGCTGCGCTCGCCACACTATTTTATTCTCAACTCCACGCCGACGTGGATAGTGGGGGTATGAAAAGGTCGGAGGACGCGTACCGCCGCCCCTCGCGGGCTCGCTGCACTCGCCACGCTTCGGGTTGACGTTGATCTAGGGGTGGCGTTAACAATTGTGGGGGCCATTTCAGACTTCAGGGGGACTATTAGGGCTCTGTGGCCCATTTAACATTGTTTCCTATGGACAAATCGCGGGCATTGAGGCATTTAACACTAAAATCGGGTCCAATCACACTTTTAACATTGATCCCTATGGGAAATCGCGGGCATCGCGTCGCACCCATTTTTTTAGTGAATGCGATGGCCGCGACTTTTTACCCCCGATGACCGCGATGCCAATCGCGGGCGCCGTTCTAGGTAAAGAGTACCAACGTAACATATCCAGATATGCCATTTTACATCTTCGCTGCAATTATGTGAAACAGCCCCTCTTGGCACGCCAGGTCAAGTGAGAATCTAAAAACTGGATAACAATTGTATAGCAGTCGTAATGCAACGCAACTAGTATGGGGATTGTGCTGATCAATTTGATAAATGACACCTGCATATCTGTGTGTAGCACTTCGTATGTAGATTTAGAGGATTTAGTCACGATGTTGCAGCTGCCATTTTTTTCCAAATGCAAGGTCTGTTCTGCTCCGTATAGACTCAGCACAACCCTCATGTGCGTCCTCACAATGCGTTGCAATTAAAAAGCATTTTCGGCAAAAAATAAACTTTAGCAGACATTAGCCGAGCTGCAAGGGGCAGGGGGGCTAAATCCTGCCACGCAGCTCGCACTGCATCTGTAAGCATAGTCAGCATTTTGGACTGTTGCCTGATGCTTCCTGTGGATTGCTATTGTTACTGTATGAAGGTACCCAGCATTTAACTCCCCAGTGGTGGAAAAAGTAAAAAAAGTTGTATTGAAATAAATTACATGTAACAATTAAAATATACAATTTCAATACAACTTTTGCACTTCACCTGAATGCTGGTTCATTACTTTATGTACTACTGGTGAGGTAAGTGCATCAAATGGCTTTATGAATGCTGCACCTCTTTTCTTTGTATGAGTGCAGAGGCAGACCTATACCAGGCAGCACACCTTTTAAGATAGATTTAGTCCACTTTAATTGACCAGCATATTACCAAATAAGTTCTGGATTGCAAAAAAATGTTTTTTAAGGATTTTGGGGAACAATATCCAAAAAGATATATGAAAGACCACAGTCAACGAGCCTTCATCCTAGACTGACACACATAAATGAGCAAACTAGCCCAATATATATCTGTCTTTACACTGATCACAGCACCAACAGCTGTGTGAGATGGCTGAAAGGCCAATCAACGATGGCCCCTTAATGGGTACACCCCCACCAGAACTCCTTATAAGGAGCATGTCACTCAATTTAGCATACCCACATAACTGCAGGGACGTGCGTCTGTCAGACGTAACAGACGGCCGCCTGCTGCATAGCTCTGTGTGGGGGCATGCCCCTCTATATTAGGCTGAGAGAGAGAGAGACCCACAGAGATAGAGGCTTACCATACTATCCCTTTAAACTATGACACTTAAGGTGCCCATACACGTTACAATTATTGTATACAATATTGTATACAATATCGCATCTCATCGCATATCGGTTTTGCGATGAGATCAGATGAGATGTGCAGCACATACTTTTTGTACTAGATCTCATCGCAAAACCGATATGCGATGAGATGCGATATTGTATACAATATTGTATACAATAATTGTAACGTGTATGGGCACCTTTATGAATTACAGCTGTGTACACATCTAGCCTCCTTGCATAGTTAAACAGCTCATCTGATCATCTTTCCATGTAACTTTCTGTTGAAATGTGTCTTGTTCGCAAACTTATAGGAATAGTATACACAAGCAGATTATGCCGATTAAACCGATATGCTGCATTCCTATACTGTATGCTACAAAGGCTGCATCTCTATATGAAATGCTAAGCTACAGTTTTCCTTAAAAAAAAAAAAAACATTTAACATAGCATTTCATATACAGATACAGGTGCGGTCACATTTTAAATCAGCAGAAGCTGCTTGTGCATTCTATTTTCACCACTGTGCAAATAAGATGTATTTTCATGAAAAGAAGATACTCAGAAAGATGCAAGTCTCGAGGTACTCAAGTGTTAATTGTAACACGACTTGTAGTGAACGGAAGATAGTTATGTAAACAAATCTTCATAAAAGTTCGGTGGCTGGCTGACTTCAAGCCTGCATGGTATTTCGTTTTGCACTACAGAGGACGTGTTCATATCCAATATGGACATTTCCATTTTGGACTGTGCATAATGCACACAAGGGCCAAGTTTGCAGCATTTAAAAAAAAAAAGGAAGAATTAATAAGGGCATGAAAGCCATCTTAAGGTGCCCATACACGTTACTATTATAGTATCCAATATTGGATACAATATCGCATCTCATCGCATCTCGGTTTTGCGATGAGTTTAGATGAGATGAGATCTAGTACAAAAAGTATGTGCTGCACATACTTTTTGTACTAGATCTCATCTCATCTTATCGCAAAACTGAGATGCGATGAGATGCGATATTGTATCCAATATTGGATACTATAATAGTAACATGTATGGGCACCTTTATGCATAGATGGCTACAGAAGATTATATGAAAAAGGAGTTGACTTTTATTCAATGCCATGTTATTTAAGAAAGTTTAATAATCCACTACTGGTTCCGAATATGTAAAGCAGAGTGTGAGCCCATCAGCTCACTAAGGAGGAAATTTACTAAGATGGGAGTTCTATTTCAGATGGAATGTTACTAAGGGCAACCAATGACTTGTCATTTACTAAGCACCTTGTAGAAGATTATAGATCAAATCTAATTAGTTGCCCATAGCAACATCCCATCTGAAATAGAACTCCCATCTTAGTAAATTTAGAATTACATTGTACCCTCAACTCAAGGACTTCTCCCTTCTCACTCAAGTGTACATGTTATATCCTGCGGCCAATATCTTCACATCCACTGATAGGGTGAAAGTAAAATTTGCTTGTTGTTTAACCTTAAATGCGATCATTTCCCTTTTTTTTTGGGGGGGGGGGGGGGGGGGTATTGTAACAGGGTGTGAGAATCAGAAAGTATGAGCAATCCAGGGTTTCATTTGCTTGTTTTTTTTAAAGCAGCAGTCATTTACACTGCAACACCAGGTTGATTTTTTAGTGTAAATGATTGCCGGTTTAAAAAAAAACCCTACCAAAATCTTACGCATCTTACGAACCTCACACATTCCCACCTTGGTGTCTTCTCATAAAAAGGTAAATAACACCAAAACAGTCATTGAGTCTTCAAACAGCTCCTCATACACACCCAGCAATGGCATATAATCTTCCACGTAAAACAGTGGCTCCAACATAGCATCGTGGTGTAGTCATGCTGGTCATAGTAGTCCAGGAGTCTGTACGAATATTGTAGGCTTCAACAGAAGATAAATGAGCAGTGCCATCAAATCCTCCCACCACATAGATGTGATCATTTAAAAGGGCCACTCCAGCACCTGTACTTACAGTACAAAAAGTATTAAGTATCTACAATTAGATTTTTTTTCTTCAGATTTTAGTATTTTATATGATTATTTTGTATATAGTGTCCAAGTACCTGAACGTTTTGTAGCCATAGGTGTCACGTGACTCCAGTGACCAGTATGAGGATCATATCGTTCCACAGAACTTAGAATGTTTAAGCCATCATAACCACCTGAAAGTTAGGTTACATAAGTTATCAGAAACTAGTTATGCAGTGTGTATAATGTATTTCATTAATGCTGTCCCAAACCCGTCTCACCTAGACAATAAATAACGCCATTTGCTACAACAAGTCCTGCCCCTTCACGCGCAGTTTGCATATCACCCAACATGCTCCACTGGTCAATATTCGGATCATAACGTTCCATACTTGTGTGTCTCCTGCTTCCATCAAATCCACCAGAGACATATATCATATCTGTAAAAATGGGGGAAAATGTAAATTAAATTAGTTAATGGAAAACATTTTCTCTTATATGATCAGATAACTACTTTTTAAGAAAATAAATGTATTTGACGTAAACATCTTAATGACACATTTTAAACTCAGCCAGTGGTTCCCAAACTTTTTTTTAAATCAGGGCACCCTAGAGCACCAACATTTTTTCAAGGCACCCCTAGGCCAAAAGTTTCTTATTGAGAAATACATAAATATTAAATTAAGTATATTGTGTTTATATGTCATGCTTATCGTCAGTTATGTGGTAAGGAACAGCATTTGCTTCTATTTTTCCACATAGGTTATGATTGATGACCGCAAGTCCAATTTGTATTGGTCTTAGATTATCAACCCAAGGCACCCCTGCAAGAATCCCAACAGCTATCAGTCCCATGCTAATCTGCAGAAATCATTGGTGACATCTGATATGCATACAAGTTTTTACTGTGCAAAATCACCAATGTGTACATATGTAATTATAGCCAAAAGTAACATAGTAACAATAATCAAAATCCACTACAAAACACTATTCCCAAACAAACATTAATGGCACATCATACGTAACTGACCTTGTGGAATAAACCATGTATAAAAATGCCTTTAAACCATTCTAGTTCTAACCTCCTAAAGTGGTGGCTCCTGCCAGCCCTCGTCTTACATTCATGGGAGCCACCGAGTACCAAACGCCATCCTCTTCCGAGGTGTAATCCAAACACTCCACTGAGCTGAGACGAGAGCGCCCATCATAACCTCCTATAACATAGACACGGTCCCCGAGTGATACTGTGGCCACATAACGCCGCTTACGGGTAATACTCTAGATATGAAAAATAGAAAAACAGTAAATGTCATACTAAACAAAACCACAAGGAATCTAAAATAATAAAACTTAAGGTGTGTAGACACATTGCAATTTGGTTGCTCAGCAATTTTGGCTTAATATCGCTCAGCAATATATTGCTCAGTGCACCGTTTTCATCAGCCACCCGCGAATTTGGCTGAAAATTGCAAGCAATTCTGTCTTTAAAATTATATATATATATATCTATATATCTATATACACACACACACACATATATATATATATATATATATATATATATATATATATATATATATATATATATATATATATATATAGCAACACTTATTCCGTTTATAGGAAAAAAAAACAGCACTCACGATTTGGTGAAAATAGAAAACGGTGTATTTCAACAGGTCATAGTAGTTATCAAGCTGTCTGTCGTCCCCAGCTTGATAACTACTATGACCTGTTGAAATACACCGTTTTCTATTTTCACCAAATCGTGAGTGCTGGTTTTTTTTCCTATAAACGGAATAAGTGTTGCTGTTAAACTGAGTCTGGACCTTGCACCGCTCCTCCATTTACTAACTGTGTTTGAGTGCCACCTTGCCCAAGTAAATTATATACATATATATATATATATAAATAAAAATACATACACACACACACACATAAATATATATATATATATTTTTTTACCTCTATTCTATTTTTATTCTATAATCGAATGAGCATGCTCCTGTGACCAGTGACTCTTAAGAGCTGGCTGTGGGAGTGAGCTCATCAGAGGCAGATTGGCCAACCGGGAAACCGGACCATTTCCCGGTGGGCCGGTCCAGATTTCCCTCTGGCTGGGCCGCCGACCGTGCTTCCAGGGCTGCCGCCATCCTATATATATCTTATATATGCAAGCGGCCGCAGCCTGGTCACAAACAACAGCGTAGCCCAAAACAAAAATGTCTGCCACATATGTGCATATATTACATGCACATATGTGGCGGCCATATTTGATTTGGGATATGCTGCAGCTTGTGACCAGGCTGCTGTTCGCTGTCAGATGACGTCACCAGCTAGCGGACAGAAGCGCAGCGGACGAACCTGAAGCTTGGTGAGTAGTGTCGCCCCCCACCCCCCCCTGGGCCATAGCGTTAGCAAGAATGATGACATTTCCATGAAATGTTTTACATAAACTGGTTGAAAAGTACTAAAGCAGTGGTCAGAAAACAGGTAAATTACCCAATATGGTTTAAAAAATGGAATTTCTGGGGGTAATGGGCAGTCGCGACCCGTCCATTACCCCCAGGAATTTCATTTCATTACATCTAGAATCTATATATAGGTTCTAAATGCATGCCTGGCTATGTGTGTTACAGTACTGCAGTGCACAAGGACTCGACGCCTCCAAGTCCACCTTCTTCTTCAGTAGAGTTGACCAGTTGCTGCACCATCTCGGCAGCACAAAGTCTGTACTGCCACTGCGGGTCCGATTTTATTTGCCTGTGTATAGGCTCCTGCCAAGGTATACCCATCTCTAGTCTAGGGAAAAAAAATTGCACAGACTGTCACTATATCATCTTGAAATACTGACACTAATATTTATTTGGACGTCAAATTATCAATGGCTATACCACACACAGCCTGGCAGCCATTGATAATGATTACATGTGATGATGATTTGTATGGCTGTATGTTTTACAAATTTTGTACCACACACAGCCATACACGGTCATAGTCATCATCATCATCACTAAATTTCAAGGCTCTGGTACAGATGGGCATTACCCTCCAACATACTGGTATTCTTGGATGGTTGTACCTTTACCATAATAAATTCTCTCCTGGGGTTTTTCTCAGCCTATCCACAACTGCTAATCAAACCAACATGTTAGGTACGGACTACACCGACCCTTTTAGAATAGTACTTTGCAAGCCAACTTAAAAATTCTAAATACATTTTTACAGTCCATCAACAGTTAGTTGGTCCACAAACTAGCAAACTCAATTTCATAATTTAGGTTAATTGTTTTCAGTGAACAAAAATTTTTTTTTTTTTTTTTAAAACACACCATAGTAGCCCAAACAATGAGCTAGCTCACTTTTAAGCCATATACAGGTGTACAGTATAATTACAATAACAGATGGAACATAATGTAGCACCTCTTCTTCTCCTTTGCCTTTAGGTGCATAAACACTGGGGGTTTTATCCCAGCGTATATGTTCACAGATGATAGGGAAAATCACTGGACTGAAAAACATTCTGTGCACACACTGAGCGTTTTTCACCCGTTTAGCAATTTTCCCGAGGGTGGATGGCTTTCCATAGCAGGACGCTATGGAAAGCCGTCTGTGTCGCCACTCATCTGCTGGTAATACCAGCAGATGAGCGGATGGACCAACAATGATGCGGAAGCACGCATCAGCGATCACCACTCATTGCTGCCACGTACACACTGGGCAGCGTTCAAGCTGAAAGCAGCTCAGATGAGTAAACTGAATGGCTTTCAGCTCAGTCATCCAGTGTGTATGGGCCTTTTAAGTAATTTTCCAAGTGGTCTTTGAACATTAAAACGTGTGTGTGTGTAAACTGGCCTATCATGCAATAATCTGAAGAGCTAGCAATGGAGTATATGGAAAACAAGTACTACGAACTTGAAACAATTTGCTTCATACTCCACTGCAGCCATTACAATGGGATGCACCAAAATAACACAATAGGAAGGGATACAGATGAATCCGGCCTTACTGTTGCTGGCGATCCGCCAGCAACACGGCGCTCCAACTGACTGAGTCCCCCACGCACGCGCGTCTCAGTATCCGGGCAGCGAGGCAGATGCAATACTGTCCGCCTCCCACTCGAGGAGGCTGGGGGGGACCCGTGGGCACCAGGCGACCGAGGGCAGCACCGTCGGAAGGGGACGCGCACGCACCTCGTGCGCGCGCTTCACCTTCTGGCATACAGATGGCGCGGGGCAGGGGATGGCAGCTGGCGTCGCCATCGCCATCCCCTGCAAAGATGAATCCCGCTACATCTGTACATCCACTGCATAAGCAAACAGGAAAGATTCTATTTGGGAAACATGGTTTGTGTAGATTATATTATTCAAAGCCCCCTTATTTCCATGAGATTCGGAAGGTCTTTATACACATCTGACCAATTGTTGCCATGGATCCAGTGCTGAAGAAGGATGTACACAATTACCAATAATGGCTTACCATTAGGGACCAAATTTGAAACCGTAACATACATACACACTATTAAATAAAATAATTAAAAATAATGCTCTAATTAAGTGCAGCTCCCAGTGAGTTTCTGGAAACTCTTCAAATAATATGAGGAATATTTTATAGAGATAACTAAAAAGAGCACGGTACTTGTTTAGTTTCACGGAGGCAGCGCGAGACGCTCTAGCTTGAATATTGCCATCTTGTCAAACTGCCTTAAGCTGCGGTGTCAGCGTAGCTCCAGCAGCAATGCAATGATACACGGTCATCTGTGCGCTGACAGGTCATTGTGGCGCCACAATGACCTGTCAGCGCAGTGACTCGGCAGCACCTCAGTGCTGACTATGCATCTGAATTTTGCGTCTGCTGACACAGCGTCTGGATTTTGCGTCTACTGCTTAGACGCTATTGCGTCTAAGCAGTAGACGCAAAATTCAGTGGGGTATAGGGGTACAGTGTGTAAAACACTGTTAAACCAGTTCACAATGACAGTAGTTGACGTAACAGCTGTCAACCTTGTTTATTCCACCATCCACGCCATCCCGAAGCATGGCGAGCCCCACGAGGGGACACGGTACGCGTCCTCCCGACGTTTTCTTATCCCCACTATCCACGTCAGCGTGGAGTTGATTTTATATAGTGTGGCAAGCCGAAGCGTGGCGAGCGCAGCGATACACAGATAACCTTACATGTATTCCGCGTGCGCTCGCCGACGTGGATAGTGGGGGGTATAAAAAGGTCGGGAGGACGCATACCGCGTGCGCTCTCCTCACTTAAGGATGGCGAGGATGTTGGGGGTATTTCAGGAACACATTTACACCTGCAAAATCATACACTCATACAGTTACTAGGCAATATCTAGAGTGGGGTCGGGCTGCCGCCGCTGGAGCGTCTGAGACGCTCCTACGTAACACTAAGATGGAGCGCCTCTCCACCGGCGCCATTATGATGCCCTCTCCACATGAGGGCATATCATGCGGGCACAAGCGCTGTGTGAGAGGCGCTCACTTGACAGGAGGTTAGGGGTAGCAGCGCTGGCCTGCCACGGAGAACTCAGCAAACTAAATAAGTAGCTGCCGCCCTGAAACTAAACAAGTAGTCCAAGTAACCTGATCATGTAAGGCGGCTAGGCAGCTGGCAAGCTGCCAGAATTCAAACAGTCGCTACGCTAGTAGCGCAGCTTAAGCCAGTCTGGCAGTTTGGCAAGGTGCCAATATTCAAGCTAGAGCGTCTCGCGCTGCCGCTGTGAAACTAAACAAGTACCAAGAGCACAATAGAACAAAACATCAGATTTATTTAAATCTTTACACATAAGAGATTTAAGATTTTATATATATATATATCTATATATCTATATATATATATATATATATATATATATAGATATATATATATAGATAGATAGAGAGAGAGAGAGAGAGAGAGAAGAGAGAGATATAGATATACACGTCACAATTCTATTATAGTAATCATGTGGTAAATAAATGAGGTGTCTCAAGTTATCACAGTCAGCTGTTATACAAATTAGATGTTCCACGGTTCATGACTTTCCCTGTACTGTATACTAATGGGGCAAATGGTGCAAATTACAGGAAACACCTCTCTTTTCCAAAAAGGGTGACTTTACTTGTAATCAAGCCAGTGTGGGGGGGACATAGGGCACATTTAACGTGCTCCCAAATATATGTAAAGATTAATTTTCTACAGTGCCAAGTGACACAGTCGGCTGATCAATCAAAAGACAATCGCTATTAGGGAGTTAACATAGGATTTATAGTTTGTGCATTAATGGTATGTGCTGGTAAATAACACTGCAGCTTTTGGGGAAAGAAAGAGCTCCCAAAACAACTCCTGACGGAGTACACAAATAATTTATTCCTGGTGCAGTCCTTTACCCATTTCACGCGGCAAAGCCAGATGGGACCCAGGATCTCCACAGCAACCACACTAAACCTGGGTCGCTAATTATACAGAGGGCGACCCGGGTGTAACTCTTCTTATAACTTGGGTCAAATTGCCGGGTTGGTCGACCCATGTTATGAGCAGTGGTGGTTTCACACTGCACCCCAACCCAGGTCCACTCATAACTGACCCAGCAATAGCCCGTGTTTGAGCTGCAATTCAAAAGGGGTACAAAACCCTAATACATGTCAAATCTCAAACAATTCTGGGACAAAATTTTTCTCAAACAACATTATAAGCTGTAGCAAGTATAAATGTTAACTATTGCAAGTAAGAAATGCTCTTAAAGGAATAATACTGTAATATCCTTATACCGGCAAGCTCTTTTTCTACTGGAGACAAAGACAAGGGCACCTATATAGGAGGTGATACTCTAAAAGAGGCTGCTGATCAATTAAGGAGTAGTCAGACCCTAATAATGTTATACCAAGAAAAAGATAAACAGCGCCTTTTCACTACAATGAAATACACACAACCAATGGTAAAAAGTAAAGTTTTTATTAAAATAAATAGCACATAAATACAATTGTACATCAAATATAATAAAATTGATTGATATGCTCACTCCTGGAAGAACTGAATATGTATAACACTGGCTCAGTAATTAAAGAAGGGGTGCATGCACATTACCAACGGACTGGATGGTGGGTCACTGTCCATGAATGGGGAAGGAGGGAATGGTTACACAAGTCCTCTCTAGTGGTGCGGTCTTCAGATGTTAAACCGCTGGAGGTAACTGTAAACTGGTCCGGAAATTGAATCCCAAGTAGTCCAAGGGTAAAGCTACAGCCAGTAGTGAAACGTGTCAGGTGTTCACTCATTCCTGGACTTATATCTCAGATTCAAGGTCTGCCATTCCACCTTCTGGACAAACCTGGTCACTATCCCCATTGTGGAGATTTTTCACCAAACCCACAGATAACCCTGATCCTTCATTCTATCCGGATATCCCCAGGTAAAATTGGGCACCACCTACCATCATAAGCAAGGACATTGTACCATCACCCTGCGGTACCATTGTGTTTCCTCCAGCAGCCTGGGGAGCGCTGCATCACTTTTATCAATTTTATCAATCAATTTTATCAATCAATTTTATCAATAAATTTTATTATATTTGATGTACAATTGTATTTATGTGCTATTTATTTTAATAAAAACACTTTTTACCATTGGTTGTGTGTATTTCATTGTAGTGAAGAGGCGCTGTTCTTTATCTTTTACTTTTTCACTGTAATATCCTTGCCTGGACTGTTAATACTCCAGAGTTGACAGAGCAACTGCTGTGCTTAAAATAAAAAAATCATTAAATATGTATAATAGTGGTTCCTCGAGCAAAGTGTTAATAGTGGAAATAATCAGTTTCAGGAGATCAAAATAGCATACACAATTTTAAAAACAAGAACTAAAAGAAAATTATAGGCTTAAAAAAGGAAGTAAAATTAAAAAAAAAAGATACTTTTAAATCAATAATAAATTCACTTTGTCAAGCAATGCCTGATTCTGTTCAAGGAGGAATCCACAGCACTCTTGGTTTTAACTTACAAGCTAACAAAGGGATCTGCAAACACGTGTTTTCTCACATTTTAGGGTGTTACTGTGGGAGTTTCTGCCCATTTTTATTCAGTTTTAACCCATGCCTTGTTTTTCCAAAAAAAGCATGGGCCAAAAAAATAGCTCATAACTGAATATAATAGCAACTAAATAGTCCCATTATTTCCCTTGGCGAAAAAATGGGCCCATTTCAATAATCTCCCTAAATGGTAAACATCGACATTAGAAATATGTCGACATTTATGACTGTCAACAACTTTCTTTTAGGCCTTCTATCCATGTTGACCTTGTGGCCAGATACCATTTTTCTCTTTGTAGTTAAGATTTTGGTCTATAGCAGTGGTAGCCAACCCTAGCCCTCGAGGGCTACCAACAGTTCACATTTTCCAGACAACCTAGCTGCTGCACAGCTGCACTCATTAATCACTGACACATTTTAAAAGATACACAGATGGAGCTAATTAGCTCACTTGTGATTCTGTGAGGAGGCCTACAAAACATGCACTGTTGGTAGCTCTTGAGGACTAGGGTTGGCTACCCCAGGTCTATAGCATTCCCTTAAGCCATGTACATATAGGGGTAGATTTATTAAGCTCGGTGAAGTGATAAAGTGTCTGATTTTTATCACCGTCCAATCAGCTCCTACCTGTCATGTTTCAAACCAAGCCTGTAACTTCACAGGTAGGAGCTGATTGGCCAGTGATAAAAACCAGACAGTTTATCACTACACCGAGCTTAATAAATCTACCCCATAGTGAGATATTGGCTAATAGACTATTTTGACTAAGCAATTTTGGCTAGATGCACAAGCAATTTTGACTTAAACGATTTTGACTAACTAATGATAGTCTGTGATCTAGTAAATATTGCATTGCCTGACTTAGCAGGACCACACATCGTCATCGCTGCAGGGGAAACACTGGGAGATTTTGGCTAACCTAGGCAATTTTGACTAATCAAAAAAATACAACTGCAAAAATCCGGTTTACAATTGAAAACAAAAAAATTTAAGTAAGACATAACAAATAATGGGGCAGATGTATTAAGCCTTAACAAGAGATAAATTCAAGTGTGATAAGGAGATAAACATCCAGCCAATCAGCTCCTTACTGACTTTTTTCAAACACAGCCTGAACCATGGCAGTTAGCAGGTGATTGGCTGGACGTTTATCTCTCCTTATCACACTTGCATTTATCTCTTGTTAAGGCTTAATACATCTGCCCCAATATGTCACGACATGTTTAGTTAATTCGTATGTTTATATAGGTTTCAGATATGTTGTATAGAACGGTTTAAGCATTTTTACCACACAGTTCAAAATTCTATTTGTACAGTCACTTTCCGCTCCGTAACGGCAGTGGAATAGGTGCACAATTAATTTAACATTTAGCTCCTCTATGGTACAAATCCCAAGTTATGTTTCATACACTAATACGCAAAAATCCTGTTAAATAATAGGTCACGATGAAAAAAGGACATTTCTATACCCAAAGCAACTTTTCACAAAAAAACACAAACTATGAATTACAATGCAGTTTTGTTCAAGTTAGATTGCTCAATAGTTCCTACATGGTACCTGCCCTAGTCAGGAGACAGACCCATGAGTTTAAGCAGCAACATGCTTGAGAATTCCATCCCTAGGACATCCTCTGACCTAGCCCTATGCCACTCACCCAGCGACAGGGAGGCAAGGAACAGAGGCTGCTTCTGAAGGGCTATGCCATGAGGTGGCTAGGAACCAGGGTAGTGATTGCAGGGTTTGGGTCTAGAATCTTAGGGAGGAAATGCGCTGTTGACAGTATATAAAGATGAATCTTGCAGGATGGAGGCAGGGCATAATCACTCTAATCTGTTCAAAGCATTTGTTAGCTTGGTGCCCTGCATCCTAATTTCAGAAGATTTATCTTTGCACTAAACAGTCCTGGGATAGTTTGTATGAAAAATAAAAGTTTACTATTAGAACCACTAAACTCACTGGAAGGAAACTCCACTCCTGGTTTTTGGGATCATATTTCTCCACCACATCAATAGGAGATTGCTGGCTACCAAATCCTCCAATAACAAGCAGCACCTCATTCGCTCCTAAAAAAAATAAAAAAAAAATAAATAGAAACAAACATATGCCACAGACCGATCGTTCTGACAAATGCTCCAACTACAAAGGAAATCTATATTTTTCTCAAAAGCCGCATAGGGAACATGAACATCTTTATTCTTAAGACACCCAGTTAAAATATTTCTTGAACACCGACAGTGATATGAATTCATTTTTATATGATGCACATATAAACATTATTGCGATTCATTGAGATATGGTCAAAGGTACCATTTCATAACACCACCTTTATTGCACATCCAGTTATTGGGGTCTATGGGATAGACTATGGGTGTTTATAGGGCTGCCGTATCATTTGAAGCGCCTAAGTCTCCATACCTTAGTTATAGCTTGTGCATCCATTTCTAGGTCTAGCACAAACATGTTATGTGAACTCACTGTTATTGTACACATACTATGTGTAAGCTGTGACCAAATCTGCTTAGTCACATATGTACAGTAAGTCTTTATTGTACACCTGTGCTGAAAACACACAACATAGGTCCAATGCTACATTAGCCAATGTGTACTGAGCACTCCTCACAAGTGCACACCCCAATGGATGTGAGTCACAGTCAGCTACCATCTCCTTCCTGGGAAAATGGATTGCACAGATGGAAATGAGGAGAGACAAGTCCAATATCATACTATAGGTATAGAAAACAATTGCAATAAATTGTAAACAGGGAGTGATACGGGGGCTTTTTCAAGCCTTGAAAAAGACCCCATGGGTGAGGGTTGAAACACGTTGGGTGTGATGTTGACACTCTTTCATACCAGGGGAATCCAGAGACAAGCTTTGTTCCAGCTTCATTCCATACTCCAGTGCCTTCACCAGGGCGACAGACTGGTGACTATGTTATGCTGTTAGAACTGTTTGAAACCAGTTATTTACCATCAGCTGGCTCCCTATGAAATGAATCTACATCAGGATGGAAGGTCGGCTATTTCAATGGACGTATCATTTCATTATTGTATTATATATCAGTCTATTGGTGCCATATTATCCATATCACCCCCTGCTTATAACTGTACCATTTGTTTTCAAATAACCTTGTGTGTGATCTTGTGGCAGCCATTGAGAGCGCAGGACCAGGGATATACTCTTTTTTTGTTATTAACTGCAATAAATTAACCTTAAGAATTGAAGAATAAAAATTCTTCTTCTGTGAATGTGAAAAAAAAGTCAGCTTAGCCCAAGCAAACTTGAACAAGAAACTCATGTTGCGTGTACTAAAAAACAAATAAATCTAAATACTTGATGGCAATTCTTCTCAGTGTACCAGCAGACTATCAGATATGCAATGTTTGGAACCAATGCAGTACAGGAGATAAACATTTTCTAATATAAAGGATTGTTGTTACTTTTCATTTTCTTAGTTGCTGATCCTTAATTGAAGAGCAGCTGACTGGTTGGAAGCTATCCAGTTACAGGTTTTGCCCACCAGACAAAATCCCCAACAAAATCAACAAAGAGAAACTGACAGATTACAAAATTACCAGAAAGTAAAGATCTCCCACATAGCATTTTGCAACTTGGAAGAGGAGAGTGAAACTCTAAATATCATCATTCTAAATAAGTCATTAGTGAATTGCACTTTTAAAATGACATATCAGGAAATTTTTCTCAGCAACTCTTACGGCTTCTGTATAAGTATTATTATAGCCTTCCAGACAGCCGATATGACATGCACATTCTCACACATACCCAGGCGCACCCTGGTTCTTGGACCTTGCATCTGACTCCTTAACTCTGGACGAAGGTGAAATTTCTTTGCTTCATCTACCAGATCTCTGCACTGTAAGCTGCATTTGATTAGGGGCTGCAAGGAGACAAACATACAACTTAACACTATCAAATGACAGATCTAAGACAAAGGATAAAGAGGCAGAAAATACATTCCCTGGGCCATGTACCTCTGTATCTATAACATCTGTGATGTAGCGTGGCGTGAGCAGTGGCATGCGCACATACTGAAGAAGCTGTGGAAGGGACTTCTCCCTGTGCTGCTTGTTGTGCTTCACCCAGTTTAACACAGCCTCAAACACAGGCTCTTCAGAATCTATCTGCATGACAAAAAGTGACATAAGCCTCTGCAATCATTGAGATGAACACCATGTACTTGCTAAAGCAGAGCCAATACATACACACACACACACACACACACAGTGGCCATCACTTCATGACAACTGTATGTGCTTTCTTTTACTCTTGTACCTGGATCTCATCGCATCTGATTAGCTTCTCCACCTCCTCCTGCTGTAGCAAGATAAACTCCTCATGTTGTACTACATCTGGAAAATGTTTCTGGCTATAAACTTCAGCAGCCTGCATAAGGTCCAAGCAATTATGAGTCTCTGCAAAGTCCCGTATTCCTAAGCAGTTAGATGGATCTAGTTGAGACTCCAGGAAGTCACAGCACGCCTGTTTCACACCTGCATGGGTTACATGTTACAGTAGGAACTTGTGCAGCCATTTATCTAAGCTACAAAGAATAAATATGGAAAATAATATTTTCCCCAGTACACAACATCCCTATCCCTCCACACACTTCAGTGTAATATATATAGGAAAGTAACAGGAAAACCCATTGAAAGCAAAATTAAGATGCAAGGGGATACGTACATTGTCGGAAAGCACTATGCAAACCCTGGAACACTGGCACAAGGAAATCAACTAAAACTAAATGCTAATTATTGATAGGGTGTGGTATCTGCGCTCAACTAGAGAGTATTGTAGCGAAGGGGCTGCTTAGATTTAGAGTGGTCTAAGGTCTATTTAGGTAGTTTGTTAGTTATTAACCAAGCGCTCAACTTCTTGATATGAATGGTAAAAGGATAGCTGGGCTTCAGTGCTACCAGTATGTACATTTTGTGAAGTGTATTATGTATATCTTATGGTCACAACTCAAAAAAACAGTATAAAGAACAATGGAACTGCGCAATATAAGGGATAAATATTTTTGCCAATTTATTTGCTCACTGTAAAAACATATATCACATCAAACACAAGTCCACACAACATACATATAAAAATACTTAAGAAAAAATGTACACAACCGGTTGTGACTGTATTGCATGCACAAAAATATTTTTGTTAAAAGCTGGTCATGTTAGTTTAAATATGAACCACTCTTGAGGAAGAAAAAAAAATAGCCGTCGGGTTAGGGTCTTTTGTTAGCTCAGTTCAATGACTGGTTAGTAGACAGTCTATTTTCTGATGTTAATAACTGGTTTGTTAGCAGTTAATGATGTGAAATATATATAAAACCACTGTGGTTTTATATATATATTTCACATCATTAACTGCTAACAAACCAGTTATTAACATTATGATTAGCCATCCTGTATACATATGTAGCGCCAGCACTTGTGAAACTATTAAAATAGCATGTCACTGTTCTCTCTTTGTGCTGGCTTTCTGTGGTCCTCATAGAACAGGAATGGGGAATCTTCGTCCCTCCAGCTCATGTTGAGCTACACATCTCATCCCTGCTTCAGTTTTGCTATTTGGCCATGCTAAAACAGATAGTTCCCCATCCCTGCCAAAGTAGTTGTCAACATAATAAATGTTGACAAGCTCATTGCATACCAGAAAGGGTTTTTTTTTCTAGTTGTTGCTACAAGTAAAATGTGTGATGTGCTGAATATGTTGGTGGTCGAATTTACAAATAATTATGAAAAAAGTGATATGATGGCCATTTTAATGACAGTTGTCAGTAATTTATGAGGAGATCCTCTGCTCACCTTTCAGCTGAAGTAAACAAGCAGCTGGCAGAAGTTCTTGTACATTCTCCACTGTTACATGAACGGTCTCTGTGTACACAAAGTCAAGTAGTATCTCCATAGTAGATGACGTCAGCCCCTGTATATCCACATATGGTTTACCTTTCTCAGACAACTGATATTTTAAGGGTGGTTAAATGGGAAGAGAAGAGAATTTATTGAATCAGGAGATAAAATGTATTAATGATGTTGCAGATAAGCAGACATTACAAATATAATCTTCACACGGACTCTAAACTAAACTTAGGTACTTGTGTAGTTTCACGGCAGCAGTTACGTAGTTAGCGTAGCGTCCCTGCCAGAATCAGCGCAGTGTTCCCACCGTCAGCGTCCACACCGTCAGCGTCCCTGTAAGTATAAGCGTAGTGTTCACGCCCATTCGCGGCTAGCCGGAGCTTACGTAGTTAGCGTAATCAGTCAGGCGTCCCTGTCAGTATCAGTGTTGTGTTCCCGCCAGCCCCGCGAGTGGACACAATACACGTCCTCACGACTTGTTCATACCCCCACTATCCTCGTTGTCGTGGAGTTGATGTTATAAAGTGTGGCTAGCGCAGCAAGCCCCACGAGGGGATGCGGAAAACACGTCAAGTAATCCGCGTCTGCTCGCCACACTCTATAAAATCAAATCCGTACCCTGCCACAATAATTACTGAGACACAAAAGTGTCTGAGACTCTCCGGTGTCTCAGACAGATGGAGCGTCTCTCCACCGCCACCCGCATGATCCCCTCTCCGCCGAGGATATGGCGGTTACCGGCGCTGTGTGAAAGGTGCTCACTAGGCTTGCCAGGGACAGAGCTGCAGCTTCCGGGGACAGTACGGTGACTAGCTGCCAGACGGGGACACTACGCAGGGTTTCCGCGGAGTCACTACGCTTAACTACGCTATGCAGCCGTTGGTCTACACTGACAACGTAGCTTAGCCTACACTGAAAACTTAGTGTGGCCTGCTGCCGTGACACTATAGGTATTACCAAAGAGTCTGGTCTTTCCTCACCAGTACCTCTAGTTATCAACTTTGCATTTCAACCTTGAAATTTTTTATGCTAAAGCATCCATTTAATGCTCCCATCACAGAGAACATGAAGATATTTGGATCGATTCTAACATTTTTCTAGTGAATTAAATGGATATTACAGAGGGGATGAGAATTTATTTTGAGTAAATTGCATGGTCCAGATAACATACCTCTTGCAATAGTTTCCAGGTGGTAATAGGGGAGGGTTACTCTAAAATGTTGCGTTTAATTGGAGCTTTTCCCTGTCACTGACCACTCTACACATAGCTAGCCACTTATCAGCCACATGATGGTATGTGAAAAACGACTTTTAAAAGAACTGTGAAACAAGTTTGAAGACTTGAAACTGTTTTATTGCACACAATGTGACGGAGGAATTAGCCGAGAGAAGCTTTTGTTCTTTCATTAAATCTCAGCAAAATAACCAATTATTACCAACGGATATCTGTCAGTCATAGTTTTTAGCTTAATTGCCAAACTGTTGTTTTGCAAAGTAATATAAGTTATCAGCTCGAAAATCCAATGCAGAATATTGTTGCATGGTGTCCAATGGGAAAGAAAATAAAGAGTTCAACTTCAACATGCTACCTTGGAAACTGAACTAGAACTGTAATAATACAAATCAGTTAAATCTGTGATTTAACCAATTTGCATGAACAACAGGTTTTGTCCATTTTACCTTGTTATTTTGCTCTCTATTACAATATTTTATTTTTATTCCAACCAGCCAGCTAATTGTATAGTACATGCCCTAGTGGGGCATACATTCAGGGTGATTTAAGCCCCATTTCTAAGCGATCTGACAAGATTGCTTAGAAATGAAGCAAATATTTTGTTCTGTATGTACACCCTATAGCAGGCATTCCCAACCACGGTCCTCAAGGCACACCAACAGTGCAATTTTTAGGGATATCCAGGCTTGAGCACAGGTGACTTAATTAGTACCTGAGTGGTTTTGATTAAACCATCTGTGCTGAAGCCCAGATATCACTAAAACCTGCACTGTTGGTGTGCCTTGAGGACCGTGGTTGTGAAGGCCTGTCCTATAGTAATGGTGATGCGAGGTCCCGTGGGTCACCATTACCTGCAGAGATAGACAGTGCATGCACAGTCTCTACTGCTTAGATAGCAGTGTTTTGTTGAGAAGCATAAGCAAAACAAAGATCAGCACAGATCGCTCAGCACACATCGCAGGTGCATCATGTGTGTGCAGCAATGTGTGCCAAGCGATCTGTGGTTAGGCAGCTTACTCAGCTAGAGGCACCCATGCTTAAGGCATTAACACGGACCAAATGTATTCTGCAATATTGCAGAGAAGTCTCTTCTAAGCTGTGATCCTTCAATTAGTAGTTTGACTGAGAAAGGAAAATGTGTATTCTGCTGACCAGGTATGTTCAAAGAAGCGGTACAGAGTGGTATAATGATCAAAGAAGCGCTCAGTGTATAGCCATTTACAGATAATAAAATTGTATCACCATAGGTAGCCAAACTGCTTCTGTAGGTGGAACCCGTAATGATATCCTCGCAGGACATGCGACAAGGGGGAAAACAAGAAAAAAGGAATAGTGCAAATTATCCTTTAAATACACGATTTTTTAAATAAAAGTCCACACTTACAGTCTGTAGACGTATAAAACAGCATAAAAGGTTTCCACAGGGGCAATAACAGCAATACAGGATGGAATAGAAGGCAGGTAACACTTGTGGCTTCCAAATGACCCGTCCGGAACAGGGGATTCGGAGACCAGGGATACCGCGACGACTTGCAGCTGTCCGCCACTCGTGCAGAATGATAAAGTGATAATTTTATTATCTGTAAATGGCTATACACTAAGCGCTTCTTTGTTCATTATACCACTCTGTACCACTTTTGTTCTATTAAGGTTTTCACTGGATGTTTACTTTTGGTGTATGATGAACCTAGCTGCACAGTGTATTTAATTGCGCACCAACTAATGTAAACTACACTTTTTTCTACCTCCATGTTCTAAGAAGCATAAGAAAAACAAGACTTCGATCATTTTAAGCAATCCATAATAATGTTTGATAATATTTGATGACATTGAAACAACTAATCAAATTAGGGCATGGGTATGAATCCTCAATCACAAAGGTTGCCAAGGCCATTTCTATATATAAAAAACTACAGTGAGCTTTAGCAGAACCAATCATTGAACAGCTTAACGGAACATCCATCAGAGATCCTGGTAAGCATGCTTGTCTTTTGAAGGATAATGTCCTACAATCAATAAGTATATTCCGCTCGCTGTAGGATTAAGACGTATGGCTGTATTTGATTGGCTGTTTTAATAAACATAAATTCACACCCTAAAAAATATTGCCATCAGATATTTAATCATGTTTCTTAAAATTTCTTCCAAAGCATTGCAAGATATAGGACTTATTTTACGGAAAGTGTGTGTATATGAAAGACTACATGCTACTGTGAAACTTCCTAATTGTGAATATCTGTAAGGTCCCTTACCTCACTGGTAAACATGGCACAAAAATAGTCACTGCAAGCAGCCAGCACAATACGATGGGCAGGAAAATCTTGAGTATTTACGCGGAGGGTCACATCACATAATGTCTGGCTCTTACGGAGAGAGTTCATCGTATTTAAGATGGACTTGGCATGAGAGTTCGTCATGATGTCTTTAGGTGCCATGGCTTCAACAGGCATTGCCAACACCGCATCCAAGTTTGACAACAAAACATGAAACATTAAGTTTAACCTTCATCCAAACGTAACAAAAGCCAGCATTCTGCTGATGGATCTTACGCCCTCAGCTGTAATTCCACATGTGGGTGTAACTGAGTGGTATGAGGGCCTCTGCATGGAGCGTTTGAACGGAGTATACAGGTACATTTGGCAGCTATGTATCAGGAAAATAATCAGATATAGAGCACGGAGGCTGTATGTTACACGAAGCACAAACATCTCACATATTCATGCATGGAAGCGCGCACACACTCAGCTTCCATATTATTGGAACCACTCATCTATGTTAAGACTCGCATTGATAGAGCGCACAGCGCCGCCTACACTGCCTATTTAAACATGGTGGGAAAGCACGGTTACTGTACGTGCAGGATTAGTACACAGATCTTCTTGCGTGTTCCCCAAACGTTAATGCTGTTGGGTTGTGCTCCCACAACACAACTACACCGCCGCCGGGCGACAGTATGACACGACCGAAGGTCGCGTTGCAATGACGTCTCGTAATGAAACGACGGTGCTGCGCGACTCATTGTCCCCGTCACTAGAGGCGCCGGGGTGCGTCACGCTGCAGATACCGCCCCATAATATAAAAGGGAAAGAACGGCATACCGTCGCTATTAACTCGATCGATGAGAGTCCTCCTCCACTGATGGCAGCAGCAGGTGTCAGGTGGTATGGGCAGGCGTTTGTGGCCCATCCATCCATCAATCAGTGTCCTGCCAACATGTGGCCCAGTATTATTTGGTCACTTTTTAAAGTGTTGGTTATGTCCATCCAGTAAAGCTGCTGTGTCTGCCCTGCTCTTCTACCTTATATTTGTGTCCAACAAATGTGCGTGCAGTATAGTGTTTCTCCAACAGTGATTTTGCTGAGCCCTGCAAAATTTTCTCGCAGACTGGGGCTGAAGTTGCCGGGACAATTTTTTGAATTATTTTGGGGAATTTTTATTGCTTTATGCTTAATTGCTCTAGGGAATTGTTCCTTGGCCAATTATCTGCATAATGTTATATCAGCTAAATTCATTCTGACATCCGCCTCTTAATTGGAATTATTTACATATCCTTACCTCTCTCAAGTCATTATTATGAGGGTTTTGGACTAACATGACCCTATCTGGTGACCGCTTTGTCATGATGGGTTAATTTGAATCTTAATTTTGATTTAAAATAATTAAGGTGTAATCAAAACTACTTGCAATAAGATTGACTATCTTGCTATAAATAATCTATTATTCATTATATGAATCTGTAGAACTTAAATATGCCCATAATACTTATAGGAATCAGCGGATTCACTAGATTCATCCTGAATCCCTCCCCCTCCCCTTTTTTTGCACAAAAAGGGCACCATCTGGAAATTGGTATGTACTGATTCCCTTTAATTTCCAACTTTAAACCCTTGCTCTCCACCGGATCCATTATATCCATTATATTTATCCTTTGACATTTTTTATGTTTTAGAAAACCACGCTACATTGTTTAGGATTTAAGACCTTATAAGGACTTATCCATTGTATATGAAGTCAGAATTCTGAAGGCTCTTTATACACTTCTGAGCTGAGTTTGGGTATGTACAGTCCAAATCCTTCAGGCTTATACCATTTAGTACCCATGTAGTGTGTAATATGGTCTTTCTCCACCACTTAGATAAAATTAACCCCTGAGGAAGTCGCTGGGTCGACGAAACGCGTTGGGTTATTCCACAAACTGACTGAATCGAATATACAGATGAAAAATGTTTTATTGTAATTTTTAAATCATTTCTATTAAATGTTTCTGTAAAAGAACCACTACTGTATTCTATCATTGATCTGGTGGAGGATACTTTAACATAGGGCGCACTGGGTTAATTCCTTTGTTCCATATATAAATACATATACATGATAGATATATATATATATATATATATATATATATATATATATATGCAACTAATTAGGTTAATGTTATTTAGCTAGTAATAGTACCTCTTTGCTCAGTGCTCTGCCGCTTTTACAGCGCCGTCCATCCTGTTGTTTATCTTATCCCTAGCGCGTGAAAAACTACTGCCTGCTGGGGATCTCCCACACAGTGCCGTGGGAACGGCTGCGCATGCGCAACAGCCCTCCAGTGGCCATTTTTAGTGCTGTAAGACCTGAGGCTGGTGGCGGCCATCTTGGTTTTGGACACAGTGCTGTGGCCGCTAACCGCAGGGATGGCGGTCGTGCTGTCCGCGGCCCAGCTAGGGGGGTGAGCGGCCACTTCCTGGCTGAAATAGGCTGGCCCACTGGAAAATACCCCGGTGTCCTGCCAGGTCAATCCGCCCCTGGGGAGAACCTATGATATCCATGAACCAGTATTTTTAAAAGTATTAGATATATGATGCAGTGGCAAATGCAGGATTTCTAGAGGAGGGTTTTCAAATGCTGTCCACAATCTCCCACTATGTAGATCATTGAAGTAAGGGCGTGAGCCACTGTGGGAGTGGTAGAAGAACCTAGGGCCTTATTCTAGTTCACTCTTTCTGACAAAATCCTTCTTAGATGGACAAAACCATGTGCACTGCAGGTGGGGCAGATGTAAAATATGCAGAGAGAATTAGATTTGGGTGAGTTATTTTGTTTCTGTGCATGGTAAATACTGGCTGCTTTTTTTTTACACTGCAATATAGATCTCACTTTGAAGTAAAACCCCACCCAAATCTAATTCTCTCTGCACAAGTAACATCTGCCCCACCTGCAGTGCACATGGTTTTGTCCATCTAAGAAGGAATTTGTCAGAAAGAGAATAAGGCCCCTAGTGTGTTAACATTGGCCTTTTTGTACACTAAATAATAATAATATTTATCACTATAGATTTCCTATATAGCATAGTTGTATCAATCATTTAAATATTATAAATAAGTGGTCAGTAAAGGTTGCACATACCATAATAAATAAACAACGATAATAAAACCAGTATTGCACTTTCTGAGCTCACATTGTCCCACCTCATGGTAAGGGCTATTTCACACACTCCGGCTCCTGCCGGACAGCTAAGTCCCACACGGCCAGGAAGCCGTGCCGCACTAAGAAGATTAGAATGAAGGGGATGGCCACAGCCCGGCAGCCATCCCTTCCAGTGGTGGGATCTGGCTGCAACCGGACGGCCGGGCCGTGGCCGTCCCGTGTGAATGGACACAATAGTGTCCATTAACAACTACTTTGCACGGCAGGCTTTTGACCGTGCGGGATTTCGACGTCCGGCGGGAGCCGGAGTGAGTGAAATAGCCCTAAGGCAGGCATGTCAAAATGTGGCCCTCCAGCTGTTGTGAAACTACACATCCCATCATGCCTTGCCATAGTTTTAGCATTCCCTAATAGCAAAACTGTTGCAAAGCACGATGGGACTTGTAGTTTCACATCAGCTGGAGGGCCATAGTTTGGACATGCCTGCCCTAAGGCTTCTGTCTCTTCTTCCTAGTAACTACTCTCTGATCCAGTGCACTGATTAAGGACTCAGGGCAGTGGTTCCCAAACTGTGTGCCGTGGCTCCCTGGGGTGCCTCGGGGCACTTGCAGGGGTGCCCCAGGTTGGTGGTCCAGGACCAATTCAATTTATTTATGGTTAATTATTTATGGGCAAAACCAGTGCTGGTGCCTGCCAATCATAAAATGTGTACAAACAGAACCAAATCCTGCCTTTAGCACATAACTGACCCTAAGAATCGCATATAAACCCAATCTAATTCATTGTTTTTGGGCCATGGGGTGCTGCGAAAAAATTCCGATACACTAGGGTGCCGTGATTCAAAAAAGTTTGGGAACCCCTGACTCAGGGGGTTATTCTGATTCACTTCGAAAGACACAATCACTCTCTAATGGACAAAACCAGGTGGGGCTGATGTAACGTGCAGAGAGAGTTATAGTTATTTAGTTATTTGTGTGTGTGTGTGGGGGGGGGTGTCTCCCCCCCCCCTGCATTTTCCTATGTGATGGGGATGAAATAGGAGACCTATGGGCAGCTCACTGTTGGTCCAGTTAGGAACTGTAATATGGGAAAACCTAAGATATCCATAGACAAGTGTTAACATTGTGAATCTGCTATGTTAACCCAATAAAGGGAATACTACAATAAAACAAAACAGCAGGACCTAATACTAACACCATCATATACCTGACTGAATACAGAGCAAAGATCGATAACTTAATACTGACTATAATAAAAGATTAGAAATTTACACTCAGTGAAACCAAAAAGTATAAACACACACAGTGATATAAAACAGGAAATTCTCTCCACACACACATGCATGTGGAGATAGATGCAAAAATATAACTGCAACTTTGTTTCACTTTGACGTTTCGATAAAAGAAACCATTATAACTAACCAACATCCCCCTGAAGATACTACTTGGAGCTTAAGCTGGGTACACATCTGTACAATCCCTGTTTTCTTGCGACCATTCCACCGACTGTAGACACTTCGGACTGTCCACAAACAGCCGTTACGCGCATACACACCTGTACAATTGTACTTGCGACGTCCGATGTACTCCCGTCCAAACAGTCGCAAGAAAAAGATTGTACCACCGTACACACTCTCTCAATTTGGGCTTTTGACACAACATATATAAACACAATTATCATAATGGGCTGGGTTAAGGGCATACCAAAACAAAGAGGCGTAAGCACAGAACCTAAACAAAAGCAGTGCTGGCTGTGCAGAGAACACGTACGTTCATTCGTTTCATTTGTTTTCTACCACTTTCATCATGAGCTTGAGGAAAAGAAAGGTTCGTGCTTGCATTCTTGCTGCCATGGCCACAACATTGCAGTCTATAAAAAAAAAAGAAGAGCAAGAATTGCAGCTGCTGGACCAGAGACTGGCTTCTGCATCAAGACACCTTCTCCCATATGCCATTGGTACAGGAGATACGGGAGAAAAACCCTGATGACTTCTGGAATTATCTTCGTATGGATGACCCTACCTTCATGGAGCTGCTGGCACTAGTCACCCATTTAATCAAAAAAGAGGACACCTACAGTATTTCAGGAGGCCTATTTCAGCTGAGCAGAGACTGGTGCCAACGCTACGTTTCCTGACTACTGGGAGGAACCTTGCGGATGTGAGGTATAGCACCGCAATGTCCTCTCAAGCACTGGGACTAATAATAGCTGAGACCTGTCATGCCATCATCCAAGTTCTACAGGAGCAATACATGAATGTAAATATATGCCAAATAATATACATGCACCCCGTATCTGACCATAGTCAACCTGCCGGCTGACTAAAATAGACGCTTACCACCCGTATGTCTGTCCCTAGACACCCTGCCGGATTTTAGACACGAACACCAAATATTTTTTTTTTTCAATACTTTTCTTTTATTGAAGCATTACATACAATAAATGTGCACCATGGATATATTTCCATTGTATGGATCACAATCTGCAGTCACATAAAAAGAATGAACAAATTGTTATAGACATTTCATAGCAGTGTCTTTTGTTATAAACAAGCAACAGAATACGTAAAAGGGAAATTGGAGAAATATTCCTGGATCCGAGTCTATATTCTTCCCAGTCCCGACTAGAAAAGTACAGCAAGTTAGATTGGGGGGTCCTGAACACACAGTCGTGTTTCATACCACAAGCTGTTCTTGAAACACTTCCATATTTGTTCCTTCATAGAGTCTGACAGGGTCTCTATGTAGCTTTCCCACGTTTTAAAGAATTTCTCCGTACATTTCTCTTTTCTCTTTCGTCCAGTCCGGTGACACAGCTAACCTTGGGATGTAGAGGGGTCCGCCAGGAGCCAGGCACCTATGCTTCAATCTTTGGGAGCAGGCTCCTCCCTTCTGCATCCCATCATGCTTCAGTTTCGTTTAGGTGCCCACAGGAGTGGGTGCAATGCTGAGTGGCTGCGCTGCAGCCACACTTTTTTCTTTGGTTTTTTAGTTAGACTAGGCTTTTATTATTTTATTAACATTAGCTTAGATGCAGGTTTGCCAGCATGTGACTTCTGTTGAAGTCAGTACATGCTGAGAGCGCAACAGGACGCTGACAGAAGCGCGTCCTGTCAGTGTCCTGTGTGCAGAGATGTACATTCACACAGAATGTGCACTCTGCACAGCGCTGAGCTCCGCTCAGACGGAGACTTGTCCTGGGCCACGGGGGACCCCATCCAGCGCCTTGTTAGAAGGGGATCTTGGGGAAGGGTCCTCCAGCGATGGCGGCCGCCATCTTTACCGGTTTGGAAGCTGAAATCCCCCAGGGGAGTTGAAGCTTCTCACAGGACGCCCAGCGTTTCTGGGCAACTCCAAGTGGTCCCTGGTGGGGGAGTTACTGGAGTAGAGAGAGACACGGTGGGAGCGCCTGTGTGTGAGTTTGGCGCCAAAAGCGGCAGCTTTCCTCACTGAAAGGAAGACTTGGTCTTTTCCTCTAATTCCTGGCGCCATTATGCTGTGCTTACTGCGGAGCTGAAAAAGACAGAGCCTACTCAGAAGTCTCTCTGGATAACGCTTCCCCCGCTGAATCGCTGGCAACAAGAACACAGATAAGTACACTTGGTGCATTACTCTGTGACTTTGCCTGAACGTTAAGCAGTGTTTAATATTCTATTATTAACAGGGCGGACGAGTGCAGTCTGTTGCTGGGGAGGGAGCGCTTAAGATGTTTTATCATTGCAGGAAATGTAATGTTAATTTATCTGCTGAACAGTTGGACCAGGGGGAATTGTGCCCTTCCTGTGAAGCTGTGCCCTGTGGGTCACGCACCCTAAGTCCCGGAGGAGCTGAGCCAGCCTGGGCTGTGGCTTTGGGACAGTCTGTTAAGGCTTTAACAGAGGCTTTAAATAAGCAAAAGGGATCTTTAGTTGGATCACCAGGCCCTATTCCCTCATCCAGGGATCACTTCCCCTCTCACAGGGAGACCCTATTTTACTGCAGGCTGTGCGGGACACGGCACTAGGTGTACATAAAATGTCTTCTCTTTTAGAGCAATTCACAAAGGTATCTGATGAAGTTATGCTCAGACAGGGGTCTCCTATGGTACCTCCAGTGGCTACTGACGATGATGATGGAGTGGATGAGGATGATTTATGTTGGTCACAGGGGGAGGAAGCAGATTCCTCAGTCTCTGGTATTGAAGATCTCTTTTTGGCTGTTAAACAGGCTTTGGATTTACCTGTGGAGGAAAGACTGCTACACAGTGTGTGTTTAAAAGGAGTCGTAAGGAACCTGTTTCCTTTCCTTCAGATAAAGGCATGGTTGCTTTATTAGGCGAGGCTGGCAAGGCTCTGGAGAAGAGATTGTTAATGGCTAAAAGATATGCTAACATGTACCCCATGCCTGAGGATCACGTTAATGTAGGGGAGAAAGTCCCGTTGGTGGTTTCCTCTGTTGCCAGATTGTCTAAGGCCATGGCGTTACCAGTGCAGGGTGGCGCGGCCTTTAAAGATCCAGTTGACAAAAAAAGTTGAAGGCTGTCTGAAGGCAGTTTTTGAAGGAGTAGGTTTCACTATGAGGCCCATCATTGCTTCGGCTTGGGTGGCAAAAGCCATGATCAAGTGGGCAGAGACATTGGGGAATCATCTCCAGCATGATGCAGAGGCTTTTTCTATGGCTGGAAAGTTAAAGTGTGCTGCAGAATACATATGCGAGGCTAGCGAGGAGGGCGCCAAGATGGCGTCTAAAGTATCAGTCACGTCTGTTACTGCTAGGAGAGCTCTTTGGCTAAAAGCCTGGGACGCAGATAGTGAGTCCAAGAAGTCTCTGGAAAATATCCCTTTTAAAGGGGAGCTTTTGTTTGGCTCAGAATGGATGAGATCATCAAGCAGGCTACTGGGGGTAAAAGCACTTTTCTCTCCACTACCTCTAAATCAGCTGGCTCAAAAGTTTGGAGTTTTCAAACAGTCCTTTCGTCCCGCCTTTCGGGGGGGAGCATCTGGCAGAGGTCAGTCAGGCTGGGGAAGATTCCAAGCCAGCAGAGGTAGGGCTTCTAAGTCCAAGTTTGGCGCCTTTAATAAGAAACATGCTGCCAAGGGAGAGGACAAACCCTCTGCATGACGGGGCGGAGACTCCCTGTTCTGGAACCAGAGTAGGGGGTCGCCTCCTGCAATTTCAGGGCAGTTGGAGGGTAGCCACGGAAGATCCGTGGGTATTTTCCATTGTTTCAGGGGGTTATCAGATAAAGCTCGGGGGTCCATCCCCTCGCAAGATTTATCCCCACACCCTTACCAAGAACAGCGTCTCTCAGATCTTCTCTCGTGGGAACAGCTTTATCTCTCGAGGAGAAGGGGGTAGTTATACCAGTGCCTCGAGGGGAAAGAAGGAAAGGGTTCTACTCAGTACTTTTCTTAGTTCCCAAACCAGATGGGTCCTTCAGGCCCATTTTAAATTTAAAATCTTTGAATGCTCATCTCTGGGTGGATCACTTCCGCATGGAATCTCTGCGGTCAGTGCTGCTGAGCATAGAACCAGGGGAGTTCTTAGCGTCAGTTGACATTCAGGATGCTTATCTCCATGTTCCCATCCACAAAGATTTCCAGTCTTTACTCCGATTTGCAATAGGGGGAAGACATTGGCAATTCCAGGAACTCCCGTTTGGACTAGCCACGTCCCCGAGAGTATTCACCAAAGTGATGTCCACTATGGCTGCAGCTCTCAGATTGCAGGGAATAATTGTTATCCCTTACCTGGACGATCTGCTGTTCAAAGCAGAATCGGCAGAGAGATTAAAGGCTCACCTGGAGGTAGCAACACAGTTTTTGAGAAGTCAGGGTTGGATTTTAAATCTACACAAGTCCCATTTGACACCAACGCAAAACTTGAAGTTTTTGGGGTGATCATAGACACTCATCTTCACAGGGTTTTTCTCCCAGAGTCCAAAGCGGTGGAGATTCGACTGATGGTATTGGAGATTCTACAAGCTCCAGCACCATCGGTGTGGCAGGGAGTGAGATTACTAGGAAAGATGGTGGCAACCTTCGACACTCTGCAGTTTGCCAGATTCCATTCCAGAATTTTCCATTGGAACATCCTAGCTTGTTGGTCAGGAAATGCCAAAAGGATGAAACTGGAGATTCTATTCCTGTCCGCGGAGTCCAGGAGGTCCCTCTTGTGGTGGACGGATGTGGAAAACTTACAGCTGGAAAGATCTTTCAGGTCCTGGGATTGGCTGGTCATAACGACCGACACCAATCTGTAGGGCGGGGGGGCAGTAGCTCTTCATCTAAGGTTGCAGGGCCTTTGGTCAGTAGAAGAGTCAAAGCTGCCCATAAACATAATGTCTTACTACAGGCGGAGACTTTTCTGAAAGGGTCTCCACTGAAAATACAATAGGACAATGCGACAACAGTGGCCTATTTGAACCATCAGGGCGGGACTCGCAGCAGGATGGCGATGGCCGAAGTCTCCAAGATCTTCAGTTGGGGATCAATGTACCAGCATTCTCGGCAATATTTATACCAGGAATCAGAAATGTGGCAGCGGATTTCCTCAGCAGGGAGTCCCTTCAGGAAGGAGAATGGTCTCTTCATCAGGAAGTTTTTCAGGAAATTGTGAGTCGTTGGGGTCTACCAGACATAGACCTGATGGCAACGAGATTGAACCGTCAGGTTCAGAGATTTTGTTCCCGGGTAAGGGATCCCACTGCTTGGGCAGTGGACGCCATGACAGTTCCGTGGGACTTCCAGATGGTGTACATCTTTCCTACAATTCCCATGTTACCGAGAGTGTTGAGGAAAATAAAGAGCCAGGGAGTGCGGGCAATTCTAATTGTTCCAGACTGGTCCAGGAGGTCTTGGTACTCCACTGTACTGAGGTTGTCGGAGGAGTTCTGGAAGCTTCCTCTTTGGCAGGTCCTGTTTCGACAAGGACTTTTTTCTTCACAAGGACCCAGGTCATATCAATTTGACGGCGTGGCTTATGAATCCTCCTTATTGAAGAAAAAGGGGTTTTCTGATAAGGTCATTCAGACCATGCTGAAGGCCCGCAAGCCGGTGTCTGCGGCTAATTACCATCGGGTCTGGAAGATTTACATTAGATGGTGTGAGAGACAGAAACTTCACACATCCAGATTCAAATTGTCAAGGCTTTTGAATTTTTTGCAGGATGGTTTTTCATCAGGCCTTAGCTTACAGTCCTTAAAGGTGCAGCTGTCGGCTTTTTCCATATATTTTCAAAAGAGGGTAGCTTTGTTACCTGAGATTAAAACGTTCTTACAAGGGGTTGTTAGACTTAAACCACCTTATAAGCAGCCGGTGGCGCCTTGGGATTTGTCTTTGATTCTATCCATATTACAGAATCCTCCCTTTGAACCGCTAAGATCTGCGGAGTTAAAGTATGTGACGTGGAAACTTACCTTTTTGTTGGTTTTTGCATCAGCCAGACGAGTGTCTGAGTTGGGTGCTTTGTCGTGCAAGTCACCGTTTTTAATATTTCATGATGACAGGGCTGTGATACGTACAGTCCCAAAATTTCTACCTAAGGTAGTGTCGTCGTTTCATTTGAATCAAGACATTGTACTTCCAGTGTTTTCTCCCCCAGAAGGGGTAAAAAATAGGGACAAAAGGAAGAGATTGGATGTTGTTTGCGCCTTGCGAATATACATTGAAAGGGTAAAGGACATTCGAAAATCGGATTTACTCTTGGTGATATATGATGTGCATAAGATTGGGTGGCCTGCTTCTAAGCAGACCATCTCTCGCTGGTTGAGATCTACCATTGCCTTTGCCTACTGTAAAGCAGGTCGACCAGTTCCGTCTCGGATTAATGCACATACTACCAGGTCGGTTGCTTCCTCCTGGGCGGTGCGCCATGGGGCTACGGCGGAGCAGCTGTGTAGGGCTGCCACCTGGTCCTCTGTTCATACCTTTACCAAAATTTTACAGGTTTCATGAGTTCGCGTCGGAGGACGCTTCATTCAGACGGGCAGTGATGAGAACTGTTGGTCTGAGCGTACCCTCCCAAAGGACCGGCTCGTGAACGTCCCAAGGTTAGCTGTGTCACCGGACTGGACGAAAGAGAAAAGGGGATTTTTGTAAGAACTTACCGTTCGAACCCCTTTCTCTGAGTCCAGTCCGGTGACACAGCGATCCCTCCCTTACGCTCAGTTAGGTGTACCGTTCATGTGTTACCATGTTATGGTTATGTTATGTTATGTTACATAAAAAAGATGTTCGGGCATTGTTCTGAGTTATGTATCCTAGTGTGCTCTTGAAGTTGAACTGAAGCATGATGGGATGCAGAAGGGAGGAGCCTGCTCCCAAAGATTGAAGCATAGGTGCCTGGCTCCTGGCGGACCCCTCTACATCCCAAGGTTAGCTGTGTCACCGGACTGGACTCAGAGAAAGGGGTTTGAACGGTAAGTTCTTACAAAAATCCCCTTTTTGTAATGAAGCCTCAAGCCACTCCATTCTAAAAATATGAAACGATTTATCCAAAAACATTGAAAAGGGGGGGGGGGCTGTGAGTTGTATCCGTAATTGGAGGATGCATTTTTTTGCAGCCGGGGATACAATTATTAGCTATTTTTTAACTCCCAATGCTATTCTAGTGCGGTCCGGTGTTATACCGAATATTGCCCATTCGGGTGTCAGGGGTAGGCAATTTACTAAATGTTGAGTGTCGAATCTCCAAACCTGGATCCAAAACCTCCTTATTATTGGGCAGGCCCATAAACAGTGAAATATTTCCGCCCTTGGGGAGCCACATCTAGTACAGGCATGAGTTTCTAGCATTCCCATAAGATATCTATGGTGTGGTGATAAATATGTTTTATGAAGTACATTTAAGAATAACTCTGTATAGGACGTTGCTGAGACTAGCTTAACCGACATATCAAATATTCTCAATATTTTTTTAAGGGTAAGGGATGGGAATTGGCTTTTCCATTGTGCTAATCCTGTTTGCTGGGTCTCGTAATTAATGGGGACATGGAGGAATAGGTAATGCACAGAAATTGCCTTGAAGGTGGAGTTCGGTGTCGCCAATAAAGTATCCAGTGGGTTATTATAATCTCTCGGAGAAAGTGTTCTGGAAAGGCTAGCTACGTAGTGTTGGGCTTGTAGGTACGCCATGGGGAAGGGTTCTAGCATTGGGAATTTCTCCACAGCCTGCGCAAACTGTAGCGGTTTTCTAGTCTCACAATCCATTAGCTGCCTAGCAGTTTTCAGGCCCTATCTATCCCATAAGGAGAAGGGGAACATGCAAACCCATTTGAAAGGAAGGGTTACATACAAAGGGGAGGAATAATGATGCATGTGAGTTTATTGTGTGTTTGTGGCGTAGGATGTGCCACACTTTTCGGGTGGACATTAAGAGTGGGTTATATCTCTAAGTGTTACAGGGATTTCTTCATCAAGCAGATGTAGAAAAGAGATTATATTGGTACCAGTCAAGAAAGCACCTTCTATAGCAGTATTGGAGAAGATACTTTCTCAGTGTATACAATCGCGGAGGTAATGTAGGTGAGAAGCATAACTATATTCAGTTATGTTGGGCAGATTAACACCGCCATTGGATCATTGTTGTTGTAACTTGACCAAACTAATTCTAGCCCTTTTACCATTACAAATGAATGTGCGGATAATTTTGTCAATCTCCAAGGCATCTTTTTTGGTGAGCAAAATTGGAAGGGATTGTAACGGGTATAATATTCTAGGGAACAGCATCATTTTGACCAAGTTTGCTCGTCCCAAGTATGAGAGGGTTAAGTGGCGCCATCTTTCTGTATCATCTCGCATGGTACATATTATATTTTGAAATAATATTTTTAAAGTAACATCTTTTATTATAAACTTGACAAACTTTGATACATAACTATAAAAACTTTATAATAAATATAGAAAACAACTATAAACCAAATCAAATTAACTTAAAGTGGCTGGTAATGGAGGGGAGTGTCTGTATCCATCACTGTTTGGGAGGGAGATGGTGTTTCCATGGTTCCATGTTGCTGCCATGGTTGCCCTGAAGTGTGGTACTGGGGATAGTGGGGATAATGACCTGGCTGGTACATTTGGTGGTGTGGTACTGGGCCAGGGTTGATGGGTTGGAATGGCATAGGGGGGTAATCTGTGAGCCGGGTTTGTCGGGTAAGGGTCCCGACACTGGCCCGGTACAGGGTGTCATTGATGATCCGTACAGCCTCTGCCCTTGTTGCAGGATCTAGTTTCCGCAGTTTTTTTGCAACGTTGTTCCCCATGTGGTCCTGCTCATCTTCATCCAATGCCATGAGTCGATTGGCAGACTCCAGAATCTGGCGAGTCATCACCTCAGATGTATCTGGTGTCTGCCTTGGCCTTTTTACAGCCTCTCCTTGGTGGACCTTCAGGCTGCTGTGTGGCTTGCTGAGTGCTGGTTGTGGGTGTAGGCGTAGAGCAGAGGAGGGGTGAAGGCAGCTGTGAGGCATATTCAGTGTCGGTGAACACTGCTCTTCCGCAAATAGAGAAGGCTGTAAAACATAATGTAACAACAAAATCACTGATTTGTTTTGTAAAACCTCTTTACTTCTATATTTCAGTTCCCTATGACTACTGAGGAGTGGCAAGCTATTGCCCAAGATTTAAAGGATCTTTGGAATTTCCGCAATTGTGGTGGTGCCATCGATGTCAAGCATATCCGAATCGTGCCCCTGCTAATAGTGGCTCTTTTTTCTATAATTATAAGGGTTTCTTTAGCATTGTTTTAATGGCTATTGCCAATGCCAAATATGAATTTATCTTTGTGGACATTGGCAAAAATGGCAGGGTTTCTGACGGTGGGGCTTTGGAAAAGACCATGTTCCATGACAAACTTAAAAACAATGGACTTAATTTACCATAGCGGACACAGAATGTGCATGGTTTGAACTTTGTTTTTGTGGCTAACGAGGCCTTTGCTCGCCAATGTTGTGAAACCCTACCCCCAAAGTTTCCTTAACAGAGAACGTAGAATTTTCAACTACTGCCTGTGAAGAGTTTTGGCATACTTGGCAATAAATTTAGGATTTTTCATAGTGCCATAAATCTGCGACTAGATAAAATAGACAAGGTAGTTATGGCCTGTTGTGTGCTGCACAACTATCTACGCAGAAAAACACAGTCTGCACACCCCAATGTTTCAACCATGGATGACAGTGAAACAGTTGAGGAGCCAGTAGGATTGACATGTTTGGAGACCAATCTAAACACAAGAAATGCTACTATGCGTGCAAAATTGACCAGGGAAGAGTAATTGCCGTACTAATGGTGTAGGCGCAGTGGATTGGCAGGATGACATGATTTGCTATGACATGCTAACTTTGTAATTTACTTTCTTTTTATCTACATTTTCAATAAATATTTCAAATGTGTGTAATCTGTGTACTTACTGTGCCAGAGAGGGTTTCCTCAGGAACTTCAGGGGTGCATGGGGCAGCCTGGGCCGCAGCATAATTGCCGATGGAGTCCCTCGGCAGCTCTTGGTCCACCGTGAATGCCAGCAGATCATAGTACCAGAGCCTGGGCACATAAAGTTGGTCCGTACCAGCCCCTGATTTTTTGGATCCCTCGACCTTGTTCAGCTCCTTTTTGAACACTGTCCTCATGTTGGCAATCCTTGTCCGCACCCATTCGATGTTCGCCGTGGGGTAATAAGGGAGGCTGACCTTCACCAACTCCTCCAGCGCGACAGCTCTCTTCTGCCTGTTGGAATAGTTAGGCCTGACCACCCACAGTCTTTCTAACCATTTCCTCAAGACACACAATAAAAATCCTGCCGGTCTCAAATGCACAGCAATTCAGAAAAGCTCAAAAAACTGGAGAGGAGGTGATCTTGTGAAAGAATTAATAAAAGCCGAAACAAAATGGATTTACAACATGAAAACCCTAGAACCATCGGGGCTGAACATCGATATAGAACTTAATGCTTTTTTTATGAGTGGTACCTATTCACCTTTTACAATTCCCCTTTTTTTAACTAAATCTAAACATGGCTGCCATATAGCAACATGTGCTTCCCACCATTTTTATCCCCACTTCCGGAAATGCACTTCCGTTTTTACCAATAAAGTTTTTCTATAAAACCCCACAAACATCCTTGAAAAAGTGCACTAGTCTCATGAAACGCGTTGGACACAAGCGAGAAGACCAGCACGCTGACCCGACACCCGCTTCACAACACCATCCCGCGGCATCACTTCCGGCAACTTCCGGTTTCGGCGGGAGCAGACGCCGGGGACCAAAGGCAGCAAGTAACATCAAGCGGCTGCCCCTGCAAGAGACGCCCGGCACCGCAGCAGCAAATAACAACAAACAGCTGCCCCTGCAAGAGACGCTGCCTCCACACAACAACAAAAGGAGGTAACCTCTTTGCAGAAAAGTCAGGGTTGAATAGGGACAGCAAGCTGGTCACTTTTAAACATTCACCCAATTATTCCCCAAAAGGGTGTAAACATTTTAACTAACTTGTTTATTCCACAGGTACCACTCAACCTTTTCACCTTCCCCCCCTCCCCAGTATATATCAATTCTCATAATTTAAACATGTACAATTCCCCCATAATAACCAGCGCTCTTTATTAACCTCTTGCTGTTGGAATAGTCACTGGATTTACTATTCCAGAGACAATTCTGATCTCCTTCATAAACTCCACGTTCTTCTCAGCCATTCTCGAAATGTCTGTTCAAAAATAAAACATAATGGACATTACTTTCATGATACACACAATACATCAATACAGCATTTGTCATAACTGTGGTTGAGTACTCACCAAAGGAAAGCGTGAAAGGAAGAGTGTGTATTCTGCTGTTTACATCCACATATTCCACCAGAATGAAGATTCTTTTGTGTTGCAAGCATAGAAAACCTGTCGCACGCGTGCAGAGAAAACTGTGTGATTAGTTAATAGCGCTCGAATGTCCTGCCCATGCCCTTATTCAGTGGCACAAACAACGTGCTTACAAGGAGCCATGTACTGCTCTCTGATCACAAAACTTGCTTTTGCCGCTGTATTTGAAAACCACTATAAAGACGGGGTACGCGTCAGCTGGCAGGGTGACTATGGACAGATACGGCAAACTGTCTGTAGTCACGTAGATGCTTTCCCAGGTCTTTATAGCAGCTGGCAGGGTGACTAGAGACAGATACGGTGACCTGCTACAAAGATGGGGTGCATGTATATTATTATTATTATTTCTTTAATTATACATGGGGAGAGGTGAACACTTCTTGTGCTGTAGGAGACATCATGCAGCTATGGAACTCCCACATGGGCGTTCCAGCTTTGGCAGTATAGTCGCAAGAACTAAAGTCTGCACGGATCTGACTGATTCGTGCAGGCTTAAAGCAAATACGACAGGGAAAGCAGGGTGTATTTTCCTGTCGTATTTGCGTGGGTGTTTTACACCACTTAGCAGCCGTATTATCCATACGGCTGCTTAGTAAATCAGGAATCACCATTCTTTTGAATGGTGATTTCTGTCGTATCCTATCGATGGTGTAGGACATTCGTATTTGTAAATACAAATACGAATGTTCCATCTTTAGGAATACGAATTGTTTTTTCGGGATTGTAAATCCCGAAAATACAAATTCGGAAAAAAAGGTGTATTTCTCCCTACGAATACACCTTTTTTTCTACGAATCCATTTTGGTAAATGTCCCCCAAAGTATCTGCACACTTGTGTGCTCCTACACACATTGCTGTGTCCGCAAGATCATGCACTGTGCATGTGAACAGCCTCTGTGGATGATTTCCTTCACAACTCTAACAATACGCACGCAGTCAACCCATTCTCAACCATTAGTTAATGACATCATTTGACTCATTTTATTGTGTTTATTGGAACCAATTTAATAATCTTTACATACATAAGAGCTATTGAAAATGATGCAAGTGTGGTTTAAACAATTAAAATATATATGTGGGTTGTGAGAGTGTACAGGTTTATGATGTTTTGCACAATGATTGTCAGTCATTACAAGTGATATAGTAGTCATGTTTCCAAATAAAAGTGTCCACATGCATGCAGAAAGTTAGTAAAGTGAAAATTAAGGTGTTACATATACACACACACACACACATATATATTAGATATGAAGCATGAAAGGTAGAAATGTCTAAAGTGCAATAGTGTGCTTACCGTGGGCCTGCATTGAGTAGATGTGGTTAGTTAATTGTTTAAGAGAAAAGCTTGTATGGTGCATGGGTGAGTATTATGTGCAGGTGCATGTATTTTAGTGATTGTGCGTGCTAATTGGTGTTACGAATGTTGGTCCGCTAAGCTGCAGCCCTGCAAGACCTGAGAGTCACTTTTTTCTTGAGAATGTTTTTCAGCTCGAGCACTGCAAGTGTATATGCAAGGTTGTGAAGCCACCACCCACCACTTGTGGTCAACTCCCCTTGTATATGCCCAGGTTTCCACCCATTTTTGCCCTCTTGTGAAGCCACGCCCAGTAAAACGTTTCATCATGGTCACGTGAATTTGTCAATGAGAAAGTCACGTGAGCGTGACAAAACGTGTTTAGGAAGCTTTATAGGACTATCTGATATTGTGCCCTATCCTATGGATTGTGATGCCTTCAGTCTTACTTATTCATTATCCATGAGCCTGGCTACTTAGCTTGCACACCAGCTCTACCTGCTATAGTAGATTGTGCACACCTCTGCAGCCGCAAACGGTATGCTGTGCAGCCGTACTTCCATCAAACTTATGGGCTGCCTGCGGCAACACCAGCCCCGCCGCTGGACACACAGGCAAAACACTGTGCAGCCGTCCATTTACCAGCCCACTTGTGGCTGACAGAACTACTGTTGATCTCTAAGGGTGGAGATCTATCTTGCTTTGCGGAGCACCCGACACGGGCAGGGATATTCCATCTCTGCTCCACAGACGGTGAGCCTTCTAGATGTATTTAACGGGGCCAAATCTGCAGCTGAATACCCCTGAGACTGGAGGAAATCCCTGAGGGGATGGATAACTCCCTTATTTGGGGTCAAGCAACAGCTCCCCCCCATACATGATAGAGTGAATCTTACAGATCCATCCACTCACGGGCCAATATCAAGTCCAGAGAGACATTTAAATCCAGGTGAGCTCACCTTTTAAAATATACCTCAATTGTTTTATTTTATTCCTTTTTTTTTTCTGCAAGGCATACTGGGAGAACAACCGTAGAAGAACTCCAGGTGAACTACTTAACTGTAAATCAGGACTTTTATTCAGCATCATCACTGGGAAAGACCAGCAGATGAGCAGCTTTGAGGATGGCTTTGCATAGCGCAGCGCTATGCAAAGCCCCTCGCCCGTCAGGGAGAAAGCCATTCAGTGTGTATGCGCATATTATGCCGAAATATACAGGAGTTATATATGCTTTGCAATCATGCGGAGATATATGTGGTTGCGGTCACATGGGGATTGTATCGTGCCCTCAAGTTTCAGACCTCATACTGCTCAATACATATATCGGTGCTGGTTTTGGCGCTTTTACATACACACTATGCAATCCAAAAATTAGATCCTTTGTTAGAGGCAATTTTGACAGTTTCTGCGTGTAGATTTTACACATTTACATACATACAAGGTGATATCAGGAGATTTACTAGAGAGTGGCGTTTATTAGAGTTTTATTCAGATTGATATTCGCCCTCCTCTCTTGGGCCCTTATTCTGGTTGGTGCGGTCGAGCCGCATATGCGGCTCCGACCGCACCAGACGTATCCCCGCCCACACTACGGATCGCCACGGCCGTCCGTACACGGACGGCTGGCGATCCGCACGAAAATGGTGGAGGCGTACGCCTCCACCATGGTGGGAGCTGCCCCCTGCATTCGATGGTCGACGACCATCGAAGGCAGGGCCGCACGCCGCGGCAGCTCCCGCAAGCTGAGACCACACGGACAATCGTCCGTGTGGTAGCTTGTATGGGGGCTGAAAGCTGACATCCGGCGACGTCAGCTTTCCGCCCCCATGAGTGGCGTCATGCCCTCATTACCATGCGTACGCCCCGCGTTTGCATGGGAACGCCCATGAAACGCGGGGCGTACACATAGGGAAATGAGGGGATGAAGCCCCTCACGCCCCTATACGCCCCCTTTGCGGCGTCGAAATTTTTAACACGGAGAATTCCCCTGCACATGCGCAGAGTGACCTCTGCGCATGTGCAGAGAGAAAACATCGGCGGTACGGCCGCATGCGGGCCGTACCGCTTCAATCTGAATAAGGGCCTTGGTTCTCCTTATGTTTAATACAATTGCTGAGGGTAAGTGAATATTATTATAGGGCAGATGTAATAGTTCTACACAGTTTGGAGAATATCTATGAGATATGGAAAGTCGCGGTTATATACACGCTGACCCACGCTCTCAAACCTGACACCTCTATGGATGTCAAAAAGTTATAACCCGCTGGTATTGCTCGTGTGCTCCGATGTATGCCAGAGTATGCAGTTACGCTGTCAGCTCCCCACTCGCCTATTGCCGGAGACTGAATCTCCTTGGCTGGCGTGTATTGCTGCACCGCAGTGCCTGTTACTGGAGAGCTCAGTTATTGCACACTCAGGGGTAGATTTATTAAGCTCGGTGAAGTGAAAATCTGTCTGTTTTTTATCACCGGCCAATCAGCTCTTACCTGTAATTTTTCAAACCAAGCCTGTAACTTCACAAGTAGGAGCTGATTGGCCAGTGATAAAAATCAGACAGTTTATCACTTCACCGAGCTTAATAAATTTGCCCCTCTGCGATCTCCCAGTGTGCATGTAAAGACAGGACATCGGACCATACACCGCACAATAATCATTCTAAAACATCAAACCCTAAATACACTCATTATCTCTGAGGAGATCCAATCTGTGGATTGCCCAATGTGTGGGTGAATGTGTGAATATTAATACCTGTGCGCAAACGTCTCATCAATCTACACACTGTGCCAAAGTGTGGCGGCTGGCACACTTTTCACTTGATGTTTATAACAGTATATATTGGCCAATAACTGCACTACATTTGAGTTAAACGACTGAGGCAAACCTAGAAGACCAGCACCCTACTTACAGTGGTATAAGAAAAGGCAGAAGTGTTCTCTGCACAGTATAAATATACATTGTATCCATAACACCTACAAACTCCTGTAAGTGTGACATTTGAGACACAAATCACTTAAAGAGGAATATATACATAAAATATAGCGTTAATAAGACGCAAAATACAACAGACAGTGAGATTATCTTTATTATTATAAGAATAAACACAGATTTTAACATTTCTGGACCTGCAATAAAATTAGCAATTGATATATAGCAGAACACAGATCACAGAGACTCATTTTAATTTTCATTAACTTACTTTTCTATATCTTTATCTTGTTTTTAATAATTTCGCTACTTGTGATCCCTTTCAAAGGGAATCACTATATAAAGGTCAAAGACAATTAATAAAATTGAAAATATTATTTTGTAAAGATGGCCTGTTGGCCCAACGTGTGAAGATACACAAATAACATATACACCTAATTGTAGGTATGATTTTATAAAAAGTCTTAAAGAGACAGTGTGGGTGAGGAGAGTGTCCCTTGAAACCCGATTTCCTTTCTTTCTTCTCTACACATTGTACAACACCAAATCAGGGGACAGCACCCTAGCCAGTCAGGAACTATATTTGGATAAAATTCCTGTCAGGCGGGCATCTAACCACCCACCAGATAAAAATATTACTCTCATATTTATGGTGCGGGTCTTCCAACCCCTTTCTCTCACAGGTTTTTTACCTTTTGATGCCGATGCATGCTCCTGTGACAGCACAAATCAAAACCCAGATAGACAGGGCAGCAATGACTATATAGTGCAAATCTAATGCTGATTGTATGAATTGTATGTTAAAGGTACAGAGATAGCAAAGATTGTATAGCACTCGAATTTTAAGTCGAATAGCAAGGGAATCTCACCACGTGTACACACCATAACAGTCAGGATCCAAACCAACGGCTGTTCTCTGGGGAGAACCTGTGGCGAGCCACCTAGCCTACAAGGGGCTTTTTTGCAATCCCTCCCCCAGTGGAGTACAGGCGACTGGGATTCCAATGTCAGTATAACGACTGTTGGCCAGTCATACCACACCGACCAATGTGCACTCTGGCAGGAACCCAACTACCCTCCTTCCCTAGCGGTGGGCTTCTGGCAGCAACCCACCATCAACTCTGCCCCCTATCTCATTCAATTAAGTTCCCTGCCTCCAAATAGATGAATCTGGTTATTATCACTACTAATATAGGTTTGGCTGGAGCTATCCTAGCAACCCCAATGCCATAATCCTTTTTCGCGAATTGGTTACCGTGATAATGACCATCGATCATTAATTGCCCATCTGCCCAGTTTTTTATCGTGTTAATTAATAGTATAGCCCTCATATCGGAATAACTTGCTCACAGCTAGCAACCAGATTATCTCATTTATCTAGCACAGCCTGTAACATGACTGTTAAAAACCAACGTGCTGGCATATGGCAATTCACGGTCTCACCCAGCCAGCCGGCTGTACGTCTCTCCCCCCAGAAACTCATTTATTTCATATAGCCCTTTAAATACCTACACTGACACTCCCGCCCGGGTGCTGCTGAGCAGGCCTGGTAACCCTCACAGTCACAGCGCCGTGTGCCCCCGGCACCCGCAACACGGAAGTGGTGGCCGCATCTGCACTGCTCTTGACACTGCGAAGAGGAAGCGCTAATTGTGGCGATGTACGGAGTTGGAGAGAGAAGTGAGCGTGCTGCTCGCCAGTGACCCTACCCTTGAACCTGCGTGTACCCGCCTCCTGCACCCGGCGTGATCCCGCCCTCTCTCTCCCTGCGTGCGGGGCTTGGCAGGCGGTGTTGGCGCGCTGGGCTAGTGGGCTGTGCGGCATTGAAGTCGTCCTGGCTGGTCCGTGGTCTGGCCGCTTCCTCCTCTCCCCGGCGTCATGGCGCAGAGTACTCCTGCCCCCTTGCCCACTGTCCAGGCCGGCCTGCGGGAGGCCCTGCTGGAGACGCTGAGCGGCATCCTGTCCCCGGGACACGAGGTGCGAGCTGCGGCGGAGGAGCAACTGAAAGTGCTGGAAGTGACGGAGGGTGAGTAGCCGACAGCTGCAGAGTGTTAGCGGGGAGGCGATGCGCCTGAACCCAGATGGATGGAGGTGAGAAGGGGGGTTGGATAGGATGCGGTGCGGGGATGGATGCTGCCTCCTGTAACTTCCGCACACACAATGTAACTGTGCTTTCCTCCTCTCGCTGTCCCCTGTCAGTAACCGCCCCCCCCTACTGTCTCCCCCTGTAACAGAGTTTGGGATACACCTGGCTGAGCTGACTGTTGATCCACAAGGTGCTCTGGCCATCAGGCAGGTAAGACACATTGTATATATTTCCTGCATCATGTCCTAGACTCAAAGATGGTACCCAGCAGGTTGCTGCCGGGTGTCACTTCACTACTTGCTGTTGGGTTTACTCTAGCATTGGTGAAATCTTGTCCTCAGTTTCTATAGAAAGCATATGACGGAATGGTTGTGTAGGCAGAATTATTTAATACTATGTTTATAACACTACAGTACCACATGCAGTCGGTATGCCTTTAGATGGATGGTCCAGTTACATGGAATTTTTCGAAGTGTTATTGGTGTAGAGACTTCATGTCTTTAATAACAGACTATGGATACTTTGATAAGCCCCATACAAACTAGATGAGATAGTAAAAGATAACACTCCCAAGAGCCCTTCTGAATGGGACTATGTAAAGACCGGACTAAATTCCGGACCGCCGGACAGGACTTCACAATCTGCAGTCCGGAGCTTGTAGGATCCGGTCCGGGGGTGTCCTGTCCGGGGGGTGTCTTGTCGGGGGGGGGGGTCCCTGTGATAGCTATCACTAGGGACATGGGGAAGGGGTGATTACAGCCTCCCTGTGTGGTCCGGACCGTCCGGTTTTAGCTACATGCCCGGACGATACAGGGAGGCTTTATTCGGTACTTCTGTACATTCACGGCGCCAGCATGGCGCCGCGCATCAGAGTCCCCTTGCGGGGCTCGCTTCGCTCGCCCACGCTGCGGGCTCGGTGGCTCACTACGCTCGCCACGCTAATTAAAATCAACTCCATGCCAACATGGATAGTGAAGGTATGAACTATCCATGTTGGCATGGCGTTAACTCCGTTTATTTAACTTAATTAGTGGCGAGAGTAACCCGGAAGTACGCGCGGCGCCATGCTGGCGCCGTGAAAGTAAAGAAGTACCCTTTATTCTCCCCCTGCTCCTCTCCCTGGTGACAGGTGTGACAGGCAGCCCCCCCGGACAGGACACCCCCGAACAGGACACCCCCCCGGACCGGAGGCCACAAGCTCCAAAATGCAGAGTTTGATGTCTGGTCCGGCGGTCCGGGGGTTTTGTCCTGGTCCGGTTTTCACCCATACCCCTTCTGAATGGTATCTTTTACCATCTCGTCTTGTGTGTAAATGCAATATCGATGGGTCCCCGCTGCCACCAATATTGGCGTTGGCTGGGATCTTTAAGTGTGTATGGGGCTTTAGTTTTCTAAGTTGACTTATTTTGTGCTGTGATGAATGATTTGTTTTGTCTTCAGAGAGCAGTAGGAGAGGCTTATGATAAATAATACAAATTTTGTATGATTTTTGTACCTGATATACAAAACAGACTAATGAATAGCAACATTGTATGATCTGTTGAAAGACTTGTGGGATTTGGCAGGGCAAATTCATTGTATACAAATTTACTATTTTTTATTTACCAGCTTGCATCAGTAGTATTGAAGCAGTATGTTGAAAATCACTGGTGTTCTCATTCAGAGAAGTTTAGATTACCTGAGACCACCGAAAGGGTGAGTAGTCCTTGGTTTCTGTGGTATTGTAGGTACGTTTGGGGAGAAGTACTCATACTGCCTAATTTTATCTTTGTTTAGGCCAAAGCTGCTATCCGCCTTCTACTTCCTCGAGGGCTTCGCGAGTCAATCAGCAAAGTGCGTTCCAGCGTAGCGTATGCAGTATCTGCCATTGCACACTGGGACTGGCCTGAAGCATGGCCGCAACTTTTCAATCTACTCATGGAGATGTTAGTAAGCGGGGAAGTCAGTGCTGTGCATGGTGCCATGAGAGTGCTCACAGGTACATATAGTTTTGGTGTGTGTGTGTGTGTGTGTGTGTGTATATATAATTCTGCATTCATAGGGCCAGATGCACTTAGCTTCAAAAGTGATAAAATGGAGAGTGATAAACAGCCAGTGAATCAGCTCCTACCTGACATGTCACAGACTGTGTTTGAAAAATATCAGGCAGGAACTGATAGGCTGGCTGTTTTTACACTCTATTTTATCACTTTTGAAGCTTAGTGCATCTGGCCCATAGACTAAATATCTTACAAAAGTGATCTCGTAGATGGAGCTGTTCACAGCAGATCTTGACGGTCTTTATGAACTCCTGCTGAGTTTGATATTGTTAAATGATGTGCTGTACCTTGTGTCTGAGTTACTTCTAACATAAAAACTTATATACAACAAAATATTGCCCCAGTCATTGACGGCTTCAAACATCGAGTTCATGTATGGCGGAAATGACCTCACTGTTATGTATTTAAAAGGGCTATACCACCTAAATACCGCTATCTTCTTCAACATTACTCTGTTTATATCCCCAAAAAGACTTTCATGATGACTCATAGCATTATTTCTTCCTTTATTTGGGGAGGGAGGGCACCTAGAGTGGCTTTGAGGTTCTGGTCAACGCTAAAATAGATGGAGTACTGGGTCTCCCAAACATTTGTATGTATTATTTTGCTGCATAACTGGTGCACTTATCAGATTTGCTCTTAGCTAAAAGGTGGTGTCCTGATCTACAATGGTCTACTTTAAATTCAGTATTTTTTATTAAAGTTTTACTAATTACAAAACCAAAGTACATGGGCGTATTGATATAAGCAATGCAAATGTGTATAAGGTATCAGACACTCGCAGAAGGATATACACAAAAAAACATACATAGAAGGTGAAGTTTTACGTCCATGTAAGGAGTAATATCTGTAGACTCCACATACAGGATAGTCAAAGAGCACAGACCCGAAGGCGCCATTCGGGCAGATATAGTGGAGATTAGAGCGCTAGATGTCCAAACACTACATTGAAAGGAGTATGACCTGTCAAATACTGACAGTACATAGGTATGAATATCTAAACATCACAGCAATATCAAACTAGGAGAGAGAGAATGAGAGCAATGCCCATCTAAGTACCAACAGAATAGAACCCCAAAGTAAACCTTATTGCTAACAAAATAAATCCCGACAGGACCCAAAAACAAACCTCCCCATAACCCCCCACCCTGTATTATCTAACCCTAATCTAGGTATACCTGGATCCTGAAAAACTCTCCCCACCCAGCGAACTAAACCCCAATCCCCAAACCAAATAAAGGATGATGCACGGATAACTGGCTTGGGCATATAAAAAGACCGGATATTGTATCAAAATTATGGCCAGACCTCTTGGTTAAGTGATGCAGTAGAATTGATACATTCCATCCAGGATATATAGTAGTGATCCCAATTATCACAATCCCAGCTCTGATAGAACAACAGGATAACATCTACTAAGTAGGGGTTAATTTACACCAAGGCAGTACATCAACATCGTTCTGAAAAGAAGAATCAGCAAACATAGCAGTATACATGACATCCAAAACCTCAAATCAGAGAAAAATATCTCTCTAGTCCGGCCAGTCTTTAGAAGCGGCTGATAAATTTTTTTTAGCACCCTGTAGACCCCAAAACGCACATATGCAACCTGAGAGTACGGGTGGTAATAGTCTCAAATTTGCCCTATTTATCCAAGGATAAACACAAATATAATGGCAAAATAAACAATCATATATTAAGCGTCGTCGCTTCAAGTCCAGTCGTACAGCCACATCTTCGATTTTGTGGTAGTCCTCCAAAACAGGAGATAATACGGTGTCAGCAGAATCCCGTGTCAGCAGTATATAGGACTTCTCTTCTTTAACAAGGGTACCCAAAGGTTGAGCTGGTGACAAAGGCGTGGAGGCCACAGCAACAGGATTTAAAGGCACAATCACCAGAACGTCAAATTGAGCAAGAAGTCTCTGACTGGAGGCATTTATGGCATGAAGGATTTGTTGCACGTATCCTGACATCATAACTGGCGAAGTGGCACTCAGTACTGGATAGAATGGCGGTGGCTAGCACACCACCAGAGCCTTCCACGGGTCTGTTAAGGACAGCACCCACCAACTTCCAGCGCCGCAGAGGAAATCACTCGGAGAGTAGAGCTTGTGAACGCCACCAGAGTCCTCTGCCTTGCGTGCTCTGGATAGGGCAGGGTTCCTACTGAGCTCAGCTCATTCAGGAGCAAGTCAACATAGGAGCTGCAGTCCAGGGGACTGACAGGCAAGATGGCGCCAGCCTCTCCGTGCGGCCCAAGCAGCGTGACACCAAAGAGACCACTCCCGCCGCTAAATCCCTGGAAAGCCACCAGATGCGCCCCCCCCTTCACGCCAAGTCACCCGGCAGGAGACACCAACGTTGGATATTGGGGCAGCACGTCAGAAACAGCTGTGTTCTAAGCACATGTAATAACTCAGCAGGATTGTACAATTCTATGAAAGTGCAGGAGGATGCCTCTGACAATGGAGGAAAGTCACAATATATATCCTAATGGCTGCAGGGCATGCAAAAATAACAGGATGCAGTCTATGGGTCACCAGTTGGCAGGGTGTAAGCTGAAGAACATTAATATCCTTTAGAAGATACAGCAGACCTGTCACAGTAACATGCAGTATATTAGAATGCAGCACTCCAGGAGCTTCTCTCGTGCTCTGTGCGCCTGTAATGACAGCAGGTGCTGCCACTGTTACACACACCCCCCCCCCCCCAACTCAGATGCAGGACACAGAAGCTGCCCTCCCCCTGGGTTAGGATCCCAATCACTGTAGTGGGCACCAGACGGTCGAGGTATTTCAGACCCGGCAGTGTGTCCAGCATGTCCCCTCCGTCGCAGCCTCCAAGCAAAGCCGCTAACGGAGGAAGGGAATATCCAAGATGGCGCTCACAGAGGCAGAGCAGGATACAGACACCGGTGCCACTCCCCTCCGTCTAGACCCGCAGCCGCTGCAGAGGGCTCCAGGCGGGTCAGAAAAATACTGGTTTCACCTCAGTGGTTCAATTATACAAGGGGAACTTTCAGCAGTTGTGGAATATGAGATCCTTAATAGCTTCTTTTTTTTAGGTAATGACAACTTTGTAATGCTGTGCAGGCTCAGTTTGGGGTATTTCCTCCTATGTCCAATTTATCAATTAAAATATTGGTTGCCAATTTGGGTACAAGAAGGTTTATTTCAATCCTATACTGTGCTCTTAAATCAAATGTCAACCAGAACCTTTTTTAATTCCATGCAATCTGCTTGGGAGGGTGATGTGGGTGCCCTTGATAAAGAACAATGGATTCAGATTCTAGGCTTTGTTAAGTATAGCAAGTAAATGTGACCCCAAAGTCACACGAGCGCAAGTAGGATATATGACAAGTCAATTATTACCACTGTGCACTGCTACTGCCTCGTAATGAGGGTGTGTACACCTCTAACTTGAAAAATGGAGATTAAGTACTAGTGACTAGTCACCAGTACTATAGAAGGCGCAGCTGCACTCAGTGTGATAATTAGAATAATTACAACGTTTTTCAACCAGATTATTAATTTATTTAAAAAACACTCAATAAAAATGATACATAATTAACAGTTGTTAGAAGTGCACAATACAAGATGCAACATAAATATAGGCTGGCAATATTTTTTATATTCCAAACCGAAACTTACATTAAATGTTTGACAGGTGTACGTATAAAAAAAAATCTTTCAGTTTTCATTCGTTGGGGGTCAAGTGAATAACCACCAGGGGATCAATAAGCTGTAGTAAATTACTGGCTATTTCAATAATCGCTTAAGTATTATTCCATATGATTTATTTATTTATATATATATATAATCTCTATCTATATCTATCATATTCTATCCAATGCCCACAGGGGATGGCTGTGGTGTATTGCCTGGGTGCTCGCACAGGGGTCACAACATACTCCAATGTATAGCAGCAAAAGAGCGTCCACTCCAGGCACTCATTTGACTTTTAACCAATAGTGGTAGACTATTCCCATAGTTGATATGCATGCAGTTTTAGCCTACTTTTAAGCTTTGTATGCACTATACAATATTATCAATATCAGAGCTCCTAGACTAGTGATATAGGGCATACACATTGAACAATTTCGTTATCGTTTAGTGACATCACCTGGCCTCCCTGCTGAACATTCGTTAACAAAATAGGCAGATTTGACTGCATGTTCAAAAGACAGGAGTTGGTTAACATCCTGTGGGTGCAGGCATTATTAATGATAGTTTGTACATCGTAGATGATATGCACTACAATATCGTTAATGTTCTTGTAGATATCGTTTAAAAATATTGTATAGTTTGTGTTGCAACATTTTAGTTGTTAACCAAACTTTGGCAGTTGGTTGTTATTAGCAGCCGACATTTAGTTGGTCTTGAGGCGTTGCAACTTAGTTGTAAATGGCCGACTTAATAAATCAGACAGTATAACCAGGGGAGGCTCCTGGGGGGTGGCTGCAGCGTAGTTCAAAATTTAAATTGTGGAGCCACACCAACTGCCATTCCAAACTGACTCACTGGCAATTTGTGTTTCTCCCCTTTTTGAAATTTTAACTGTTTATACCTTTTAAAGCCCTGTGTTTACATGCAAATGTAGATGCTCCTATCCACAGTATGTATTAAGTTAGGTTAATGGATATTAAGGGGGGTATTCAAACACTGTCGTGCTCCCGCAGCCATCTCCCGACGGGGCAGATGGCTGCGGGGCCCTATTCAATGCTGTCTTCCCCGACAGCATTGAACAGGGTTTCTCCGCAGAACGAGCCCGACATCACAAGCTGTCGGGCTCGTTCTGCTGAGAGAAGCCAGAAATAGGCGAGCTCCTGGCCGGAGCTTGTCTATTTCCGCCCTCAACTCGCGGCCACGCCCCTTTCTCGCTGCTCGGTGGCCGGGACATTGAATCCCGACCGCCGAGCTCCAGTTGAGCAAAACGAGAACGGGACAGGGGCACGTCTATCGAGCTTGCTCGACAGCCGTACCCCTGACATTGAATACCCCCCTTAATCATTTCCCATAGCTGGCATTTAAATAACTTGGCATGTAGTCAAGATGCCAATGGTCTCAATACCAACAGAGGCATTCTTCCAGTGTTAGGTTGTGAATGAGATCTGGTTAGGCTGCGGGAGGGGAAAGTTATATTTCAATTCCTTAATAGCTGGTACACACACAAAATCCCCATAGTGTGTATGTTAGGTCTGCTTAATATCAGCTTCTAAGATCTTCAGATGAGACCACCTACATCTACCCTCAATATGCCATGCAGTGTGAGATGCCTGATGTGAGTGAGCCAACAGGTCCCTTGCAAATGTATTAGCGGCGGGCATCTGTTTTTTTTTGTTTTTTTTTATTATTATTGCAAGAAGAGTCCCAGTAAAGCTATATCCTGTCATTAAACATGGAGTCATGTATGCTTTAATGAGTTAGGGTGATATCCAATTAGCTGCTGTACATTCCCGCAGCTAATTGATTCCACAGGGCTATTAAATTAGGCTCGATAAGCCGGAATTTATTGTGGATTATACTTATACTGCTCATCTTTCTCCTATGTTAGGAGCGGATTTGCTGCTACTATTGGGGAGTGTAAAGGGAGCAGCAATTGGCACTTCATGTCATTTTCTTCCCCGCTATTGCCTTCCATTTGTAAAATAGGCATTAAATATGTGTACAGGTTGCGTATGTATACTTCCTGTCCTTTCTGATAAGACTGGGGAGGCTGGTAATGGGAATCTGACAGCATTCTGTCATCCATTCAGTGTTCGCAGAACTCTCTCCTTTTATAGGAAAACTCCACCTAGGGTAGTATTAATTTTCCTGTTCAAGTAAAGGGGTGTACAAACACTTTGATTTTGGCAGGTTTTCCATTCGATTTTGCTTATAGAAGCAAAATCGAATCAAATGGTTTTTAAGATGCTCTCGATCTGCATTCGATCCGATGTGCGCTCCCGTTTTTCTCTGTCGAAAAGAAAAATAGAAAGTGCCGGCTAGGAACAATCGAATTCGCTCCAGTAAAACAAATGTGTACACTGTACCTTGAATGTGAAAGCAAAGGCCGAATCAAAAGGAGGTTGAATAGGGGAAATCAAAAGCATATTGAAAGTAAATAGACACACCTTATGGCAGTTCGTCCTGTCCAACAGTGTAACTTTGTAAATAAAATAATATGGATGTGTATCTATAAAAAAAAATTAATGTATATTTTTAAATATATATTTATATTCTTAATTGGCAGCAGTGACTCCTTGGCCTACTTAGAGGCCTTCCGTTTCAGGAATTAATCTGCTTGCATCTGTACTGGAAAAGTAATAGAAGTCCTTTGTAATGGGTTTCCCTCTAGTAAATCCCAAAATGAATGGGGTCTCCTCTTTTTTTTTTCCACAGTTGGAATCAAACAAACCATGAGTCCTAGATCTCGCGTCATAAGACTTTTTTACAGTGCTAATTATTTTGTTCAAAGTCATTACTAGGGTGCATTTTTATTAAAACTCCTAACCCTTTTTTACAGAATTTACCAGGGAGGTGACAGACACACAGATGCCCTTGGTTGCTCCTGTCATTCTGCCAGAGATGTACAAAATCTTCACCATGAGTAGTGTATGTGGGTTTTTTCTTTCTGGATTTATACATATATATTTATACTTGTTTTTGTACTTTGGTGTTTTGAATCAAGCAGTGTGCAGAAAAAAAAATATGTATAATGTTTGTCCGTTCACTTTAAAAAGTTGTGGTCACCTGATCATGGTTTAAAAAAACAAAAACTTTTATTTTGGAATAAATGGTAGTTTTCTTAAATTAAATTTATTAAAGGCTGTGGAGATCTTTTAGAAACCTAAGCTATTTTAGACATTTTAAAGCTCCCCTAAAACTTAGTATTGTGCCTAGCAGTGTGCAAACAATATGAACATTTATTTTTGGAATGGTTAGTTGCTGTGGCCATCTACTCCTGGGACAATTGTTGAGCATACCTTTTAGTTACCTGGGAGCTGATTATTTCATTCCTTGAGCACAAAAAAGTAAAACCAGATGCTCAATGTGAGCATTATGCAATATCCAACTTATGGTTGCTTTTACAATCTGGCTACATCATTCTAATGCCACCAATAGTTTTCGTCCTGATGGAATCCCTGTGTGAGGACAGCTATTACCATATCCTTTCTAATAGTGCTCTAATGAGATTACAAAGCGAAACTTCTCTTAACTAATAAATAGTCAGCCTCCCAGCACAATGAGACCCTCACTGGCACATTTTGTATTATGCATAGCTTTAGAGAGCGGCTTATATGACACTGGTTTTAAAACACCAGAGCAGTAAGCGTAGCATGTGCTTGTATGTGTGATATATAGTTTTACACACATTGGTCGAATTGAATTATAGTTTACATTTTTATGTCGTCTCCATGTTTGCAGGTTTACAGTATTCGTACCCGCTCCCGGGCTGTGGAGATTTTTACGACATGTGCGCATATGGTTTGTAATATGGATATGCTGGAAAAGGTTAGTTGGTTTTCTTATGTCTATCTCCCCTTTTAGAAAGACTATTTTAAATTTTTCTGCAGTTTCAGTACAAAAATAAGATCAGACACAAATTCTTCCAGGGCAATGTTGCCTAAATGGAGTCCTATGACCAGTGTGTTAATGGCTTTATCTCTTATTCCTTCCCTTTTTCTCAGTGAGCTTCCTAATGTTGCCTCTTGTCTCCTTTTTCTTTTCACTATAGCAATTGAGCCACTGACATATATACTCCATGCACCCCCAGATGTGAGTGGGCTTTGTCTCAGCAATAGCAAAGACAAGGTGGCTTTATATACTGAGAAACTATTGCAGTTTCTTGCTGACTCACTCATCTGACTACAGCGTTAAAAGTACTATATTGCATCAGCCATTGGGCCAGATGCACTGAGCTTCAAAAGATGATAAAATGGAGTGTGATAAATAGCCAGCCAATCAGCTGCCCAGTGCCCTCGTCACCAAGCAATTTCCATTGAAATGCCCAGCGTTCCCATGAATGTGACTATCAGCCGCCGCTCCACCCCCCCCCCCCCCCCCCCAGCCACAATGCTGGATGAGTGCACTTCTCCACACAACCAGAAGGACATTCTGTTTGCTTTTGCCGCGCACACCCTGTGTCGCAAGCACCTTCCCTGTTGTCACACACACCTTGCGAACTAAGGGGTCCGAACAAATGGACCAGAATAACCCCCATAGTCAAACTGGCTAGTCTACCTCAGCCATACATTTGAGTCCCAAGTTTATGGTTGTATTGAGATTGGGCCATTTTGGTTACCATTGATTACAGATTTTCTACACCATCAATACCTGGTATATATCTTAGTGTAAGATATTGTTACTACTGGGATTTTTATTCCATGGCTGTTTTTAATGTAATATGCATAGTTACTTTTTCTGTTATTTTTGTCTTTTCTTTATGTATGGCAAAATCTCTATTTTTTCACTTTTTTTTTTAATTATAAGTTTTATTTATACACAGGATTGAAATCCTAAAAAGAAAGGGGAGTATAGCAAGTTTACCACTATATAGACATACTGTATGCAGAATAAAGAAAATTATTCATAACTGTTACATTAAACACATTCTCAAACCTGGAACATTATAAATAATTCCATATTATGAAACAATCCTCTTAATTTTATCATTATCAATCATGATATATCAATAGGGAAGGTGAAGGGAAAATTAATAATTAAGATTGGTAGACAACCTATGGACATAATTATAAAGTATAAAACTAACTTTATATTGTATTGAGGAGTTTTCTTTGAAAAAATTAATACCATGGGCCCAAATCAATCATAATTTAGGGACATTGTTATGAAGTAGGGCTGTAAGGTATTCCATAGAGGCCAAATACCACATTTTATTGGTTAAGGCAGGGATTCCCAATCTTTTTCTAATCACGGCACCCTAGAGGATCAGAATTTTTCCGCGGCACCCCTAGGCCCCCCAAAATATATATCAAATTAAGTAGATTGTGTTTATATACGCTTCTTAGGTTCAGATATGTGGTAAAGGGCAGGATTTGGTTCTGATTGTACAGATTTTATGATTGGCAGGCACCAGCACTGGTTTTGTCCAGAAATAATTGGTCGCAAATCATTTGAATTGGTCCTGGACGACCAACCCGAGGCACCTCTGCAAGTGTCCCGAGGCACCACAGGGAGCCTAGGCACACAGTTTGGGAACCACTAGGTTAAGGCCCTCAGATGTATGGCAAAATCATTGAATTGGTTCAGTTTGATAGATTGTCAATGTCTAGGTCGATAGTCAATAGGTCAACATTGACAGAAGGTTGAAATGCTAATGGATGACACATTTTTCATATTTTTTTTATTTTAACCAACCTTCCTTTAGAATCCAAGTGGACTTAGAGACACCGTACCCAAAGCATGCCGACAGATGCCAAAAACATGAATAAATTATCTACCATTTCCATGTCAACCTTTTTCGACCTTTTTCATGTGTCAACTTATTGCCTGACTACCAATAGTGGTAGACCTGGGCACTGTGGTTCCCATCTACTAAAACTTGGTTAAGGTCATTGCCCACAACCAAAGCACCATTTTTATTGACAGAAGTGCTGTAAAGCTATCAATTAACTATTTTCAGAACGGATATGTGCGATTGTCCTTAAAAAAAAAAAAAAAAAAAAAAAATTTAGGCAAAGCTGTGTTTTTTTTTGCTTCTCATGAAAAGACAAAAGCTCCTCAAAAGTGGGATTTATCGTTAAAGGGTTCTCAGTGTAACAGTTGGATCCAAAGGGTGGATTTTGCAAATATAACCCTTTGGGGTTTAATAGATTAGCAAGCACATCTAATGCAGTTTCATTCTTCAGCAGCCTGTTGTACGGAGTCCTCTGTCCACACGCTGGCCCCCGCAGGGACACTACAAACCTGATACTGGGTTTATTCTTAGTACGGTGAATAGCTTTTTGAGTTGGTTTACCATACTACTGATGTCTACAGATCACACAGTGTTGGAATGAAGAAGGCTGCCTTAAATGTAAATACTTGGTATGTTTTACTAAAGATATCAGCTTGATCTCTAAGCTGTGGAAGTTTTCCAGCTCCGGTCATGAACTTAAGTATTTGTGTAATGAAGTCTGAAAGATTGGTTCAGGTTCCCTTAGCAGGCTCCAAGGTTGTATGAATCCAATGTGGAATACTGGAATACTTACAGGGTTTGAAGGGGGAAAAATCTCACACCAGTGATGTCAAATGTTAACTGATGTCAAATTCTGTTTATGTAATGTTGATTTTAACAGATTTGATTACTGTTATTTAACAAATGTATCTAATCCCAGGGAGTGGCACATGCTCTCATCTTTCCTGTGGTCCAGCAGTTCACAGAGGCATTTATCCAAGCTCTGCAAATGCCAGACGGCCCCACCTCTGACAGTGGCTTGAAGATGGAAGTGTTGAAGGTATAAGGTTTTACTTTTTTTTTTTTTTAAATGGCATTTTTACTGGCCACTTGCAGTGTATGCTGTGAAAAGCACATACTTGGCCCACAATTCTTTCATACAGCCGAGTTCTGAAACCTATTTTTGATGTGCTACAGACGAGATGGGTAGTGGGTAACGGCATCTTGATCACAAGGATGCAGGCAGGAATGGTTAGGTTAAGGCACTAGCAGGGCATTTGGGATTAGGCTTTGATGGTATGGGGGTGGGGAGTTTAGGGTTAATAAAATGTATAATAAAAGTTAGCCACTAGCGGAGAAAGTTAGGGTTGGGCTGTGGTGGGGGTAGGGCAGGTGGAAGGTAAGTATACTTACTGGCATCTATCGAGACTCCCTGCAAAACTCAAAACTTTAGTAAATTTGCCCCTTTGTATTAATGGTATAGGGCCTTTCAGGGGGTATGAATTATAGGGTTGACAAGATTTAGATTGACCACTAATGATCGACACCGGAAAAAGGCTGACAATCAAAAAATCGTTATTGAGTTTTTTTGGTTGGAACACCATATAAGTGTACCACGTGCCCTCGCATGGCTCGCTTTTCACACCATGTTTCGAGCATGGTGCCTGGAGCACTATATTATTCATTCTTTATGCGCACTCGAATCGTGAAGTATGAGTATGTTGCTTTTTGGGGGGGGGGGGGTTGAAAAACTGTCAACCTTTTTCTTGTCTTAATATTGCTTGTGTTGACCTAAGCATGTCCACCTTATCCAGGGGCCAGCCTATGGTGTTTCGACCATTTGTGGTCAATGTAATGCTAGAAACTGTCAACCAAGCGACTAAATACCCTTTCAGGAACCATTGAAAATATCCTATAGTACCCTTTTTACAATTTTGTACTTGCTTTGGGACTTCACCCAGAAGATGTGGTGGGTTATTTATGTTCCATATACTTTAAAACTGTGAAATATGTTCGTTACTAGATCAAACAGATGTCATACTTTTATGAAAGTCTATTTGCGCTCTTATCTATGCCACGGTCAATTGAAAATGTAAACTTCGAGTGCACTTGTTATTCATTATGCAGCACTCCACTTAACAGAATATACAGAAAGCACATACCTTTCTAAATGGTTTCATAGGCTATCTAATTTGAATGAAATGCTCTTTGCATCTAGTATTCTAGTATTCTTCTTACGATGTCTGGAGGATAACATGCTGATTTTCTTTGTGTCTCAGGCAGTTACTGCACTAGTGAAGAATTTTCCTAAGCACATGGTGTCCTCTATGCAGCAGATTCTGCCAATCGTTTGGAATACACTGACTGAGAGTGCTGCTTTATATCCTATGCAGTGGCGTAACTCCCGGAGGCAACGGAGACTCTTGCCGCCGGGCGTTAGCCATCAGGGGGGGCATAGGGAGCGGGCACTAGCAACAAACCCCGGCCACAGAAAGAAACCCCGGCCACCGCCGCGGCTCTCAAAAGGTCTCCTGCAGCTGCCACACTGTGGATCGGATCTCTATTAATGATCCGATCCGTGCCGCTGATCTCCTTACTGCCGGGCAGTGGACACACTGACAGCTCACGTCAGTCAGGTGCCTGTGCTGCAGAGCTAGTCTGGACAGCTAAGCAATGGCTCAGCTGTCCAATCAGAGCCGGCCCTAGGCATAGGCAGCCAGCATCTGATTATGTCAGCAGCACCAGTATGGGCGGCTCTGCTCCTGCACTTCTGAGCTGAGCCGCCCGTCCATCTGTCCGCACACCCACCTGCACGCCTGTCCGTCACTCTGTCTGTCCGTCCGCTAGCCCGCTTGCCTGGTAGCGGGTTCTAGTTAAAGATACGGTTGGTGCCGTGGCTGCCGCTGGGGCTGTAGGACAGAGTCTGCCCCTAAGAAAAATGGACGCTGGTTGAAGGGGGAGGGCTGCTGCGCGTGCCCAGAAGCAGCTCCTCCTCCCTCAGTCCTTTGCGGTGTAGTTTTGACTCCAGGGGGGCAGCGTGAGTCAAAACACTGTGACTGAGAAATTACAAAAGTACAGTGGTGGACCGAGACCAAGCCCAGCGCTAGCACTGGATGTGTGTGTACTGTGGATATATATATATATATATATATATATATATATATATATATATATATATATATATATTATACTATACCTGTGTGAGAGAGATATGTATACACACATGTATATATGTCTATCTATTAAAAAAAAAAGTATTATGCGGTGTGCGTGTGGAGTGGGGAGGGGGCACCACTAGATATACCGCCTCCGGGCACCTTGAAGGAACTTACGCCACTGATCCTATGTTTCTTTCCAAACATTGGTTCTTACATAAGTCACACGACCCGCTCTGATGGCCAGAAATAATTGGCAAGCCAATGGAGAATAATGGAAATATAACCTGTTAAAACTGCCCGAATTGTCGTTGAATCTGGATTTTGTATTTTGTTTAAATATTCCCAATTCCCTGACCTGGTCACTGGGGGAAAGGGCATTGCCTCAGAATATCTATATTGTATGGTGACCTTCACATATGGATTCCATTGTTTATTTTTCTTATAATTGTTTAATTTTGATATTTAATTTATTTATTTTTTTGCCAAGTTTGGTTACTTTTCCTTAATGCTTGCACTTATGTCAGGACCGAGGTAAATGATACAGAAGATATTGAGGATCCTGTGGATTCCGATGGTGAGTTTTGATTTCTTATATGTAAGGTATCTTCTTATCTAGAAATGTATACTTGTAACGTGTCTGTGCTGATATAGTTTTTTTTATTTTAAGTCCACAAATACTTTGAATTGTGTTTGTATTTTCTTAATTTTGTATTTGTTACTATTTTGCAGTGACCAGAGTTTTCTCACGGCACCCCTAGGGCAAAAGTTTTGCATTGATAAAATCAGAGAGGTACTTGTGTACTTTCACAGCGCCAGCATGGTGCCATGCGTCTGTGTCCCCTTGCGGGGCTCGCTGCGTTCGCCCACGCTACAGGCTCGGTGGCTCGCCACGCTATCTAAAATCAACTCCATGCCAACATGTATTGTGGGGGTACGAACTATGGCATGGAGTTTACAGCCCTGCAGCTGGACAAAGACGCACAGTGCCATGCTGGCGCTGTGAAACTACACAAGTACCATCAGAAAAAAAATATAAAATTAAGTAAATTGTTTCTATCTCATCCTCCGTGTCGGTTATGTGGTGATGGACAGAATTCACTTCTGTTTGTCCGTATTTTGCCTATTACAGATGGAGCAGGCTCCATCTTTACAGGGGCTGGCGATTCTATCGCCAGCGGCCGCCTCGCGCGGGCCCTGTGGCTACGGATCTGGCTCCGGTTGCCCCCCGCTGTCCCCCCTATCCCTGCCTGTCTCCCTGAAGAGGAGGTGGGCAGGATGCCGCCGCGCCATCCTGAAACTGGGGCGCACGTGCGTGTGAGACGGAGCTCCTCTGCGCTGGCGATCCCCGGCCAAGGTTCAGAGGCGCTCCATCTGTACATTGGTCATGAATAATTTTTCTATGGACATGGACCACCAATCCAGGGCACCCCTGCAAGTCCCTTAAGGTACCCCAAGGTGTCACGGCACAGAGTTTGGGAACCACTGCACTAGGGCGATGTACATGCTATTTGGTTACTTTTTATGGCTTTCAGGTCTGATGCAGTGCATGTTCCCATGCATGTTGCATCCAAAACCGAGGATCGCATGGGCTGGAGGAGAAATGTTGCATCACAGCCAGGCAGGTTTGGCTGGGAACACATGCAAAAAGGACTGCATACAGTGTATCGTATCTGATGCTGCCACCTGGGAGGTTCCCAGGTGGCTAAATGGGGATTGCGGTGACTTCTTCCCTTGGAGAAGTCTCTCATTTATGGCCAGCTTTAGAGGTTTTAAAAGTGCATTAACTAAATACAGTTTTGTGCAAAAGTCCCTTAAACTGGGTATACACCTAAAGGTTTATCTGTCCAATCTGATTGGTTGGAACAAAAAGCTGTAATGTATGGGAGCAAATGGAAAATCAACCACTTGCTGCTGAACACTGGAAAGCAGGCAATAATAACCCTTCAGACAAATTGGTTCAATCAATGAGATTTATCTGAATAACTGGTTGTTTGTTTTTTTCTAAATTTAATCCCATACATTCCAGATTTTTGTTCCAGATATATATATTTTAGTTTGTACCCAGCTTTACAGATTTTACTATAGTGTTTAAGATTTGTAAATATACTTTTATCAAGACCACATGATAAACACAAAATACAGTTTTAAATGATGATTACATTTATTGAGGGGGAAAAAGTGATTTAACACCTATGTCACCCATGTGAAAAATGAATTGCCTCTTAAGCTTAAATGGTTTTGCCACCTTTAGCAGTAACATCCTGTTACTAAAGCTGAAGGAATACTGATGCACACCTCTGCAGAATTTCTTTTAATTCAGCTACTTTGTAGAGTTTGGAAGCATGAACTGCCTCTTTAAGATTCTGCCACAGCATCTCTATTGGATTTATGCCAGAACTTAAATTAGGCCACTCCCAAAACCTTAATGTCTGCTGCATAACCCAAGTGCACGTAAGCTTTTAATCAGACTAATTTACTGTACAGTTTCCCTCTGAATTTTCTTGTCCGATGCAGAATTTATTCCTTTTAATCATGGCATGTCACCCAGGTCCATGAAACCGCAATGTATCCGCCACACCATCATACTACATTCAACATGGTGGTAGTAGTGTGATGGTGTGGCGGATACAATGCGGTGACATGCCATGATTAAAAGGAATAAATTCTGCATCATACACGAATATTCAGAGGGAAACTGTATGATAGTCATATTGTAGAATGTTGTGTTGGTTTAAGTCAGATGTAATGACACATGTTTTCCAAAAATGTACAATTGTGACTCGCCAGCCCACAAAACATTAGCCTAAAAGGCTTGGGGGCTTTCAATTTGTACCATTTTTTTTTTTTGTCCATGGTGGAATCATGATTTGCAGACTTGCAAAGGTGGGCGGTTGATTGTAGGGAGCAGAGCCACTGACATTACCTTCCAAGCCTAGTGGCTTTTTGAAGGTCGTCCTCTAGTGGATGTCATTAGGTGTTTATTTCCGCGTTCACATCAGATGTGACTGTTTAAAGGAAATAGCTCAGCTTGCCATGGCTGCTTCTGATATGACCCTACTCGCACAGGTTACGAATACCCATTTTAGACATATGCCGGGTAGTTTTGACTGCTGGGTCATTTTCCCGGGTGAAGCTTGCACCCTTTGACACTTACCGCAGCAGATTACCAGGTGAAGCAGTTCTACCTGGTAATTTGCTGAAAAATCCAGGTTTTTCTTATGTCTGAAAGGGTCAACCCGGGTCATAAATCCCATGTCCTCAACCTAGGTGAAAAGAAGGGTCGGATGCCCAGGTTTTAACACCCGAGTTGACCCTTTCAGACATACTAAAATCCTGGGTTGATGCGCGTTCATCTGCAAAAACCTGGGATTTTGGAGTATGTCTAAAAGGGGTATTATAAATGCTTAGTGTTTTTTGTTTTGTTTTTAATTTTATTTTTATCAAATCTTGCTGCCGTTTTTCTGTTTATAATATACTGTATACAACAAGCTTTCCTTTTGCTTTTCAATGCATTTTTATCTAGAAGTTATTTTTAATTGACTTAACTTTCTGACATTCGTCTGTATGGACATTTGCAATCTCAGAGCAGATAAAGAGAAGTAGTCAGAAAGCCGTTTGGCTTGAGAACCTAAGACGTTGGGGGAAATTTAATAAGATGTGTATTCTACTTCACATGTGATGTTGCTATGGGCATCCAATCAGATCATGTCGATCTCCTAGAGGTTGCTAAATAAATACAAAGTAGATTCTGATTGGTTTCCCATAGCAACACCACATGTGAAGTAGAATACACCTCTTAGTAAATTTCCCCGTTATGTATTTTCTAATCCTATCACTTTTTCTCACTTAACAGGTGAAGTTTTAGGTTTTGAGAACTTGGTATTTAGTATATTTGAATTTGTGCACACCTTATTGGAGAACAAATTTAAAGGGACTGTGAAAAAAGCTCTGCCCGAGCTGATCTACTACATTATTCTCTACATGCAAATCACAGAGGAGCAGGTAAGGGCTCAACAGAAGGGAACTATTGGGCTAAACGTTAGTTTCACATCAGTCAAAGTATATAGGGCAGTGTTCATTGCTGCTGGCGAGCTGTGTCAGCGGGCAGTGCTGCATGCTCCCTGTCACAGCTTGCAGGGTCAGTATTCAATTGACCCTCTGCATATGCCGATTCCCCCTCATTTTGAAGTGAGGGAGATTCGGCATGTGCGGCAGCTAAAACAGCGTCGCAGCTAAATGTAGTGGGCTCCCTGCATTAGCTGCGAGCCTCGCTTTTTGGGGGAATCCTCGCCATCCTCTGACAGCAAGGATTCCCCAGGAACGTTGAATAGGGTGAGTGGCTGACAAAGGGGTTAAATGGCAAGGATCGCTAGTTTTCAGTGATCCCCGCAGTTTAACCCCCCTCGCCGGCCGCATTGAATACACCCCATATAGATCTCTATGCATAGCTAGATATAGGTGTGTTTATTGCATGATGACAATACAACTCCTGTATTGAAACGTTGCTATTAAACTGACTTATCTCTTTGCGTAACAATGTGTGGAGTGCCGTGTGTCCGGCGTCTGTACTTTGCTTTACACGGGCACCCACCAAGCATCTATTAAGAGGCTGATCCAGACACCCCCCTGAGTTACAGAGAAAAAAAATAATATATATATATATATATATATTATATATCCATATCCCTACATCAGACATGTCCAAACTGTGGCCCTCCAGCTGTTGTGAATCTACAAGCCCCATCATGCCTTGCCACAGTTTTGCTATCAGGGAATGCTAAAACTAGGGCAAGGCATGCTGGGATGTGTAGTTTCACAACAGCTGGAGGGCCACAGTTTGGACATGTCTGATGTAGGGATATGGATATATAATATATATATATATATATATATTATTTTTTTTCTCTGTAACTCAGGGGGGTGTCTGGATCAGCCTCTTAATAGATGCTTGGTGGGTGCCCGTGTAAAGCAAAGTACAGACGCCGGACACACGGCACTCCACACATTGTTACGCAAAGAGATAAGTCAGTTTAATAGCAACGTTTCAATACAGGAGTTGTATTGTCATCATGCAACAGCTATACAATAAAAACAGATTTAAATAACTCACCCATGTTCCTTGCGGCGTCCGGCATCACCACTCTCATGTACGGAAAGCGCAACTTGATCCAATGGGACCATGCCGGCAGCCAATGTGAGATGTGTACATATCACCATGGCCATAACAAATGAACATGCTGGTTTGTCTGTGTTTATGAATTAATGTCTGTCCATTATACTGCTACGTTGTGTGTTTGTTATGTACCTGTTTTGTTTTTTATGTTTCATAAGTTGTTGTTAGTGTGGCCCTAGTGATATGTACACGTCACACGTGCCGGCATGGTGCCATTTGACCAATGATGTCTTGATAGTGCCAATAATGTCATTTCATATGAAATCCTGGAGTGCCACCTGATTTTCCTGACTACCTAAAAGGACCACAAGGCCCAGACAGGAAGGCACCGGCTCAGTAACCATCCACATCCGCTTTGGAGTGCAGGACCGCCTATATATATATATATATATATATATATATATATATATATATATATATATATATATATATTATAGCAAAACATTAATAAAGTTTGTTTGTCATAATACAAAATATATAGAAATTTGTTTTTTTCTTGTCTGTTGCTGGAATCACTACATACTGCATTTATTTATATTAGATAAAGGTTTGGACCGCTAACCCACAGCAGTTTGTTGAGGATGAAGATGATGACACATTTTCTTACACTGTCCGCATAGCTGCACAAGATCTTCTGCTAGTGAGTGATCACTCATTTGTGAAGTACAATGCACTGATTTTGTTTTCCTGGCAATACTTCAATCTTCTGTTTTTCATCTATTTCCAGGCAGTGTCCAGTGAGTTCCAGAACGAGAGTGCGGTTGCTCTTGCAGCTGCTGCAACACGTCACCTCCAGGAGGCTGAGCAGATAAAGACACAAGGTGCTGAGAACTGGTAAGCAGATCTTCCTTGCTGCATAACCATGCCAAGATAGATTTTAGTAATTTCTGCTTATGTGATTTAGAGGGGGAAAGTTGTACACAAATTTGTATACAAAGTTTGGTTTAAAATGAATGCAATGGATAAATTACCTCCATGTTTAGTAATTTGTCCTAGAAATTCTATTTTGTATTTTTTGTTAGTTCCCAAAACGCATTCAAATTAGTTCAATAATGAATATAGTTTGGAGGAAAAGTATAGCAATTACAGCTTTTTACTAGGTACAGTGCACCCGGAAAGTATTCAGTGTTTCACATTTTGTTATGATACTTCCTTATTCCAGTATGGAATCAATTCATTTTTTACCCCTCAAAATTCTACACCCATTACCCCATAATAACAAAGTGTAGAGTTTTTCGGAGATATTTGGAAATGTATTACAAATAAAAAACTAAGGCTGTAACATAACTAGGTTTCTAGGGATCAAAGCAATTGGACGTTTGATTCAAAAGCTTTTTCATGGACAGTTCTGGGCTATTCTTTTTTTATTTCTAAATAAATTAGGCAAGCAAAAGGTCGCCAGTTAATTCCAAGAGTGTCATTTGTATCTTATTGCAAGTAAAAAATGTCAAACAAAATCTGTCAGAGATGATAGTGGGAACCTTTGGTTTGGCCAAATCAACAGTTTGATACATTCTGGAATAAAACCATTGGAGCTGGGCAACACATAAAGGCCTTGAGGTCTATGGCAGGCAGTGTATGGTTGATTGTAAGATCCTTTCATTGGTAAAGAAAAACACCTTCACCTCATTCATCAGAGTGAAGGACACTCTCTCCAAGAGGTATGCATATAATTATTCAAGTCTACCCTTAAATAGAGAACTTCACAAGGACAATACAGAGGTGTCACCACAAGGTGCCAACCCTGCATAAGCTTCAACAATAGGAAGGCCAGATTACACTTGCCAACAAACATTTAAAAAAAGCCAGACTGCATTCTTTAAACAGGTAAAACTAAGATAAACCTGTATCCGATTATTGGAAGAAAATATGCATAGAGAAGGCTTGGAATGGCTCATGATCTGAAGTATACCACATCCTAAAAAACCTTGTGGAGGCAGTGTTCTAGTATGGGAATGCATGTCTTATAATGCCGCCAGGTCACTAGTGTTGTGACAGAAGCAGCTGAATGAATACCAAAATGTATAGAGATATACTGTCTGCTCAGATTCAGCCAAGTTCATTGGACAGTGCTTTACAGTACAGATGGACAATGGGCCAAAACATATTGTAACCCAGGAGTGTTACCGAGACTAGCTTTGTCTTAAGTGAAATTCATGCTCAAAGGCAGAAAGACACCCATACAAGCAATAACTGAAGACAGCTGCAGTAAAGGCCTGGCAAAACATAACATCATAAAACTCAGCATTTGGTGTTTAGTTTATTCAATTTATATTTGTGCCCATGAAAATATGTGACTATAAAAATAGATGCAGTTCATGGGGGTTTTTTACCACATCTTGATATGCACCAAAACCCGCACAGCGGATTTTCACTGCGGGTTTATCGCCCGCAAAAGCTGGCGATACCCCATACAAGCCTATGGACTCCTTAATGCACCCATGCTGCCTCGAACGGACAACCCCCACCTGTGTCCAGGCAGCACAGAGCTGTACTGCCTGGATCTGTGACCTCCTCCTCCCTGCACTTCCGGGTGCAGGGAGGAGGAAGAGAGCACACACGCATGCAGCAGCCCCAGGTAATCGAGGGAGGGGGAGCCGTCGGCACTCGCAGCACATCGCCGGCAAGATCGCAAAGGACAGCTCTTAAAGCAAGAGCTGTCCTTTGCTATAATTATCGCATATGTTAGAGCATATGCGATAATTAGGTCTGCGGTAGCCGGTGATGTTTTATTCAATATTTTTTCAACTCCATGGTGCTAATTTCAATAGTTTTGGGTGTCTTTTTCCCATCTAATCTGGGAAAGTATATATGCCCAAACAATTGTCCGGATTCAATGGTGTTTGAGTGCCCATGTAAACATGTCACGTCAAAACAGGCAGGTTTTGGCCACATAAAATGGGTAAAGCTGTCAAAAATTCTTTGGCCGTCCAAATAGCGCGCACCGCACGAAAATAAATATCTCCTGGAATTGCTCCATTTTCCGCACACTAGTGGAAGCTTCAGGTTAATGCCATTGAATCAGCAACCTTGAAGTGGCTGATTCAATGGCATTTGAAGTCTGATTTAAAGTCTGTACTTCAATTACATGTCAGTTGTTTCATTTAAAATCCAATGTCTTGGCTTACAGAGCCAAAACCATGAAAATTGTCTGTGTCCAAATATATACTTTAAAGTATCTTTTTATCCAGAGTGTTTCACATTTCTCTCAAGTTTGTATGCAGTTATGGTGTGTACACACGGTCAGATGTGCCTTCAGATACTATCCACGATCAGATCAGATCGTGGATAGTTTCTGAAGGCACATCCGATTTGCATACAAGTCTGACTATATAGTGCAGATCTGCACTATATAGTCAAGGCAGACAAGACTTTCTGCCTTGCGATACATGAACGCGCATCGGAATCGGATCGGGATCTGAAGGGTTAAAACCCTTGAGATCTGCATCCGATTCCGATCCGATGTTGACTATATCGTCCACATCGGAAGGCAAAAAGTACTGTGTGCACACACCATTAAATTCTTTCCCATGATCATAGTTTATGATACATCTCTGATATATTAGTGTGTGTGTGTATATATTGTGACTCATTGTAATATTAAAGACAAATATATATATATTTTACTCTGTTCCTTATGCGCCGACCAAACAGCACAGTGCTGTTTGGTCGGCTCACAAGGAACAGAGTAAAGTATCATTTTTGAGGAAGGCACCACAGAATGTCCCCTTATCAGCAGCAGTGCCGAACTACCGGTGCCTTCCAAAAGAAGATACAGCAAGTATTTTCACGGTGCAGGTGGCACTCATGGGGGGAGGTACTTGATATTAAATGAGAAGCTGACACCGTTGCAGCTGGTGCTAACAGTTTCGGAATGTTTAATTCCTTCGTCAGAGTATGAGTACTCCAACGAAGGAATTAAACATTCACTGTGCCTGGTCCAAATTCAATATTCAACACATGCCTGCATGCATACAGAGAAGACCAGCACCAGTCCGTTTTCAATTTTATATATGCAATTTATTGTCCTCACAGGACATCTCCATGCTTTAAGTATTCAACTCAGCATAATCAATAGACACCCAACAGGCAATACGATAAGCACATCGTCCTCGACGGCCGTTTCAGTGCCCTAAGCACCTTTGTCAAGAGGGGTCATCAAACAAAAAGCACCTGGAGATGCCTTATAAAGAGCCTCCCACACCAACTCACCTGCTTGCAATCAGTACTGACCTCCGACATCCCTGTCACATTCTCTGCCGCCCGCCCCCACATGCACGCACCGGATGTAACTCTCGATGGGCGGAACCAATGCTCACAGTATCATGTAGCGGGGACTAGCAAAGGGTTCCTAGGTGCCGGAAGTCATCACTAGAGCAGCGTGCACATTGCTATGGTTACCCGTTGCCACCGCAGCATTTATGTACATACAACATAACATTCTCATTACATATAAAGTGCATAATTGTATCTAAATGCTAAAGTTCTTAATAGTGCATTCAAACATTTTAGCCATGATTGTAGCAGCATTAAGAAAAATATGCATATATATAAGTAGAGCTATGCCGGAACAGTAATACTATAATCCACAATTTACATATACAGACAAAACAACATATCAACAAACAGACAAACATCGGTGCAGTGCTATATTAAACATATCAACAGCTACAACCAAGGATTGTATACTGGTGACTCTCGATGTCACCAGCTTATACACAAATATCACACACGAGGAGGGCATCGGTGCAGTGCGAGATATCCTCAGTGCCAGTCCTTTTTATAAAGGACCACCTATTGAATTTTTGGTTTTGTTGATGGAATTGGTTTTGAATAAGAATTATTTTTTGTTCAATAACTCATTTTTTTTCTGCATCGTCGTGGGACGCTATAGTTTATAGTTATGAATATAGTTATTGTATTACTGTTCCGGCATTTCTTTACTTATATATATTATTTTTATTAATGTTTTTCTTAATGCTGCTACAATCATGGCTAAAATGTTTGAATGCACTATTAAGCACTTTAGCATTTAGATACAATTATGCACTTTATATGTAATGAGAATGTTATGTTGTATGTACATAAATGCTGCTGTGGTAACGGGTAACCATAGCAAAGTGCACGCTGCTCTAGTGACGACTTCCAGCACCTAGGAACCCTTTGCTAGTCCCCGCTACATGATATTGTGAGCATTTCCGGTGCTGCGTGCATGTGGGGGCGGGCGGCAGAGAATGTGACAGATGTCGGAGGTCAGTACTGATTGCAAGCAGGTGAGTTGGTGTGAGAGGCTCTGATGACCCCTGTTGACAAAGGTGCTAAGGTCACCTAAACGGCCGTCGAGGACGATGTGCGATAAGTATTGCCTGTTGGGTGTCTATTGGGTGTATGCTGAGTTGAATACTCAAAGCATGGAGATGTCCTGTGAGGACAATAAATTGCATATATAAAATTGAAAACGGACTGGTGCTGGTCTTCTCTGTATGCATGCAGGGATTTGTTGAAATATGTGTGTGTGTGTGTGTGTGTGTGTGTATATATGTATATAGCAATGTAGTAGGGGCGGCACTCCAAGCAGATGGTTTAAAACTAAACAGTTCAGCAATGATGCGGTGCCCTCCAGTATGTGACAGTGTTGCTGACACCGATGTATGGTTGTGGGGGACGGCGGCACTCGCAAAATGAAGACACAGGAGAAAGTGGTCTCCTGTGTCTTCATTTTGCGAGTGCCGCCGTCCCCCACAACCATATATATATCGATTCATCGCGCCCTACGTGCGCTCTACACACAGTCGTAAAGGGCTGCGCCCCCTTAATTTGTGAACTTTTGTATTGTGTGAAATATGGTTAGAATTGTATGGAAGATGCCCTGTATTGCAGCTTGAGTTATAGGTGAAATGTGTTAAACAGAGAGCATATGATTTGGAAGGGGGTGTGTATTGTTTTGTTTAATTAAAAAGCTATTACAGAGTAAGATGTACATGATAGTGTGGAGGGTACAGTGACATTTGTGGGTGTGTGCGTGCGTGTTTAGGTGTGTGTGTGTGTGCGCAATAGTATAGTAGGGCGTTTTTGAGTCAGCGGCTCCCCACTGGCAGAGGTCACGACACAGGAAAACAGGAGACTGGGTAGTTATAGGGGTGTGTGGGCATAAGGGGGACTAAAGAGGAGAGTGGGGGACATTGTGCAGCTTCTGCCAGTGGGTGAGGGTCCAGCGTGGCAGCCAGGGCTGCGGAGTCGAGGAGTCTGAGTCTGAGGAAATTTAGAGTACCCGGAGTCGGCAAACAATGCTCCGACTCCGAAAATTATAATTAATGACTTCTCTACTGTAAGAATAAAGACCAATGCATGCAGTGCCTCACATAACCGCAAAACGAACACGTTAAGTGACTGTGAAAAAGCATGCTTTTCATGTGCTTCACTATGACACGCAACGCACAATTCGGAGCACCAATACTTATAAATGTGTTCTCCCTTGTAGTTTACAACTTATTTCCAACGTTCAATAAGGTTTTCAATACCTCGTTGGTAGAAATCACCTGGTGTAGACTCGAAAAATTAATTCAACCAAGCTCTCCCACCATACGCACAACATCTTTTTACGTGGATGAAGATCTTGTTTCATGCGCGGGGTCGTTTGTTTACCTTGGCTAAGCCATTCCTTACGCTGGTTCATATTGATGTACAGGCACCATTTTTCGTCGCCAGTAACAATTCGGTAAAGAAATCGTTCCTTGTGTCAATGAATTGAACAGTGACGAGCAAGCAAACCAGCGGAGATTGTGGCTCGTTGATTTTTGTTGTCGTCACAAAGCATGCGGAACTCATGCTCCACACTTCTGAACCTTTCCTATTGAGTGAAGATTCTTCTCTATAGCTAGAAGAGCTTAGAAGGACTTGATTTAGCAGCTTCTTGGATTCAACTGTTAGTGTTTATATTTATTTGAAAACCTGCATGCCTGCTTGTCTGTATGAGGGTAGACATGTGTAAATGTTTCTGGAAGAAACGGTCTATCCTAGGTTTTTAAGTGTGGTGCAAGGAATGTATCAAATACATTCGCATATTAATACAGAGGAATCTGAGTCGGGGTCAGAAATACGAGGGGTCGGAGTCGGAACATTTATCTACCGACTCCACAGCCCTGGTGGCAGCACAGGAGTACAGGATGGTGGCCCTGAGTCAGTGTCTTCTCCTACTGGGTGGTAGTTAGGGTGCATGAGAGCAGGAGGCTGGGCTATGAGGCATGATGCTATGCTCCGTGTTCCGGCACCTTAAAAAAAATTGAAACTTGATCGGTTCTCCTTTGCCATCAATGTAGGACAACCATATGGTCCTCCCACACCGATGGCAAAAGTATTCAACATCGGCCATAAACCATCGATTATTTGAAATCGTTGATGTTCCCTAGAACTGGGCATCCCTAGAACTGGAGGAGGGTAGGGGACAGTATGCAGCTCCCGGCAGTGGGTGAGCGTCTCCTCCCACTGGGAGGGAGTGAGGGTGCATGAGAGAAGGAGGCTGTATAATTGTGGTATGTGGGCAAGCCATTGATCAAAGTTGTGGCCCTGTGCAGAGGACCGTGGGGACACTTCTGGCAGTGGGGGAACCTGCAGCGCGGCAGCCAGGGCTGGATTTCCCACCTAGGGGCAGCACCTGCTTGTGGCGGTACAGGATCCCCCATTCTCATGGGGGTCTGTGAAATGCGGGAGCAGGGGTCTGCTGGGGGGGGGGGTTTGCGGGAAGGTGGTCAGGGGGCCCGCAAATTGCAGGAGGGGGGTGGTGCGGGGGTCTGCGAAACGCGGGTGGGAGGGAGCGTGAATCGCAGGAAGGGGGGGGTTGGGGGTGCGTGAATCATGGGAGGGGGGATCGCGGGGGTGCTTGAATCGCTGGAGGGGGCTTGAGGGTGCAGTGGGGGAGGGGGTGGAGCAGGGGGGGTCCCGCTCACCTACACCATGGTGGATGGTGGGCATGTCCTGTAGCCCTGGCTGGGCGGGGGGAGGTGATGTCAAGGGGGTGGTGTTGTGTATCACACTGGTCTTTTCCCTGGGGGTTGCGGTTTGTGTAGAGCGCTGGGCGGGAACGTTATACACACAGGGGATGAGTGACAGATCTGGCTAAATATATAAGAGATTCTACAAAAGATAATGTGAAAATGGTTAGGGCAGAACATCTGTCAAACAGTAATGTAGGTATCTTAATATGAGCTCAGGCAGATTCCTTCCATGGATCATAAAGGTAAATTATTATTTTTAGATCCACATGTTTACTACTGTAAATACACTTCATAATTTTTTCTATCATTTCTTTAACCGTATTGTTTGTTTGAATGAATGTAGCCACAGATAGTGGGGACAATAAAGGGAGAGAAGCGGTCATGGAACCTGCATGATGCAATACCATCGCACAATGCCGGAGCGAGGTTACAGGGATTAGTGTAGACCAGGCTTTCCCAACCACGGTCCTCAAGGCACACCAACCGTGCAGATTTTAGTGATATCCAGGCTTGAGCACAGGTGACTTCATTAGTACCTGAGTGATTCTGATTAAACCATCTGTGCTGAAGCCTGGATATCACTGAAACCTGCACTGTTGGTGTGCCTTGAGGACCGTGGTTGGGAAAGCCTGGTGTAGGGTTTTGGCCGGAAACATGAATCCGCTATGAACAGCAACTATACTGCTAATAGGTGAGTACTGTTTCTTCCTGCATTATGATGAACTCCTTGTGCTCAGCTCCCATACAGGATGGACGATGGTGACAGAGTGTATTCCATAATAGATGTAGTGTAGATGTAGTGTTCCAAATTGGTCCCCGGCCCAGATTGTCGGGATTTGTGCATTTCTGCGCATGTGCAAACCCTACGTTTGGGGTAAAGAAAAGATAACTCTTTTTTTGGGGGCACTTTCTTAAATTATTATACTTTTACTGTCATAACATATAAGGGATAATCCAAAACATCAAACAGTGAATATTTTGGGAGTATGCAGGCTGTTTAAGAGGAAATTTGGGCAGTTGGGGAGAGAGAGAGAAAAGGGGAAAGTAATATGTAATTTTTAATTGTTTTTAATGCTTATGGGATGGATTGGGTATGTGGTATCCACAAGACTGTGATATTATAGGTCAACACACATATTTAAAAATGGTGAATGTTTCAGGTTGTCCATGCGTGGGGTTCCTTAGAATTCCCTGGACAATTGATCTTTTTGGCTGATTTTTTTTGTTTTTTTCAATGCTCTGTGGCTGTGCAATATTCTTATTGCTTACTGGGATATTGTCCCATATAGCAAAAAAACTTGTGATAATGTGAATATTTAAAATGCTAAGTGATATTAAAATGGCGATAATGTTCTTATACAGTGGTGACGGCCACTATGACAGGAAACCCATTAAATTGGCGCAAGTTCGTCTGAGATTTGAATATTTGGGAAATCAGATGTGCACCCCTAGGGTCCCAACTGTCCCGTGTTTACCCGTGTGCCCGTAGGGCAGTGAACGGGTTAAACAGTACACAGATTCAGGGGCCGCTAATTGGGGGCAACAGAAGAAAGAAAACTGGGATCTGCTTTTGGGGCTCAGCTCCTGGATCACCCCTGATGGAAATGCCAGCGCAGGGGGTCACTCTTTGGCTGGCCGCAATGAGAGTCCCTTAGCGAGAGTAATAAGATTGAGATAATAGCACAAATAGAATTCAGCAGGTATTGGTCAGCTATGTATGTACTATAACAATGTTGTAAATAGTTATAATCTATCTTCAATATTCCACAATGTGTTCATACAAATTGCAAAGATGCAATGATTTACTAAGCCTTTGAACGCACAAATATATGTTTGGGAATAATAATTTCTACCAATAGCTGAAAGAAAAGAACCTGCTGGTATCAATCTCTCACAAAAAGAAATACTATAAAAAAAAATTTTTGTACATCTCTGTGATCACAGTGATATGGATTTTGTGATCATTACATCCCTTAATAATTACTCAGACATTAATATCCATTTGCTCATACTTCGAAAAACAGGTACTCAATATACACTATCCAATTCAGACTCATCCAATTTCTTGGGCGATCTATATTGCTTTAAGTACCTCTCACTATATTGTATATGCACACTGCGGGCACCATTACTCTCACTTACATAGTACATGAGGAATATGCATAGGTTTAGGTTTGACCAAGGTCCTTATAACTGGTCAAACAGAGACATTTGTTCATACAAATACTTAGACATCACGTCCCAAACCATGGCATATTACTTATCCTTCTGATGTGAGTTCTGTCTGTGCTTAAATAGCCCCTGGGTCCTCTCTGTGGCCGTCTTTCCACCCTGCTGTACGCGCGTTTCGCCGAGTAGGCTTGTTCACCAGTGTGGTGAACAAGCCTACTCGGCGAAACGCGCGTACAGCAGGGTGGAAAGACGGCCACAGAGAGGACCCAGGGGCTATTTAAGCACAGACAGAACTCACATCAGAAGGATAAGTAATATGCCATGGTTTGGGACGTGATGTCTAAGTATTTGTATGAACAAATGTCTCTGTTTGACCAGTTATAAGGACCTTGGTCAAACCTAAACCTATGCATATTCCTCATGTACTATGTAAGTGAGAGTAATGGTGCCCGCAGTGTGCATATACAATATAGTGAGAGGTACTTAAAGCAATATAGATCGCCCAAGAAATTGGATGAGTCTGAATTGGATAGTGTATATTGAGTACCTGTTTTTCGAAGTATGAGCAAATGGATATTAATGTCTGAGTAATTATTAAGGGATGTAATGATCACAAAATCCATATCACTGTGATCACAGAGATGTACAAAAAATTTTTTTTATAGTATTTCTTTTTGTGAGAGATTGATACCAGCAGGTTCTTTTCTTTCAGCTATTGGTAGAAATTATTATTCCCAAACATATATTTGTGCGTTCAAAGGCTTAGTAAATCATTGCATCTTTGCAATTTGTATGAACACATTGTGGAATATTGAAGATAGATTATAACTATTTACAACATTGTTATAGTACATACATAGCTGACCAATACCTGCTGAATTCTATTTGTGCTATTATCTCAATCTTATTACTCTCGCTAAGGGACTCTCATTGCGGCCAGCCAAAGAGTGACCCCCTGCGCTGGCATTTCCATCAGGGGTGATCCAGGAGCTGAGCCCCAAAAGCAGATCCCAGTTTTCTTTCTTCTGTTGCCCCCAATTAGCGGCCCCTGAATCTGTGTACTGTTTAACCCGTTCACTGCCCTACGGGCACACGGGTAAACACGGGACAGTTGGGACCCTAGGGGTGCACATCTGATTTCCCAAATATTCAAATCTCAGACGAACTTGCACTCTGCATAACCTAGCGCATGGGCACCAATTTAATGGGTTTCCTGTCATAGTGGCCGTCACCACTGTATAAGAACATTATCGCCATTTTAATATCACTTAGCATTTTAAATATTCACATTATCACGAGTTTTTTTGCTATATGGGACAATATCCCAGTAAGCAATAAGAATATTGCACAGCCACAGAGCATTGAAAAAAACAAAAAAATCAGCCAAAAAGATCAATTGTCCAGGGAATTCTAAGGAACCCCACGCATGGACAACCTGACTGGAACAAGCTGAAACATTCACCATTTTTAAATATGTGTGTTGACCTATAATATCACAGTCTTGTGGATAACACATACCCAATCCATCCCATAAGCATTAAAAACAATTAAAAATTACATACAGGTCGAGTATCCCGTATCCGAATATCCGTTATCCGAATTATTCCGAAATACGGACATTCCAGAAAGTGAAAAAACATTTTTTTTTTGCTAAAAACTCACTGGGGACATGATATGTAACTGGCACTATATATGTGCAAGACAATGATTGCTTGGCATTCAAATTCAGTGCTGAGATAGTACACACATTTTGTTTCACGTTTTGAAACCTTGTTTTTTGAACAATTAAAATATATTTGTGTGTATTTTATGTGGTAATAAAATATATTTGTGTGTATATTATGTGTTTATACAGCATAAATGCAAGATACTTCAAAATACATCATTGAAATATTAAAATATTCCGAAATACGGAATAATCCGTTATCCAAAATTCTCCTGGTCCCGAGCATTTTGGATACGGGATACTCAACCTGTATTACTTTCCCCTTTTCTCTCTCTCTCCCCAACTGCCCAAATTTCCTCTTAAACAGCCTGCATACTCCCAAAATATTCACTGTTTGATGTTTTGGATTATCCCTTATATGTTATGACAGTAAAAGTATAATAATTTAAGAAAGTGCCCCCCAAAAAAGAGTTATCTTTTCTTTACCCCAAACGTATGGTTATCCATAACTCTGGGGAGCACCACCAACTAGTATATGGTTTTGTATTTATATCTCTAATGGCATAAAAGTTGGTACTAAACTATGGTAGCGATCTAAGAGTCAGTGCAAGCCAAAACCCCCTGTTCCTGGTAACATGTGCAAACCCTGACAGTGAATGGCTGAGCCATTCGCAGCAGGGAAGGAGGAATGGGGGCGTGGGCATGTCCATGTCTGCCAGGGGCATGCAGCTGACATCCTAGGATGTCAGCCGCCTGTCCCGGCCAGTTGAGACTGACTTATTTGCAAAGACAGGACAAATCATTTGGTGGTCAGCATCAGGGGAACGTTTAGCGTATTATGGGGCATCCCCATGAAAAGGCCTGGCCAAGCAGGCATGGCATTGGCTACTCGGAGCCGGGCGGCTGACGTCATATTTCGTTGACACGATCTTCGATTATCAGCGGCAGAAATGTCGGCTCGGACTGGCTTTCCGAAGGACTTTGATGGTGGCCTTCCGATGTCCATCCCTATGCTGGATTGTGCTGTCCTGCAGAGGCTGCTGCCACTGAGTCTGAGATGCACAGAGAGGCTCCCTGTCTACCCCTGCTCCAAATCTTTTTAAACTATTTTTTGCTAAGGGTATGTGGTCACGCCTCCCTTAATTAGGGCACACCCCTCAAATTTTACCAGGGCGCATCCAGTCTTTCCAAACCACTGCTTGCTCTGTAAATGGGTATGCAGCCCAGCTGTGGTTTCACTAAATTTGCATAGTGCATGCTGAATGGTTGATTATGATAAACTGTTTTTGCCTATCTCCCACACTGGATACGGCAATGGTGAATATAAACTGTCCCGGAGAGCAGCACTACCCAATAGTGAAAACCACACACAAATTTGCCTATCGGTTTTCGAGATGAACCCGTTCAGAGAGATGTGCTTCAGGGACTTTATACATTTTGTAATAATGTTGTTCATTGTAGATCATAAATAAGATAAATTAAAGAAACTAAAGAAGTGCACCTAGAAGATTTACTGTATGCTCATTCCCCATCCGCACTCTTCTCTTTAAATACAAGTTGTAGAGTCAGTATTGGCCACTGGTCATGCAATCAGTGGAGTTTTTAAGCTGATTATAGTGCATTTATTTTGGAATTGTATTAAATCAAAGCATAAAATGGATTCATTACTCTTCTCATTGTTATCGATGCACAGCTTACACACTAGATGATATTGTGATCAGTATCGTTCAGAAAACCTTTCCTGAACTTTATTGTGACCAATATAGTCTAGTGTGCACGGTCCTTAAATCTGCATTCTTATCGAAAAGTGTGGTTGCTGTTTAAGACCTTTTATATCCTAAGGATTTCTGTATTGCATTTCACAAAATACCCTGCAACACTGCACAATGCTATATTTGGTTTTAATGACAAATTAAATTGTTGTAGATATAGGTAATTAAGTAAAGCAGCATTAAGCATTGTTCTTCTAAAGCTATAGATGTGCAAGTTGGTATCCTACATAATCTGTGGTTTGTACAGGTGGAAGATACATGAGGCCTGCATGCTAGCCTTGGGATCAGTGAAGTCTGTGCTTACAGAGGGTGTACAGAGCGGAAGGGTTCAGTTTGATATGCCTGGCTTCTTGACCGGCGTCATTCTTTCAGACCTCAATCTCTCAGGTGCGTATCTACAAGAGTAGCAGTATATTTTAACAAGAACAAACCATATTTTGATTAGTGTTTTCTTTCATAGTTGTATCATGTCCATTTTTATAATTATTCATTATCTAACAATACCTTCCTCTTGCGCTAATTGGAATAATTGAATAGTGTGATAATGTGAACTGGGCTACAAGAACCAATTGTTATTACATTGACACTCCAACTGTTGAACTACACATCCCAGCATGCTCTGCTACAGTTTTGCTATTTGTCAATGCTAAAACTGATGCAGGGCGTACTGGGATGTGTAGTTCAACAACAGCTGGAGTGTCCAGGTTAGCCATCACTGACCTAGAAAGAACAATGACCGAAAATGAGTCACCTGCCCCCGTCGCACCACTGAATGTTTAAGCACATTTGAAATTCGTTTGTACCTTAATTAAGAGGCAATTTTTGCATTTTTTTTTTTAAATCTGTTTACAAAACTTTTGTATATGAAGTTTGCAGTATTATTTCAGAGTCAATTCTCCTTCCGCACTTTCTGAGCTTTTCTTTTTAATTCAGTAACTTTTGTTAGAATTTTGACGTAACCATAGTAAAAGGACATAGTTATTATGGCGATATACAAATGTAAAGGTAAGATATTGTCTGTTTTCATGTGGAGGTGCATACAAAACAAGGATATATAGCAAAGCTAGAAATAGAACACGATACTCACGATGCACAGGATGAGAATAAAGCAAATACCCGAAGGCGCCATTCGGTTAAACAAACTTAAAAATATGAGTATATTGGCAGAGCAATATATAGCTTTTTTGGTGCACCCGACCCATAACAAATAATAGATGAAGATATATCACAATAATACCAAAATATGAGAAAAGTGGTTATTGTCCATCCAAATACTAGACAACCTCAAATAAACCTACCCAATACCCCCCTCCCCATATTACCTAACCCCATCCTATGCATACTTGGATCCCTAACTAATCCCCCTCCAAAATATAACAACCTGTTACACCGCCCCCAATCCTGTATAGCCAATCCGTGGTCGCAGTGGGGGTATACGTGGATCCACATTACCCTACACTACCTAATCAACCCCCCCCACAGCAACCAAATATATAATCATCACATGACAAGATACGTCCTTCGCTAGTACAAACCTAACTTTCCCACCATTTTTAGGATATACAGGTCATAGTAGTTCTATAGCTATTATAAATAATAACTTGGATCAAGTAAAAAATAAAAAAAACATTCAATTATAGGTAAGGAGCACAGTATCACAGAATATTCATCTGACCAGGTCTTCGTCTTCCAAACCCAACCTACCAAAAGAAGGAAAATAACGATTTGGAATGTCTGGGGCAATACACTACTGACCTTTATCTGACTCAAACCTGAGAAACCCACCAACACCAAGAAATAGTGTGCACACTATATAAGAAGAGTTTAATAACAATAGAAACAGATCTAAGAATCAGGCAATTTAAAACAATTCAACATGTGTGAGGAACATACAGATAGAGCGCCGGCAGAGAGACGCTACATCTGACTGGGGCGCGCCTCAGTTTTTTGGCGGTGGGGGACAGAGTCCCTGCATCAGGAAAATGGGCAGGGGGCTACGGCGTGGAGACGGCACTGGGCTCCATCATAAGGGGACTCGCGTTTGGTGATCCGAACACCAGCCCCTGGCTGAATGAGGGGTGCTACATCTGTACAATGAAATAAAATAAGAGGCAAAGGAGCATAAAGTATTAATCTGGCCAGGCCTTCCTCCCCTGTATAGCCATAAATAACAGTCTTCCTTTGTAGGCCCAGTGACCTGCATGGATGTGATGACAGTCCCCATAACCCCCACCCTGTATAACATATCATAACCAAATGGACTGTCTGGGGCACTAAACTAACAACCATAATTAGTACAAGACTGACTTTCCCACCAATGATAGGATATAACATATATAATAATACAGGGGTCCTCAAACTATTTTTCTCTGGGACCCCATCAGACAATAAAAATAATGACCGGACCCCACCAAGTTATTGCAGAAAGTCATCACATCACATGTGTAGTCAGCAGACAGCACAGGCATGGCAGCATTGTAGAGGAACAACATGATGGGAGGAGTCTAACATAACAGACCATTCAACAGATTCTTCAGACTCCTTGAATACTTGACTGAGAATAGAAAAGTCATCAGCCTGATGTTCAGCAAAATGGAGTCGCGACCCCATACTGAGAAGGTCAGGACCCACAGTTTGAGAACCGCTGTAATAATATAATAGGATATCATAGGCTCCAAGTCCATAACACTGCTGAAGGCAGTGACAGTCTGTGATGGTGCCCCAGCATCCTGATGATCCTCCTCATTGCAGTAACTGAGATTAAAAAATTGCCCAATACTCTCAGTAAATCCCACTATTGAGCTAGGAACATGTGCTTCCCACATTTTTTCTAACTTCCGGAAAAGGACTTCAGTTTTTACCAATAAAGTTTTGTCCATAAAAGCAAATCATGTTGGACCCCAGAAGAAGACCGGCACGCTGCCCCACACACCCGCTCTGAACTCCTCTCGACGCTCACGGCTAACTTCCGGTCACGGCAGGCATGGAAATACTCGGAGGTGCACCGCAGCGGCTACATCGGCAAAACGGCTGGACAAATAACCGCCCTGCATATACTCCGCAGCGCCACCATCCATCCCAGAGCTCAATCAGGGTAATTGTAGGGAAAGCTGTACCGGTCAATTCTGCACATAATCAGATAATCCCTAAAAGGGTGTAAACATTTCTATTAATCATATTTTTATTCCACAGGTACCACTCAAAATATTTACATTATATTTAACCCATCCTTTACTGCATTTCTAATCAATATCACATTTAACGCACCCCCAATCATATTTATTTATTTAGCGCTCTTTATTCTCTATACTGATAGGATATAAAAGTCAAACCGTATCATGGCTAAATAAATAGCATAGAGAAAATAAAAATAATTAAGCAATAAAAAAAATCCAATATATTTAAAGCACTCAATGACCAGAAATAAGAAACACAGGAACAAAATATTAATTTTAAACCGTTTTTTGCCATTCAACCTCTCAAACAAAGATTATTCCATGGGTTGACTAAGGCAATATACTGATGATCTTGGCTATACCAAATGTGGATCTCTCACTAACATCATGATCTAATGTAAGCAGTGTACACACGGCAGCTATATAGGCTGATATCGCTGGAAATATGGTTGCTGGCGACCATATTGCCAGTGATGGGAATGTGCCCCGGCGATTTATGTGCTGCTCCCATTTTCAGCCCCGTTCTAATCGCTGGTTGCAGGAGCTTGCTCCTGCGACCAGCTGATTACCTCTGCGGCACCGACGGCAGAGGTTTCTTTTCATCAGCGACCATCTCTGGTCGCCGATGAAAAGGGGGCATTGAGCAATATATTGCCCCGTGTGTACGCACCCATAGTGATTACTCCGCAAAAGAAATACAGCACAGTCTAACATATGAGAAACAGACTAGTGAACTAGAATAGTAAGCATAGGAGCAGTAAATATTTATCTGGCCAGGCCTCCTTCGCCAGCAGAGCTATAATTATAGATATAACCGTCCCTCCTGTGTACACCCATGGACACAGATGGATGAGCTGCCAGTACTTGGACACCAGTTCCTTGAGTCTCCCATCCATCCAGTGGTATGTAGATGGGTGGAAAGACCATGGAAATAAAGAGTTCTCAAGCTTGAAGTCTGCTGCCATAGCTCTAAAACTGACCTTTAGAGACTCCTCAGTAACAGGAGCTACAACAATGTCAGTTAATAGGAGAAACCTCTCTTTGGCAGGATAAATCCGAAAGGATAGTCAATGTAGACTAAATGGAAACCATAAATGCAGGAATCGAGGACACCGTTAACACATAACCAAGTTTAGCAAGGATCCTCTGAGTTTAAGCAAATACCTGGAGTATTTGTTGCAGAGATCCAGACATCACTGAAGTAGTATGTGAAAACCTCATTATAGGGATATAGACAACCAGAGGCAGAGTTCAAATGTAGAATCAATTGGCCCAAATAAGGATGTGCTTATTACACAACCTATAGAAAAATATATAGACCCAAGCATAGTCAGATGCCTCTATTATAACCGCATCCTGAGACTACAGTAGACAGGCAGGATGTACACTGCAGGTTTGGCAAAGTCAATACACAAACTGTATGCAGCTTATAGAGCCAGTGGCTCTATTAGTCCTTCCAACCGCTAGATGTGAAAGCGGGGCTGGGTGGCCTTAAGATGGCACTGCCAGGCAGAGGGGCCCATAGAAGTGCGTGACCTCCAGCTCCTGTCTGTAAGTCTGCCTCCGCGGCTCCTGACAGAAGTGAGGGCAGTCTGCTCATGGCCGACCCCAGCGTCCAGCAGGACAGTCAGCTAAGGCCCTGTGCACGGAAAGGCCACATTCTGTGTTTCCCTGCAGCTGCAGTCACCGGATCTCCTGTCGGCACTCCAGAGGGTCAGAAAGTGTGCACAAGGGGGGTACCGTGCACAATCAGACCCCATTCTACCACCAACACTGGGTGGGCAGGATATTAGCAGGGAGCTACAGCACCAAGCTGCCTACTCAATGCTCAGTCAAGCCACACCTGCATTATCTGAGATTTACTGAAGACTGGGGATTGCAGAATATATATATATCCAATGCAGTTTGTCTCATACAGGGACTTCATCAGGGGTGCATTTCTGAATTTGGATGAATCTTTGACCTGTAGTATGGGTTCTTCTACGACTATAACCTGGTTCTAATACAGATAAGGAACAATTTCTGCAACAGGAGGGATCCAAATAGCATCATTAGTAGCTGTTGCAGTGTTTCCCCATTGGTTCCCTATTCATCAGCTGTACCCCGGATGAAGTCTGAGAGACTAAACTCGTTGGATTTACCTCATATTTTGAGATGCCCTTCAGTCTTCTAAAGTTAATAACATGTTTTCTCACTCCTTTTATGACTACAAAAGGGGCTGCAAATTTTGTCTGTCTCATGTTGCTTAAATAATTTTAGGGATTAAAGCGCATTTAAAAATGCTAACGTAGCAGTCTGTCTAGAAAGGAAACCTAGAAAATGCACTTTGTCTGACAAGAATGTTGCTTAACCAGCATATGGGTAAAACGCTTAATTATAAAGTTACAAGGTGCCAAGTCATTAAAGGCTTTCTCTGTTTTAGTTTTTCATTCTTGCAGGCTGAAATTTTGATTAGCTCTTCAATATGTAACATTGCTACAAGTATAAAGAAAATCTTTCCAAAGCCTTGTAAACACATACATATTTGCTGGGGTCTAGGATACCAGTATCTTTATAGGAAATTGTAGAACGCAAGATATGCCGTATGAAAGAAGGCCCTGGATTGGGCACATCAATACCCACTTCTCCCCAGTTGTACTTCTAAGAGCTTTTCCAGAGAAAGTAAAATGTGCTTAAAATGTTATTTTTGTTTATCCCCCTCAGTTTCTCCTTTCCTATTGGGGCGCTCCCTTTGGGCTGCAAGTCGATTCACGGCTGCTATGTCTCCTGAGTTGATACAGCAGTTTCTTCAGGCTACTGTGAGTGGACTGCACGATAACCAGCCACCATCTGTGCGCATCTCTGCTGTCAGAGCAATCTGGGGGTAAGTATATAAATCATTGTTACACTTGCATACATATAATGTTGTAATACAACATATATATATAGTTTATGTTCTGTGTTTTTAGGTACTGTGATCAGCTGAAGATCTCTGAAAGCACCCATGTGCTTCAGCCCTTTCTGCCTAGTGTAGTTGACGGACTTATACACCTGGCAGCTCAGTACACATCAGAGGTGTTGAATCTTGTAATGGAGACGCTGTGCATTGTCTGCAGTGTGGATCCAGTATTCACAGCCAATGCTGAATCTAAGATCTGCCCTTTCACTATTGCAATTTTTCTTAAATACAGCAATGGTGAGGTTTCTGGATGCAGTTGGGGAGGGGATTGTAGGAGGTGAAATTAATTTTATTGTAACTTCTGTTTTTATGGCTTCTCAGACCCTGTTGTTGCCTCTTTGGCACAAGACATTTTTAAGGAACTGGCTCAAATAGAGGGGTGCCAGGGTCCCATGCAAATGAGGCTCATTCCAACTCTAGTAAGCATAATGCAGGCTCCTGCTGAAAAGATACCAGGTGGTCTCTGTGGGGTGAGTACATGTTTTGCATGCTCTTTATTACTGTTGTCAAGACTACAATATACATACCGGGGATAGTGTGCAGCACACACTGTCTGCTAGAGCCATTTTTATTTTGATAAAATTTGAGACCATAGATGACTAAACAGCATTCCCATATGTCAACTTCTAATTTACAGGTTTTGCATTGCAGGTTTAGCTATATTTTGCTATCTTGACTTTTTATTGTGTATCTGACAGTGGCAGGGGAGGTGCAGAGAAAGTTTGGGCGCCGGGGGTCTGCGGGGCTATAGTTACCCGCTGCTTTCTGCCGGTACCTGCCTGCCGTGCCGTCTCTCCCAGTGCTGGCTCCTGCTTCTATAATGAAAACGGACACTTAGAAAATGGCTGCCCCCATACTGCAGTCACTTTTCATTATAGCAGCAGGAGCCAACGCTGGGAGAGACGGGACCTTGACCGCAGATGCGGCTGGGCAGGTATGGGCATGGGGGGGGGATTTTCGGTGGGGGGGCGCAAAATAGGTAGTTACGCCACTGGTATCTGATGAAAGTTGATGCAGTTTAATCTGTATTTCTATTTAAGTGTTCAACATATACGCTGTGTTGCATTCCTCAATCATGTTTTATAAGGAGAATGCTTTAAAGGCTTTCTAGCAATGTATATGTATGGATTTTGAGGAAAGGTGGATTTTAGATTTACAGGGTTAGAAATGCCTCCAATGCTGATCACTGTCTGCAGTATAGGGGGCAGCCATTCAAGATTACAGTATACTTTTGCTTGTGAGATGCGCTCAGCCGCCCTACTGCACAATTTAAAATTCTGACGTTTGTTTACTTTTTCAGTTTGGTGTACATACACATATGTACGTGTAAATTTTTTAGAATTTATTTTTTTCTATTTTCTACAGACCTCAATTGATATTTTGACAACAGTGGTGAGGAATACAAAGCCACCTCTCTCAGAACTTCTCATCTGCCAAGCTTTTCCTGCTGTGGCCCAATGTACTCTACGCACAGATGATAATACAACCATGCAGGTACCCTTTTCAGAAATGTTTGGGATACAGATTGGACGTATTTGGTACTTGTCTCCATATTAATACTGTTACCTGTGGATAAAGGTGTTCCTCTTTTTTTCAGAATGGTGGTGAATGTCTTCGGGCTTATGTGTCTGTAGCCCTGGAACAGATTGCCCAGTGGCAAGATGAGCAAGGTCATAGTGGCCTTTGGTATGTGATGCAGGTGGTCAGCCAACTACTGGACCCTCGTACATCTGAATTCACAGCAGCATTTGTCGGTCGTCTTGTATCCACTCTCATCGCCAAAGCTGGTCGTGAGCTGGGCGAAAACCTAGATCAGATCTTAAGAGCGATTCTCAGCAAGATGCAGCAAGCAGAAACGCTCAGTGTTATGCAGGTATAACTATAGGGATAGTGATATGTTAATTTCATGTTATTTCTCTTATACTGTATCTGCACCTAGCTATATTATTGTTGGGCATATTGATACACTTCAGGGGCTACATAGATTGCTCTCTAGCCTTCACTAACACTGCACATACTTTACAGTTATAATTTTAAGAAATCCAATCAATTAAAGAAAGAAGCACCCATTTATAATACTATATGAGCAGGCATCTTACTGTATGAGGAACAAGTGTTACAAGCTATAACATTTGGACACATTTTCTCCCAGATTTTCAAAGTTGGGTGAAAACCTGGACAGCCACAAATATCTGAAGAAAGATTGCTAACTTGTTGCTCTTGTGTTTCATTTATCCCACGACGGTGTGTAACCTAGAATAGGCACATTTATTTTGCATGACATTAGTGCATCACCTCCTTAGGGTACTTACTGTAATTAGCAAAAATTGTGTAATGGACTTCCCAGGAGCACTCATTCTCTCCTGCTCTGTGCTGGTTGTGCTTTGGAGGGGGCCATATGCTGTGGCCATTAAGTAGTGTTCTCTGCTCCATGATGACAAAGCTTCGCTTGCTGGTCCTTTTTTGAAAATATTTGGGGGACATATCCTAAAACTGGGAAAAACACATACAGTATGAAGGACATAGAGGCTATAGGAGTCTTAATACTCGCTACTTCCAGTTTTTATGAATGTGGTTCAAGTAAATGTATGGTTTTTCTGTTTCAGTCCTTAATCATGGTGTTTGCGCACCTGGCAAACTCCCAGCTGGAGCCTTTGCTAGAGTTCCTTTGCAGTCTTCCAGGCCCTACTGGTAAACCAGCTCTAGAGTTTGTGATGTCAGAGTGGATGAGTCGGCAACATTTGTTCTATGGGCAATATGAAGGCAAAGTTAGGTAAGTCACTATGGAACTGTGCAATGTACCTGCAAAATATTTTACCAGGGCAAAATAAGGTGCTTAAATGGGGAGTGTTGTAAAAGCTGTTTACTCAGGGAAGAGTCACTGGATAAACAAAAAAAGGGGAGATTAGTGCCAATGTAATAAAATATGGCATTTGTGTATTATCGCAGTGCCAGTGTGCGCAATGTAGTTGGCGTAGTCAGAGCTACGTAGTCAGCAGAGTCAGAGCTACGTAGTCAGCGTCAGCCAGCGTAGTCGTAGCAAGCGTAGTGTAAAGTAACGAGTAAAGCTGCCGGTGTCCACAGGGTCGGGTGCACTGGCAGACGCCGAAACAGCACTTCACATACAGTTCCCCAACCCTGACGGACACCGGCAGAGGCGCTCCATGTTAGTTGAACGCGCGAGCATCTCATACGCACGAGCGTTCCAGACGCTCTGCGGCTGTGGACGAAAAGCCTGCCAGTCTCCACTTCAGTGCCCGAAGCGCGGCGAGCGGACGCAGATTGCTTCACATGTATTCCGCAGCCGCTCGCCACACTTTATAAAATGAACTCCATGTGGATAGTGGGGGTATGAACAGGTCGGGAGGACACGCAATGTGTCCGCTCGCTGCTCTAGCCACGCTTCAAGGTGACGTGGATAGTGGGGGTTTGAAATTAAGGCATTTGACATTGGGCACTGGGATATGCATCCTGTCCTTCTTTGTGCACAAGACGCACGTGTGCCACACCCCCTAAGCGTTCTGACTGACTAAGTTGACTGCGTAAAGCTCGTGCTGAAGGGATACTACGCTGAATAGGACAGTATGTAAACTCAAAAATGCAGCCGCAGTCGCTTCACCTCTGACTGACTAAGTTGACTGCGTAAGCGTTCTGACTGACTACGTAAACTACTTAACTGGCGTTGCGAAATGCCGCCGCCATGCTGAAGGGACACTACGCTGAATAGGACAGTACGTAAACTACGTAACGGCGCCCTGATAATACACAAGTACCTAAAATATTATCATTGGATCAATGGTATTTAAAAAAATCTTGATTTAATAGTACATAATTATACATATAAAAACAATTCAAATGAATGAAAAATGTACACATTGAGGAACATACATTAGCAAGCTCAGAATGTGGGCGATAGTCCTGCTTGTTCCTATGTTGTTCCATCCTCTCTAGGGCAGTATGTTATTAGAGAACCCCCATGAATACAATCCAAGTAATAGGAATTTATGCGTCACCACTGGTATTTCTGACCATACATATGATAGAAGTTGACCGCTGGAGGATGTTATGCTTAGTGTTGCCAATGGGCGACCTCACTAGAAGGTGGGTTCCTCGGGTCTCCAATATCCAAGCTGGTCCAAGTCTGGATGCAAATTGTTGAGTATCCTATATTGTGTCCAATGTAATGCACTGACGCGTTTAGTTGTGTGCGCATTTATCAAGTTGTGTACAGCACAAAGAAACGTGGCAGAAGCACTACAATAGACAACCACCTCCAGCTATTCTGTATGGAATGTCTGCATGAGTTTTTGCAGCACTGCTGCTAGAAAACAGCAGAAGGGAGTTTGTTTCATGTTTCGTGTTCCCAGACATAACTGATGGCGGTTGATTTGTATTTTTTTGGCCTACAAAACAATCAATCCATAACAATACTAGAGATGTGCAGGCTCGGATTTACTCTGATTTCAAAGCAGGATCTTATTGGCTATCAACGGTCATGTGATTTGGGATAGCCAATAAGATCCTGCTTTGAAATCAGAGTAAATCAGAGCCTGCACATCTCTAAACAATACAGTTTTTTTTTTTGTTTAAAGTGAAAGTTTACAGCCATATCTTATGTTGAATGCCAGCCACCACATATTGTATTTTCCTCACAGATGCCAGAGCATACAGTGAGTTATGTAATGCTACAGCTAGAGAGACACAAACTGTGTCTGCATTTGGCATGTAGAAATCTCTGCAACCATTTTTGACTCTCTTGCTCCTCAGCTCAGTGGCCCTTTGCAAGATTCTGCAATATGGCATTACTATGGATGACAAGAGACTTCAGGATATCAAAGTTAAAGGTGATGAAATATTCAATATGGAAGAAGGGATCCGAACAAGGTCAAAGACAACAAGAAGTAAGTTTCTTGACTTTTGTGGTAGTATAAAAATATTCCAGCCTAACATGTAGGTTAATTGCTGGTCCATGAATACATCTATTCTGTAAAAAAAATAATAATGTACTGTTGAACTGGACTTTCAGTATTCAAAGTGGCATTAAATACTGAACACTATTTGGATTTCTCAATCTATATGCTTCATACGATATGCGATTAATCTATTTATGAAATGAAGTGGTGAGACTGGGGTTTTTATGAATATGATTCATAAACATATATAGTGGGTCCCCTTTCATGCTGTTGTAATAGTTTTTATGTCCAAAGGCCCATAGACATTAAGAAATATTTCAAACCGTATTGCTTATTTTGGCCCTTCTCAATCATGACTATCCATCAATGACTGCATATTCAGTGGGGGACAGGATAACATCCCTGAACTGTATAGTTAACGTTATCATTCCGTGTGTATATACTATTTATTTATTTATTTATTAACAGTTTCTTATATAGCGCACACAGATTCCGCAGCGCTTTACAGAGCATAGTTATAATCAAAAACACATAACAAATTACAGTACAAGACAGTTTAGGACAAGTACATGGTTAATATAGATAGTTGCATCAGGGGACAGGACACTGAAGCAATCATCAGGGTGGCAGAGGTTTATATATTCTAAGAAAGGCACATGAGGAGAGAGGGCCCTGCTCGTGAGAGCTTACATTCTAAAGGGGAGGGATAGACAGACAGGGGTGACACAGAAGGTAAAGAAGTGAGCATAAACAGTAGGTAAGGATAAGCGATGGTCAGGTTTTATGCAGGAGGGTGGGAAGTTGACAGCTTAGTCTTTGATATTTTAAGTCTAAAAAAGCGCTGGGTCATCCAAGAGTAGACAGCAGAGAGACAGTTAGAGATATGAGTGAGGATAGAGGGAGAGAGATCATGAGAGGAGAGGTAGATTTCACTGTTATCAGCATAGATGTGATAGTGGAAGTCGAGTGAGCACATAAGCTCACCCAGAGAGGATGTATAGAGAAAGAGGACACCTACTATCAATGGAAGAGCAGGAGAGGGGAGGTCATTAAAGGTACAGCTGGTCATTTCCAAAACAGACAGTGCAAGTACAAGCTTTAACAGTGATAGTAAAAGTTGTTTGCAAATGTAAAATGCTGATGTTATGGTTGAATTGCCAGATCAAGCAGGCCGGAGTAGTGTGAATGTATTTAACTCACTCAAAGTAGACTTTGTTTTTTTCCGTTGTTGTTTTGTCCTTCAGTTTCACTTTGGTTTAACGCTGGTATAACGCTGTAGTTATGAATCAGTTTTCCCACTTTAATAACGGCCCACTTCAATCTAGGCCCACAGATAAAATCGGCCCACAGCCTATCCGGCCACAGCCGTATGCAATGACTACTTAAGTACTCTAACAATGCATGAGTTCCCAATTCCCAATAATTGGAATCCACTCGTTTAGTCCCCACCCCCTACAACACATAGCAATAAAAGTGGCTTAGAAAAACAAAACTAGCATTCCAGGATTCTATATATCACCTAGAATAAAAATAAATTCCTCCCTACACACATGCTAGGTACTGTTGTAAAGTACACAGAGGAGATGTTCAGTGTATTACCTAGAAGTACAAATCAATCCCACACAATAGATGTAATGCTCTGCAGTATAGAGGAGATGTTCAGTGTATTACCTAGAAGTACAAATCAATCCCACACAATAGATGTAATGCTCTGCAATATAGAGGAGATGTTCAGTGTATTACCTAGAAGTACAAATCAATCCCACACAATAGATGTAATGCTCTGCAGTATAGAGGAGATGTTCAGTGTATTACCTAGAAGTACAAATCAATCCCACACAATAGATGTAATGCTCTGCAGTATAGAGGAGATGTTCAGTGTATTACCTAGAAGTACTAGTTCGTTCACCTTGTTTTCAGCAGGAAGTTGTTGACAAAACAACCTCCGCCGGTGCCCGCATGAGCACATCTCTGCCGGCGTCCGCCAGTGCAGGGGATCTGGTGGTTACCGGCGCTGTGTGAGAGGCGCTCTCTAAGCCTGCCAGGGATGCCGGGGACAGTACGGTGACTACGCTGCCTGACGGGGACACTGCGCAGTGCTGCCTGATGGGACACTACGCTGACTAAGCTAACTACACAGGGCTTCCGAGGAGACACTATGCTAGGCAGCCGTTGGGCTACGCTGACAACGTAGCTTAGGCTGCCGCCGTGAAACTACACAAGTACCCTTGAGTATAATATTGGTAATGGAGGAACGAAGTCTCAAGCTGTGTACACACGGGGTCGCTGATGAAAGGGAACCTGTGCAGAGGGAATCAGCTGGTCGCGGGAGCAAGCTCTTGCGACCAGCGATCATAAGGGGGCTAAAAACGGGAGAGTGCACCCGGCGATTTATCGCCGGTGCCCACTCCAATCACTGGCAATATGTTCGCTCAGCAACCATATTGCCTTCGATATATGCTGAAACCGCCCCTGTGTGTACACAGCTTCACATTGCCATGGAGATGAACCACACCACTTCCAGTTAGCATCTTCAGACTTCTGCGATGTGTGCTGAGCGATTGTTCTGAAGCACGTCTCTTGGCTAAATAGCTGGATTGCCCTTTGTGTACGGGGCTTAAGTAACAGAAGCCCACACTGGATTACATATTAGTTGGAAACTCAGGGTGAAGTGGGTACAGGTCCACACAACAAAAAGTTGCCTGAAATGGCTGTCAAATGCAGATCAGGGGAAGGATGCATTAAGCATTGCAATTTGCTTGTGATGCATCCCACCACTCTCCACATTCATATCTGCATTTACTTATGAAGTGTGCATGCATATTTTAGCTAAGGCCAGCTCTTGTGGTAAGCACCGTCCTTTGAAATGGACTTACAGGTTTATGAATTTGGTGTTGATTATAAATTCATGGACACCATTCTTTTTATATCAACTGATCAGTATGGTGATGCTGTAATTATTTAGACTGTTTTCTAGGCACGTCATTGAGCATTGTTTAATTCGCACAGTCTAATTTCATGTCTCCAATGACTTCAACTGTCGTCCATATCTAAATCAAGTTGAGCATCTTTAAGATTTGCTTTCTAGCACCTTGTGTTTCAATTAAACAAAGTATTGGGGGTAAACTGTATAGAAAGGTTCCCTATTGAAGTGGCCTATCACCATCTGACTTTGTCTTGTTCTCTTTGCTTTATTTTTCTATGAATCTAAAGAGAAAAAAACGAAATCACCTTTAATTACAGTATAGCCAGCAGAAGCTTAAGAAAAAGAAAATTGCATTTACAGTATATTAGAGAAAAGTAGATGGGCCACCATAAAAATAAAAAATAGACCAATGCAGTTATGCTTGGAACAAACAAATCAAATATGCCAAGCCCATTATATCTCATCTTTAATTTAATAGTGAATGAAGAATGGTTAGAGACTCAAAGTAACATTGCTTCCAGCTCCATCTGTTTTAGGTATACATTGTTGCATCAACGGTACTGTGTACCCTCATGAAAGAGGGCACTGTTCCCTGTAGCTTCAGACAGATGCTGGAGGGGGTGCTCTGACGAGTACAGCTCTGACAAGTACACCTTTCGTAAGGTGGTCTTGCTCGATGGGATGTCCTAAATCGTCTTTCTAATTTTCTCGAAGTTGCCCTGCCCCTTTAGAGTCAAACTATTCCTTCTTCCTCTGGGTTTCCCAGTGATGTCCAGACACCAAATTAAGTTAATGTGCTAAACCATTTCTGCCACGACTTGACAAATTGCAGCTGATTAGAAGACACCTTCCTCGCCCCTGGAAGATGGAGCACATGGCCTACATAATTAAAATTCAACCAAATAATTTGTCTGCTGGTTGCTAAATGCCTCATTTCTGTTTTTGTAGGCAATATTCCTGCTTCACACAGCTCCAAACTAGGGGCTCCAGCCCATTTGTGTTGTCTCTTAACATTCTTTTTTCTCTTCTCTTTTTTTTCTGTCTTACGAATTCTTTAATGGTTGGCCATGCTAGATGAGGGTGTTCCCCTGTGAATTTTGATTCACTCTTGAGAGAATTCTGGATATGACCTGTTATGTGCCCTTATACTTATTCTGCAGTTATGATTTCTATATGTTCTGTTCAATGTGTCTTGCTGTGATCTGCTCAATAAACAGTATTTTATTTTACTTTTTAATGGCATTGACCAGTTAAGGAAAAGAAAAATAGGCTGCACCAGCAGGGGAATGATCGAACACCATGTAATAAATGCAGACATTTTTTTCTTATAAAAATATATACAGGTTCAGTGTCCCTTATCCAAATATCCGTTATCCAAATTATTCCAAAAACGATAGTCTCCAAAATGTACTTAAATTTTTTATTTTTTGCTAAAAACCTACTGGCTACATCTGTAACTGGCACTACTGGGGAAATAACATGTAACTGACTAAATGTGTACTCTCACCCCTGCTCTTCTCCCTGTACACCAACGACTGCACCTCAGAGGCACAATCAGTAAAGATAATCAAATTCGCCGATGACACTACTGTCATTGGCCTTATCAAGGACAGGGACAAATCAGCCTACAGACAAGAAGTGGACCGATTGGCTCGGTGGTGCAGCAGCAACCATCTAGAGCTCAACCCACTCAAAACCGTTGAGATGGTAGTGGACTTTAGGAAGAAGGCTGTTGGTGTTCCTCCGCTAACAATTGCTGACCGTGTGGTGTTGCTAGTGGACTCCTTCAAGTTCCTAGGAACCACAATCTCCCGGGACCTTAAATGTGGGCCCAACACTGATACTATTGTTGGAAAAGCGCAGCAGAGGCTATTCTTCCTTAGGCAACTGCGGAAGTTCAACATCCCACAGAAGCTTCTACTCCGCTATTGTGGAGTCTGTACTGTGCTCCTCTTTACTGGTCTGGTATGACAAATGCAGACTCCAAAAGGTAGTCAGAACTGCGGAGAAGATAATCTGGACCTTCGCTCTGTCCAGGACCTGTACCTGTCCAGAGCAAAAAAGCGGACCACGAAGAAAGTAAAGGACCAACTACATTCTGGCCGTGGCTTGTTTAATCTGCTGCCATCAGGCAGATGCTACATAGCTATTCCCACCAGGTACAGTAGAAGCCTAAAAAGTTTCTTTCCTGAAGCAGTTCATCTGTTGATACGTGGACTCATGAACACCTCACTGTCTAATCGCGCCATAACCCTTTGCACATAATCTCAGTTTCCCCTCGGAATAACTTTCTATATGACTGTACCGTGTTTCCCCGATAATAAGACCTCCCCGAAAATAAGCCCTACCCCAGATTTTGGACACTGGTCCAAAATAAGACCTCCCCCGAAAATAAGCCCTATCAAAATTTCCCTAAGCCGAGTGGGTGCACTAACTTTAACCCCATCTCCACCCCCGCTAACCCCCTTCACCGCCGCCTTGCTTGTACAGGCTTTTACTGTACCGTAGAAGCTGTTGCAGCTCCCGGTCCCAGGGATGCACTGCGCACAGCGCGTGACGTCACTGTGCACATCACCCGGCTGCTGTACACGGAGGGAGCAGTGGTGCAGGCGGAAAACAAGAAGAAGAAGAAGAACTGAAAAGTGCTGTATTGTTGGTGAGGAGCAGGACTCGGGGCATGTTACTTTAAAAGGAGGAATGGGGGCTGTGTAAGAAGGACTGAGGGCATGATGCATTAAAATAAGCCCTACCCTGCAAATAAGGCCTATGATGTTTTTTGTTGGGGGAAAAAAAATAAGACAGTGTCTTATTATCGGGGAAACACGGTACATGTTCCCCCACCTGTTTATATTGTTTATACTGTATGCTGTTTACTTGTTACCCACCTGGCTGCTGCACAGCAAACCGAAAACAAATTCCTAGTATATGCAAGTATACCTGGCCAATAAAGCTGATTCTGAAATCTGTGAAACATGATTGCTTGCCATTAAATTCAGTGCCTGAGATTGTACACAAACTTTGTTTCATGTTTTAAAACCTTGTTTCGTGCACAAATAAAATATTTGTGTGTATTTCATGTGTTTGATGTGCTTATACAACATAAATGCAAGATACCTCATTCAAATAGAAAAATATTTCAAAATACAGAGTTATCAGTTATCCAAAATTCTTTTGGTCCCTGGCATTTCGGATAAGGGATACTCAACCTGTTTAAATATAATTTATTACTTTGTAAGTAAATAAATTGAATACACTCCTAAAACAAGGCACACAAATACATATACAATTATATGGCACACTGGGGAAATAAAAAGAGGAATAATTGTATATGCGAACACAGACACTGTTTGACGTACAGCTTCCATTGACCGGTTAAGCCTGTCCCCGAACATACTTTCATGCTTCATTTTTTTTATAGTCTTGTGTTGTAAGAGTAATGCTGGCCACACATCAGACCAACTTTCCTCCAACCAACCATCTAGTTGGCTGGATGGAATAAAAACCTGGTAAAAAAAAACCCTGAGCAAATGTTATTTGTAATTAAGTCATTTGTTTCCCAAATCTGAAAATGGACAGCTGTCACTCAGACAATGTACTGTAGTTGGATTTAAACAATTTCACAGAATGTTTTTGTCCATTATCCTGAGTTTGTGAGCAAATTGCTTAATGGCATTTGCCCCCATACAGTACTAGATTTTCAGTCCAACCAACAAACTAGTTGGATGGTTGGAGGAAAGTTGGTCTGATGTGTGGCCCTGCATAATATTAATCCTGGGGTAAAAACAAATTTGCTTTAATAGTTTTCCACATCTGAATGCATGCATTTGCTGTTTGTTGTGTAGGCTGTATAAGATTTCCTATTGACCTTCTTTTTTTTCCCTTTCCCTCCTCTTCAACCCCTACCTTTTTAGATCCTCAGCGTTTTACAACCATACCTTTGCTAGTTAAGATTTACAAGCTGATCATTAATGAGCTCTCCAGTGTCATTGAAGCGAATGCCACCAGGCATACGGAAGAAGAGTGGGCCCAGGGTAATGGGGGTATGTGGGAACAAATCATTTTTCAGTTTCTTCTTTTTGTTTGTTTGTTTGTGTGTGTGTGTGCTGCTTAACACAGGAGGATGTTAAGTTTAACTTTTACCACCTTTTTCATTTGCAGATCCTGATCTTTAATAATCCATATAAACTCCCCAGAAACTGGATTTAATAGTAACTCGCACTTTAGGTAGTGTGTACACACCATGCAATATATTGCTGAACAATATATTGCTCAGCGTCCCGTTTTCATCAGTGACCAGAGATGGTCGCTGATGAAAAGGAGACTCTGCCACAGGGGGAAATGCTCCAGCGAGCATTAGGGCTGAACACTGGAGCGCGCACCTGGTGTTTTATCGCCCACAGCACCTACAAATAGCACTGGCAATAGAGTCACTCTGCGAACATATTGCCAGCCATATGTGCTTGAAATCACTCCGTGTGTACACAGCTTTAATACCACGGGCTAAAAGTGTGGTAAGTGAGGAAAGTAGTTCCTGGCTGACTTATCTGACTGCACAATATGGATATTTTTTTTTCTGTTCCTTCCTAACTATAATAGATGTATTGCAGGACAGGCCAACCTGTGGCTTTCCAGATGTTGTGAAACTACAAATCCCATCATGCCTTGCCACAGTTTTAACACTCCCTTATAGCAAAACTGTGGCAAGGCATGATGGGATTTGTAGATTGACAACATCTGGAGAGCCACAGGTTGGCCAGGCCTGATGTATTGCATATTGGACATGGTCTAATTAGTGGCAATAACCAATAAAGAAGGCCGCTAATTTGGTAAGAGGGTGGGTAAGAAATTGTTTCGGATAACGTCTTAGCTGATCCACTTATATGCTCTTCACTGCTTTATACCTGAACCCCTATATTAAATAATTGGCAAAAATTGGCAAAATACAATGTTCCAGTCCAAATGAATCAGTTGGTGTTTCATATTTTGTATATGTATGTGTGTATATAAGTTTTAAGTAATTTTTGTCTTTATTATAAAGCTACAAAGAAGGAGCTAAAATATATGTAACCTTAGTTGATATTCGCACATGACTAAATACATGAACCACATAAATATTAACTAGTCCTTACACTATTGAAAAGATCGCTGTATACCCAGCTCATTTGTTTTAGAAACTTTGCTAATGGTTTATCCATGGTAAAAGGAGCATTTGTGAATATCCTTTATTTAATAAATCAAGTAAATACAATTTGTTATACGTCTTTTGGCATCAGATATCTCCAAGGCAATACATTTACTGTACTTTAGTGCTTAAGGGATATTTATTATTGTTCGGAGAGAGCTAAAATTGTGAGATAATGTACTAGCCAATCAGCTTCTACCTTACATTTTTTTTTTACAGGTAGTGTGAAAAATGGCATAAGCTTTTTGGTTGGTATTTAATTGCTCGCAATTTTTTCTTCCTCTAAATTTTGATAAATACCCTCTTAATCTTCATTTAGAGAGAGATAGAAAGAGAGAGAGAGATACTTATTACAGGGCCGGCCACGACCTCGAACTTGGTTACTCAGTTGGGTACCTTCGTTGGGGTAAATGCAGACTTCTTTAGGGATAGGTGCGGCACTCCAGACACATGTGAACATCAAGTTTTCTTTATTGAGTGAACAGCAACGTTTCAATGCAACAGCATTATCATCAGACTACCACTACGAGTCTGATGATAATGCTGTTGCATTGAAACATTGCTGTTCACGCAATAAAGAAAACTTGATGTTCACATGCGTATGGAGTGTCGCATCTATCCCTAAAGAAGTATATATAGATATACTAGGTGATTCATCGCGCCCTACGGGTGCTCTTCACACCGGCGTAAGGGGCTGCTCCCCCTTAATTTGTGAACGTTTGTATTGTGAGAAATATGGTTAGAATTGTATGAAAGAATTGCCCTGTATTGCAACTTGAGTTATAGGTGAAATGTGTTAAATAGAGAGCATATGATGTGGAAGGGGGTGTGCATTGTTTTGTTTAATTAAAAAGCGGTTACAGAGTAAGATGCACATTGATAGTGTGGAGGGTACAGTGACATTTGTGGGTGTGGGTGGGGTGCGTGTTGAGGTGTGTGTGTGTGTTAGTATAGTAGGGTGTTTTTGAGTCAGTGGCCCCCCACTGGTGGAGGTAACGACACAGGAAAACAGGAGGCTGGGTAGTGATAGGGGTGTGTGGGCATAAGGGGGACTAAAGAGGAGGGTGTGGGACACTGTGCAGCTTCTGCCAGTGGGTGAGGGTACAGCGTGGCAGCACAGGAGTACAGGACGGTGGCCCTAAGTCAGTGTCTCCTCCTACTGGGTGGGAGTTAGGGTGCATGAGAGCAGGAGGCTGGACTATGAGGCATGATAGGGGTATGTGGGCAACACAGCGTCAGCGACTCCCCAGTGGTGGAAGTTACGGTTCAGGAGAGCAGGAAGCTGGGTAGTGATAGGGGTGTGTGGGCATACTGGGGACTAAAGAGGAGGGTGGGGGACACTGTGCAGCTTCTGCCAGTGGGTGAGGGTCCAGCGTGGCAGTACAGGACGGTGCCCCTGAGTCAGTGTCTCCTCCTACTCGTTGGGAGTTAGGGTGCATGAGAGCAGGAGGCTGGGTGGTAAAGCATGATAGGGGAATGTGGGCAACACAGGGTGAGCGGGTCCCCACTGGCTGATGTTACGGGGCAGGAGAACAGGCGGCAGGGCGGTGATAGAGTTGTGTGGGCATGAGGGGTAGTAAAGGTTTTTGGCTGTTGCTGAGTAGGGATAGGCATTGGTGCAGACGCCATCGATGGTTGGCATTGATGGCGATTTTGCACCCTGCCATCGATAGTAGTAACATATTACTTGGATAACCATCGATTTGTTGTAGCTATCGATGGTCATCCATTATATCTGACTGAATAGGCCGTGGGTCAATCAGAACTTGGTGGCGGAACTTCCGGGTGTGGGGGGCGGAGCTATGCTTCGTGTCCCGGCACCTTAAAAAAAATTTGAAACTTGATCGGTTCTCCTTTGCCATCGATGTAGGGAGACCATCTGGTCCTCCCACATTGATGGCAAAAGTATTCAACATCAGCCATAAACCATTGATTATTTGAAATCATTGATGGTCGATGGGCATCCCTAGAGAGTGGGGGACAGTATGCAGCTCCCGGCAGTGGGTGAGCGCCTCCTCCCACTGGGAGGGAGTGAGCGTGCATGAGAGCAGGAGGCTGTATAATAGTGGTATGTGGGCAAGACGTTGATAAAAGTTGTGGCGCTGGTGCAGAGGACCGTGGACAGACTTCTGGCAGTGGGGGAACTTGCAGCGCGGCAGCCAGGGCTGGATTTCCCACCTAGGGGCTGTGGTGAGAGGGTCGCGGGGGTCCCGCAAATCGCGGGAGGGGGGGTAGCGGGGGTGCTGGCAGAGGGGGGGGTGCGGGAGTAATGGTGGCTGTGGAGTAATGGTGAATGGTGGGCGTGTACTGTAGCCCTGGCAGGGCGGGAGGAGGTGATGTCAAGGGGGTGGGGTGTGTAGAACGTTATACACATAGAACACTTTTCCCTGGGGGGGCGGGTTTGTGTATCCCGCTGGGCGGGAACGTTATATACGCAGGGGATGAGTGACCGATCTGGCTAAATATGAGATATATAGATATATCTCTTATGTATCGAGCAGGCTGGCACGCCACACTGGTAAATGGGGATACTTCCCAGGTGCCCTCCTTGGTACTTGAAAAGACCACTTAGATACAGGATGGATATGGCGGCACTCGCAGCACATATACAGAAAAAAAGAGACCACTCTGGGGTTCTTTTGCAGTGGTCTCTTTTTTTTTTTCTGTATATGTCTTGTGAGTGGTGCCATATCCATCCTGTGTGAGTATATGTATATATATTTTTAATCCAAATGTTTTATATATTTTAAAACTTAAAGAATTGTTTTTCTTTCAAACAAATGGATTTCGGTTTCAATTTGTGCACCAGCTCTAAATTAACTCTTAAACCATTTCAAGAAATTCAAACCTTTCTAAAGTGCAGTGGTAGGAAAATAGCACTGTTGGTACTGCACAGTACTTTAATCTGTGCTACTACAGTAGGAAGTGTAGGATCATTTCAGCTTTACATAAAAACATTGACTTATTGCTTTCTGACTAACCTACACGGATTTGTTCTTTCAGATGACACCAACGATATGTGGGAAGATGATGATGATGAGGATGAAGGTTTGGCTGGGCAACTTCTATCAGACATCCTTTCCAGCAATAAATATGGTAAACCTATCCCTCTCTATAACCATACATATATATGCTTATTGGATCATTACATTTCCTCTTATGCTCAATAGTTGTCTTGTATTGTGGGAAATGTCTTTGTCCCCATAACAAAAATAAGTGTCACATTGAATATGGACAGAGTTACTGCTGAAAGTTTTCTTCCTCTATGAAAGAACAGATGAGATGGTGTCCATGTTGTATATCAGTGTTTTTCAACCACTGTGCCGTGGCACACTAGTGTGCCTTGAGCTGTTCTCAAGTGTGCCCCCAGATCTAGAGATGCCCAAACCAGTTTACAGCCAACACCAGTTCAACTGTTATTTACTGGTCTCTTCTTTTCATGTACAGGGTCAATGTATTTTACGTTTGTTTCCTGTGGGGGCCAGTGTTATTGTTTTTATATGGAGGCCAATAGGTTTGTTTTTTTCCTGTGGGGGCCAATGTTTTTTGCCCTGTGGGGATCTCATGGTGTGCCTTGGCAATTTATAAATCTTATTTAGCGTGCCACAAGGCAAAAAAGGTTGATAATCACTGTTGTACATAGTACGCAATGTGTGCTGTTCCAGCTGCTGTGGAACTACACATCACTGTTTTGCTACTAGGTCATTCTACAACGGCAGGGCATGCTGGGTTCCGCAGCAGCTAGAATGCCACCTATTTTCTACCCCTATTGTAGATATTCCTATGGCTAGTGACAAATCAGTGTAGTGATCCATATTACATGACATTTCATCACATACTGTGTAATGCTTTAAATTTGTCATAAGGGACATTGGTTTTGACATTTGCTGTAAACATCTTTAACAGATGAAGATTATTATGAAGATGATGAGGAGGATGATCCCGATGTCCTGAAGGACCCATTGTATCAGATTGACTTGCAGGTGAGTAATGTGTTGGTATAGTTGTACTACATAGTAGCTGTTCTCTCCCCTGCCCTCCCCACAGTAGATGTATTTATTATACCCTTATCTTGTGTGTGTTCTTTGTTCTTTAGACATACCTAACAGAATTTATACAGCAGTTCGCCCAGCAACCTTGTTTTTCTGCATTCTCTAATCATCTGAATGATAATGAGCGTCGAATCCTCCAGTCTATTGGTATATGAAGGTATCGGACATCAAAAGGGATCATTTGCTGTATGAAGACGGCGACCAGCATTGGGTTCACCCTACAACCTTAACTCCACTGCTGGTTGTGCAATCTGAGGGACCAACCTATTTCATCTGCACGACCTTGTGTTTTGACCTCATTGGGGGCCCACTTCCACTGCATTGTCAATTATGTATATTCGATCATATGAGCATTGTGAACTATAGTCAGTGGTGCACAGGATGGCAGTGCGTGAGCCGTGTTCTCAAAAACTTTAGGCATTTGCTGTGTAAAACTCAACTGATTTTCACGCGTAACCAGCAGCGTTGTCTTGGGCATGTAGCAGTATGGATTTAGTATGACTGCGCTCTTCTAGCCCCTGTGGGTAATTTCCTCCGTTCCCTTCCATACTTAATAACTTGAGAAACCTGGTGCCTTGTATAATGATGCATAGTGTTGATGCAGTGTAATGCTAAGCTGTTCAGGGCCAAGCCAACCTCTGCATGCCCCTGACTCTCTGCCCACAGGAGGTTAGAAGGAGCGTTGCTGGGAAAGCACAATGGACAGCAAGCAGATGAGACTGTGACCTAAATGGGCACAGCGAAAATAAAGTCTGGACTTAAAAGGAGACCTTCACCTCTTCATCGTGCATCCTGCTGAGGATTATGCACCTCTACACATTGGATCATATATCTTTTTTTTTTCTCCCAAGTAAAACTCTTTAGCAGTACTTATTTGGTTTGGGATCTGTATTTCTAAGAGCTTTCACCCAGTGTGATATGTGACTTTTAAACTCTAATTTATCCATAACAAGCAAAGCAACAACATTGTCATTAAAGTGGTGCGCGCAGGACGTTTACTTAGAGTAGGGCACGCTCTAAGCCTGGGGTAGCCAACTCCAGTCCTCGAGAGCTACCAACAGTTAATGTTTTCCAGATCTCACAGAATCACAAGTGAAGTAATTAGCTCCAACTGTGAATCTTTGAAAATGTTTCAGCTAGTAATGAGTGCACCTGTGCAGCAGCTAGGTTGTCTGGAAAATGTGAACTGTTGGTAGCTCACGAGGACCGTAGTTGGCTACCACTGCTATAAGCACTTGCTTCACATCAATGTGAACACCGTTATGCAAAGGAAGATGGCGATGGAATCCTTCCTGAGGTCTATTATCCATGTGACTGATTGGAGCTCCACTTTTAACCTCTCTTCATTTACTACCCACAGGATTTGATAAAGCATTTGTGTTTTTCAGAAGTCACTTTAGGAAAATAAAATATGTGAATAAATTATCTTAAAATCCCAAATACAATTATCATTTAGTATTGGATTTACTCTGGTGTATGTTTAAGAATGATATACTTTGGTCATAAATCAGAATTATTTATGTAGACCTAGTATAGTTTTTTTGCACAAAATAGGGTACTTGTTTCCTAGAACGGCGCCCAGATTTCCTATGTACGCTAATGTAGGGAAATCGCATCACATGGGCCATTATAGCGGGATGCAATTTTCTTTAATGTAATTTTTTCAATGCTCTATATGTCCCACTGTATTACCTATACAATGATATCATTATATGTCCTAAAAAGAGGTTTTATGCACACCCCCCCACCCCCCCCCCCCCCACCCCCCCCCCCCCCCCCCCCACTATCCACGCCACCCCAAAGCGTGGCAAGCAGCGGCGGAACGCGTCCTCCAACCTTTTCATACCCCCACTATCCACGTCGGCGTGGAGTTGATTTTATATAGTGTGGCGAGCCACCGAGCCCAAAGCGTGGTGAGCGGACGCGGATTACTTTACATGTATTCCGCGTCCCCTCGTGGGGCACGCTGCGCTCCCCACGCTTCAGACTCGCTGCGCTCGCCACACTATATTAAATCAACTCCACGCCAACGTGAATAGTGGGGGTATGAAAAGGTCGGAGGACGCGTTCCGCCTCCCCTTGCGCTTGCCACGCTTCGGGGTGGGGGGTGCGTAAAACCTATTTTTAGGACATACAATCATATTGTATACCTAATGTAATGGCATCGCACACCCTATAAAATCACATGCGATTTAGCGGCAGATGCGATACCCTGGGTCAGACAGAGCAGTGAATAAATTACGTGAAAAAATCGCATCGCATTGCATCGTACAAAGCATGTCCCTAAAATGGCCCATGGGATGCAATGAGATTTCCCTACGCAGAATAGCCCACTAAGCAAATAGCTTAGTGGGCGCCGTTCTAGGAAACAAGGACCCAAAATAGTTTACCATGTCTTAAGTGAAGGAACAAATGCATTGTTCGTTCAGGGTTTCCTGGCATTCCACTGTAGTTTTTTCTTTTAGAATAGAAGTTTAAATTGATGAAATACTGGACAAACCTGAGTCTGCCTGTTAAATACTTAAGCTGGGAGTACACTACTGCATTTCTCGCAGCAGTGTGCTGCCACCCGATCACCTGCGAGCCGCCCCGGGACATTCCCGGCTGGCAGGGTCACATGTGATCCATCACATGCTGTCCTTTTACTTGTGACTGATCGCATGCGACCCCTGTTCCCCTGCCCGGTCTTCCGTCTGGAGCAAGGTTATCTGACCTCCGACTCGTCCAATGCGCACGGAACCATGCATTGGACCTGAGGGGATTTCACACTGACCCAATTTGGGACGATTTGTATTTCTATTCCTTTGGGATCAGGGGAAATCGTCCCAAATCGAGTTATTGAACCTTTAGACCTTTCCATGCCTGCCATTTGTAGCAATCCACACAGGTCGCACCTCTGCAGAGCTAGTCAGTTACTCGATTACAAATACCTGCTCCCTGCAAATACATTTACGTACGTTTCTTGTACAAAAGCAACACAGAAATTTCACTGCACATGATCACTTCCATAGTCTAGTGTTTGCAGTGTGTTTCATCAGCTATTTACCAATTTCATATTGCGAAATTCACTCAGGAAGTTGCAAAGCCAATCTTCCCTCTTTTGTTAACTGCAGTATAGTTCTAAATGGGTTAGATTTTGTCTCTGTATCTTGTATTCTGCACCTGAACCATAACCATTAAATGATGCAGAAAGTAGCTTGCCTGTGGTGCTGATCAATAGGTTGACAGTTAATCAGTCAAACACTATTGGTAGAGAGGCCGAAAGTCGACCCATGAAAAATGATGACATGGAAAAGGTTGACAATTATTTTTCATTTTATTTTTCTGTCAACATAGGTCGATATGGACACCGTATTTTATTAACATTATCATTTATTTATTTTGCGCCACACTGCAGCTTCATATTCCACAATACATAAATGAATAAGTAAAACAATGACTTACAGTTGAATACAGGCTACATAATCAGCTGCACCAACAGTACATGAGTTCACCATTATCTCCATTTGCAGAAATGCAGCCCCAGACTTCCAAGGAACCTCCATCACGCTTCACTGTTGCCCGCAGACACGCTCTTCGGTGAACATACGCTTTCTGTTAACAGTCAGTTATTTCAGATTTTTACTCTTCTTCAAGAGCACATGCTGTTATTTTCCGTGCATAGTTTAGTCGCTTGCCTGAGCTGATGGCACTGCTGGATATCTTCTGGTTACAAAGGGAAGCACAATGGCCCTTATTCTGATTCACTTGCAAAGGCAAATTCCTTCTCAAATGGACCAAACCATGTGCACTGCAGGGGGGGGGGGGGGCGCGCGCAGATATAGCATGTGCAGAGAGATTTAGATTAGGGTGAGTTGTTTTGGGTACTTGTTTCCTAGCACGGCCACAACGATTTAGATCGTTGTGGTCGTAAGATAAAAAATCGGATCGATCGCATCGCATGCGATTTGGTCGCATACGATGCGACCGATCCGACCGACCGATTTTTCACCCGCGAGGGGCGGCGGTGCGCGTCCTCCGACCTTTTCATTCCCCTACTATCCACTAGGGCGTGGAGTGAGAATAGAATAGTGTGGCGAGCGCAGCGAGCCCCGCGAGGGGACGCGTCTAACTTCACAGGTATACGCGTCCCCTCGCGGGGCTCGCTGCGCTCGCCACGCTTCGGGCTCGGTGGCTCGCTGCGCTCGCCACACTATTCTATTCTCACTCCACGCCCTAGTGGATAGTAGGGGAATGAAAAGGTCGGAGGACGCGCACCGCCGCCCCTCGCGGGCTCGCTGCGCTCGCCACGCTTCGGGTTGACGTCTATCGTGGGGTCATGGCAGGCACATAAAAAATGTGAAATGGGTCATATTGGGCCATTTCACCTTTTTTATCATTTTACCCTATGTGAGATGGACTTAATCAAGTCCATCTCATCTTGTGCCATTATAATGGCACAAGACCGACGCGATCCTCCCGATTTCAATGTTAAAAGTTTTTTTAACATTGAAGTCTATGGAAAAATCGGGTCAATCGGTCGGTCGCATCGCGGCCGATTTTAATTGGTCGCGACCGACCGATTGACCCGATTTCTGTCAATCAAAGTGAAAAAATTGTAAAAAATCGGCCACATCGTGAGGATCGTGTCCCTTAATTAAGAGCCACGATCACTCACGATTGTGGCCGTTCTAGGAAACAAGTACCTTGTTTTGTTTCTGTGCATGGAAAATACTGTCTGCTTTATTTTTACACTGGAATATAGATCTCACTTTGAAGTAAAACCCCAACCAAATCTAACTCTCTCTGCACATGTTACATCTGCCCCATCTGCAGTGCACCTGGTTTTGTCCATTTGAGAATTTGTCTTTGCGAGTGAACCAGAATAAGGGCCATGTCTTATTTGATGCACTTGGCTGACAATTGCACTCACTGTTTCTTTGTGCTTCTTTGGAAGAGTTTGGTCAGCACATCTTGAAACTGCGGCGAGACCATACTGATGGTAGAGTATAACTACCTTGTGTCTTGTTGCTATACTCAGTCTTGTCATGGTGTATGATCTGTGATCTTAACTTTTTGTTGCAGAATTTACCACCGTCCATACCAAGAAGATGAAGGTGTGCGCCAGTGGTACCTACAGCTGTGCACCACTGGCGCATCACCTGTCCGGACAGGTTTGTCCTGCCCCAGCAAAACCCACCACTCAAGGGGTTGATTGAGAAAAATTAATTTACATCTATTTTTTTAAGCATTCTTATACATAGTATCCTTAGTTTTTAATTAAACATGCATACAATCTTGAATATTTGCCATATTGTAAGAACATCAGTCTAGGTATCGATTGCCATAATCCAGGCATTCCCAGCCACGGTCCTCAAGGCACACCAACAGTGCAGGTTTTAGTAATATCCAGGCTTCAGCAGAGATGAATTAATCAGAATCACTCAGGTATTAATTAAGTCACCTGTGCTCAAGCCTGGATATCGCTAAAACCTGTACTGTTGGTGTGCCTTGAGGACCGTGGTTGGGAATGCCTGCCATAATCCTTAAGAGGTGGCATTGTCTAGCACAGAAAGAAAGATTGCATTTTCACTTCATGATAATGATGATAAGGTTGTTTTTGGTGAAAATTAATGTACTTGTGGCTTATTATGTACACTTGCAGAGGTGGACTACAATGTGAAAACAGTCAGTGTACCAAGGAAATTTTTATTGTTTAGGTCACATTGTTTTTTTGTCTGTCGACCTATTGACTGTATATGTAGACCAGGAGTGGCCAAACTTTTTGCAACGAGAGCCAGTTTTGGTGAGGTGAAAATGTGGAGGGGCCCAACCATTCAGCCTGACATTCTTTGAATCATTAATCACATTAGAATGGTCCCCCACACTGCCCCTTTATGTCCCCCAGCCTGCCCCTTCATTGTATATTCCCTAGACTGCCCCCCTTCTCTGTATTTCCTCCAGCCTGCTCCCATTCACTGTATGTCCCCCACTCTGCCCCTTCACTGTATATTCCCCTGCCTGACTATCTTTCTCTTTATGTCCCCCAGCCTGCTCCTCCTTCACTGTATGTCCACCATTCACTGTATGTTCCCCACTCTGCACCCATTCACTCTGTCCCCCCTTCTCTGAATGTGATAACTGCCTCCATTCACTGTATGTCCCAAAGCCTGACCCTCCTTCACTGTATGTCCCCCAATCTGCCCCCCCATTCATTCACTGTCCCACAGTCTGCCCCCCTTCTCTGAATGTCCATCACTGCCTCCATTCACTGTATGTCCTTCAGCCTGACCCTCCTTCACTGTATGTTCCCCAGTCCCTTGTGTTAGCCAGCGGACAGAGTGACAAAGCAGGAACTGCAAGGACAGGAGATGATTGGGCTCCCGCTGCCGCCCTCCTCCACTCTGCATGTTACGGGAGCAAGCTTCCCCCTTGCTGCACCCCCTCCCCACACACTGCTGTCACTGTGATTGCAGAGGAGGGTAATATACAATTGCAGCTGCAGGGGTTGGATGTATACTCACCCAAAACACGCCAAACACATCTCACTGTGGCAGCCGGCACCTCCTCACTGCTGCAGACAGCAAGCTAAAGCCAGGCTCGCCGGGGCCCCACCTTTTAGTGTTATGTGTTCCGCATATGATGCTCCACCCACTTCTGGTTGGAGGCTGCGGGCCGCTTGAAATGACCGCACGGGCCGTAATTGGCCCCCGGGCCAGACTTTAAAAATTCTTCCCCTTCAGTGTGTATGGCTATAGTGGGGTATTATTTAGTATACATCATTTTCTTGGGTACTTATGTATTATCTGGGCACCCATGTTAAATGCACCCTATTTTTGTCCTACCCCTACTATCCAACTACGCATGGAGTTGATTTTATATAGTGTGGCGAGCGCAGCGAGCGGACGCGGTCTCATAAGAAAAACGGGAGCCCAGATATTACATAAGTACCTTTTCTTGTGTAGTGCTGCTTGATGGCTACTGTCCTAGTTCTGGTATTCCACCTTTTATATTTTGTAGATGTTCATGTGCAACAAAGAGCTGTGCAAAAGCAAGGACTCTCCTACCCCAGGACAGACTTAAGCTGGACCAGAACAACTTGTGTTCAATGCATACCGGGTTTTATTCTCCTATTTAAACATTGTAGAGACATCAACTGTATCATGCTCTAGTACAGAGGTATTTGTCACATGGATATCCAGCTGCTGTAAATGTACAGACTTTAAATACTGGACAATCAACTTAAGCCATATTGCAAATAAAAGGCCCCATACACTTCTCATGGAGAAATTGCCAGTGATCACCACTTGAGCTTCTTGGGCACCAGGATCGCATGTGATTATAACGCGTGTGGTCATTTTGCATGCAATATATTGCAGACGATCCTAGCCAAGCCTGCCCAGCTGTGCAAGCAATCCAAGAGATTGCTTGTGCAGCCTGTGCAACTCACAGGCTCCAGTCTTATGTTTCAGGACCGTGCATTGCATTGGACCTGTGATTTGGGCTCTTTTCCTGCAATTGATCACTGCAATCGCAGGAAGAGGGCTCAAATTGCAGTGAATTGCAAAGTATATGGGTCTTAAGATATGTGAAGAGCTTAAAGTTTAAAATACATATATAAATTGTACAACACGTGAAAATAACCAAATTGCTATTCAATGCATAACTGTTAATTTTGTTTGGAAAGTACCTTTTGTACACCTATACAAAATAATCTGCTTTATTTAAGCATTTTACTGTAGCTGTCCATGAGTTCAAGAATTGCTTGTTGTAGTCTGCAGTCTCCAGTCCACTAAACCCATTGTAAACTAAACTTTAACTAAACCCTTCCATCACTTGGAGTAAGGTCTGTGTGTCTTTCCCGCTGCGTCTTTCTAATGCACGTTTGTTTGTTTATATGGTAATTGTATGTTTCTCAAATCACCTGCTCTACTGACAATTTCAGCAGCTCTCACTTTCTACATGTTCAAGAATCCATAACAATTCTCCGGTTTTATATTGTAATGTTCATTTTAACAGCGCACAACAGCGGCAAACCCCCAAAAAACAGATGTTTTGGGGGAATTACCTGCATATATTAAATGATAAATGGGACTACAGTATATACCTTTTAGTCAGGGAGCTTTGGCTAGGTCCATGTAAAGACGCCTTTTCAAAACCTATTGGTCCCCACCTTCCTGCCTGCGGACAAGCGCAGATGTCTCCTTGCTTAACTAGCTGCCTTTCTGGATATACACAGTTTTTATTGTGATCATGTTAGTGTTTGAGATTACGGATATTGAATGTGCCGCCTAGGATGTCTGCTCTAAATCCTCATACAGCTAATTATTCAGACTTGAGAGTCGTAAGCATTAAAGTGCATCTGCACTTATAGCTAAAATGGCATAATGGCCAATATCACATAGCTAAAGTTCAGTAAGGATGTTTTGATTGGGTTACGGCCACAAAGTTCGCCTTAAGTCTAAATACTTGTTTTCAGATGCAGGTAATTACAACAAAGCGATAGAGGACACCGTGTACAGCAGGGCTGGGTAATTGCGTCCCTCCAGATGTTGAGGAACTACACATCCCAGGATGCTTTGCATTAGTTTTGCTATGTGGCCATGCTGAAACTGATGCAAGGCATGCTGGGATGTGTAGTTCCTCAACATCTGGAGGGCCGCAATTGCCCAGCCCTGGTGTACAGGATGTGTAAGACTGTGCATACTAGCAAATATAAGTAAACAATTTCATATCTGACAATCCTACTATTCTTCCTTTAATGTTAGCAATATCCAAGCTGACATTACTCCCTAATTGTAATGCATGTCGACGTGTCAACCTGTCAGCATGTTAAATGACGATATTTTGACCATGACGGTTAACTGAACATGTCTGTATAATGAATTTAGTTATATTGACCGTGTAGGTATTTTGACTGTCTGTCAATGGATGACTGTATAATGACCAGACATTTTTCAATGTACTGCTCGATTATCTGTTCTATTAAATATACAGCCCTCCCAGTGGGATCAATTAAGATAAAAACATTATCCACCTGATTGTGATCATTTGAGACCGGCTGTCAAGGGCATAACTACTACAGGTGCAAGGGTACAGCTGCTATGTGGTCCAGAGCTGGAGGGGGGGGGGGGGGCATCTTGACTGTATAAATGATATGCACTATATACATTTATCACCATTAGTTTGTACATAGGAGCCTTTACAATCATTTGCTATGGGGCAAATGAATATCTAGTTAGGCCCCTGCCGACTTACACTTTTTAAACATGATTCCTATGATGGGTGATGAGATAAGTTTCAATGAAGTCTATTAAAAGTTACATTTTATCATGAATTATTTCACATAAGTAATGCCCCAGAACCAGAATCCTTTATTTTTGCTCTTTCCTGTGTGATCTATTGTATTTTGGTTTTTGGGTGCCCCACCAATACAAGAAATTTTCTTTGTAATATAGAGAAACTCACCCATGTTGGTTGTTTCTTAATCATATAATTAAATTCTATTTGACCATACCGACATAATCATTGGGTGGTGGCGTGGCTTGGACGGGAGTAAGTGAGCGCCGCAAAACCCCTGTCTATAAATCCTGCCTAACAGATCCTGGGTGACATCTCACCCACTCACCGATGCTCCGGAAGGTCCCCTGTCCTGGCTGTGTGGTTGGAGGTCCGGGTGCGGGCTTGCGGTGCCTGGCTTTGTCTCTGCCTGGAACCCTTCTCCCCTGAAACACGCGGGCGCCATCTTGGACAATCCTGTGCGAGGTGCCCCCTGAGCTGAGGCAGCGGGAGAGCGACGCAGGGTTCAGCCGCCCGGATCCCGCGCTGGAGAGGCTGCTTGCTTCACCGCGGGTGGGCTGGGTGCAGACCTACGGTGTCCTGCTCCGACTCGAGGCGGGCGCCATTTTGAAAGTTCCTGCGCGGATCCCTCATCACGGCCGGCGGCAGGAGAGAGGCGGTGGAGGCTGCGGCTGTTACCCTACCACATCTGAAGAATCCGATCGTGAGTTGCCCGGCTGGGCTGGTGCTGCGGTGGGGTGGTGTGCCTGGAGCTGAGGCCAGACTGAGGGAGCCATTTTGAGGGAGCTAGAGCAGAGTGCCTGAGCTGTTGTCGTGCGGAGGATACCTGCACTCTCTGCTCTTACCTCCCCCCCTGCATAACCAGCAGTGTATACCTTGTATACTTGCATTGACATTCCCCCTGTGTGGATTGGGGCACTGAACTGCTCAAAAGCCCCTATACTGACAGGGGCACTGGACTGCTGACACTCTGGGCTTCCCCCGTTTTGATATACACTATAGCTGTCTGCTCTGACCTCTCTACCTGCATAGCATACAGTGTGTGCCCTATACCTGTGTACTGACAATCCTATATGCTGACTGGGGCACCGGACTCCTGACACTTTGGGCTGTCCCCGATGTGATACACAATACAGTTATCTGCTCTGGCCTCCTTCCTTACATAGAGCACAGTGTCTGTCCTGTGTCTGCGTGCTGACAACCCTCTGTGCTGTAGGGGCACCGGTCTGCTGACCATTTGGGCTATCCCTGCTGTGATATACACTACAGTTATCTGTTCTGGCCTCCCTCTCTACACTGCGAACGAAGTGTGCCCTGTGCCTGCGTGCTGACAATCCTCTGTGCTGACTGGGGCACCGGTCTGCTGATACTTTGGGCTATCACCGCTGAGATACACACTGTGACTGTCGGCTCTGGTTCATCCATTTAAATAACACTACTGGGGCTGCTTGACCTGATCTGCCTGTGCCTACAACTATCTACTATAGTTTTTAAAGATATATACTGCACCGGTAGTGCTCTCCTCCGTTATGGGGAAGACGGGACACGCCGCTGCGGCATCCAGGCTGGAAAAATAAGCGAGGGGCTCGCAGTCGACCACCTCTCCACCTCATTCTGATGACCCCCCCCCCCCTCTGATGTGGGTGCTGGGGCCCCTACCCAGGAGACCCATATTATTGGCCATTTCAGCTTCTGAGCAACGAGTGATGGATAAAATTATCCAGGTACAGGTTGATATATCCCTAATAAGGCACGACATGCAAAAACTTCGTGAGCGAGTCGGTGAGACGGAGCATAGGATTTCTGATTTGGAGGACATCACCAACCCCTTGAAAGCTACGGTGGCAGATTTGTCGGCTCAAATGGCAACGGTCAAGACCAAAATTTCGGATATGGAAGGGCGGCTAAGGCGAAATAATGTCCGCCTGGTTGGTCTGCCTGAGAGGATGAGGGCTCTGCTCCAGAACAGTTCATTGAGACCTGGCTTCTTAAGATCTTCAAGCGTGAGGATTTCAGCCCCCAGTTTTCTGTGGAAAGGGCACACCGTCTTCCAATGAGAGCACCGCCTCCGGGTGCGCCGGCTCGCACCTTTTATTGCCTGTTTCCTGAATTATAAAGATCGAGACATTTTGCTGAGGCTGGCCCGGACGCAGGGCCCACTACAATTCGATAACCATAATGTCTCTGTGTACCCAGACTTTGCTCTCGATGTGCAGAAGTCCAGGTCTCTGTTTCTCAATGTTAAGAAGCGGCTGAGAGAACGGCAGATTCAATATTCCATGCTATTCCCGGCCCGCCTACGTGTGGTGCATGCGGACATTACACACTTTTTCAACTCCGCGCGGGAGGCAGAGGCATGGCTGGACCGTCTTGCCCAGCCTCGTGACTAATAATATGCATTTATTTTCTGTTGTTAGCACGAATGGGTTCTTTAAGATAGGTCCCTATTGGGACCTGGCTCCGCTATGGGTCTTCCTACAGTGAGTGTATTCCCGATATCCGTTTATACCTAGGTTCTAAGGGAAAATTACTTCTTATACCTCATCGGAGCTACATGCCTGGTTATAGTTTATAGGGCTATTTCTACCCCTATACCCCTAGGGTTTCTGCTTTTTTAAGTTGTATTCTTTACATTAAGTTGGTAGTTAATTAAGGGTACAGGTATATCTAGTTTCAAGGATATGCAGGGTGGGGGGTGGTTGGGACTTCATTGTTATTCTGGAACTATATTTTTATGTTTTGGTCTCAGTGATGTTATTATACGAAATAATTGGTATCTGAACTGTTACGTGTATGATATTCGTGGCCTGTGGCCTGTGGCTTGCATTGTTGTTGGGAAGGTACTACCCCGGTGGGTGGCCCCCCGCTGAGCCTGGGGAGCCGTGCCCTGCTCCTATACATGCCAAATTTATTGCGGAATGTCTAGGGTAGTGAATGGCCTGAATGTGCTCAGTTGGAATGTACGGGGTATGAACGACCGTATTAAAAGGGCCCTGGTTCTTAACCAGATTAAAAAATACAGAGCGGACATAGCTTGTCTCTCAGAAACGCATCTCGTGGGTGGTAGAACTCTGGCCCTTAAAAAACCCTGGGTGGGCTTCCTATATCATTCCACTTTTTCAAATACTGCTAGTGGAGTCTCGGTCCTTGTTAGAAAGACCGTTAATTTTCACTTGGTGCACAGCCAAATTGACCAATATGCCGATATGTTTTTCTCAGGGCCCACGTTAACCACAAACTTATTCACATTCTTGCTGTCTATGTGCCTCCTCCTTACAGCAACGAAGTACTCAAACATGCAGTGACCTTTGTCTCTCTGGCACCTGGTATGCCGGTCCTCTGTGTGGGAGACTTCAATAATTACATGGACAGATATTTCGATAGGTGGAATGAATCCCAGGCCCCTAATCCTCCTTTACAACCTACTATTACTCCCTTTGCCAAACTAGTGAGTGAATTGGATTTACTAGACATTTGGAGAATTAGACACCCTCTGCAGCGTCATTACTCCTGCCATTCCTCTAGTTTTAATACGTTGTCAAGAATAGATTTAGCACTGGTTTCATCTGACCTGACACCTAAAGTGCTTGATGTCCAGTATTTACAACGGGGGATATCTGACCATTCCCCTCTACTATTGGTGTTAGATGCCCAGCTGGACCACACTTCCTGTATATGGAAGCTTAACCCATTCTGGTTGAACTTAATTGTAGATGGCCAAGCGTTGATAGATGAATGGAACGACTTTGATGCTTGTAATGATTCTTGTATGGACTTGGCGATGAAACATGATACCTTCAAGGCCTATATGAGGGGTTCTTTTATAAAGAGGGTGGCAAATATCAAACGTGCCAGCAGAGAGGAGGAGCTTAGATTAGAGGATGAGTGTAAGGGGCAGGAAGAAACATACATACTGTCCAGATCGCCTGAGGACCGTCAAAGTTGGGATCTTGCTAGACGTAAATGGTCCGCCTACTTGTTGGATAAAACCAAACGTAAATTGTTGTTCAATAGGCATGCCATGTACTCGCAAGCTGAGATGGGTGGTAGTTACTTGGCTTACCTAGCTAGGGATGAAAGGGGAATTGGTGCCATCCAGCAAATTAGAGATGCCTCTGGTACACTACAATATTCTACCCCTGCCATCGCCCAAGTCTTCCAATCCTACTATTCAAGTTTATATGCTATTAGAGTCACATATACACCTCACCAACTAAATGAGTATATGGCTGGGATCTCCCTACCCTGTCTTTCCCCTTCATCCATAACTCTCTTAGACGCGCCAATTACCCATTTGGAGATTGAGGCTGCCATAGCATCCTTTCCCAATAGAAAGGCACCGGGCAGCGACGGTATCCCTATAGAGGTCTATAAGAAATTCAAAGAATATTTTATCCCCTACTTGCTCACATTATACAATGCTCTTTTTCAAGCGGGTACTCTACCCCCATCTATGATGGAGGCGGTTATCATAGTGCTCCCGAAGCCGGGTAAGGATCCTGTGGCTCCGGAATCCTATCGCCCGATTTCATTATTGTCCACCGACATGAAGATTCTGGCGGTACGCCTCAACTCTTTCATTACCACCATAATTAATGACGACCAAACGGGCTTCATGCCTGGTAAATCGACCACACAGAACCTACGCAGGCTATTTTGCCATATACAAAGGGGAGATGTTAATGGGTTGGGGGCGGTGGTGGTGTCACTTGACGCTGCCAAAGCCTTCGACTCGGTCGAGTGGCCATATCTCTGGGAGGTCATGCGTAGGTTTGCTTTTGGCCCTAGCTTTATACGTTGGGTCAAGTTATTGTACTCTAACCCCCAGGCCAGACTGTCTATCAATGGCTATATCACCGACCGGTTTGAATTGGGCAGGGGAACCCGGCAGGGGTGCCCACTATCGCCGGCTCTTTGCCTTGGCTATTGAACCACTGGCCTGTATGGTCAGGAGCCACTCGGCGATTAGGGGTATCTCGGTCAATAATTGCTCTGATGCGATAGCTCTATATGCTGACGACATGTTGCTCTTTCTTAACGATGCCGGTCCCTCTCTGACAGCTCTGCTGGAGACGGTGAACTCTTTTGGCGCCTTCTCAGGCTTACTAATTAAATGGGACAAGTCTAATATATTCCCAGTGTCTGGGGTGATCCCTAGCCAATTACCAGTTAGTTCCCCCCTCCAATGGACTCTCCGTTTCAAATACCTGGGAATATGGATAACTGCTGATAGTACAGAATATGTTAGACAAAACCTGGAACTGGTCACGTTAGACTTTCAGAAAAAGGTTCATATATGGAAAAAGCTCCCCTTGACTGTGTCTGGACGTATCAATTTAATAAAAATGGCTATGCAGCCCAAATACTTATACGTTTTACAACATGCCCCGACATATGTCCCTTAGACAGTATTTACAAGAATTGAGAGTATCGTCTCTTCGTTTGGGGAGGGGGGACTCCACGGGTGGCCTTGAGGACTCTGACCAGGGCACGTGACGACGGGGGTTTGGGTCTTCCGGACCTACGTAACTATTACTTAGCAACCCAGCTGGTACATACTTCTGAATGGGTTGGGGGACGGGGGGGGCCTACATTTCATAACTTTTATATGGAGAGGGTGGGCCTTGCGCTGCCACCGTTGCACTTCCTGCTGTCCGGTGTGCCGTCGGGAGGCTTTCCGCCTATGCTGAGACAGACCCTACTTGTTTGGAGACACTCACACTCCTTTTTTGACTGGAGGGGTATTGATGGGGATACACCCTTGTGGCATAACGTATCCTTCCAGGAACTGCTGCCTATATCTGACGACAATATATGGCTCAGGGCGGGGCTTACTTCAATCCGTCAACTTTATGCAAACAATTCCCTTAAGTCCTTCCAGGAGCTGAGTGCAGAATTCCATGTATCCAACAGAGCCTTTTTTAGATACTTTCAGCTGCGTCATGCAGTGCAGACTCAATTTGAGGGCATAGTGCCTACTATTTCTAATTCTCCGGTCAAGGAGCTTGTCCTCAACCTTGGCCAGCGAGGGCAGGTCTCTAGCCTGTATGTCAGCCTAAATTCACATATGAACCCCCAGGTCCTGGTCAGTCTGAAAATTAAATGGGAACATGACTTGGGACCCCTAGACGACAGTCAGTGGGTGCAAATATTGGAGTCAGTCAAATGTTCTACTCCCTGTGTCAAATACCAGCAGGTATCTTTTTATGTCATGCACAGAGTGTACCGTACCCCGGTGTCCCTGCACAGGGCGGGATTAAGGCAGAATGTGGAATGCCCTAGGTCAGTGATTTTCAACCTTTTTACCTTGCGGCACACAAAATATAAATTTTAAAATTGCCAAGGCATACCATGAGATCCCCACAGGGCAAAATACATTGGCCCCCACATGAAAAAAAACAACCTATTGGTCCCCATATAAAAGAAATCACACTGGTCCCCACAGGTAACAAAAATAAAACACATTGGCCCTTTACATGAAAAGAAGAGACCAGTAAATAACAGTTGAACTGGTTGTGGCTGTAAACTGGTTTGGGCATCTCTAGATCTAGGGGCACACTTGAGAACAGCTCAAGGCGCACTAGTGTGCCACAGCACAGTGGTTGAAAAACACTGCCCTAGGTGTAGATTCAGTGAGGCAGATTTCTGGCATATGATATGGTTATGCCCCACGGTCCTTGACTTTTGGAGGGAGGTATGGTCCAATATTCGTTCTACAGAACCAACGCTCCCACCCTCCTCGCCCCGGCTGTGTATGTTTGCGCTGGACCTGGCGGAGTCCTGCTCCCCTGTGATTTATAGATATGTTCTGTGTTTACTATCCCTAGCTAAGGTTATAATAGCACGAAACTGGTTTGCCCCCTCTGCCCCTAGTGTCAAACATTGGCGCGCATTAGTCAATGAGGTCTCGGGACATGAGAGACATGTATTCAATTCGCGAGGCACACTTCCACATTACTATTCAAAATGGGATAGATGGAATGATTCCGGACTGGCTTCCGACACTCCTGCAGGCTGAATGCTGGTTAATTTATTTCTGTGGGGGAGAGGACACGGTACCCGGTGCCACTTTATGGGCTCTAACCATTGGGGTTTTGCGACACTACTTGCTTTACTTACTCCCCACGATGTATGCTATGCTATATATGTCAAATAAACATACACGTGATGCTTTTTGTAATAAAAAAAAAAACTTTATTGTAACGTTACCAATGAGGATGCAGATCTGAGACCTTAAATTTAAATTTAACTGTATTTTATTTTATTTCATTTAGTTTTGTTATCTTGTATAGTTAGTACTAGTAATGTATTGTAACATGTAAATTGTAAAATTCAATAAAAAATTTACACAAGTAAAAAAAAAAAAATAATCATTGGGTGGTGTTGCGGAACCAAAAAAAAGAACCAACACGTGGTGTAATAAGATTGTGCTATTGTGTGGCATAATTTGAATTGGCCCATGTGAGACCAAACAGATTTTTGTGGCATGTGCTAAAGGAGTGCAGTGTCACTTTCAAAGTTTATCACATCAAAGGGCGCCAAAATCTATATTTTTAGTTATCAAAAAAATTAAGCCGGGTCTGGCACTAGGTGTTTGTTTGCGTTTATCTCACTGATATAGCTACTGCATATTGGATGATTTAAACTTTGTGCACAATTACTTTTATTCTAGTTTCCAATAGCTGTCTACATACAGTACATATAGCTGTCTACATACAGTACCAATGTTGGTCATGTTGGCACATTTATATATATATATTTTCAACATTTGCATAAAAACCATTATTTAACACATTTTTTATTAATTACAAACTTCTTGTGCCATAAACAAGTAATATTGTAGAGATCATCTTTGCACTTTCAATGTTTTTCCTATTTAATATAATACGGTAGGTTTTAGAAGGACGTATTCCAGCAAAAACCGATGGATATTGGAATATTATAATTAATCACCAGGTGTCGTTGAAAATTAGTGTACATAAAGCTGTAAGATTGGGAGGGAGTCCAGCAAGGAACCAAAAGCAGGGTAAGCTTAGCTACTTGTTGGATTGCTTCATAGATCTGAGGTCTAATTTTTTGTTTCAAGATGAGATGAAAGAACTGATAGCCAAAACATAATAATATTAGGTACTTGTATATTATCTGGGCGCCCGATTTTATCATTGCATGCCACTTCTTAAGGCATGCGATGCGATTTTTCATTGTAAAGACCAGATTTTTAATTGTATAGTCACCCATGGGTGATTTCATATCCCCACTATCCAACTACGCATGGAGTTGATTTTATATAGTGTGGCAAGCACAGCGAGCCTCCAAGCCCCGCGGATTACTTTACATCAGGCATGTCCAACCTGCGGCCCTCCAGCTGTTGTGAAACTACACATCCCAGCATGCCTTGCAATAGTTTTAGCATTCCCTAATAGCAATACTATGGCAAGGCATGCTGGATGTGTAGTTTCACAACATTTGGAGGGCCGCAGGTTGGACATGCCTGCTTTACATGTATTCTGCGTCCCCTCGCGGGGCTCGGCTCGCTGCGCTCGCCACACTATATTAAATCAACTCCATGTGTAGTTGGATAGTGGGGGTATGAAATCACCCATGGGTGACTATACAATTAAAAATTGGGTCTTTACAATGAAAAATCGCATCGCATGAATTGTATGCCACTATATTGCATGCGATGCAATGAAAAAATCTGGCGCCCAGATATTACACAAGTACCTAATATTATATGGTATGATTCTCTGCTTTTCTTCAATTATGTATATGTTTGTGTATATATATTTTGAGAACAAAGCTGTGTAGTGTAAGCACACACAAACTCAAGACTTAGGGCCTTATTTTGGTTCATTCTTTCTGACAAAATCCTTCTTAGATGGACAAAACTATGTGCACTGCAGGGGGGGGCAGATGTAACATGTGCAGAGAGAATTAGATTTGGGTGAGTAATTTTGTTTCTGTGCAGGGAAAATACTGACTGCTTTATTTTTACACTGCAATATAGATCTCACTTTGAAGTAAAACCCCACCCAAATCTAATTCTCTCTGCACATGTTACATCTGCCCCACCTGCAGTGCACATGGTTTTGCCCATCTAAGAAGGATTTTGTCAGAAAGAATGAACCAAAATAAGGCCCTTAGTTGTCTGTTATGCCAATGTGCCCATCCACTTGTGATATCGGTTCAGACAGCAGTGTGAATGGAGAACACGCTGCCCAATCCATCTGTAGATCTATCTGCAGATATAGCTATTAATGTGTACCCTGGCTTCACTGTGACTGGCAGTGACTTCCTATTAGAAGTCCGACCTGCCAGTCACTCAAAGCAGTCCCATTGGAAGGTGTTTCTTCTCATCTCTCCAAGATGCATTCTATGGGCTGTTGCACCGCATCCCATTAAATCCAGGGTCAGCACATGCCCTGGTCCAGGTGCCTGTCATTTGTATTTTACAGGTGCCTGAACATGATTTCACTTCTATGGGCTGTTGCCGAAGCAGTCCATAGAAGCTGTCCGCTTTCACAGTACAGAGGTCGGTACTGCACATGCACAAGTCCCAACGCCTGTCATTATTGTACAGGAACGCTGCGGCGGGGACCAGGAGTGGCGGTTTCAGGGGGGGCAGGCATCACAGCAGCAGCAGCCCCCTCCTACCATAATCTAGGAGCCACCACTGCACCAGAGTGATAGCACAAAACTATCTGTATTTATTACATATTATACATGTATTTATCTGCTATTAGGGAAAATGTTCCTCCAAACAAAGTTATTGTTTGGAGGAACATTTTCCCTAATAGCAGAATATATTGTAACCTATACAATATATTTAGCTATTTTTTATTCACAGATTATTCTTCACTTAGATGGTTTGTATTATCATCTTCAAACATGCATTAATTTACTTAACAGAAATGTAGTTATATTACTCAGAACACTACTACTTTCATAAATTGTAGTCCAGGCTACCACTATATTTTTAATAAAGTCTGCACTAGACTACAATGTTAGTATATTATACCTGATGGTTCGGCTGTGAAGCTTCGCAGCGGCCAAATATCGATAGACTAAGTATGGGTCACTGCGCATGCGCAAGGCTGGCCTGCGATTAAATCATGCTACTTTTTCTTATCGCTGGCTGTTTGCAAAGTGATTAATAGGAAGTAGGGTAGCACCCGGCTGTTTCGTGGAGGAGCAAAGAAAAGGTGATTTGTGCCTTAAAAAAAAAAAAGGGTGGTTGTGTCTGGGGAAACACTATCCGTGTCTGAGGGGAGGGTGTGTGATGTCAGCTCCAGGACTTATGTGCCCTTTTCTATCTCACCACCGAGTAAGTCTCTGGCTACTTCTGAGCCTGCGATGAGTTGTGCGCACCTAAAAAATCAGTTGATGGTGAGCCTGTTATGATGGGTTTTGGACATATTTGCATGGTTGCGAATAGAAGTGTAGCCATACACATCTGTTCACACAGCAAGCACATAAATTCGCAAGGTGGGATTTCACTCTGGCGGGGTGGAAGCTTCACTGAACGCTGTGTGATCAGGTCTGAATTACTCCCAGTATTCTTTTGTTGGTGCATTTATACGTCTCTGCTCATGATCTCCCCAGGTTGGGGACAGGTAAGTGACATAATGCCTGTGGTTCAGTTAGGATTGAGTGATCTGCCGAGCTGATGGCATAAATAACGGTTGCTATGCTGCTGCAACTATGGAGTTTTTGTTTGAATAATCCTTTGAACTGTGCTAGGCAAACAAACACCTTTATTTTAGGGATACGTAGCGCCATCAGTTCAGGCTGGCACTTAGGTTAGCAGTCAAGCTAGAAGGAGTTAATGAAGGGAACATTTACAAGACTTAGCAACGATTAAACATAGAAGAAGTGATATCAGCTCAAAAAACCTTTCCAATACCAGCGCTGACCATTTTGACACCTACACCTTCGGGGCAGTACGGATGGTGTGGATGGTTAGCATTACTGCCTCACAGTGATGAGGTAATGGGTTCGATTCCCACCATGGCCCTAACTGTGTGGAGTTTGTATGTTCTCCCGGTGCTTGCGTGGGTTTCCTCCGGGTACTCCTGTTCCCTCCCACAATCCAAAAATATACTGGTAGGCTAATTGGCTCCTAACAAAATTAACCCTGTAATGTCTGTGTGTGTGTACATGTGGTAGAGAATATAGACTAATGCTGTGTACACACGGAGGCGATAGGGGCTGAAATCGCTGGGAATATGGTAACTGAGCGACCATATTGCCAGTGATTGGAGTGTGCACCAGCGATAAATCGCCGGGTGCGCGCTCCCGTTTTCAGCCCCTGAATGGTCGCTGGTTGGAGGAACATGCTCCTCCGACCAGCGACATCCCCTGCCTCTTCACCCAGCAGTGTTTAAATTTTCATCTGCGACCATCTCTGGTCGCAGATGAAAATGGGACACGGGGCAATATGATTGCTGAGCAATATATTGCCAGCGATCATATTGCCCCGTGTGTACGCACCTTTAGCTCCACTGGGGCAGGGACTGATGTGAATGTTCAAAATATCCTCTGTAAAGTGCTGTGGAATATGTATGCGCTAAATAAGAAACTGTTAATAAATAAATAATAATAAAGCTATTGATTTTGACAGCTGCAGATAGCGTTGCTCTACCGTCCATAGAAAGGACAGTGCTGTCTCTAGCTGTGGTAGCTGATGGCAGAGCCGGCCCTAGCCTAAATGACGCCCTAGGCAAGATTTTGGCTGGTGCCACCTAGCACCGCCACTATTTCCGCCTCTGACCCTGCTCCCCTTTCCCAGCACCATCAACCCTCATCATAGCAGTCATCATTTTGGTGCTCCTACCTGCAATATTTTAAATAGAAACAGCGCACACATTCGGTGCGCAGCCCAAACAGGGGTGTGTTCTTGCTGGGAAGGGGCATGGCCACACAATAGTACCTCCAATTCAAATTATGCCACACAGTAGTGCAACTTTATTCACATTATATCATGTGATGGTGTCCCTTATTCACGTTACATCACACAGTAGTACCACTTTACCTTATATACATTATTCACATTATACCCTTAGAAAAAAATCCTGAGAAAATATTGTATTTTAAGCACCACCAAAGCAGTGTGTGCTGGGCAGAGGAGAAGAGCTTCAGCTGCTGCTGTCACTTAAGGGGAGGGGGCCCGGGGCCCCCACTGGGCCCTTCCATCAGACTTTGGCCTGGGTAATTTGTATCCCCTACCCCTTTCTCTCGGCACCCCTGATAATACCACACAGTAATGCCCCTTACACATGACACACATTATTAATGTCCTTATAACCATAATGCCCCTTAAACATTATGCCAACCTTTATTAATGCCCTTCATACACATAATGACACACATAATGCCCCTTACACATATGTTGCACATTATTAATGCCCTTATACAAATGACACAAATAATGCCTGTTACACATATATCGCACATTATTAATGCATTTATACATGACAAATATAATGCCCCTTACACATATGTTGCACATTATTAATGTATTTATACATGACACACATAATGCCCCTTACACATATGATGGCCATTATTAATGACCTTATACACAGGACACACATAATGCCTGTTACACATATGTCGCACATTATTAATGCATTAATACATGACACACATAATGCTCCTTACACATATGCCGAACACTATTGCACAACCAACCCACCCGCAGAGAGCACTCACACAGCCGCTAACACTGTGACCTCTGCCTGGATACAGGTGTTTCCTCATACATCTTGCCTCAATAAGCCATGCAGCTCCTGGCCAGTTCTGCTAACATTGGGTGCCCTTTTTGCTGAAAATTTGTCTTATTTGCATTGTTATGACCAGGACACACAAGGAGCTTCCAATGATTAAAATGATATGCTGCATGCCTATATTCTGTGAGCGACTGTGGCTGTACCTGCATACGGAATGCTGTGTTACAGTGATTTCCATGAATACACTATTTCATATGCACTCACACACAGAATATAGGCATGCTGCATATCATTTTAATCAGCATAAGCTGCTGATGCCCCCAGGCATTCCAAATGCCCTAGGCAATTGACTAGTTTGCCTATGCCTAAGGCCGGCTCTGGCTGATGGCTCTGGGGCAGAAAAGGAGATCTCTCATGAGTAGCGAGATACAGTGCATCGGTGTGTCCTCAAGGGGGCATCGCCGGTGGGGGGAGTTTTCACTTCCCTGCTATGGCGTACAACTGGGGTAGCCAACCCTAGTGCTCGAGAGCTACCAACAGTGCATGTTTTGCAGGTCTCCTCACAGAATCACAAGTGAGCTAATTAGCTCCATCTGTGGATCTTTTAAAATGTGTCAGTAATTAATGAGTGCAGCTGTGCAGCAGCTAGGTTGTCTGGAAAATGTAAACTGTTGGTAGCTCTCGAGGGCTAGGGTTGGCTACCACTGGCGTTCAACATGTTCATACATATTGTCTGTGTCATACCTACTTTGCCTTGGAAATGTGGAAAGCAGGAAGTGTTAGAGTGGCAGATAAGTGTTGCATTAATACATCTCTCCTATTAGAGCCCATTAGAAGTCACTGCAGAGGAAAAGTAGGGCTCAATAATGCATGTATTTCAATTGGAGTGCTGTAGTGAAAAAGTGTAAAAAAAAAAAAAAAGTTTTTTAATTATGTAGCATCTGCAGTGTAGGCTGGCTCTATGTTAAAGCTATGCTGTCTAAATTAAAGAAATCTCTCTATGTAGTGTGGATAAGGAAATACTGTACCACCAGCCAGATATATACACTACCATTCAAAAGTTTGGAGTCACTAAGAAATGTCCTTATATTTGAAAGAAAAGCTTTTTTTCAATGAAGATAACATTAAATTAGTAGGAAATACACTCTATACATTGTTAATGTGGTAAATGACTATACAAGCTGCAATCATCTGTTTTTTTAAAGAATCTCTCTCTCTCTCTCTCTCTCTCTCTCTCTCTCTCTCTCTCTCTCTCTCTCTCTCTCTCTCTCTCTCTCTCTCTCTCTCTCTCTCTCTCTCTCTCTCTCTCTCTCTCTCTCTCTCTCTCTCCTCCTCCTCTCCAAAACACTGCCATCTGTTGGCAGTGAATGAAACTATGTCTCTTTCTCTCTTACACATGCACAAACACAGAGGCAGCCACAAGGTAGTAAACTAGCTTTCGAAGCATTTGCTTAGAGCCGGCTTACTAGTATCTCCATAAGTGTATAGAGGCCCATTTCCATCAACCGTCACTCCAGTGTTCTAATGGTACATTGTGTGTCAATCGCATCAGAAGACTAATGGATAATTGGAAAACACTTGTGCAATTATGTTAGCACAGCTGAAAACAGGTTTGCTCATTAGAGAAGCTATAAAACTGACCTTCCGCCCCCAGACGGCCTTTCTATAGCATAATATAAGATGTTTGGTGATGAACTATCGCCTTTAATGCTTCAAGCATTCAATCAGATATCTGATCAGACTTTCTCCCCTCATTCTCTGCTGGCCCACATCTCAGTTCTACCTAAAAAGAATAAAGATCCAACCCAATGTGCTAGCTATAGACCCATCTCGCTGTTGAATGTTGACATACAACTGTTTGTTAAATTATTGCAAATTGGTTGAAGGTGTTCTTTCCAACCTTAATTCATGTAGACCAGGTGGGATTTGTCCCTGGTCGTGAGGCCAGGGACAATACCTTTTAATGCTGTGTACACACGGTGCAATATGATTGCTAGCAATATATTGCCAGCAATCATATTGCTCAGTGTCTCAGCGATGAAAAGGAGACACTGCTACGGGGCGGAGGGGGAGTGCAGCAGCAGCAGACGCTGCTGCTGTCACTTTGAAGGGAGGAGGGAGGGAGCAGCGGCACGGGGCTGGGGAGATCAATGCTGATCTCCCCGGCGCTGACCTCCATGAAGGGAGGAGGGAGGGAGCAGCGGCACTGGGCTGGGGAGATCAATGCTGATCTCCCCGGCGCTGACCTCCCGGCACAGCGATCGCCGGGGAAAGCCGCTGGTCGCAGGAGCATGCTCCAGCGACCAGCAGGGAGTGCACACGGGAGCGCGCAGCTGGCTCCAAATCACTGGCAATATGGTCGCTCAGCGACCATATTCCCAGCGATTTTACCTAATATTGCTCCCGTGTGTACACACCATTAGGTTGTTGATTTAATTAATTTTGCTTATCATTATGAATCTCCTATTTTGCTCTCAACTGATGTAGAGAAGACATTCAACAAGGTGGATTAGGACTTCCTTTTGATGGTTTTGCAGCATATGGGATTGGGTCCTGTGGGCTTTCAAATTCGGGCATTGTATACTACGCCTTTCGCCCGGGTCTGTGTAAATGGAGTATTATCACATTTCCTAAAGTGAATGGTGAAAGTGATTTCCTCCTTTGATATTTGTTTTATGTATTAGGCCCTGGCGAGGGCTATTTGGCAGAATATATGCATTACTGGACTGATTGCGGGAGCATAAACTCGCTCTGCTTGCCGATAACCTCCTTGCAATTATTTCCAACCCTTTGATCTTTGTCCCTAACCTACTTATGGAATGTAAGAGATTTGGAGCCTTCTCCAACTTTATGGTCAATTTAGCCAAATCAGTGGCACTGAATTTAACACCAAACCAGATGTGTTCGGAGGGCCTGCAAACCATTAACCCTTTTAGGTGGCATCCCTCACAATTAAAATATCTGGGGATAATATTACGCAGAGATCTTCCTCAAGTATACCAATCTAACTTTTTCCTTCCTTCCAAAATTTGCGGGGCTTAGCAGCAAATATGCGAGGGTTTGCGGCGCAAATGGGTGTTTTGGGGAAATTAGCCGCAAAAATTACACAGTAAATGGGCCCTATGTCTGCACAGGGGATCCTTTAGTGGGTAACACACATCTACCCCACTATTCCTAATTCGCAAATAACATTCTAATGCTTCTACAGATATAAGCTACTCTCTTCAGAATCTTCTACATTCAGTAGATATTTTCAGATATTTTTCTTTTAAATCTACAAATTAATTGAGAGAAATATAATTTTTTTGTATATTCTACAGTCACTTTGGTCTAGGACAGTGGTAGCCAACCCTAGCCCACGAGAGCTACCAACAGTTCACATTTTCCAGACAACCTAGCTGCTGCACAGTTGCACTCATTAATCACTGACACATTTTAAAAGATACACAGATGGAGCTAATTAGCTCACTTGTGATTCTGTGAGGAGACCTGCAGAACATGCACTGGTGGTAGCTCTCGAGGACTAGGGTTGGCTACCCCAGGTCTAGGACATCAACCTATACGGACGGGCACCTATACTGGCTTGCTTTAAATCCGCTGCCCCGCCTCCCTGCTACTGCCTGCTATTTTGTTGATCACTGCTGATCAGTCAGCCTGGCAGCAACACCCACATCATGGGAAATGTATAAAGCAGTCCTTAACCTCTCCTCTAGACACCTGATATTACAGAGAGAAGAAGGTGTTGAAAAAGCGAAATTGCAGTGATCAAGTAATGTTGACAAGTGAACAAACATTGTCAGGGGCAAACGCAGGATTTTCAGAAGGGGGTTTCCAGAGGGGCGGAGCAAAGCACGGAGATGGACACTTAGGTGACCCATTATATGCCGGGTCAGTTAAAGTATTATAGATAGACCAAATGTATATAAATAATAATAATAATAATAAAAAAAAAGAATATATATATATATATATATCACATACATACAGGGGTGTCAACAGCAGTGTAGACCCCTGGGCATAGCAATGTATTGGGGCCCCTACTGATCCTCCAGCGGTAGGGCTGGGGGAAGCTATTTACCCCTTTACTGCACAGATGGTGGGAGATGAGGTGGGAGAAGGGGGCATTGGGCTGAATGAAGGGGCCCTGATACATAACTTCCAGGGTGGTAGAGGATGTTTAATACGCAGAAGAGTGGTGTATAGTGGAGTGGGCTGCTTATTCATAATTTTCTGGTGGGAGGACAGCTTGCTTGACTGCAGATATCTCCAGTTCCCGGAACTATTTTTTAGCTTTTAATGGAATTGAAAACTAGAGAATCCCACCTACCAAATGGTACTGGGGACTAGGGGATCAGATTTCAGGAGGCAGAGCAATCTGCCAACGAGTATATAAAACTACATACCAGGTGTGTGGAGCTGGAGCATTAACCAGCTGCTGGAAGGCTGATATCTCTGGTTCTGGGAACAGTAGAGACAAGCTACTAGTGTCCATCAAAGGGGGAGAGTCCCAGCTTTTGGAATATACCCTCAGAAAAACTCTAAATTAGAAAGAATCTGAAATATCTGACTGGGAAGAGCAATTAACAGGCTTGGATGGGGACCACTGCTTTGAAGTCAGATATCTCCGGTTCCCAAGGGCCGATTTTTAAAATTCTTGTACCCATGGAAAGAGGGGACCCTCAGCCTTCAGCCTAGGTCCCTTAGACTCCTGAGGGGGTTTCTGGGTACTCAGACCCCCCCCCCCCCCCTGCGTGCGCTACTCGCTTGCATAACTTTTTGAAGTAAAGCCTGTGATGTCATAGCAAGACCGGATTAAGGGTAGTATGCTTAAATATGGTCGACAGTAACATTGTTGACATTCATAATTTTGACACATCAACTCTGCAATGTTAGCCTAGTTCAACATGTAAGCATCCTCAGAATGTCATTATGTCCACAATGTCGACACCTGCATGTCGGGTACAGATAGGGATTAAGAACAGATAGGGTTAGTGATAAGGGGAAAATACTGTAACGCTGCTGAGTCACCTGTCTGCTCTAGAACTGCTGCTCACATGAACACAGATGAAGAAGCTGCCGCCAGGACCAAGTAATTGACTGCTGGGCCACTACAGATGTTAGGTAAACATTCTATCATGCTGTGATAAGATCATTGTAGACATTACGAATTTGAACATGGTCATCTTAGTATGTTTACAACATGATGTAGGTTGACCTAACATACTACGCATAGATTAAGGACCACATGAGCAAAATTATCAATTGTGACAAGAGGAGGAGCCATGTGGGCATATGCACCCCTACACGCTTAGTGTCAAAGTCTCCCTAAATATGTAAAATTTGAAAAACATCAACATTTTGGGTGGAAAAATAGAAACTGTTTTAGGGGGGCATGCAATCTCGGCTGCCAATCTCTCCTGACAGCCATGATCCTGGCTGCCCGACAGCAAATCGGCAGGCAGGCAGCCTGCCCATTGGGAAAATGGCCGTGGATTGTCGGTCTACGGCCAGGATCGCTACAATCCACAGCCGTTATTGGTAGAACGGGCCCGACAGCTTTTATTGTCAGGCTTGTTCTGCCGTGATCCCTCTTTAATGCTGTTGGTAAAGACAGCATTGAATAGGGCCCCACCCCTATTTCCCCCATCGGGAATAGATGGGGAGGATTGCATACCCCCCTTAATACTTATGGTCAACAGGGTGGCCAGTCAGGAAGATGGTATTATCAATTTGTCATGATGAGAAGCAATTTTTAATTTGGATTCCTGGGACTGTAGTCCCATCCACGCTATTATTTTTCTGGCCTTATGTCACAGTGGTCAGCAATGCTACTTTACAGATCTGACATAAGTACTATGGGCCTTATTCTGGTTCACTCTTAGAGGCAAATTCCTTCTCAAATGGACAAAACCATGTGCACTGCAGGGGGACAGATGTTACTTGTGCAGAGAGAACTAGATTTGGGTGGGGTTTTTCTTCAAAGTGAGATCTATATTGCAGTGTAGAAATAAAGCAGTCAGTATTTTCCCTGCACAGAAAAAAAATTACTCACCCAAATCTAATTCTATCTGCACCTGTTAAATCTGCCCCCCTGCAGTGCACATGGTTTTGTCCATTTGAGAAGGAATTTGCCTCTAAGAGTAAACCAGAATAAGGCCCTATGGGCGAGATGTACTAAGCATAAAAAGTGATAAAATGGAAAGTGACAAACAACCAGCCAATCAGCTCCTACCTGACATGTCACAGGCTGGGTTTGAAAAATGTCAAGCAGGAGCTGATTGGCTGGCTGTTTATCACTCTCCATTTTATCACTTTTCAAGGCTAAGAACATCTGTCCCTATGTGTGGAGTTTGTATAATCCCACAATGTTTGGCTATTTCCTACACATTCTCTGGATTCCTTCTACAGCCCAGAAACATAATGGGGCAGATGTATTAAGCCTGGCAAAGAGATAAAGTCGAAGGAGATAATGCACCAGCCAATAAAGTCCCAACTGTTATATTTCAAACACAGCTTATTGGCTGGTGCATTATCTCTTTCCACTTTATCTCCAGTTTATCTCTTCTCTAGGCTTAATACATCTGCCTCATTGTTGGGTGATGAGGTAAAAAAAAAAAAATTGACCCTATGGTCGTTTGTCTTGGTTGCTGATCAATTCTATATGCAGAAAGATTAGTTGTCTTAAATGATCTGGCACACCAAAGGCGAGATTCACCAAACTAAAAATGCTGTAAAAACCCTGTTTTCGGGATTTTTACTGCATTTTCATATGCAGCAAAGCCCCACCGCTGGGTCTTTGCTGTGGGGGGTTACGCCAGTTCTATATGGCGTAACCCCATGGAAGCCTATGGGCTTCCTTTCGCGTCTCCCGGCGCACCCCCCACCGATCCGCGATGCCCTCCCTCACTTGTGTCCGGGCAACCTCCTGCTGTGCTGCCCGGACCAGTGATCTCCTCCTCCCTGCACAGCTTCCGGGTGCAGGGAGGAGGAAAAGGAGTCCTCACACAGCCGTGTGAGGGTTCAGGGAGGGAGGGGGGACCCACAGCACATCGCCGGCCATCGCTTTTGCGTTAAAAATCGCATGTTACTGCATATGCGATTATTAAAAATGCGGCGATGTGCTGCGGGAGTTATTAGAGAATTCCGCCCATTGTTCTGTGTGTAGGCAAGATGAATGATACCATGGATGACAAACTATTTGGTATTTGCCTGTCCACTCCCCTCCTCCATTTTCCCCAAGTCTTTAAGATTGTGATTGTTTTTTTTTTTTTTGTACCAAATGATATATCCTTAATGATTTGTGGTCCTGAACGGCCTATCTACTGTATAACCGGAGATCGTTTGTACAATCAATGTGTCTATGCACAATATCATTTGTCTGGGACAGTGTACAGGAGTTCAAGGAAAATTGTCAATGACACAGGATCATTGCCATCGTTAACAAGTAACAACAAGTAGTAAATAACATTTATACGCGTGTGTCCCCCGCAGATGCGGGCAATGTGCCGTTACGAGCGTAGGGCAGGCAGCGGGCATGTGCAGAGTGGGTTACTGTCACCGCCGGGAGGAGCGAGAGACGCCAGAGGAGGGGAGAGAGCTGCCTGCTGCGGCTGCCTGCCCCTCTCACACATCTCTCCACGCAGACTCCGGACCGCCGGAGGGTATAATACACAGCGAGGGTGACTCCCTCTAAGCTCCTGGCTGCACACTGCACAGTCCTTTCTGGATGTTGTGGAGGCGGCTGCAGAAGATGGCAGCGCAACTTCAGGGAGTCGCCTGGATCCTGCTCTGCGTCTTATCAACATTCGGTGAGATTCTGCTCCCCTGACGCTATCTGTGTGACTCACCAACAAATACAGTGTACGCGATACTTAGGTGTGGTTACAACTTGCTGTGTGCTGGGGGACTCAGTCCTGTTATGTTCGGTTATTTATAACTCTGGGGTACTTACTGTTCTCTGTGTTTGGTAAAGCTGATTATAGAATAAAGAGACATTTGCCCTAGAGCATTTTATATTACTTATTAGCATACAGTTTTGTTTCTTGTTTGTGTGTGAATATATATATATATATATATATATATATATATATATATATATTATTAATGTGTATATATTTTGTGTGTATTTATTTACACAGAATACATGAGTGGGAAGGGATACTGAAAAACAGGTCTATAAACGCATCTTGGTAAACAAATATGATATTGTGCCACATATATGATTATTGCACTGGTCACTACCTCTGCTGCACTGATCAATAGCTGCCTTCTCATTTTGAGGCCAAAACTGTACAGGTGGAGTACTGCCTCAAATAAGGTTTACAATTCCATGCCAAATTCTAGGAGGAGAGATGTTTTTCATGTACTGTGGCATAAGTAACTCCTGCAGCATGAACAGCATAGCACACAATGCAGTCAAAAGGTAAGTAACATGTGGATCTTGGCAAAAAAGTCATTATGCTGACCATAATTTATTGCAGAGACCATATTTGCTGACAGCAGTACAATTACAGTGTTGAGTAAACATATAAGGGCTGCAGTACTCTCATACATAGGGCCATATTCAATAAGAAAAATTTGCCGTGTTTCATGGCGAGTTTGTGCTATTTTCGCGTTGGAAGGAGCATTTTGCTCTCCAAAAGTGAACCACCCTATTCAATGTGATATTTTCGCCGTCTTTTTAAGTGATTTTCGCCGTGTCTCTCCGTGTAGCAATTCTCCATCTTTTCATGGAGAACTGCAATGTGAACTTTTAAACTAAAAGGTTTTTTTTTTTAAATTTTGGTGTAAAAAAATCAGGAATTTTTTTCTGTGAAGGGGCATGTTATTTTTATTCATGTGCTTATAGCACATGAATATATATTTAATAAAAAATATATATATTTAAAAAAAAAAAAAATTTCACAGAGCAGCCAGCAGGGGGACGGAGCTCTCGAGCCGCTAATTAGATATTCATATATTCACTGCACCCGATCATTACATATGCACGATCGGATGCAGTGAATACTGGGTCCCCCGCTGGCTATAGGGGGGGCAGCTTGTGCTGCCTGGGTCCCGGGGAGCCCTCCATCCCTCCACATATGTTCTGCCACCGTCCCCCGGCTCCCTGCCGCGGATGCTCGTCCGCTGCAGGGGTTAAGACTCGCCGCGAGTGGCGGCGAGTCTTAACCACATTGAATAGTGGGAGCAGGAGTGGCAGCGAGCCCTCCGGAACAGGGCGAGTGCATGGCGAGAGAAAAAATCTCTCGCCATGCACGGCGAATTTTTCTCATTGAATATGGCCCATAGTAATTCAGTATGATACTTTTGAAGACTTTCACAACTTTATGATACAGAGACCCATTATTAATCACAATCTCAATGCGATCTGGGCCCAATATTCACTCCCAGAATCGCAATGCAGTATGTGATCATACCGCATTATGTATCAAAAAGCATGTGGGTACAGAGCAGAGTCGGCACTAACCAATTTTATACCCTAGGCAACATTTTAGCTGGTGCCCCCTAGCACCACCACTAGTTCCGCCTCTATACCAGCATCCATTTCCATTATGTTACACAGTAGTGTCCGTTATTCACAATACTACCACATATTACTCCAACAGCACATTACTACTTTTCCACATTACATAACCCCATACAACTCCTTATTCACATTACACCACAGCCTATGGCTCCTTATTCACCTTACACAACCCTGTACTGCTCCTTATTCACATTACAAAATGTATACCCACAAAATATAAACATATAGATGTGACACTTTTTATCTTACCCTTGATTGGGTCGCAGGTATGAATGTGCCACGATTGTGAGTATTCGTGCCAAGCTGCGCTCCATTCGTGGAAGCTTCCGCACCCATGCGATCCTATAGATCACTGGGCATAAATAATATAATAATACAATAATTCTAAAATAAATTTTAAATATATCTATACATACTATAACATTTAATCAATACAAACAAATTACAGCTGTCTTGTTGTCTGCATACAGTGCAATGACTGCTGCATCCTCCTGCTTGTTATACCCGCTGTCTCTCCAAGATGAGCCATCTTCCCCACAGCGTACGCGGTGCCAAACTTCATTATACAGTGTGCCGGCACAGGCTTTCACTCTCCTCATTGGACGGCCGACGGTGGCGCAGACAACCTAGCAGTGCATTGTGGTGCCGTCAGCGACTGCCGATGAAGCCGCAGCACTGCAGATTGGTCTTCCCAGAGTAGTTTTCCTGGGGGTGCTTAATCCAGCCCTGGTCTGTGCGGCTCCTACTGCTACCTATTGTCAGGCAGAACCCGCCCTAGGCTTGGAGCTTGGAGTGGGTGCCCTTAGACATACAAATGTCCTAGGCCAGTGGTTACCAAACTTTTTGAATCACAGCACCCTACTGCATAAGAATATTTTTCACAGCACCCCTAGGCCAAAAGTGAGAATTTCATAAAAAAAATATTAAATTAAAAAAATTGTGATTACATTTTTACCCTAGGTCCAGTTATGTGGTGAGTAACATGATTCACTTCTGCTTACCCACATATTTTATAATCAAAATCAACTTTATTGGCCATGCATACATGCATACACTAGGACATTTTTGTGGACAACACAGCAGCACCAGTATGAAAACAAGAAGGGGGGGGGGGGAGGGGGCACATACATTATAAGCATTTTAATCCTTAAGGTACGTTTTTAGTGGACAGGTAGCAAAGAGTTTAGAGTTTATTTTATTTTAATGGGCAGAGTTCAGGATTTCGCTTGCTTGGACGCAGTTGTTCAGTGGATGGCTAATGGGAAGAAGCTTCTTGCAGATCTGGTAGTCCTCACAGGGACGGACCTGAAACGTCTTCCCGATGGTAGAATCTCAAACAGGTTGTAACCTGGTTGCAGCTTATCTGACACAATCCTTCCTGCACGCTTCCTGGCCCTGGCTGAGTATATATCTTTGACAGGGGGAGGCCAGTTCCAATGATTTTCTCTGCTGTCTTCACGACACTTTGTAGTCTTTGTTTGTCATTTTCACGGGCCCCCCATACCAAATTGTGATGGAGGAGCATAGGACGGACTCCACGATTGCAGTGTAGAAAACACACAGCAGATCCTGCGGAATGTTGAATTTCTTGAGTTGCCTCAAGAAGCACAGTCGCTGTTGGGCTTTTTTGACATTAGTGATTATGTTTGGTCCCCATTTCAAATCACTGGTAATGGATGTCCCCAGGAATTTGAAGGAGTTAACCCTCTCCACCTCTGCGTTGGATATTTCTAGCATGGCCAGGGCTTTTGGTTTGTTTCTGAAGTCAATCACCATCTCGACTGTTTTGGAAGGGTTTAGGACAAGGTTGTTGTCTGTCCACTTCTAGTCTGTATGCAGATTCATCACCCTCTTTGATTAGGCCAATGACTGTGGTGTCATCCACAAATTTTATGATTTTCACTGATTTCGCCATTGAGGTGCAGTTGTTAGTGTACAGGGAGAAGAGCAGTGGGGAGAGGATGCATCCTTGAGGGGCACCAGTGATGATCGTGTGTGCACTGGACATGTGGGCGCCGGCTCTCACCACCTGTGTCCTTTCCATTAGAAAGTCCGCAATCCAGGAGCATGTTGATTCTGGTACTCCTAAGGAATGGAGTTTTGGATGCAGGATGTGGGGGACGATAGTGTTAAAGGCCGAGCTGAAGTCCACGAATAGAACTCTCACATAGGTGCCGGGGAGGTCGAGGTGTTGTAGAATATGGTGCAGCCCCAGGTTGACCGCACCATATTGGAAGCCACAAGCACTGATTTTGCCTATTTCATTGACCATAAATAATTTGAATTTGTTATGGACCACCAACCTGAGGCACCACCTAGGCTCACACTTTTTGAACCACTGTCCTAGGCATTAGCCTGCTTTGCCTATGGCCAGCTCTGGTACAGGATCTCTGAAAGGAACTGTCCCTACAATTTGCTTGGAGTGAAGTTACCATATCAGCTCTCTTCACTGCTCTATTGAGACTTCTGCATATGTGTGGTCTACTGCCCGGGTTGGTTTAGAGATATCCTCTCCAAGCAAATTGGTAAAACAGAAAATGAAGGTGGGTTACTCTTAGTACGCAAATAATTTGCCACTAATATGGGTCACTCTGGAGTGTTCTTCGGCACACTCAGTACATAAAATGCACAAAATATTTACAATAAAATCACAATAAAAAAATACAATACTGCTAGACAGAATTGTATGGATCCATCCATGATCCATTTCTGTTACATTTTTTCCATATTTTCTTGTTTGCTGCCTTCATTGCCATATGTTGTATTTTCATAATTCAATAAATATATATTACAAAACAACAACAAAATACAATAATGATGATGATGTAAACATGTACAAACACAACAAGCTCCCAGGGTTCAGTTCTTGTAGGAACTGTTTGGAGAAAGCAGTTCTAAACAGGATTGTACAACAATTGCAAGCAGCCCAGGCAATATGCTGATGGTCAGGTCCTGTTAAATGGTATCACGCCTGCTGGGTGCCGGACGTCTCCCCGATAGTCGGGATTCCGACAGTCATTACTCCGACGTCGGAATCCCGACTGCTCCCTCATGGGGGTCCACGACCCCCATAGAGGGAGAATAAAATAGGTGGCGAGTGCAGCGAGCCCGTAAGGGGCTTCATTGCCCCCCAAGCCCCCCCCCCCCCCCGCTGTGCAGTCGGGATTCCAACGTCTGAGTAATGACTGTCGGAATCCCGACTGCTGGTGAAATATACCACACCCCGCCTGCTAGCTGTCACCGTCTCCCAGGAGAATACTCCCAACATGTTTGCTCTGGTTTTTCTCAAGGCTGTAATGTGTGTGTGCAGATAGTACTCCAGTGTGTTCCTGTAAGGTCCCCCCCCCACCAATCCCTGATCAGGGAAGGCGGTTCTGAACACACCAAAAGCCTTGAAAAAGACCAGAGGACAGGTAGAAACTTTTTCCCTGCACAGAAACAAAATAACCCACCCAAATCTAATTCTCTCTGCACGTTACATATGCCCCATCTGCAGTGAACATGGTTTTGTCCATTTGAGAAGGAATTTGCATTTGCGAGTGAAGCTGAGTAACCCCCTTAGTTCTCCTATTGCCAGGTCTGGTGCAGGGAGACGCAGTGGTGTGGCGGCCTTACGTCTATGTCAGTGGTCCTGCATGGCGGTGACATTGCAGGGAGGGCTCCGTTGTGGAGATGATTGTAAAGAGCTTGCTGCTGCTGCAGTGTAGTCGGACTGACCAGTGAACTAGGGGGAGTCGACGCGTTTAGTCTCATAGCATTGGAGACTTTTTCAAGATGCCACAGCTGGTTTGAGTTGCATTATTTAAGGGATTTCAAGAATTCATTATATCAATCACCTGTCAATTCAGTGATTTAGTAATTATTTGTTGTGCATTTGTATAAAAAAAAAATCTGTATATACATATAAGAAAATTTAAAAGCAAATAAACAATTAACATTGTAATTTATTTCTTGATTTTTAGGATTCTTGCATCTTATTCTATTATATCATAACCTCCAAAGCAACAGTAATAGCTGATGAGGTTGTCAATTATTCATTAGTCATTAGACATTAAGGGTGAGATTTAATGGGATGAGAGTTTCAGAAAGTGAGAGATTTGGTGAGAAATCTCCAGTTTTTTTAAAGTGGCAATCATTTACACTGCAAAGCCAGTTTGATTTTGCAGTGTAAATGATTGCCGCTTTAAAAAAACTGGAGATTTCTCACCAAATCTCTCACTTTCTGAAACTCTCATCCTATTAAATCTCACCATATGAGCTTTGCAAACAGTTCCATTTAAATGGATGTATATATAATCACTATAGTAACCACCCAGTCACTTGTGTGCGCCCCTAGTCCAGTGGCGTAACTAGAAATTTTGTTCCCCCAAGCCAAAAACATTTCTGCCCCCCCCCCCCCCCCGTGCACCTCTGTATCCCCTGTCCTATCTGCCCTCGATCCCCCCTGCACCTCTCCATCCTCTGTCCTACCTGCAGCATTCTGTCCCCGATCTGCATCTACCCATCCCTCTGTCCTCCCCTGTACCTTCTATCCCCCTTGCACCTCTCCATCCTCCTGCACCTCTGCCCCCCCCCCCTCACCTATCCATCTCCCCTGTCCCCCCTTCACCTGTCTATCCCCCTGCACCCCTGTATGGTACGCAAATAAAATGTATATAGAAAACATAAAAAAAAAAATTGACAAAATACCTGCCATTATTTACCTAACTTCTTCAGGCAGACAGCAGGATGGGGCGGGCAGAGGAGGTAAAGTGCTGCGCTAGTCCCTGTCTCATCCATGATCCATTGCAGCCTGCGTGCCAGCTACTCCTGGCGCAGGCTGCAACTTCACAGCGCCGGCTGCTGTAGCTGCTTCCACAGAGCAGTGCTGCGGTTGCTAGCATGCTCTCTCTCTCTTTCTCCACCACCCCCCATAGTGCTCACTTTTCATCTGCTGGCTGCCGCTCTATACAGCAAGCAGGGAAGTGGCGGCCACAGTGGAAGTACAGAGCGGGCTGTGTGGAAGGGGGAGTGACATGCAGGGAGAAAGGGGGAGGGGCTCTGTGTGAGGCTTGCTGTGTGAGGATGCTCATGACCCACCCACAGCCCGCCCCATGGACAGGTCATTAGGCGGGTCAATGAGCGTCCTCACCTACAACCAGAGACGAAGAAGAACTGAAGTCTGCGTATTGGCTGGCAGGCTGCTGCAGCTCACAAAGAACTGCAGCCTCCGGCTCCGTGACCCTGCGCCCTGTTGGCGCCGGCTCCCCCCCCCCCCCCTGGCCACCGCTAGCGCTGCGGACCCATAGCTACGCCACTGCCCTAGTCAATAATACCTGTGCATTACACTCCACACCTCATGTTGCACAAATGCTAGCTGATAGAAAATAAATCCTCCATGTTATTGTGACCCTGTTTAATTCATCACAAAAATTGTACAAATCTGCAGATAACTCTGGGGAGATCTTCCCTTTGCAAATATTACTTAATTACATCTTTATATTCAATCTAGCCATTACAGGAGAATTTTCATTTTTCACCCACACCCATTGAGATAACCGATTTCTGCAAAATTGAAGCATGTGCGCAGTACAAGCTAAAATAACTTCATTTTCCAGATACATAGAATTTTTTTTTTTTTAGATTCAGTAATTTTTATTATTTTTGCATACAAACAAGGAAACCCCCCCACATATAAAACATACATAAAATGGAATGAGTGACAGACGGAGTTGCAAATCCAATTATACAATAAGCAGAGTGTTAGTGAACCAAAAGGTATAGCTGAGACAGAACATTCTAGAAATCGCACTGCTGCGAAGTAATACAGGATATATGTATAAACCCGAGGGCGCCTACTCGGGTAAATATTGAGGTGGTTCCTTATACTGTATGAAGCAGTCATGCTCACTAAAAGGGAGCAATATCATCCAGCACTAAATAGTTTGTAGCATAAAGTAATTTACAACTATTTTAATAGTTACCAAGCAAGACCATCCATCGCGGTTACTGGAAAACTAAAATAAATCACACCCCCCCAAACGCCCAAATCAAACCACCCCTAAAACCCCCCACCCTGTACTACCCATCCCCAACTAGGGTGCACTTGGATCCCTAAACTATAGTCCCAGCCCAAACTTTAACTATCTATCTAAACCCTACCCCCCTCCCAGCTTTACTATACTACCCCCCCCCCCCCCCTCCCCTGCTGATACAGGATGTTAAGTTCAATGAATGTGGTGGCTTGGGGGCAGTTCCCCCAGACTCCAAAGACATAAATTCGATATTCAACTTCCCCACTAAATATAATAACCAATTTGTGTCCATTTTCCCATTCTAAACTAGTATATGTAATTAAACATTTTGTACAAAAGGGTACAGTACATGGAAACAATTAAAGCAGGCATAAGAAAAAGATTTACATAAGGGCATATCGGTGCAAAGCAGATATAACCTAGTAATAAAAATACATTTTAGTAAATTAGTCAGAACCAAGAGAAATGCAAAAACATTGTAGGTTTCCAAACAGCATGCGGATCTAGTCGTGCCAGCTCATCAGTCCCAAAAAGGATCTGTATATATCGATGCGGAGCTAATCGGGCCAGTTCTTCAGTCCCAGAAAGGATCTATATATAGCACACAGTAGGAGATCAGGCATCCACGTGTAGACTGGGGTAGGATCAAAACTCTTGTAAAGCATAGCCCAGAATCTCAGAGAGGTAGCGGGTATAGAAACGGATATATAATCGTAGCATCAGGATCTATAAGGGTGAAGCATGGTATAGCAGATCCAGAGAGGTGCAGCAGGTTATTGAGAGTCACAGAATCTGCATGTATTGTTACAGGGCAGTGAGGGGACGGAAAAATATCCACACAAACTGTTCCCAGCACGTAATCCATCGCAGGATACATAGAGGCTGTATCAGAATGAGCCAGAGGCATAGAATCCATGGTCATGGAGCATTCCCCTCGAGCATATAAAGCCTCATCCTTACCCAGATAGGCAGCAGGGGTAAGTACCTGGGGCGCAGTAACAGTGGTTACAGTAGGAGGGTTCTAATGCGCATATGGAGTACCCAAGGTACAATCATGTAGTACAGACAGCTCCCGACACAGCCTGTCAACAGTATAATTTATAGCCTGTAGTATACAATGCAGAAGGCTCACCATTTTAGCAGCAGGATTGTACAGATCTTGGTCTAGGTGAAGTACTCAGTCCACTTGCCAGGTAAGGGAGACCTTTAAGCAGATTTGCAGGCTCAGAAGAAGTAATGAGCGCCCATGGATCCCAGCCTGTGTAGAAGTCGCGTCACAAAGGTAGCCCAGGCCAGGGGCCAGACGACCAGGGCTGCACCCGCGCCTCCAGCCAGCCAAGCAGCGCAACTCCACAGAGGTGTCCCCCCGCTCACCGCTGTAAATCCACTGGAGGGTTACCGGCCACCACCTCCCGCCAGACCACCGGGCCAGGCACCTGCGCAGCTAATATGAGAGGGCGCGCTCCGGGAACTCCAGAGCCGCCAGCGGATCCAATATGGCGTCCACACCAGGAGGATAGGACACCCAGTCACGCCCGTACAGTCGCTCAGCTTTCTGTGCACCGCCCAGACAGGAGACAAACAGCGCGGGGAATCAGAAGCAGCTCCGGAGCCTGTGGGGGTACGTTTGCCGGTTGCTGGGACCACGGGGGAGGATATTAAACAAGGATCTGGTCGGAGCTCTAGCTCCCCGCGTTCGCTCGTGTTGCAGGCCAAGCCACGCCCCCAGATACATAGAATTTGACGGCAGATAAGAACCATTCGGTCCATCTAGCTTACCCCCCTTTTTTTTTAAATTGAGTATATTTATTGATTTTGCATTTAAAAGCAAACAAACACATTACAATATATTATAGATTGTGGTGTTACAAAAGAGGTGCACATAGCATATAAGATCATAATCTTTCAGATATACAGAAGGATTTACAAGATACATGTTAGCTCTCAATAGCATAGACAGTCACACAAATACCCAGAGGCGCCATCCGGGGCTTCGCATCCAGCAGTATGGAAGAAGATATAACAAAACAACATGCCTTACAAGCAGACACTACGCACCATCAAATTGCAGTATAGAAGCAGACATCAGATGAAAACACCACTTAGGATAATAAAATAGCTCGCTATCTAGCCTACTTAGATCTAAACCCACTAATACTTACAAAGAAAAAAACACCCACAAACCCCAAAGCAACCCTCCCACATAACACCCCACCCTGTACAACCTACCCCCAACTAAGGCATACCTGGTTCCCTCCCAACTAACTAAACTACTAACTCTAAAAAGGGATAAATTCGTGGCCTGCAGCTGTAAATAGCTAGCCTAGCCTAAAATCCTAATTCCTCCCTTACTCTCATCCCTCCATTCCCTACGCAATAGTACCTATCTAACCACCCCCCCTCCCCCCACCCCATATAAAGGATAACAAAACAAATGCCTAACGGGCAATAAAGCGGGATCAAATAGTTTTGAGGCCCAAGGGTAACTCCTCTGAATCCCACGGATAGAAAAGCTATGCAATAAACAAAGCACAGAATAAAAAAAAAAATGTTGGGTAAGCAGAATTTAGAAACCCAGTTACTGAAATATAAAGTGGCCCAGAGCAGGGAGCTCAGAATTATATGATCATCAGGATATAGAATATAGAACTGACCCCGACAGTTATATAGAACTGACCCCGACTCTCCCTAAGTAAGCACGGCTGCTTAACACATATTGGACATATATAACACAGATTCTATATCAGAGAAAGAGAACACATTAATGTAAAAATAAACAGAGATATATAGACAAACTATCCAATGTTAATATGCGGGCCAGGAATCTAGTCCGGCCATCTCTCAAGGTTATGAAGGGCCCTCGAAGTAGGGAATAGGATTGTCTCAAAGTATCGCAAACGCATCGAAAAACCAGGATATTTGAGTAACCGGATCCAGAGTTCCATAACAGCTGAAATAGACAGCGCAGGGTGACCTAAACAGTTCCCACCATAGTCCAAGCAGAGAATATAGAAAGATATCAGGGAGTATATTTCCATGAAGCAGTGAATTTCAGGATCTGTATAGCTTATAGTTCCAAGGCCAAGAAGGACAGCCTCCCCAACATTAGCACCATATCCAACCTGCTTACAGTAGACCAGTAGAGAAGCCGTTGGACAGAGCTTTGGAGAGTCCACAAAATCAGGTGTTGTTGGCATAGAGTCAGTAGTAGGGGTTACCTTCATTTGACAGGATTGATCCAGAAATGTCTCAGATGTAGGCAACACACAAGCCGCAGGTACAGGATTTTCTGAGATAATGTTCACATCTTCTAGTGCAATAAGGATCCTCTGTGTAAAGGCATTAATGGCCTCAAGGATGGGGTGTAAGTGGTCAAACATCGCTGATACAGTGTAGTAGAGGCATACCCCAAATAGATATTGAATGTAGGATAGTGGTGGCTAGCACACCACTCACCTAAATACACAAATGGTAGTGGATGGAGCAGCCCAATTTGCGCTTTATGAAAGGCTGTACCTTGGCAGTATGGACGACACAGTTTTCTCTCCCTCTGTTAGTGTAAGGGTGTCCCCGCAGGCTTGTGAAGGCCAGGCTCCTCCCTCACCAGAGCTGCAGTAGATGTGCCCCGTCTGAATGCCAGTATGTGTGCTGGGGAGCGCAGAATGGCAGCACAGAAGACCACCGCCGGGCGTCAGACAGACCAGCGCAGGAGCCGGGCACCCGGGCAATCAGTGCCCTGTCAGACAGCAGTGGCGGCAAGATGGTGTCGGCACCAGACCTCTGCCCTGCAGCTTGTAGTGAGCCGGATATCTCCACAGCAGGCGACCCGATCCTGCCCGTGGAGTGACCCAGGTAGTCTAGGAGATCTCCCCCACAATCAGAAGCGGCCAGGTACCGATGGGCAGAAACAGGATGGGTAGACAGGATGGTTGAAGTGGGGAGCAGCGGGAGAAAGCTTCCTCTTACCTGCCCGTCAAAGCCACGCCCCCAGCTTGCCCCTTTTTTAACCATATTGTTAACCTTAAACCCTATTTGATCCTCCTTTCTTTGTGAGGATGTCCTTATGTCTATGTTATACATGTTTAAATTGTTCTACTATATTAGCCTCTACCACCTCTGATGGGAGGCTATTCCACTTGTCCACTACCCTTTCTAAAGTAATTGTTCCTCAGATTTCCCATGAACCTCCCTCCCTCCAGTTTCTATAATGTCACCCCCTTTCCCATTCTCCAAACTCTACATATTTGAGATTTTTTCTGGGTAAGTTTTGTAGGCCATGTACAATTTTAGTTGCCCTTCTTTGTACTGTCTCTAGAGTATTTATATCCTTTTGGAGATATGGTCTCCAGAACTGGACACAGTATTCTAGATGAGATCGTACCAATGACCTATACCAGCCTCGGGTTGGTGGTCCAGGACCAATTCAAATTATTAACGCAGGGGTTCCCAATCTTTTTATAATCACTGCACCCTAGAGTATCAGAATTTTTCCAAGGCACCCCTAGACACCCAAAAATATATATCAAATGAAGTAGATTGTGTTTATATGTGCTTCTTAGGTTCAGTTACGTGGTAAAGGGCAGGATTTGGTTCACATTCTTTGTACACATTTTATGATTGGCAGCCACCAGCACTGGTTTTGTCCAGAAATAATTGTCCATCCCTACTGCCCCTATGGTATGTTACCCATAGCAACCAATGTCCACTAAGACCATCACGGTGTGTGCGGAGTGCAACGCATGTTCAGCAATTAAGCAATTGCTCGTTTGCAGAAAAATTGGTATTGTAGATATTTGCTTCAAACATTAAAAATCCACCAAGTGCAATTCACAAAAGGTTTCCCAATCTACTTCAAGTATTATCAAATATTACAAGCAGCTGTATAGAGAACACTCTTCACATAGAGAACACTCTTCACATGTAAACAAGATGAAACCTGAAGATTAGAAACAAATTGGCCAAGCCTCTGAGAGAGCATCAATGTCTGAAAATACATACTGACTGGAAGCTTTTAAATTACTAAAACATTTATCATGTTTTACCAACAGATTTTAATTTAGAAAATGTATTTTAAAGCCAGACAATGGGTGTGTAAATGCAATCTGTCCAAGGAAAAATTTCAACACAATACAGTACTTAAAATATATATATATATATATATATATAGGAGGCACTAGTCTGGTTCAAATAAACACTGCGTAATCTATCCCAAAGACCCTTTTTATTTGTTGCGTGTGCTGCAGCTCCACAGAACCAATCAGCAGTGTAATGGCTCATCCAAAAGATATATATTATGGAGTGCTACACACACAGCAAATGGAGTCAACCAATTGATCCAAATACAATTTATTATAAAAATATATGTTTTTAATAAATCATAAAAAATATGACATATAAAACAATTTGAAAAATTATATATATATATATATATATATATATATACACAGTGGTCGAAGTGGGGCGGTATACGGGGGTATGCCATACCGCCACTTTAATCTGAAGAGAAAAAAAAAACCTTTTTTCCCCCCCTCAGGATGCTCTCTGATCACTCAGCAGCGCATATTGTGCTTTTGTAATACCCCTGTACAACGGGGCAGTCTGGCAGGGGACGTTGATGGACAGGGGGGTGTCCGAAGGTGCGCACTATATTCACTCTTTACTTTTCCATACCCCCACTTCAAAATTTCCATACCCCCACTTCAAAATTTCCACTTCGACCACTGTATATATATATATATATATATATGTAAACAAGAAAAAGCATACTGTTTCATAAACATGTAATGCTAAGTTAGCTATAGAATATAAGCAAACAACTTATTGCAGCCACTGAGCGGATCTGAAACACTCCTTGAATGAATAATGTCACTTTGGCCCTTATTCTGATCGGTGCGGATATTCCCGAATTCTTACGGTGCGCTGTACGGCGGCGTGCGGGCATCGTCCGTAGAAACGCCCACGTGTCCTCCGCATTCGGACGGACTCACTCTTTAAGAACAGGGCGTGTGTACGGACGACATACAAACCGTGCGTGTGCGGTGGAAACGTACAGATTCTTGCACGGTCTTCCCGCACAAGCACGGTCTTACCGCGTGAGAACGTATGGAAAGCTGTCCGTACGCCCCGATGCGGAGTATTTACGCACAATCCAACACTTTTGTACTGAGTACACACAGCGATCACATGACCCACTTAGGCTATTAGGCAACCTCCTGAAAAAGGGATTGTTAGCAATTTCAATCAATTAAATGCTCATCTATACTGACCCACATTCCTACTACATTCATGACACACATTAACCCTTACAGCATGTGACCCTAACATACATCTATCTACACTATGTACATTTTGCTTATTTTAAACATTTTAAACAACTTACACATATACTTTAGCATGTTAGAAAAAAACACTGACAACTTTCAACTTTAAAGAACGATTTATTCATACAGAACGGTAAAAAAAAAAATTCAAATTTCCCCATCAATTATTTCGTCCATTAGGACCAACATTTCCCTCATCAGGCCTCTGACTCTAAGGAGGGCCCCACGGCGACCCTCCTCTGCTTGGGCAGGCTCATCTGTGGAGGAAATTAAAAATGAAAAATGACTAATGATATTCATGCATACATTTAACATAGTCAAACCTACATTTTAAACATGCATTCTGAGAGGTGTGTGTGTATATATATATATATATATATATTTCCAACAGAAGCGCCGCACTCCAGCCACTTGAATAAAGATTATTTAATAGTCAAGCTATAAAAAGCAACGTTTCAATACAATTAAGTATTATCGTCAGGCTACAGACATATTCAAACACACAGTTTAAATAGCAAAAATCCGCGCCTCACGGCCAGCGTGCACGCCCAGCCGGGGGACGCCTCCAGATGACATCATAATTGTTACGTTACTACACAAATGTGAAACAAAACCAAAACACTTATAAAGAAAAAACACACAACATTGAACATTGCATATAAAAAGTATCAATGTAACAAACACTATAATGAATGAAATATCAAAGACCCGCAACAGCAGCAGTTAACCAGAATGGAAATCAATGTAACAGTACATTTAAACCAACATTTTCATTCAGACCTTTGGGCGCAACTGTATCCAGCTTAATGATCCACTTAGCTTCACATTGTAGCAAAGCCAGTTTACGATCTCCTCCACGGGGAGACACTGCAATATGATCAATCATTCTATATTTGATGGTAGATACATTGTGTCTAGCAGTTAGAAAATGACGAGCTACTGGCTGCTCACTACCACCTTTCTTTACTGCTGTGGAGATAGCAGAACGATGGGCTGTCATTCTTTCTTTAAAAGCCCTCTCCGTTTTACCAATATAACTGAATCCACAGGGACAAATAATTTGGTATATAACATATCTAGAATTACATGTTAAAGTATGTCTAATAGAAATAGTTTTACCAGTCTGTGGATGGCAGAATGACGAACCTGGGATCATATAACGGCACGTAGTACAGGGGCATCGGACACAGCCCAATTTCTTAGAGCTATCACTAGGAGCAGTGTAGGTTTTAACCAAAAAGTCCCTTAAATTAGGGGGGCGTTTATAGCAAGACATTAAACGTGTAGTACCCAGACCCAAATCGGGGTCTGTCTGAATCATTGGCCATAATTTTTTAGCTGAATTATTAATTGCTGTACTCTTTTGATTAAATGAGTTTACCCATGGCAAAATAGGTTGATTGTCAGCATTGGATTTAGTGCTGTTAAGCAATGTCTCTCTGTCCAATCTGAGGATCTTTTCTTTAGTGGACAGGAGTTCAGATCTAACATAGCCACGTGCCGTAAACTTATCTATCATAGAATCCATCTGTACAATGGCCGTATCCCTATCAGAGCCAATGCGATACACACGTAGCAACTGAGAATAAGGAAGGCCATGTATTAGACTCTTAGGGTGACAGCTGGTAGGAAGTAATAGATTATTCCTGTCGGATACCTTGGAGAATAAACATGTGTCAATCTTACCTTCATTCAGGTTAATATTGACATCTAAAAAATGGACCTGGCTATTACTAAACGTTACATAAAGATGGTCTCCTGTCCGATGAAACCACTAATTGGTATGATAAGTTAAACACTCAGGTGCAAAATTATAAAAGGGACTTGATTAAATTTAAGAAGGACAAAAGGTCCAAAGTGGACACTGATTATGATACGAACACTGTTTACCGTTGGACTGATACAAGTAGAACTACTGGTCCCAGGAAACCTTTTTTCAGACGGCAGCGTAATAGGGGTGACTTTGATCAGGCCTCATCCACAGAATTCAATTCCTCCAATAGTGAGTCAGATAACCCCACAAGGGGTCCAAAAAACTCCAAAGCCGCCCACCCATCGGGGGTTTATACCAGGGCGAGAATCGCAGGAGGCTCCGTGGATATACCCGTAGAGGTGGCCGTGACAACCAAAAAAAGAGGCAAAGGGCGTGCAGCCAAGCCACCAATATAGCCCAAGAGTTGGTGGTGAATCTGTCTTCCTATGCGCTTACCCCTGCTGAACACAGTGTACTTTCAAAAGGTTTATCCTTTTGTCCTTCGTCTAATTTTTCTAAGGTTCAATGGACTGTGGATCAACATAGACTCCATCGGGGTCTTAAACTTAAAGAACATTTTGTAAAAAATCCTATTTTGCCACAATTGATACAACCTGAAGTGTTACCGGTGCAATTAACTAAATTATTGCCCAGGTCCAATTTTGAACCTCAGTCCTTTAATCCTACTATAAAAACTTTTATGCGGTTACTAAATGAAGATACAATGGACAATTGTGGTTCTACAAGTGATATACCTGTTAGTAATTTCAGCAGGGCTGATAGACTTGCTTTGAATGCACTACGTGACAATAGCTCTTTAATCTTTAGGTCCGCGGACAAAGGTGGTGCGCTCGTTATCCAGGATGCTGATCGTTACCATCTTCAGGTGATGGAACACCTGAATGATGAGCACACCTACAGTTTGTTACAGGAGGATCCTACACCTTTGTTTAAAGTTGATTTAATTGATGTGCTTCAAAGAGGTGTTGATGATAAACTCATTTCAGCAAAATTGATGAGTAGTTTGATTCCAGTACATCCGTTGGTACCGGTCTTTTACTGTATACCCAAGCTGCATAAATCAATGTCAAATCCACCGGGTAGACCAATAGTTTCAGCAAGAAAATCATTGTTTCAATTACTGTCGGTGTACATTGATAGTGTACTTCAACCCTGTATTCGTGTACATCCCTATTATCTATTGGATACTACCTCCCTGCTACGTAAACTTGCTTTAACTTCTGATTGGGGTAGTGATTTATGGCTATTCACTATTGATGTGAGTAGTCTTTACACTGTGATCCCTCACAGTGATGGCTTACTGGCGGTGAGGCGGTTTCTGAATGATAATGTTGAGTACATTGGTCCTGATGTGAGCCTGTTGGTAGATCTCTTGGAATTGATTTTAACCAAGAATTTTTTCTTATACCGTGACAAGTTTTATGTTCAGAACGTGGGATGTGCGATGGGGGCGGCGGTATCGCCATCCTACGCGAACATATTTATGTTTCAAGTGGAAAAAGAGTTGTTATTTGCAGATCCCTGTGTGGCGGGTAGGATTGTCTTATACACCCGCTACATAGACGATCTGTTGATATTTTGGAGAGGCAATCCTTTAGATCTGGTTAACATCATTGAGACACATAATTCTAGTCCCAGTCCAATTAAACTGACATTTACGTTTAGTAATAGCCAGGTCCATTTTTTAGATGTCAATATTAACCTGAATGAAGGTAAGATTGACACATGTTTATTCTCCAAGGTATCCGACAGGAATAATCTATTACTTCCTACCAGCTGTCACCCTAAGAGTCTAATACATGGCCTTCCTTATTCTCAGTTGCTACGTGTGTATCGCATTGGCTCTGATAGGGATACGGCCATTGTACAGATGGATTCTATGATAGATAAGTTTACGGCACGTGGCTATGTTAGATCTGAACTCCTGTCCACTAAAGAAAAGATCCTCAGATTGGACAGAGAGACATTGCTTAACAGCACTAAATCCAATGCTGACAATCAACCTATTTTGCCATGGGTAAACTCATTTAATCAAAAGAGTACAGCAATTAATAATTCAGCTAAAAAATTATGGCCAATGATTCAGACAGACCCCGATTTGGGTCTGGGTACTACACGTTTAATGTCTTGCTATAAACGCCCCCCTAATTTAAGGGACTTTTTGGTTAAAACCTACACTGCTCCTAGTGATAGCTCTAAGAAATTGGGCTGTGTCCGATGCCCCTGTACTACGTGCCGTTATATGATCCCAGGTTCGTCATTCTGCCATCCACAGACTGGTAAAACTATTTCTATTAGACATACTTTAACATGTAATTCTAGATATGTTATATACCAAATTATTTGTCCCTGTGGATTCAGTTATATTGGTAAAACGGAGAGGGCTTTTAAAGAAAGAATGACAGCCCATCGTTCTGCTATCTCCACAGCAGTAAAGAAAGGTGGTAGTGAGCAGCCAGTAGCTCGTCATTTTCTAACTGCTAGACACAATGTATCTACCATCAAATATAGAATGATTGATCATATTGCAGTGTCTCCCCGTGGAGGAGATCGTAAACTGGCTTTGCTACAATGTGAAGCTAAGTGGATCATTAAGCTGGATACAGTTGCGCCCAAAGGTCTGAATGAAAATGTTGGTTTAAATGTACTGTTACATTGATTTCCATTCTGGTTAACTGCTGCTGTTGCGGGTCTTTGATATTTCATTCATTATAGTGTTTGTTACATTGATACTTTTTATATGCAATGTTCAATGTTGTGTGTTTTTTCTTTATAAGTGTTTTGGTTTTGTTTCACATTTGTGTAGTAACGTAACAATTATGATGTCATCTGGAGGCGTCCCCCGGCTGGGCGTGCACGCTGGCCGTGAGGCGCGGATTTTTGCTATTTAAACTGTGTGTTTGAATATGTCTGTAGCCTGACGATAATACTTAATTGTATTGAAACGTTGCTTTTTATAGCTTGACTATTAAATAATCTTTATTCAAGTGGCTGGAGTGCGGCGCTTCTGTTGGAAATATATTGCTGTAATTGCCGTGTGGGCACCCGCCGAAGATACCTGTTTCAGTGGCTGTGCTGGATCGTCTGGATTCTATATATATATATATATATATATAACTATATATATATATACACACATATCTACCTATATATATGAGACATACACCTATACATACATGCATACATACTACATGGAAAGCCTGATTTTGGCCCTCTACCCTTTACTCTGTAGAACACCTCACAGTCATACTGCTCCTTCTCAATCCAAACCCACCCATGACTAAGCTCTGAGAAGCATGCCACGCGCTGCACCAATCACAATTCGGCAAACAAAGTTCAGTGTCTGTTATATGATGGAGCCTGGCAGGGGAGTTACACAACTCTCAGGAATGCTCAGTACATTTGTGCAATCAAGCATGGCTTGGCTGCTGATGGTCTGCTCCAGAAATCATTGTCAGAATGCCAGTTAGGGGAAGCTGCAGCACTAACCCACTCCCATGCTCAAAAGCATTACTAAGACCAAATACACACACAATTATGGTGAAAAACATACATGCAGACCGCAGGGGGTGGTTAGCTAGAGGAGGGCCCAGGGGCACTCACCACTTGTTACTCCAGTCTAAGCCACGCCTGGCCATACTCCATTTATGCCATACTGAATCTAGTTTACAAAGATCATTCACCAGTAAACTCTACTCACCTATATGAGCCTACAGATTGTATGCAACCAGCAGGGACATGTAACCCTTACATGAGCAAGTCATCACTTTCTTTCTGGATACAGATTAACTACACAGGTTCAGTGGCACTTCAATTCGACCTGAAAGCCATCCGCACAACCTGTGTCATTAATATGTGTCCAGGATGAAAGGGATGGTTTGGCCACCCTATCTAACCCCAAAGTGTGTCTGTTGCTACCCAATTTGTTGTTTGCCTTTATAGTATTTTCAAACACATTTGAATCAACAGTGCTACATATCAAATAGTGGATGACAAAAGGAATAACGAATCTTTATGTATACATACCACTTTCGGCCGCCTGCTCCACCTCACAGGCCTCCTCATCCTCCCCCTCTTCCTGGGCCTCCTCGGCCGGCACGACCTCCTCCTCGGCTGCCACCTCTGCCTCCACTGGCCACTCAGCCTCCTCCACTCCTTCACTTTCCTCTGCCACCCCTTCCTCATTCTCTTCCTCCTCGGCCATCGCTGGCTCCGCCTCCTCCTGGGCCTGGGGCGCCTCTGCCTCCTCCTGTGCCTGGCCTGCCTCTGCCTCCTCCCGGGCCTGCCTTGCTCGTGCACGTGCTGTGTTTGGGAAAAATCAAAAAAGTGCCAATTAGTGGTAATTTGTATTAAGCCTTATCAACCTATAAATGCAAAGGTTAGAGGTACTGATACTTGTACATGCAAACAGCTCCTCAGTAGCCTTTACAAAACACAGCCTGTAACATGGCAGGTATGCTGTGACATTTGGGCCATTGTAAGCATCACAAGCATTAATCCTCCCCAATAACATATTTTATGACCATTACAGGGTGTCAATCAGGAAGTAGCACTCATATATTGTATGCCATGTTTAACTCATGATCAGGCTGCTGACCTTAGTGGATTAAATAATGTCAGGTAAGCAATCATGTACAAATCCACATTTACTGTTGAAATACTCACATCTAGCAATGCTGGCCCTTATGGTTTGAAGCCTCTCTGGCTCCCTGCGCCGGAGGTCGGACCACCGCCGCTCAAGCTGAGCGATGGTCCGCCGCACATGGGTGCGGGCGTATATCCGCCGGCGGGCCACCGCATAGGCAGAGCGTTTCTGCCTATTCGTGATGAATGGGCCCGCACGACCCAGCCTGGTCTCCATAACGGAGACCAGTGTCTTCAGCTCGGCTGCAGAAAAGGGTGCTGCTCTGCCATAAGCCGCCATCTTAGCAATGGCACAAATCAAACAATCATGTGCTGTCATTGGTTGATCAGAGTGATATTTGGTATTAACTTTATTGTTCATTTGTACACTAACAGCGTGTATGCGCCCGAACAGACGGCTAACCCATTGCATCGCACACCCATCCTAAACAGTGTAAAATAAGATGGAAACACATTATATCTAATCTATAACATTCACCAAACATGGGTCTAAGCAACTGGTGAAATAGTGTGCATCTCTAGACACTTACACCTAACTCCACATGCTGCCATGTGTACACTTACCTTCTACTGGCCCCTACTACAGAGGTGGAATGAAAAGTAGCTAGCATCTAACCTGAATGTGGAGTGCTTTCACATGTGATTTGGATGCTAGCACTGATTACTTGTGGCTAAGTGGTGGACTGGATTGACATATGGAATGAGTAGTGTCAGTTGTACTACCTAGCAAACAAGTGCACAGTACAGAAGTACATTCAAATATACATTGCATGTCTGACCTCAGTTGTATTTGGTCATTGGTGTTGGAATCTGCATTTAGCAAATAAATCAGACTTACTAAGTTTGCCATGTTTTTGTGAAATATTTTTCAACACCAAGGGGCGGGACGTATGCGCCGCACGGTTGATGCTTGCGTACGGGACGCGGCCGTACGGAACGCAGGTTGCAGCTGATTAACGCCAATTACAGATATAGTATTTAAAGTTGTCCTAGAAAGGCAAACAGTTGTTGCAAACATGCCAGGCTCAGAGTCAGAGGAAGACCAGGTGGTGCAGAATCTCTTGTCCCGCATGGAAGCCAACACCACCTATGTGCCCCTCAACCCAGAGCCCACAGATGGCCCATCCACATCAGGCCAATCAGCAGCAGGGCCATCCTCAGCATCAGCAGAATCATTGGGAACACAGCAGGTGGCTTCCCAACATAGTAGCCAGGCCAGCACTTCAGGTACAGCAACCGGTGGCCGTGGCAGTGGCAGTGCCCGTGCCCGTGGCCGCAGTGGGGCAACAAAGGAACCAACCACAAGAAACATGGCATATGAACCGCGGGAGCTTGACATCCTGGTGACCCGGGCACGTGATTTAATTGAGTGCCCAGCGGTGAAGTTGACACACACAAGGAGATGGAAGATCTGGGAGGAGATAACGGCGGAGATTAATGCAGTGGCTCCACAAGTTCGTCAGACGGAGCACGTTAAGAAGAGGCAAGTACATGTGTGTTACATTTGAGTAGGACAAGTCCAGTAATGTTAACATTCAATATTAGATGGAGTTGGTCAATGGGTGTTCACGTTGCTTGGAGGCACAGACATGTTGGCCATTACATAGAATTGATAGTTATTGGAGGGTGACTGTTTTTGTATCTTGTAAGGGTTGGTTTGAAAAATGAATATAATGTAAGTTTGGTGTCAGTAGTCACATGTTGTATTATGTTTCAGATTGCAATGGGTGCTACAGCAAACATGAGTAGTTACATGTATTAATATGTACACTTTGATTGCAGGTGGCACGACTTCAAAGGCAACCTCAAGAAGAAATTGACCCAGCGGTGGGAACACAGCCAAACCTCTGGGGCTGGCCCCATGCCATCTAAGCTGGAGCTCACCCCCCTGGAAGAGATGGCCCAGTGCTGTATAGCAGTGGAGGAGATCCGGGGGGTGAGCACTATAGACAGCGAGTCCCCAGCGGAAGTGATGGCTTCTACGCTTGAAGGTAATTATTTGCCAGGCCATAAGTAGATGTTTAACATTTGGCACGGAATGTGTGGTAATAGGTAATTTCTCGTTCAACAGCATCCCCACCGCTTGGTCCAGATTCTCTTGAGGAGGCCGTGGAGTCTGTGCCACCTGGCCCCAGTAGCAGGCCCGTGCAGCAGCCGCCGGGATTGTCCGCGGCTGAATTGTCCATGTGGGGCCGTGTGCTGGATAGTATTGTGCAGCAGGGAGAGTCTGCATTCGAGCGGGTGCGTAGGGCCGAGGAGGTGCTGCAGGTTTTGACCACCAGCCAGCAGATTATTGCTGAGAGCCTGCAGGCTATGAGTGCCAGCCAGCAAGCTATGAGTACCAGCCATCAAGCTATTGCTGCTAGCCTGCAGGTGCTGGCTGATCAAGCCCTGCGGCAAAATGACCTCCTCCTCCGCCATAATGAACTTATGGTGGAGCTAGTTACCAGCAATAGGGCCCTAATGTCACCCGCTTCGGGTGCATTACCAACACCATCACTCCCTGCTGCCAGAGGGGGAAGAAGATCCACCCCCTCACCAGCATGTGCTCCACATGAGGCACCATCTGACTCTGGCCGTGGACGAGGCCGAAGACCTGCTGCACGTGGCAAGGAGCCTGCCAGGGGCAAACGTGCTCGCAAATGAACTTGTGTCCCCATTAATCTCCACCGTTATGTCTTCCCAAATCTTCCATTGAGCTGTGTGTGTCAGCATCCTGTGTCAACATCCGTGCCCAGGGTCACCACATTTGCCCGCGGTTCAAATGTCATGTTTGGTTCCCCTGTTGCCCTGTTTCTGCTAGCATTACTGTGTGCTGTACTTGAAGTGTCGGTGCTGTACTTTTGTTGTGAAGCCACCTGATGTGTTCCTAATGATTCTGCTGTGGCTATTTCTTCTATATTATTTATTTTTTGGCCTGTTATGGTCCCATTTGTTTTGTGTTGTTTTTTACATTTTTACCAAAGTGTCTTTAATAAATGTTATTTGAGCCCCACAAATGTCTGTATTAATTGATACATGCAGAAGTGCCATGTGTATTAGTATTAATAATATTAAGCTGTGTTGATTATTTGCAGTGTAAAAGTGTGTGACAAGTGCAGCATGTAATGTTCCCTTTAAGCTGCAATGCTTCCAATTGTAGCAGTGAGAAGCGTGTAATTAACAAGTAATGGGTAAAGTATGTGATTGTATTGTGTTCAGGTGACATTGGTTGAGGTGCGTCCGTCCTGATTATGCGTTCCGATTGCCTAGCGCATGACCGAGTGGTGTCCGCAAAGCAAGAGTAACCTGTTGGACACCGCACATTTCTTCCCTTTTTGCTCGCGTGCATTCGGCGTGCTGTCCGAATGCACGCCTACCAAAATGTGTGTACTCCCCCGTGTCCGCCCATGTTTCCGCCCAGTTTAGCCCACTTTGAAACTACGCCCCTGTGTCATTCCGCATGACGCCCATAACACACCCATATTGGCCGAGTGATTGCGGTGCACATTTCTGTACAGTATTAGTGAGAACAAGTACGGAGACCATGCGTGGCACATGCGCGTAGCGTTCTCCACGCTTGCGCAGACGGCTAAAAAACGCCATCCGAAAGAATTCGGAAAAGTCCGCACCGATCAGAATAAGGCCCTTTGTTTCAAAGGATATATATATATATATATATATGTGTGTTAATAGGGCAACTTGATACTTTTAGTCACAGTCTTTGCAGATAATGGAATGTTTTTATAATATTTGTGACACAAGCAAAAGGAGGGTTAATAGTTACCACCGTATCAGCCCTGGACCCGGGTCACGGAGTAGTGCATCTGCAGGTGTTTCCGTGGTGCACAACATGCTATGTAAGCTCCGTTCTATATGTGGTGTGCGGGTTGGCTTATTGGCTCCTTTTCTCACAATGGAGCCAGGGGTACCCGATCTGTTATCGTCTCTGTGTAGTATGGTGGTTGTGGCCAGTGGGAATTTGTGCACCTCCACTGTCGGCACAGCCGTCTCCTGCTGTCGTCGCTAATTGGCATAAGCCCCATGGTCCTTTTGTGGGGGAGATGTTACTCCATACAGTGTCCCAATTTTAGAGCTGCTGTCGGCTAGGGTTTAGAAAAGTCGTTTTAAGCTTGTGATCATCCTGGCATGGTGCGCGGCTTGCTCCCGCGTCTGATTTTGAAAACAAGATTGTGTGGAGGGTCCACGCTCCACTCAATCTCAGCTCAGTAGTCAGGTTGGGGGTGTGGTCTCAACGCGTTTCTCAGCCTACCAAAATCAATGGCTGCTTTATCAAGTGGTAACTATTAACCCTCCGGTACTTATGTATTATCTGGGCTCCCATGTTAAAAGCACCCCATTTTTTCATACCCCTACTATCCAACTATGCATAGAGTTGATTTTATACAGTGTGGCGAGCGCAGCGAGCCACCGTGCCCGAAGCGTGGTGAGGGGACGCGGTCTCATAAGAAAAACGGGAGCCCAGATATTACATAAGTACCAACCCTCCTTTTGCTTGTGTCACAAATATTATAAAAACATTCCATTATCCACAAAGACTGTGGCTAAAAGTATCAAGTTGCCCTATTAACACTATATATATATATATATATATATATATATATATATATATATATATATATATATCCAAGTGGGGAAATAAGCACTCACAAAATTCCTTCAATAAATGCTGGGGTGTCCATGAACTCAGGTGTCATACTTTAGAAGTATTAGCCACATGTATCCAATAAGGTAGAGCGCACTCACCAGACTTTCTCCAGAAAACTTGTTTAAAATCACAAAGCTTTATTGGTCCATTTTAAAAGTGGTCGACGTTTCGGGTCCACAGCTGACCCTTTTTCAAGACACTGCAACCAGTTGTACCACCAAGACAGCATAAAAACACTTGTCGCCCTGAGCCTGCTAAATACCCACAGACAGCCTCCCACAACTTGTTACTAGCCAATCGCAATGTTAGTTAACAATTTAATACATCTGTGTTAGCGCGCGTTACCTGACAAGCGGGAGTTACTGCTCAGTCTGACACGCCAGACCCGGCGTGCGTTCCACGACTTCCGGAAGTGATGTCGTCACTATCCGGCATTGTTTGCGTTCCAGCGCTTCTAAAACATAGTGGAAGCTACTTCCGCATTTGCGGTTCACATGTATTCCACTTGCGCTATCAGGTCAACGACCTGTCTATACGTATTTATATTAGCTTTGGGGAACGTTATGCAGGAGGGAGCTGTGAAGCAGAGAGCCAGCCCAGGAGACCAGTGTGTATGTACATAAAAAACAAACGATTAAAACAGTCTGAAACAGTGGGAAATGTCACCCCTCAGGATAGGAAAAAAAATTAACCCTGTCAGGTGCAAGTCCCACCGCCAGAGGCGCATCAGTGAAATGTGAAATTTTTTTGGAAAAATGAAAAAACATTGTATATCAAAAAATCAGCATATTAGGAACCATGATAGGTGCTTAATATTACAAATGATGAATAGGCTTACAAAAACTTGAAAGATGAACTGTACCGCACTTCTATTAAACATTCTACACCAGTAGATACCCAATGGTTGTCAAGGAGGAATGGCTGCTACAAGTGTCTTGGATGTATCACCTGCCGGGCACTTGTGGTGGGCTCCTATTTCTGTCATCCGCACAGTGGCAGAAAAATATTTTTAAGACATAAGTTGCATTGTCTGATGGACCATATCATCTACTATTTAATTTGTCCGTGTGGCCTTATGTATATAGGGAAGACTATCCGAACCCTACGAGAGAGAATGACACAACACCGTTCTACAATTAAATTGGCTCTCGAAACAGGCCACACTGACAAGCCGGTTGCAGCCCATTTTCTGTCTGCGAAACACCAAGTGTCATGTCTCCGTTATATGATCATCGATTGGATTGCACCCCCTATGCGTGGAGGTGACCGGGGCCTAATGCTGTTAAAAAAAGAAGCCTTCTGGATCCAACATTTAGATACGGTAGCACCAAAAGGGCTCAACGAAATGAACTCTTTATCCATGTTTTTGTAAGCCTATTCATCATTTGTAATATAGCGCAAGTGGAATACATGTGAACCGCAAATGCGGAAGTAGCTTCCACTATGTTTTAGAAGCGCTGGAACGCAAACAATGCCGGATAGTGACGACATCACTTCCGGAAGTCGTGGAACGCACGCCGGGTCTGGCGTGTCAGACTGAGCAGTAACTCCCGCTTGTCAGGTAACGCGCGCTAACACAGATGTATTAAATTGTTAACTAACATTGCGATTGGCTAGTAACAAGTTGTGGGAGGCTGTCTGTGGGTATTTAGCAGGCTCAGGGCGACAAGTGTTTTTATGCTGTCTTGGTGGTACAACTGGTTGCAGTGTCTTGAAAAAGGGTCAGCTGTGGACCCGAAACGTCGACCACTTTTAAAATGGACCAATAAAGCTTTGTGATTTTAAACAAGTTTTCTGGAGAAAGTCTGGTGAGTGCGCTCTACCTTATTGGATATATATATATATATATATAACATGCAGTCAGTCTGGCACTTTGTGGAGGGAAAAACAGCTACCCGGGTGCCCTCTGGGGGAACATGTAGTCACTGGCGCATACACAGGCAGCGGCACTGTTTAAAAGCTTTTTCAAATGGTGCTTTTATTTCCCGACGTTTCGGGGTATGAGAACCCCGGTTTCAAGGTGAATAAAGAACAGGTATACAATGTAAGATTCTACCTTAAATAGACAGGCTGGAAGGATGTGCTGGGCGTCCCGTTCGTGGCGTCGCTGCGGCTGCTTCCGGGTTGCCGGGTTCCGGTGACCTGTGCACTGACGTGCAGGCTTTGGTTGTCTAGCAACCAGTATCAACAATGCCGGGCTCTCGCCGTCTGTGCCGCAGTTACAGCCTCGGAGGGGACTGTGGGAATACAATAACAAAAACATGTAAAACCAAGTGCATGACTATATGATGCTGCTTTCCCACTGCAGACCCGTTTAAAGTACTGGTAATCTTAAATGGTATTTAAAACGGTATTAGCATTCCCACTGCAGCAGATTACCGTTTTAAATACCATTTAAGTACCATTCCCATTGCAGGTAAAACGTTTAAGCTGTTCAAAACGTTTTTACAGCAGAAATGAGTGCCTGTCATTTTAAATGGGCTTTTCAGGGTTAAAAAGGCACCTACCTATGATGTTTTCACAGTATAAAAGGAGGGGGAGGGGCCAGGACAGATTAGTGCAGCAATCACCTAGGGATGGCCATCGTTGCCATTGTCATCGATGGTTGCCATCGATGGCAATTCTGCAACTGGCCATCGATAGTGCTAAACTATGCTATGGTTGACCATCAATATTTTTGCATATCGATGGTCATCCATTATGTTTGTTTGATTGGCCTGTGGGCCAATCAAAACACGGGGGCGGGGCTTCGCAGGTGTCGGGGGCGGAGCTATGCTCCGTGTCCCGGCACTTAAAAAAAAAACAGCAAAACATCGTTTTGCTGTCTCATCGATGGAGGGAAACCATCTGGTTCTCCCTCATCGATGGCTAAAGTATTCGACATTGGCCATGAACCATCGATGATTTCAAATCATCGATGGTCGATGGCCATCCCTACAATCACCATGGCTAGCAGAGCACATGTCTCTGTGGATTTTGTCATTGTTTCTGCTGTAATGCTGATTGATTCAGCATGTGAGAGGGTCTTGCAGCTCCTTACATTCTGCTGTTTGATTAATTAAATATCACCAGCAATGCTCCAAAAACGTGTGCACTCTTCTACAATCTTCTCCCCACAAACTTCCTGGTTGTGGGGAGGGTCAGAACACAGTCAACAGCCTATCACTGAATTGTAGCCTGTTGTTATCACTAAATAACGTTTAAGAGGCATTCCCACTGCCTCAAAAACGTTATTTTAGCGTGTAGGACTCTGCTTTTAAAACGGGTTGAAATACCATTTAACTTTAAACGGTATTTCAACTCTGGCACTTTCCCACTGCAGCCTTAAACTGTATTTTGCACTGAAAAATCGGCAATTTACCGTTTTTGAGCTGCAGTGGGAAAGGGGCATTATACTAACAAACATTTCCTGTGAAAGTTAAGACACATGTGTGTGTTATTGCACATGTGATTGTGCTGTGAACAAATATACAGATAAAAAATACAAATAGAAGAGATGTTAAAAATGGAGTTAACAGTGGCTAACAATGGGTATCAAACTGAAGTTGCTATGAACCATCAGGGACATGGCTATGTCGGTTACCTCTTTTACTTTTAACGCAAAGTGGGGAACAATTGGTTGTTATAGATATGTTTCCCTAAGCCTTCCCTATCGTGTCTCTGTGGTTATAACCTAGCCCAGTGCCCAGAATACTTGCTGTATACGATGAAGATATAAGAATATATTAAATGAATATATAAATATATGAAGTTATAAGAATATATTAAATGATAGTCTGTCATTTAATCCATCAGGTTTGCTAGTTTTTAACACGACCAACAAACCTGATGGATTAAATGACAGACTATCATTTAATATATTCTTATAACATATCTTCATCGTATACAGCAAGTATTCTGGGCACTGGGCTAGGTTATAACCACAGAGACACGATAGGGAAGGCTTAGGGAAACATATCTATAACAACCAATTGTTCCCCACTTTGCGTTAAAAGTAAAAGAGGTAACCGACATAGCCATGTCCCTGATGGTTCATAGCAACTTCAGTTTGATACCCATTGTTAGCCACTGTTAACTCCATTTTTAACATCTCTTCTATTTGTATTTTTTATCTGTATATTTGTTCACAGCACAATCACATGTGCAAAATAACACACACATGTGTCTTAACTTTCACAGGAAATGTTGGTTAGTATAATATAGTCATGCACTTGGTTTGACATGTTTTTGTTATATTATATTCCAACAGTCCCCTCCGAGGCTGTAACTGCGGCACAGACGGTGAGAGCCCGGCATTGTTGATACTGGTTGCTAGACAACCAAAGCCTGCACGTCAGTGCACAGGTCACCGGAACCCGGCAACCCGGAAGCAGCCGCAGCGACGCCACGAACGGGACGCCCAGCACATCCTTCCAGCCGGTATATTTAAGGTAGGATATTATATTGTATACCCAGTGGCGTAACTATGAAAAAATCTCCCCCCCGCAACAACCCTTTTGCGCGCCCCCCGCCAGGTCGACCCCCCCAACCCCCTTACCCCCTGCACGTAGTGCCGCTGCGTCTGCCCAGGGACCTTCAGCCGGCGAATCAGTCTGCGCTGCGGCTCTCCGTCTCCCTGCTCTCCCGGCTCCTGCTGTGATAAAAAACATCACTCAGAAAATGGCTGCCCCCGTACAGCAGACCGTTTTTAAGGATGCTAGAGGAGGCCTCCGCCTCCTCTAGCATCCTCAAAAACGGTCTGCATTAAGGGGGCAGCCATTTTCTGTGTTTTACCTTTTTTATTGCAGACGGAGCAGGGAGAGCAGGGAGACGGAGAGCCGGCAAAAGATCCCGTGGCAGACGCAGCGGAACGGTAACAATAACCCCGCAGCCCCCCGGCGCCCTTACCTTCCAAGCGCCTCCCCGCCACCGCGGGGGCTGCGGGGCGATAGTTACGCCACTGTGTATACCTGTTCTTTATTTACCTTGAAAACGGGGTTCTCATACCCCGAAACGTCGGGAAATAAAAGCACCATTTGAAAAAGCCCACGGAAATAAAAGCACCATTTGAAAAAGCCCACGGAGTGCCGCTGCCTGTGTATGCGCCAGTGACTATATATATATATATATATATATATATATATATATATATATATATATACAGTATATATATATAGACTTCTTGGGATGGACACAGCACTCCAGACACGTAGATCTTCAAACGTATAAAGTTTTATTCAAAATGGCAACGTTTCAATGCGAATGCATTATCGTCAGGCTCCTGACGATAATGCATTCGCATTGAAACGTTGCCATTTTAAATAAAACTTTATACGTTTGAAGATCTACGTGTCTGGAGTGCTGTGTCCATCCCAAGAAGTCTACATACCCATTTGACACTGGCACCCGACTAAGCAACGATTGAAGGGAAGCTGTGCCCGGCATACAAAAAGTCTATATATATATATATATATATATATATATATATATATATATATATATATATATATATATATAGCATTTGTAATAGCTCCGGCACTCACTGCATAATACAAATAACTGTCCCGGTGCCCTCCACAGCATGCGCAGGCAGGCTAATGAATATCAGAAATATCAGCAGCGGCACTCGGTAAATAAAGTCAGTCGACACAACGCCATGACTGACTTTATTTACCGAGTGCCGCTGCTGATATTTCTGATATATATATATATATATTAAGCAATGGGGGGATCCCCTTCCTGCGCTCAGAGTGTACGAGCAGCTCCTCTGAGGGGTCCTCTGTTAGACAGGACCCGAAAGATAGGTATGTAAAGAAATGGAATTTCAGAGAGCCCTTCAGAATATAAGACAATTTAAAATAATTGATATTTAATAAAATATACAGATATATAAAAAACCTGTAATCAGGTAATATACAGATACATGTGATGAACAATGAATAAAGCTCTTATTAGTTTTTCAGTTCATATGATGACAGGGCCCAACGCGTTTCGTCATAATCATGACATTATCAGGGGCGAGAAATGAAATCGGATATCACTATGGTTGTCCTATACCGTGGTATCCACAGATGAACAATTCTAGATAATATTCGGGAATATCCCAATCACTCGAGACAGAAAAAGTTTTTCTCAAAGTCAATTAGGTTGTTTTTAGGGACTTTTGTTGGAAGAGAATTTCCACAATAATGGGCTCAGAAGCAGTAGCATGCAGCTGGAGTTCACCACAGTGTATGCATGCTACTGCTTCTGAGCCCATTATTGTGGAAATTCTCTTCCAACAAAAGTCCCTAAAAACAACCTCATTGACTTTGAGAAAAACTTTTTCTGTCTCGAGTGATTGGGATATTCCCGAATATTATCTAGAATTGTTCATCTGTGGATACCACGGTATAGGACAACCATAGTGATATCCGATTTCATTTCTCGCCCTCAGATGAAGTCATGATTATGACGAAACGCGTTGGGCCCTGTCATCATATGAACTGAACAACTAATAAGAGCTGTATTCATTGTTCATCACATGTATCTGTATATTACCTGTACTTGTTTCCTAGCACGGCCACACCGATTTACATCGGGGTGGTCGTGTCGGAAAAATCGCGTCGATCGCATCGCATGCGATTTGGTCGCATGCGATGCGACCGACCCGATTTTTTGATTAAATCAAATGTAAATTAGGTCCCTAGGACCCGATTTTACATTGGATTCAATGTTAAAATATTCCCTAGACCCCCAAATTTTACGACGTAAACTCCACCCCACGGTAGACGCCAACCCGAAGCGTGGCGAGCGCAGCGGTGCGTGTCCTCCGACCTTTTCATTCCCCTACTATCCACGTCGGCGTGGAGTTGAGAATATATAGTGTGGCGAGCGCAGCGAGCCACCGAGCCCGAAGCGTGGCGAGCGGACGCGTATAACTTCACAGGTATACGCGTCCCCTCGCGGGGCACGCTGCGCTCGCCACGCTTCGGGCTCGGTGGCTCGCTGCGCTCGCCACACTATATATTCTCAACTCCACGCCGACGTGGATAGTAGGGGAATGAAAAGGTCAGAGGACGCGCACCGCCGCCCCTCGCGGGCTCGCTGCGCTCGCCACGCTTCGGGTTGGCGTCTATCGTGGGGTGACGACGGGGCCATCTATATTGTGAAATGGGTCATATTGGCCCATTTCACATTTTTCACAATTTTTTCAATGTGAGATGTACTTAATCAAGTCCATCTCATCTTGTGCCATTATAATGGCACAAGACCGACGGGATCCTCACGATTTCAATGTTAAAAATTATTTTAACATTGAAGCCTATGGCAAAATCGGGGGCATCGCGTCGGGACCAATGTTAATGGTCCCGACCGACGCGATGCCCCCGATTTTGTACTTTTGCCGGCGAAATGGACCTGATTTCAAAGGAAATCGGGTCCATCGTGGGGATCGTGTACCTTAACTTAAAGGTACACGATCCCCACGATTGTGGCCGTGCTAGGAAACAAGTACCATATTACCTGATTACAGGTTTTTTATATATCTGTATATTTTATTAAATATCAATTATTTTAAATTGTCTTATATTCTGAAGCGCTCTCTGAAACTCCTTTTCTTTACATATATATAGCTGTCAGACCAGCACTCGACCCGAAAATGAGCGATGACCTAGGTGCCCCCTGGAACTATGATGTAGTATTCGTGCTGGACAAACAGCGGCACTCCACAGGATCTTTCAAATAAACAATGTGTTTAATAAAACCGACGTTTTGGGCCATAAACGGAACCCCTTCTTCAAGGTGTATAAACCTTGAAGAAGTGGTTCCGTTTATGGCCCCAAATCATCGGTTTTATTAAACACATTGTTTATTTGAAAAATCCTGTGGAGTGACGCTGTTTGTCCAGCACCAAATAATATATATATATATATATATATATATATATATATATATATATATATATATATATATATATATATATATATATATGCTTTGAAACAAAGTGACACTCAGTGGCTGCAAAAAGTTGTTTGCTTATATTCTATAGCTAACTTAGCATTAAATGTTTATGTAACAGTATGCTTTTTCTTATTTACATATATATATATATAACCACCTATAACCAATCAGCTAAACAATTCCACAACATACTAAGAAAACACTGGCACATTTTACAACAGGACCCTGACCTCACACCATCAATACCTGACAAACCAAAAATCACCTACCGAAAAGCCCCGGACATCAGACAAAGACTGGTACACAACCACATTAAACCCAAGACTTTGACACAGACAACCATTGACCACACCACAGGCTTCCACTACTGTGGAAGATGCACTGGCTGCAAAAACATGTCTAACAAATCCACTAAGAAAGTCCAGGCTTGGACATCCACAACAACAGGTAAAACATTCAAAATTGCACAACAGACATCATGTGAACACACAGGGGTGATATATCTTTTGAGATGCCCCTGTGGTCTAGAGTACATAGGAAGGACCACTCGCACACTCAAACAGCGCATATATGAACACATCAGGAACATCCGCATAGGATATGAAAATCACAGTGTATCCCTACATTACAAAAACCATCACAACAGCGACCCCAAGGATCTATTCTTCATGGGAATAGAAACCCCCCTTAAAAATTGGAGAGGGGGAAATCATATAGACACTCTCAACAAACGAGAGCTTTTCTGGATTTATACCATTAAGACACTGAACCCAAAAGGACTCAACATTGATTTCCATAACAGCCACTTGGGTTAAACCCTATGATCCTGACCCCATCATATAATGCTACTAACAGACACTGTGTTTTTCATAAATTATTTATACCCTGCAACCACCATTTAACACATTAAAATTGATACTTCTCCCATGTCCATTACTATTAAGCCAGACATCACCCCTCATCTACACTACCCACCGCATAACAACTGACACCCAGCCCTCATAGGGTTAACAGCCCTCCGTCCCACACACACAGAGCACAGCCCTTTTTGATTGACACCACATCACAGCCAATTAGAGACCCACAACCCAGACCAATCAAATCCCAATGATTGCGTCCACAGACACGCCCCTCCAGCATAAATCAAGCTTCACCCTCATCTGCACCATCCTTGATAAAGGCCCCAGTGGCTGAAACGCGTTGGACACTTCAAGCATCAACCCACAGCATCTACTGCAGCATCTACTGCACAGGCACGCATTCTCCTCCAGCCGGAGTCGAGCGCTCGGTCCCCGGTGACGTCATCGCGACATTGCGTCATCGCGACAACCCGGAAGTAGCGTCCGAGCAGGCCGCACTTCCATCGGAGCGGCTACACACTTCTCAAGCCAGCCGGGTCAGCATCCCTCACCTCGGAGTGGCACCCACAGCCCGGGACTTCAGCACAGCACCGCTGCGCACCACTCTGCAAGAGCATCACTGGGGTAAGAATCCTGGGAGCGGGACGCCGCCACCCAGCACAACCCATACAACCATCAAGTGACTTTGCCTCCAGCCCCCCCTTTGCTGCTGTTTGCTCTGGACTGTACTCCCCCCCATTTGCCCCACTCACAACCCCTTTCTCATTCCCATCTGCTCGCATAAGACATAAGCCTGCTGGTTTATGGTTAAAGGGTTCTGCTGACCCCTTACACCCGCAAGGGCTTATCACCAGCAGCTTCCACATCACCCCCACCTGTATGAGACATAAGCCTGCTAGGCTTATGGTAGAAAGGGGCCTGCTGGCACCCCAATTCCCCCACGGGGCTCATTCAAGGTTCACCCTTACTTCATATGTACATGTATTTGCAACTATAGAAATAAAAGACATTTTTTGATTTCACACCATCAGCATTGTGTCACTCATTTACACATACAGAGGAGAGCGCTTAACTAAAAACCTCTGATTTATACTATTTTGAGCACGGACCACTCAGTTAAGCTGCCCCACATACAAAAGGCTAATAAGCGCTGTAACCACCCCTATTATCTCATATATATATATATCACTTTTCAAATTGTTTTATATGTCATATTTTTTATGATTTATTAAAACCATATATTTTTTATAATAAATTGTAGATGAATCAATTGGTTGTGTGTGTAGCGCTCTATAATATATATCTTTTGGACCAGCTAATACAGTACTTGCAGTACTTAAGAGGCCCATACATTTGTCTGATTTGGGACGATTTCGCCAGATCCAGACAGATCTGGACGTGCAATTGGATGTGTTTAAAACCTCATCCAACCTGATTCGCGGTCCCGTGATCATCGGGTTGGACTTTACAGAATCAATCTGTCGGATCGGACCCTTCAGTGGCACATGGCAGGTGCTTTTTAGCACCCACGATGTGTTGCTCCGATCAGTAGGTGTGTGAGAGCGGTGAAGCACCGCTCTCACACACCTATGTGCAGCAGTGGGGTCTGTACAGCAGCGGCTGGGAAGTGGCATCCGTGCGGGGCAGGTAGCAGGGTCCCTGCAGTGCTGGGCAGTAAGTCAGTGGGGTCTGTGCAGCCAGGAACTAAGTAGAGCTATATGCTGGTCGGCGGTGCGGGAGCGCTGCTGTATTTGAAAACACTGGGCGGACGCTGATTGGCTGAATTCAGCCAATCAGTGTCCGGACAGTGTTTTCAAATACAGCAGCGTTTCCCGAGCCACCCCCCAGCAAATATCGCTACTTAGTTCTCAGCCACTCCAGGGACTCCGCTGCCTGCCCCACGCCGCATAGTGGCTTGCTACACTCACCACCTATTTTATTCTCCTTCTATGGGGGTCGTGGACCCCCATGAGGGAGAATAGCCGTCGGGGTAATGACTGCATGTGAGTGGAATCCTGACTGCCGGTGAGTCCGTGTTAGGGGATTTCTTTGCTCTTGTCATAAGGTAATACAGATACCACATTGGGTCATGAGGTAATACAGATACCACATTGAGTCTGTTCCACCCAAGTGAGACATGGAGCTATGTTTCTTTTGAAGGTTTTGAGCATGTCATTTTACCTCAGGCTCTCCACGTGCGCAACTTCTTCATAGTCTCATTGAGAATTTAATATCTGATTTACAACCTGTTCTCTTTACTTTAAAATTTGGTTTATACAAAAATAGAGAAGAGTTTCTGCTCAATATGCAGTGATTTTCTCTCTTTTGTATATTGAGTACTTGCTCAATTTGTCAGGTAAAATTAGGTAGATCATAGCCAAAAGGCCTGTTCGTGGCAGGTGATCCCGAAGAGACTACGAGGTGGCCATTTTGATGTAGCGGAATCTGGTTGATGTGTTCCCTTGCAGAAATATTACAAGGATGACCAAATTTAGCTTAGTAAACCTGTGCCTACCTCCACTAGGCAATCCAAGTATTTTTTTTTTCTCCACTGGATTTGGACTATTATGGGATTCCCTCTTACATTTAGTTACAACTGCAAGTAATGCTGCAGTCACCACCACCAGGTTCCTACATCCTTTACATTTATTTTTGTATAAACCAAATTTTAAAGTAAAGGAACAGCTTCTGGATATGTGTGGACATGCTGCTGCAGTACCTCCTATTTGGTGTCTGCTAATTCACATTGGGCCAAATGTATTCAGCTTTAACAAGTGATAAAGTAGATGGTAATAAAGAATGATAAAGTCCCAGCCAATCGGTCCTAACTAACTGTCATTTTTTAAACACCCAGTAACAACATAGTTAGGACATAGTTTAAACAACATAGTTAGGAGCTGATTGGTTGGTGTATCACTCTTTATTACCCTCCACTTTATGATGTTAAGGTTTAAAAACATTTCTCCTACTGGGCTAAATCCAGAACAGCTGGATATTGGAATAGTGTGTTGCACTATTCTGTTGGTCATTATATACAGATGTAGTTGTCTTAAAGGCAAAATGTTTATTGCTCAATGTCTTGAAAAAGACACTTCTGGCAAATGATACTGTGGGGTATAACGGGTGTGTTACAGGGGTCCGACAGTCGGGATCCCGACAGTCATTAGCCCAACGTCGGGATCCTGACTGGCCGGACCCAGACAGCATGGTGAGCGCAACTAAGCCCCTTGCGGGCTCGCTGCACTCGCCACGCTGCGGTTGTAGCGAGCCACCTTTTCTATTCTCCCTCTATGGGGGTCGTGGACCCCCATGAGGGAAAATAGAAGGCAGCCATCGGGAACCCAGCTGTCGGTGTTTTGACAGTCGGGATACCGGCGTCTGGTAAATGCCTGTCGGGACCCCGTCCGGCACCCGGTATAACACCATATAGATTTTACAGAAGTCAGCCCTTTCATTGGGACAAGCCTCAAATAGTCCTCATGGCATCCAAACAGAACCATCAGTTCACTCGGTACTCCTCTAGAACTCGGGACCCAGAGGCTGTAGATGCCTTAATGACGCCTTGGTTGTTTCAGATCATCTACCTATTCGTGCGGTTTGCGTTTCTACCTAGAGTCCTCAAGCGCAAAACCCGAGGACACACCACAGTCATCCTTATAGCTCCGGACTGGCCTCAAAGTGCATGATATTCAGATATGTGGCTTCTTCTCATATACAACACTTGGCCACTGCCTTCAGGGAGGACCTTCTTCAACATGGTTTGTTTGTTTATTCATACTAATCTGCATTTAATGGTGTGGCTGTTGAAACCACATTGCTGAGAAAATTGAGTACTCCCAGGTCTGTGATTCCGACTATGGTTCATGCTCAAAATCATGTATGTGACTTCAGTGCACTATTACCGTATTTGGAAATCAGAAGTGGTGCGAGTGTAAGTAATTTCATACCACATCGTTCAGGTTTGCCCTGCCTCCTACTTTTTTTTCAAGCAGGGTTCTTGAATGGATTAAGGCTAGGGTTTTTGCCTAGGCAAAGTCTGATTAGATATCAAAGTTCACACATGTTTTCAGTACCAGGATTCAAACTTAAAATACTGTCAATCCTGGGATACCTGGGAAACGCATATTTAATGGAATGATTCTATAGGCCGCCAAACTCGGCTCCTGATTGGCCGCTGGGCAGCCAAAAGAATCATCGGCCCTAGTCATTTTGTCCCCCGTATTTTGGGAACCAGGACCGGCCCTTGAGCCTGGTGCTGGTTTTATAAAATCCAGGGGAACCCTATTTGTTTTGCCCCGTGATTTTATGAAACCAGGTCCGGCTCTTTGAGCCCGGGGCTGGTTATGCTTAGGAGGGGGGACCTCATGCCGGTTTTTTCGCGTTGTTTTTTTTTTGTTTTACCAAAAATCGCAAGTTTAGAAATGTGCACATTTTCATGACTGAAAATGCGCACATTTCCATGACTTAAAATCGCCACAAATCGCACCATATCGAAATTTTCCCCCGCAAATTCGCATTTCCTTAAATATGCGGATTACAAGGGAAAAATGCGGGGGGGGGGGGGGGGGGAGTGCGATGTGCGGCGATATGGTGTGATTTTAAAAATTGCGAAAAACTCTCATTCTATTAAATGTCACCCTTTGTGTTTAAATTGAATGGAAATAAGTTTACCTGTTGCTGCTGAAGAAAAGCTGGTTTTGTTTTGGACTTAGGGCCGTATTCTGCTCGCTATGGTGGGACCGTAAACGGGCCGATCAGGGTTTTTTTTCATCTGCGCATGCGTAGCTTTCGCAATGCGCAAGTGTGGCGACCTCACACCGCTCACGGACGGGTCTCTCCGTGCGAAAAAACCTGTCCGCAAGAGTACGGTCATTGTGGGCGGCATGGGTGCGTTTTTATGTGAGCGGCCGAAATAATGTGGAAAACTGGGCGTAAACATGGGCGTACACGGGGGCGTGCACCAAAAATGTACGGTGCTACAACCGCTCGATCGACGAACGCACCGTGCATTTTGGGACAAAAACAGGCTGACGCCAAAGATAGCTCCAGACCACCCCTAGAGATACCGCATGAGAGCGGACGCCTGGGTCTGCTACTTAACGCTGATTACTACACCTGAATGTAATAAGCAATGCTGCAGCCTATTAAGTGAAAACCATGATTTCACTACCTGCAAGCCACACACAGCCCTCAAACACATTGGAAGCATAACTTTCTACACTTCTCTACATGTAAAGGTTGTTTTAATTTTAGGTAAGATTCATTCTAAGACCTGCTTATATATGTCAAGGTAGTTATTTTATAACCATCTAAGTAAGTGTTTTTGTATACTTTAAAAAGCAGGACACTTACTTCACAGAAGTCTAAATGTGTCAACTTTTTCACTGTAACACCAACATAACTTTATTTGGTACTCTTTACTTAGTTGGGCGCCCATCGCGGTGATCGCGGGCATCGCGACCAGTACATTAACGGCCGCGACGCGATGCCCGCGATCACCGCGATTTCCCATAGGGTTCAATGTTAAATTTAGTGCTGCCCGCGATTTTACATTCAATGCTTCAATGGCCGCGATTTGGCTATAGGAATCAATGTTAAATGGGCTACAGAGCCCAAATAGGCACAATTAACACTTAAATGTCCCCCCAAATTTGTAACGCCACCCCACGATCCACGCCAACCCGAAGCGTGGCGAGCGCAGCGAGCCCGCGAGGGGCGGCGTGACGCGTCCTCCGACCTTTTCATACCCCCACTATCCACGTCGGCGTGGAGTTGAGAATAGAATAGTGTGGCGAGCGGACGTGGAGACCTGTGAAGCCCGCGTAGGGCCACGTTTACCTGTGAAGGTATCCGCGTCCCCTCGCGGGGCTCGCTGCGCTCGCCACGCTTCGGGCTCGGTGGCTCGCTGCGCTCACCACACTATTCTATGCTCAACTCCACGCCGACGTGGATAGTGGGGGTATGAAAAGGTCGGAGGACGCGTACCGCCGCCCCTCGCGGGCTCGCTGCGCTCGCCACGCTTCGGGTTGGCGTGGATCGTGGGGTGGCGTTACAAATTTGGGGGGACATTTAAGTGTTAATTGTGCCTATTTGGGCTCTGTAGCCCATTTAACATTGATTCCTATGGCCAAATCGCGGCCATTGAAGCATTGAATGTAAAATCGCGGGCAGCACTAAATTTAACATTGAACCCTATGGGAAATCGCGGTGATCGCGGGCATCGCGTCGCGGCCGTTAATGTACTGGCCGCGATGCCCGCGATCACCGCGATTTCTTTACCCACGACGCCCGCGATGGAGATCGTGGGCGCCGTGATAGGTAAAGAGTACCCTTTATTTAAAAGTAAAACCAATGTGGGGACACATAGATAGTGATTAAAATGCAACATTAGAACATAATAAATATACATGTAATGAGGGTTAAAATGTTGTTTTATTAGGGTGTTTATTAAGGTAGACAATTGAGTTAATAGAAAACAATTATTGAATAACAATTAGAATAATTAATTAAACGTCTTAATTATAGTTAAAAAGGAAGATTTGCAGTGCCATATATGTGAAGGGTATGCCACCCTGCACGGACATACGCTCACTCTCATGATCGGTGACACACGCTGAGTTTTCCATTAAAAAAAGGCGAGACCCGTCCATGCACTGTGGCGTACGCTCCAATATACGGAAGATATCGGTGTGAAAACGGATGAGACCCGTCCGTATACGGTGGTGTACGCTCTGTTGTACGCCAGTTAATGGTGTCTAAGAGGAAACCCGTCCGTATACGGTGGCGTACGCTCAAGTGTACGCCACTCCCCATTGTCGGTGTTTGTGCCTGTCCGTATGCGTATGTTTTGTGGGCGAACTTAGGCTCACCGTCCGCGTAAAGGGAAAGGTACGGTGAAACGGACCATACATACGTTGCACCGACCGAACCAGAATAAGGCCCTTAATGTGCTGCTGGTTAGCCTCCTGTTAATTTGCTTATTAATAAAACCCTGTCTTGCTGCAACCTATTTTTTTTAAAGCCTACCTGTCTTGGAGCCAAGATCTCACAATACATACATACATACATACATAGACATACATACAAAAGTCAGTTCAGCAAGATTAGGTATATACAGTTGTGCTCATAAGTTTACATACCCTAGCAAAATTTGTGCTTTTTCTGGCCATTTGTCAGAGAATATGAATGATAACTCACAAACTTTTTTTCACTCATGGTCAGTGGTTGGATAAAGCCAGTTATTGTCAAACAACTGTGTTTACTCTTTTTAAATCATAATGACAACAGAAACTACCCAAATGACACAAAGGTTTACATACCCCAGTTCTTAATACCGTGTATTACCCTTTAACATCAATGACAGCTTGAAGTCTTTAAGGTGCCTATTGAATTATCATGATTGACATGTACCTTAACTTAACTCTAAATTACCCCTAGAAATAAATCACATAGACATTCTTATTCTAAAAAAAATCACACGGACAACAACTGCATAAGTTAAAAGGTCAACGATATTAATTAACGTGGTATGACCCTATTAAAAGGAATGGCCAGGAAAGCGCTTGGAGACCAGCTCAGGTCAAAAATGTTAGTAATGGCAGCGACTACAATGCCCCAACTTATAACCAGGGCGATGAAAAGCCTCCATTGAATTTAAGGCACAGCCCGCACTGTGACGGTCTTACCGCCCCTCCTATGGCATGGAGATGACACTTCCAGGAAGTGGCCAACGTCCCCCCTCGGTGGCAGGACCACCTGTACCTCAAAATTTAATGCTGGTCGAGAGTGCCTTCCCGCAACAGCTAGGTTCAAAATGACCACTATAGGTAACTACTGCAGAACCGCCACCCGCCAACCATAACAACAGACCTATGCTAAACTCAACAAAAAAACCCTGTCCTAAACAATGGAACAGGTCTTGGAGAAAGACCGTCATGCCCTCGTCTGACAAATGGACACCGTCTTTCCTATAGTAGTAGGGGGACTTGCGGACTAAAGATGGTGCCGAACGGCAATGCCGCCAAATGACGTGACCGCTATGGAAACCGTTAAAGTTAATCTTTTCCAAGGCAGCCAGATCCCAACAACCCCTCCAATGCAAGCGAGGCACAATGTCGGACCATACAATTCGCAACTCATGCCAGCGACCGACCAATGTCTTAAAATCTGCCTCTAACCTTAAGATCAGACCAAGGTGGACAACCAATACAGTACATCTGGGTGGCCCCATCTGTGTTCCTTAGCGAACAACAGGGTTAACAGACCGTCCCAGTGAAGCCCCCCTGACACCAAACCAATAAACCGCCCTTGCCACTAATGCTACGGGGGCCCTGGCAGCTAACTGATGCTTAGTGCCCGACAAACCAGACAGTTTCATGAGTCATTGAGGGAGGGGAAGGGGCTGAAAGAAGGGGTTAGTATTGTAAACTTAAACTGTAAGATAGCACAACTTAAGGTTAGGACATATACAATACACAACTTGAATTAGTACACAAAGGACACAAGTAAACGTGAAAACCTTAAAAAACCTCCAGTGGACTTGAGGGGGAAGCCAATTGTGAATCAGACTACTATCAGAGGAAAAATTAAAAAATTCCCTTCACACCCTCGATTCTGAAACGCTGTCCGTTCCAAAACCGAGTGTAAACAAAGTTTTTGGGTCCACTCAACAGGCGCGTGCTAAACCTTATCTAAACGTATATATGACTTATATGCGGAGGACTTCCAGTGGCCCAGCTCCTGGATGGCTGCCACCGGAAGTCCTGCCGCAGCTGCGCTGGTGGCCGCCTCAATATGGAACAAATTCGTCCCATAATCGGCGACCCCCATGCTCAACGCAGCCACACAATGCTTAAATACCGCAGTAAACTGAAAGCGCGTCAATGGCGGTGCATCAGCATGCGCAAAAAACTGTACTACCCCTACCGGACTCTGAGGCATATACGCCCCGGCCAGTCGCACGGTGCAGACTTCTCCCTCTGGCTGAGCCTTCAGGGACACCCACCAGCCTCTGTCTAACTGATCAGTCTTAGAATGGCGGATCTTACAAAGGACGAGCCCGTCCTGGAAGACCATGTCTTTGAACCGCAGACCGGAATCAGCGGCCCTCTTACTGGCTGCCACCAGCTCGCTGACGCGAAGGCCCCAAAGAATGCAAAAGAGAACGCCACCTGAAATAGCGACGCTTCACTCACGCTCTCTGCTACCCCGGGCACGCAGTCTATCAATTTCCGCAGCATCTGCAGATCGATAGGCTTGCGAGAGTCTGCCGCAACCGGCTGCTCCCTCACCCAACCCCTCGTAGCCTTTGCAAGCACAAAGGATTTGGTAGGGTCCTTTTCCCCGTGTGGCCGGGCATGGAACGAAATCCCGGCCAAGGCAGCCGCCATGGCCGACTTTGACCGGCCCACCCTATAGTGACTCCACACAAAAGCCAGCAAACGGTCTTCGACCGACTTACCGCTGCTCTCCTGGACCATCTGAAAAGCCACCCAATCTTGCTGAGCGGCTGCATACGCCCTACGAGTGGAAGGGGCCAGGGATCTCAAGGCTAATTCCTTCATGTCTGCTCTATGATCTGCCATACAGAACATGGACAAGTGAGCCCCTGGGGCGCTGCACTCTGTGCCAACAAAGCACATGTTCTATTTATAGTATAGTCATGGCTTGCAGTAATGGGATTTGAGGGAGGAAAAAAAGGGGGATTATTTATAAAACAGGTACCACTCATAAAAATGCATTAAGCTCAATTTCTATATTAAGACCTAGTGGCTCTAATGTTTAGATAAACAATAGTGCAAGTTGAAAACTCCCAATGGTTTGCGCAGCAATACAATTTATGCAGCTGGTAGTAGGATCAAGACCTAAGGTGTCCTCACACCTTTGTGAGTGAACGTGAATGAAGGTTTAGTGTATGAATACACAAAGTGGTAAGACCCCTTCACCACTGCAGTGAGGTAGAGAAAAGTTACGTCCCTACTGTGGATTCGCTCCTGGTGGAAGGAGTGGACTTCATCTTGCACAACAATTTTTCACAAATTTAATACCCTTAAACCTGGGGGACTTAACACAGACTTTGAGTTAAAATGTTTCCTCTAAAATCATATTTTAGCTTACTGCAATTGTTTTATCTCAATATGAAACCGTTTTTAACCTATTTCTTGTTCTTTATTTATTTTTTGGATACCCTTGAATGTGCAATGAAGTACTGGCACATCTTTCCCAAAACAAAGATGGCGCCTGGAGTTTCACTTACAAACAGAGGACTAGAGCGCACCTTACAAAGGGAGGAGTAGATATGATCTGACACTTCCAGAGCGGGGGAAAACAACAACACGCCACGCCCGATTGCAGATGACATCATCTCACGCACACTGGAAGTGCAGCACGCACCAACCGGAAGTGCGGCAAAAGACACATCCGGAACCCGGAAGAGGATACGCTGATCACATGGAGAGCTAGAGACCTCTGGATTGGACACCCAGAGGATAAAACTCGACCCAGAACTTCAGACCACACACTCCTTGAAAAATAACTCAGTGGAGGTGGAAACGCATTGGAGGAAGCCGGGGAAAGTGTTTGGGGACTGCGAAGTGGACACTCCATACCATCTGGATCTCAGGAGAGGGAACCGGTACCTGCCTGAGAAACCTATTGCCCTGATGCGAGTTTAGAGAGCTGCCTAAACCCAGTTCTCCACCACACAGGGTAATTGCCCACTTTCTGTCCCTACACCTACCTGGCTGTTTTATAGATTGTAATTTTGTGTGTTTTATTGGAATCTTTTTACATTAAATACTACACTATATCCGGTCCTACTTGTGCTTTATATCCATGTCCACATACCATGGTCTGATATACCTGGGAAGCAAGTCCATATACAGGGAGAAGAAAAGATAGAGACCTGAATATAGCCCTCAGGGAGAGCTTTGAATATTTCTATTCCTGGTTCGGAGGCGGAGAAGAGGAGACGCCACTCCCACAATAGGGACGTAACTTTTCTCTAATGTTTAGAGCCTGGACGCACCAATGCAAAAAGGTGCTAAACTTCTCAAAGTAGGAGCAAGAGACAGAGCATCCCATTGGCAAACATTTGTCCAAGAAAAACACCCTTCTAACTGAAAACCCATAAAACAGAATAAGTCGGGGTGTAACGGGAGCAAGACTTAGGGCCTTATTCTGGTTAGGTCGGTGAAACGACGTACGGTCCGTTTCACCATACGTTTCCCGTACGCGGACGGCGAGCGAAAGTCCGCCCACAGAACAGCCGCATACGGACGGTCACAAACACTGACAATGGGGAGTGGCGTACACTTGAGCGTACACCACCGCATATGGACGGGTCTCCTCTTAGACACCGTTAACTGGCGTACAACAGAGCGTACGCCACCGTATACGGACGGGTCTCGTCCGTTTTCACACCGACATCTTCCGTATATCTGAGCGTACGCCACAGTGCACGGACGGGTCTCGCCTTGTTTCAATGAAAAACAGCGTGTGTCACCGATCGTGAGAGTGAGCGTACGTCCGTGCACGGTGGCATACCCTTCACATATATGGCACTGCAAATCTTGCCTTTCAATTATAATTAAGACAATTAATTAATTATTCTAACTGTTATTCAATAATTGTTTTCTATTAACTCAATTGTCTACCTTAATAAACACCCTAATAAAACAATATTTTAACCCTCATTACATGTATATTTATTATGTTCTAATGTTGCATTTTAATCACTATCTATGTGTACTAACATTGGTTTTACTTTTAAATAAAGTTATGTTGGTGTTACAGTGAAAAAGTTGACACATGTCGACTTCTGTGAATTGAGTGTACTGCTTTTTAAAGTATAAAAAACACTTTCTGAATGGGTGTAGATGGTTATAAAATAACTACCTTGACATACTGTATATAAGCAGGTCTTAGAATGAATCTTACCTAAAATTAAAACGACCTTTACATGTAGAGAAGTGTAGAAAGATAAGCTTCCAATGTGTTTGAGGGCTGTGTGTGGCTTGCAGGTAGTGAAATCATGGTTTTCACTTAATAGCCTGCAGCATTGCTTATTACATTCAGGTGTAGTAATCAGCGTTAATTAGCAGAACCAGGCCACCGCTCTCATACGGTATCTCTAGGGGTGGTCTGGAGCTATCTTTTTTGGCCCAAAATGCACGGTGCGTTCGCCGATCGAGCGGTTGTAGAACCGTACATTTTTGGTGCACACCCCCGTGTAAGCCCATGTTTATGCGCAGTTTTCCTCATTATTCCGGCCGCTCCCCTAAAAACGCCCCCATGCCGCCCACAATGACCGTACTCTTGCGGACAGGTTTTTTCGCACTGAGAGACCCATCCGTGAGCGGTGTGAGGTCGCCGCACATGCGCATTGCGAAAGCTACGCATGCGCAGATGAGAAAAAAACCCTATCCGCCCGTATACGGTCCCACCGTACAAAGCAGAATAAACCCCTTAATGTCTAGCTTGGCCATGAGTGCGCCCTGTCCGAAACTGCGGACCAGGCAGAGTACCTCATTAAATAGTTGATAAAGTACGCTGCAAACATCATCAGGAATGGCGGCATTAATGGAAGCCCCGTGGGGGTAAGACAGGTGCTGGATTTACCCGGAGCTTTCTTGGGCACTACTCCCAAAGGGGAGAAACACATGTCAGGCAATGGCTCGGCAGAGAAAGGGCCGGCCATCCTGCCCAATGCCACCTCTGCCTGCACCTTCTGTCTCAACACCTCGGGGAAATCCACTGCCGACTTCTGCGGGAAACCACCCTGACCGCCTCGGGGATGGGCAAACTGAAACCACAATTAAAACCTTGCAACAAGAAACTGCCATCATCCCTATTCGGGTAAAAGCACAAACGGCGCTCCAGCTCGGATAGTACTATGGGAGAGGGGGCCTTACTTAGCGCCGGTGCCGGCCTCACCTGTGGCAGCAGACTTGCATGTCTTTGCAGGGTGACTGGCTCCGCAATTAAGACATTCGTGGCGAAAACAGCACTTAGTGCCCCTGCCGCACCTAGAGTCATTAAACGCAAAACACTTGCCTTTTGCGGCAGGCTTTTCGCCCTTCTTACCCAGGGGAAATTACTTTTTTGGGTGGGCCTCGGCTGAGGTGTGGCCTTTGCCAATAACCTCCAGCCATATTTCTACATATTTTATCCCCGTCGGCATGACCCGGGTCCGTCGTGGGTAAGAAGAAATTTTTTTGTCATAATCCCGCCACGCTGTGCCCTTGTAAGCAAGGAAAGACTCGTTCACCAGGAAAATATAACGAAAAACATTGGCATGCTCCTCGGGCCTAGTGTCTAAGTAGCAGGATGCAAATATGAGGAACCCTTTAGGCCAGTGGTGGAAACTCCGGTATGAGTTCTCCCCTGTGCCGGCTGCCTTCTTGGCCTTGTCAAACTCTATCTTCACATCACTAGTCAACGTGAATACGTCAATGAATTTCCCCTTCGCAATCTTTCCTTTTATACCCTTACGGAGACCCCTGGAGATTGCGGTATTACTGGAGTGAACCATGTCAGATGACAGCTGGAGAGCAGTGGCAGCCTTAGCCTTCCTAGCACGCTTGCCCCCACCCACTTGCCTCACTACAGTGCACGGCACTAGCTTAGCAAACTTGCACATGCACCGAGTGGCCCCCGATTCGTTGCTGCTAGCGGAGGAATGGCATGAGGAAGAACCAGAAGAAATATCATCGTCATGCTCACCGGTACCAGAATGACCGACTGCCTCCAGCATCCCACTTCCTTGTGATGTCTCAGCCATGGCCGGATCCTCTTCGGTGCGACAGTGACCGACGAATGAAGAGGTGCGGCCGGATGGGTCCCTGACAACATCGTATCAGTGTCCCGGGCCCCAGCCAGAGCATTCTCCCTTGGGATTTGTGCAGCAGGGGTTAGAGAAGCAATACCAACCAACGAAGCTCCCACTGACCCCGCGTAGGGAGCCGATGCGGTTGCAACTGAGCTAGCCAACAGGGGTGGCAGGACCGACAACCCATGGGAGCTAGCAGGGTTTGAGATACATACGTACCCCCCCCCCCAAGTACCTGGCCGTATGGGCCGCAAGGCTGGGTGACGGGCCTGTGTATGGCTGGTACGCCTGCCCTGGGAGGGCTTAAAACCCCATATGCTCCTGGCCCGTATAGTATGCTGGATGCTAGGGGCCAGCTAGGTAGGGAACGACCACTGCGAAGGTGCCTGCTGACCCGCAAAGGGCGGAAAGACTTTCTGGAAACCCTCCCCAAAACTGGGATAGCCAAAATGCCCACCCATGGGCGGGGTGCGATGCTGCGCCGCGTGCGCAGACCCCATGGCGGCCAATGGTGGGGGCTGGAAAAAGGGGCCTGCTGATGAGGGAATAGGGGCCTGATCCTGGAGGAGCTGAATGGACCCATGTATGCTACCCCCGGAGGGACGCTGCCCCGCAAACAAGCTACCCAGGGGAATACCACCTGCAGCATGCTGCAAACGGTATCCGGACTATTTGTCTACAACAACAAGATAGACAGCTATTAGGTCGACACCATTAGTTCGACAACTCAATAGGTTGACATGCCTTTAGGTCGACATACCATTAGGTTGACATGTCATTAGGTCGACACTGCCATTAGGTCGACAGTGTCTAGGTCGACAGTCAAAAGGTCGACATGTTTTTTTTTTTTTTACTGTTTTTTGAGCCGACATGTGCCGACAGGCGGTATTCCATGCCCTACCATCCACTACGGCGTGGAGTTAGATTATAATAGTGTGCCCGAAGCATTGGGAGCGATGCGAGGGGCTGCAGTTCACTTCAAACTGTGTCCATGTCGACTGTGTCGCAATTTGGGTAAAAAAACAGTGAAAAAAACCATGTCGACCTTTTGACTGTCGACCTAGACACTGTCGACCTAATGGCATGTTGACCTAATGGTATCTTCTTGTTGTAGACAAATGGTATCTTCTTGTTGTAGACAAATGGTCCCGCATCCGCTGCAAACTAGGGGACAAATAGTAACCAGCAGGGGGAGTCAGCACACCACTACTGCTGGTGTACAGGCCAGTTATTGCAGCCCCCATACCCAGTTGCCACCAGTTATAATGAGCATCCCCTCCTCAACTGGTGCCACAGGAGTGGACACCCCGAGGGGTGGGGAGCTCAGCCCCGCGGCAATGGTACCCGCTTCTGGGGTATGGATGGGGAGTAATCCAGCCGCCGCTGGGACCGTGTCACTTTCGGCCGGGGCAGGGGAGGAGTGAGAGAGAGGTGAAGAGCAGGTGACAGCGGGGGGGAACAAGTGCAGGAGCCGGGACAGCCGTGGGCTGTGCTACAACCAGCGCATGGGGGTCATTCCCAGATCGCCACCAGCCAGGCGGGGGTAGGGGGAGCATGCGGCGTTGACCGGCGGCTGACAATGCCGCCGGAGTGTGCCACAGGAGGTCTGCCGGCCACGGGGGGGGACCTACAGGAACTGGCCGGACGCCCACTTCCTGCCACCATGTGCTGGGGCCGCAGGCAGAGAACTAGAGGCATCAGTGAGCCAGCGAGGAGGGGGAACAGAGCGCCGCGGCCGGGACATTATGGAAGCAGGCAAGTGGGGAAATTATAGAAGTGGGACAGAGAAAAGAGGACAAAAGTTTATTTGAGGAAAAGTGAGAATGGGTGCACTTATCTGCTGCCTTGCAACGACTTCCAGACTAGATGAAAATCCAGACTTAAAGAGGAAGTAGCATCATCTGACCCCCCTTTATATACCCCTGCATAAACTACCACCCCTTCTACACCTAATTGGCTACTCTAACCATCAATCACCTGACTTCTATGGGTAATAAACCAGTCACAAAACTTTATTAGGGCAATCACAAAATTTGCAGGCTCTTAAATGCCCTCATGCCTATGCAGCCCTCGCTTAATCTTGTGGTAGTTGTGGATGAGGCTCTTTATTTTTTCAGATGGTAAAGCTGCCCATTCTTCTTGGCAAAAAGCCTCCAGTTCCTGTAAATTCTTGGGCTGTCTTGCATGAACTGCACATTTGAGAAGTCCCCAGAGTGGCTCAATGACATTGAGGTCAGGAGACAGATGACCACTCCAGAACCTTCACTTTATTCTGCTGTAGCCAATGACAGGTCGACTTGGCCTTGTGTTTTGGATAATTGTCATGTTAGAACGTCCAAGTACGTCCCATGCACAGCTTCCAGGTTGATGAGTGCAAATTTTCCTCCAGTATTTTCTGGTAACATGCTGCATTCATCCTGACATCAATTTTGACCAAGTTTCCAGTGCCTTTGTAGCTTACACATCCCCTAAACATCAGCAATCCACCTCCGTGTTTCACAGTAGGAATGGTGTACCTTTAATCATAGGCCTTGTTGACTCCTCTCCAAATGTAACGTCTATGGTTGTGGCCAAAAAGTTTAATTTTGGTCTCATCACTCCAAATGACTTTGTTCCAGAAGTTTTGAGGCTTCTCTCTGTGCTGTTTGGAGTATTGTAAGCGGGATGCTTTGTGGCATTTGCATAGTAATGGGTTTCTTGTGGCTACTTGACCATGCAGCAATTTTTTCTTCAAATGCTTCCTTATTGTGCATCTTGAAACAACCACAAAACTTTTTTTCAGAGTCCCGTATTTCAGCTGAAGTTATTTTATTTTTAGTTATGGAATTTTCTTTGTATCCCAAACAATTTTCCTGGCAGTTGTGGCTGAAATTTTTGTTGATCTACCTGAACGGGATTTGGTTTCCACGGAATCCCTCATTTTCCACTTCTTAATTAGAGTTTGAACACTGCTGATTGGCATTCTCAATTGCTTGGATATCTTTTTTTATCCCTTTCCTGTTTTATACATTTCAATTACCTTTTCCCGCAGATCCTTGGACAATTCTTTTGCTTACCCCATTACTCAGAATTCAGACACGTCAGTGCAACACTGGATGAAAGATGCAAGGGTCTTTCAGGAGACCAGAAACTCACTGACCTTTTATACACACTGATTACAAGCAAACAGATGGTTACCTTTAGTGAGGATGGTTACCTTTAGTAGCCATTCAAACCCATTTGTGTCAACTTGTGTGCATGTTATGAGGCCAAAATCTCCAGGGTATGTAAACTTTTGAGCAAGGTCATTTGGGTAATTTATGTTGTCATTATGATTTAAAAAGAGTAAACACAGTTGTTTGACAATAAATGGCTTCACCCAACCACTAACCATAAGTGAAAGAAAAGTTTGTGAGTTGTCATATATCTAGACGGTTATAATAAAAGTAAATGTTTCTGTCATTAGTGTATCACACTAGTGGGGCAGTACGGATGGTGTGGATGGTTAGCATTACTGCCTCACAGCACTGAGGTCATGGGTTCAATTCCCACCATAGCCCTAACTGTGCAGAGTTTGTATATTCTCCCCGTACTTACTTGTGTGGGTTTCCTCCAGGTACTCCAGTTTCCTCCCACATTCCAAAAATATACTGGTACGATAATTGGCTTCCAACAAAAATTAACCCTAGAATGTCTGTGTGTACATGTACATGTGGTAGGGGAGATACATTGTAAGCTCAACTAGGGCAGGGACTGATGTGAATGTTCAAATATTCTCTGTAAAGCGTTGAGGAACATGTGTGTGCTATATAAGAAACTGTTAATAAATAAATAATAAATTGGAAACCCCTTTTATGTAATTTTATTAATACTAATATACAGGGACGTGCAGTCAGGGGAGGCAGAGCCTCCCCTGTCATAACTGATAAAAAAAAAATACAAAGATGATATTTATTTCATATATGCTGTTATAAATATCTTATTTGATTTTTTTTTTATTAGTTAACTAATGAGGTGGGACTGGACACTGAGGGAGGCTGGGCGGCAGCGGGAGCTGTGCCTCCCGCTGACAATTGAAAACTGCCCTGCAGCAGGGGGCGGGAATAACCTGCAGGGGAGAAAAGATGCTGAGAAGCCCATCTAAATTGTATGGGAAAGCGGCATCTACTCCTCTGCCTCAGTGGCAGGGACGCACGCCCCTGTCACTGAGACAGATGTGATAGGACAGCGGAGAAGGCTGTCACTCACTGACAGCCTGTATCCGCTGTCCCTGAGCTGCACAGTGTCACTGTCAGTGTCTGCTGCAGGGACCTGATCAGCAGCATGTAAGTGTTTAGTTAATTAACACTGCACTTACACACAGAAATGACACACATTATATAATATAACATGTTCTATCATATTAAAAATGCATCCCGACCCCACTCAATTCCCCACACACTCACACTAGGTTTTATTTCACACTCACACACTTATTTTATTTAATTTGACATTTAACCAAGGGGCTGGCGGGAGTAGGGGCAGAAGCATTGCTGGCAGGAGCAGCTTTAGGGTTAGGGGCAGCAGTGGCGCTGGGCTGGCGCAAGTAGGGGCAGCAGCAGCGCTTGCAGGAGACAATCGGGCAACAGCAGTGAGTACCGCTTCTACCGGCCAGGCCGCTGCAGGGGTGCAGCTGACACTGACAGCTGTAATAATAATCAGCGCTGCGGGTGGTAGCAGGCAGGTGGTAGCGGGCAGGCGGGTGGTAGCGGGCGGGTGGTAGCGGGCAGGCGGGTGGTAGCGGGCGGGTGGTAGCGGGCGGGCAGGCGGGTGGTAGCGGGCGGGTGGTAGCGGGCGGGTATTTCATTCTGGCCGTCCACAGCTGGAATAATCGGCTGGTGGTAGCGGGCGGGCGGCGGGTATCTCATCTGCGGCTCAAAGCCGCGGGACTCGGCCGCCCACAGCCCTGCGCCGAACCCCCAGGCTCTACCAAACTCCCCCCTCCGGCTGCCGTGGTCCCTGTCAGGTCAAGAGCAGGGGTGCTTTCAGTGCTCTTCCCCGCATGTGAAGCGGGGAAGAGCACACACAGGCAGGGAGACCATAGGCTGCAGTGCTGGGCGATATAGATAGTAATTAGTAATTTTTGCACTACAAGTCCCAGCATGATTAGTCAGTTGCTGGGACTTGAAGTGCAAGAGTAAACGCTAATTACTATTTATATATTTATTTATAGCTATATTGGAAGCGGTGGCAGTGGGTGTAATATTTGAAATTTAAAGATGGCTGCCGGGAGCCAATCAGAGTGTGGCATGTCTTGGCTCCGCCCCCTCACAAAGGTTTTTTAAGAGTCGGGGTGAGCCAGCTGCTGGCAGTCTGCCTGCAGGAATGGAGCAGAGAAGAGCTCCCAAGAAACAAGACACCAGGAAGTCCTAGTAGGTGGCAGCCTTACAAAAGGCTGCTGCCCACCAGGTGAAGACGCCGGAAGCCCTGGTTTAGCGGCAGCCATGCAAAAGAGCTTATTGGCTGCCGCCTGCCAGGTGAAGATGCCGGAATCCCTGGTGCAGCGGCAGCCATGCAAAAGAGCTTATTGGCTGCCGCCTGCCCGGTGAAGACGCCGGAAGCCCTGGTGCGACGGCAGCCGTGCAAAAGAGCTTTTTGGCTGCTGTCCGCCAGGTGAAGACGCTGGAAGCCCTGGCATGGCGGCAGCCGTGCAAAAGAGCTTATTGGCTGCCGCCCGCCAGGTGAAGACTGCTGTGTGTTAATAAAACTTTACACGGTGTGGGTGTTTTTATTGGAGTATTGGTTCTGCTGTGGGACTACAAGTCCCAGCGGGCCCATTAATGCGCTGCATGCTGGGACTTGTGGTTCCCCAAGTCCCTGCATACAGGGAAAGGTTTGCTTTGATTTGTAGTTCCGCAGCAGAACCCAATACTTAACTTTTTTTACACTTATTTTATCAGCCCGGTGTCCACCGCCCTGGGACGCCGGGGACAGCCCCGGGCTTCAGCCCAGGATGGGTGAAGCCTGGAGGGGGGGACCCCTTTTTTGGGGGGGTCCCCACTTCCCCAGGTACCCCGTCCAGGGCTGACCAGCCAGGGTGATCATGCTTTGGCTGGAGAACCTTACATAAAAAGTGTCCCCCAGCTGTGGCATGACTCCACTGGCTGTTGGAGCCCGGTGCTGGTTCCAAAATATGGGGGACCCCCATTTTTTTGTCCCCTGTATTTTTTGGAACCAGGACCGGTCTAAGAGCCTGGTGCTGGTTTCTTAAATATGGGGGAACCCCACCATTCCCCCCCCCCCCCCATATTTGGGGAACCAGGACTGGCTCAATGAGCCCGGGGCTGGTTATGCTCGGGAGGGGGGACCCTACACGTTTTTTTTTTTTTTTTTTTACTTGTGCACACTTTTCTAGACAACCATGCACATATCTCACTGAACTGTGCATGGTTCTGTCAAACCTGTGTGCGAAATTTGGTAATGTTTACCAAAAGTCCTGTGAAGATGCAGGGAAATATACTGTATGTTATTGTTCAATTTCAATTAAATGGTAAACCTATCCGGTCTGTACTGTATGTGCGTAAATCTGGCTCTGATACTAGCCAGTGCCTCACCAGTCACTGACCTCACCGCACGTCACTGCTAATATACAGTACTTACATAGAGTTGCCAGCTTTCCCATTTAAAGTTGATACATGCTGCATATGTGGAAATGGCATATATAGCTGTACTAAAAGTTGCCGCATGTAACAGATACATATTTGGGTGTATGCCCACTGTTTAATCATTGACCTAGCAACTCTGAACAACCAGCTAATTATATGATAATGAGCAACATCCACTGTAATACATATCATTTCTAATTCTTGATAGAGAGCAGAATGAGCATCACAGTTTTTTACATATCTAATCCCTTATTGATAGATAAATGGTGGTATTAAGTCTTGGCCGATAATTCAGCCAGGCAGAAATATCGGCAATCAGTATTCAAAATATCGGCCATCAGTAGTCAATGACTCGGGCCCGTTTCGATGTTTGGGGTCTGCGCATGCACAAGCCCGTATTTGCACATGTGCCTACCCCGGCAACGCATGGCTTTGGAGAGTTTTTACTGATTTCTATTTGCAAAGGCCATCAAATGATTTTTCCGGCTAGTGGAGTCATGCGAGGGGATGTGTTCTTGTTACACATGCCCTTGCATGTTACCGAGGGGATTAGGCGGTGGTGGAGGGCAGGCAGGTTGCGTCTCAAGCGCTCAGTAAGCTACGATGCTCGCAGCTTACCAAGCCAAACTGAATCAGGCCCAAAGAGACAGGATCAAATCATAACTCACACTCTGGCTGAGGGTGTGCATGGAAGGACTCTATGGAGACTTTAAACAGTACTATTTTAACTTAACCTGCCTGGAAAACGGAGGAGGTCATGAAGTGCCACATGGGAAGGGGCAAGGAGGACAAAGGGGACTGTGGGGGAAAAGGTGAGGAACAAATTAAGTGGGAGGTGGGAAAAGTACATGACTGGTCCAAGAGGACATGCCAGCCCACAGTAACTAGCCACTCAATGTAGAGGTGAGCGGGTGCAGGGGGTAAGTATGGTCCTGAGGCAGTACGAGAAGGGCTGTGGAGAGGGAGGATGCAGAGCAGTCAGAAAGGTGATTATCATATTACCTGTAGATGGTCACCGTACTGCAGCCCACAACCCAGTACTTTGATTGGCACCTTTCATATTTATTTTGTTTAAGGGGCGGGGGAGGCTCCAGCGCCTATGTAATTGCATCATTTCACTGTCTGTTTTGTTTATTTTTTAGTGTCCGGGGATGAAGACTGTCTCTGGTATCAAGATCGCAGTGGTGGTTGGCATAATGGGCATGACTGCAATTTTTTTTACTTTTGCTGTGGGGACTGTCACCAGAGATACTGCTGTTTGGATCCTAGTAGAATGATCACTGAGAGAATGCAGAAGAATTGTCTTTCTTTAAGGTGTTTTTCCCTAACCCTTTTTTTCCTTTTATATAAAATTTTAGTATGTTCTAAGCTTTGCTTTCCCCTGTTCCAGTGTTGTTATTGCATAATTATTGGTATAGGGTCATTAGGTCTACAAGCATTGGGTCAACAGTTATTAGGTCGTCATGCAGGAAGGTCGATATGACTGAAGGTCGACAGGGTCATTAGGTCGACAATCAAAAGGTCGACATGGGGTTTTTCACATGTTTTTGAGCCGACGGACGGTATTTCATACCCTACCATCGACTAGGGCATGGTGGGAGAATAAAATAGTGCACGTAGCGGTGCTACGTTTCAGTGTCCATGTCGACTGTGTCGAAATTTGGGACAAACTTTTTTAAAAAACCCATGTCTACAAGGGTTGAGCTAATAAACACAAGGGTTAAGCTAATAAACTAAGGTTGAACCTGATGGGCGCAAGTCTCTTTTCAGCCTTAACTACTGTGTAACTATGCTGGAGACCTAATAAACCATACCCTTATTATTTTCCTTTTCCCCTTTGGTATAACCTCATTTTTGTAATTTTACACTAAACATTGTTTTTTTCTCTGCTACAGTCCAAAGACTATTGTTGGCATTGGCTTTGCAGTACTTCTTTTCTTCGTGGTGATTGTTACCCTGATTTGCTGCTTCATGTGCTCTTGCTGCTATTTGTACCAGCGACGCCACCAGAGAGGAACACCATACACAGGTAGGCATAGCAGCAACGCTGAGCAGTCTCCTTTGACTGTCCTAGCATCCCAGGTTTACTTAGGAAAACCCATCTTTACTAAGAATACAGGTCAAATGAGCTGTTGTTACAGTTTATTTAAATAAACAAAATGGAGTTTTTATTATTGCAAATATCTCCCAAGGTTTTGTCAGGATAGCAGTGGTGGTATATTTTTTGTATTCAAAAGCAATATGCCATCAATGTACCAAGTACATTGCTTGTATTCATAACTTGCTTTATCATAATGCACATGCCCCACCTGCAGTGCACATGGTTTTACACCCATTTTGGGAACAAATTTGTCCTGCGATCAGGTCAGAACTAGGCCCAAGGTTTACTACAACAAAAAAATGCATTTTTTGTTTAGGCTTGGGTCCTGTCCCCAAAATATAGAATTATGGTATGCAAATATTAGAAATACGGAAAATGCCTGAACCTAAAATACTTCTGGTCACAAGCATTTTACATGCCTAATTTGTCTCCAGAATTTACTCCTGTTGCATTCCTTACACATAAACAATTAGATGTTTACAATTCCACTCTATGAGCAGCTGGATGTGGTTTAAATCAGTTTAGGATGAGCAAGATAAACATATGCTTATAGGCAGAAGTTGTCACAGTCGTACAGACCTCACAGTTGCTAATGTTAAAGGTGCCCATATTTGCCTGCGAATCGGTCACTTTTCCTGCGATAAATTGCATGAAATGCATCCAAATTGCATGTGGTTGACATCAGGTCCGATGCGCTGTCCAGTGCACATTGCATCAGAGCCTGAACATGGCACCTGCTTCACGATAGGTAAGTCATCCAGCCAATCCTTCCAGCGGGCTTGGCTGGGGATCGCATCCGATACATTGTATGCAAAAGAACTGCATATGATGTATCGTATGCAGTCCTGCCACCCGGGAGGCTCAATCAGGGGCGACTTATCCCTTTGGAGATGTCACCTTAGTGTATGAGGACCTTAAGAAAAATGTTTTCCTTCCAGAACCATTGTATTAAATATTATCCCACTTAAATTATTTTGCTTATTTAAATCATTATGCTGATTACTGTTATTTACTTCTGCCTCAAAATATCTTTAAAAATTAAAAACTAATTTGTGTCATGTTATGAATAACTAACCTTTCTTAGCTGTAGCTGTACACATAGATAAGCTCTAAGGAACATTGCAGAGACCTACAAGCCATGCAGCTTTACTATTCTTGTTATATACATACATCGTAACACTGCATTACAAGGCTAAATTTCAGAAACAATTTACACTAGTACTTGATCCTACATGGGTCACAAAATTAAGTACCTGCTCGTATCAGACGGAATATAGGGAATGTGGCGTTCCCAAAAACTTTCCATTTTTAATAGTTGATATTGACAAATGCCAGCATTATGATTAATGTATATTTGACACAAATGTCTGATGGGTATTTTGTTTTACAGTTCAAGAAATCCAGATGTCAGGAGTTCCCCAGCAATCTATGTACCCTACTCAGCCTTCATACCCTACTCAGTCTTCATACCCTACTCAGCCTTCATACCCTACTCAGCCTCAATACAACATGCAGTCTCCATACCCTATGCAGCCTCCATACCCCCCACAACCTCCATACTCCACACAGCTACCATATCCAACAGATCCTAAATTTGCTTCACCTCAACCAGGATATGAACCTCTTCCAGTGTACCCACCAAGTGACCCAACAGCCCAATACCCTATGTATAATCCGGAACCTCCTGTGTACAATCAAAATGGTAAGATAGAATTTATTGTTTATTTTCCTGCCTTCATTTAAAGTTTTACTTGAATAATAGTAACTTTCTATCATTACTCTACTATTTTCAGATTCCCCCACAATAGTCTATTCATTTTAATGTATCAGTGGCAGGTTTTGTATTGTTTTACAAAATACATTATTAGACACAGATGTGTCCTCACTGACACACCAATGAAAATGCAGCTAATGGTGCCCATACATGTATCCAATCACATTAATTTGTCACATTAATTTGTCCTAAAGCACTGGTGCCCACAGTGCTTTATTCCAGCACCTGATCTCGTAAGTCATCTCCGACGCCACATCGGATGCTGGAAGAGAGCAAGCAGCAGTGTAGCGCAGCTCTGTGAAGGAGCGCTGGCGGTGGGCACCAGAATTTGAAAAAGCTATTTAAAACACTGGGCGGCCTTCTGATTGGCGTAGAGAACTCTCCGCCAGTCAGAGTCCTAACATTCAGGTGTCCGCTAATATGCTGAGAGCCCAATGTTTTAAATTGCTTTTTCAAATTCTGCCACCACCTCCAGTGCTCCTGCAGCCCACTCCCCGACCTCACCACCAGCCCTTAAGTAGACATGCATACAATGTGGTCAAAATCAAAGGATTGTAAGCAACATCGCCCTAGTGTATGGGCACCATTAGCCGCCCCATGAATTGCATAGCTTTAGAAAAACAATTAATCAATTAATTGTATTGCAAATAATCAACATTACTGTCTAGCCAGTCAAAAGGTCGACATGGGGGTTTTCACAGTTTTAGCCGACATGTGCCGACGACGGTATTTCATGCCCTACCATCCACTGTGAGAATAAAAAATAGTGTGCCTGAAGCATGGCGAGCGCAGCACACTTTTTTAGTATCCATGTTGACTGTGTCAACATTCAGGACAAAAACAAGTGAAAAAAAAACCATGTCAAACTTTTGCATGTCGACCTAATGCTTGTGTCGACCTAACCCCGATGTCAACCTTCAGTCATGTCAACCTAGATGCATGTCGACATTCAGTGGTCTACCTAATGACTGTAGACCTTGTTCTTGTCGACCCTATGACCCATACAGTCCATTAAAGGTTTTTGCTAAAAGAAGAAAAGAAACGGGGTCATTTCTAGAGCATTTGGCTTTATATTGTTTTGTGATTTTTCTTCGTTGTTGTAATGCTCCTTACACATTATTCACTACAGCATTATGGCCCTTCTAATAAGTTTCCTTTACGCCTTAGTATGCCCGCGCAGTAGTGCCACGTACACCATGTTATGCCACACACAGAAAGTCCCTTTGCAACATATTATGCCCCTTTCACTATATTAGTGTTAGGATGACTCAGCTCCATTTTCCCTGGGTACCCACTAGTACATTAAATATTCTGGCAATCAGTCCAATAAATAGCTATACATGATGTACTTAGTATGTGATTTTCTGCAGTGGGAAAGTGATAAATAAGCTAAGATAAGTTAGCGGTTCCTTCCTCCTTGCCTGTTGCCTTCGTTACCAAGGACTGTCTATGTACTAGTTCCAGGAACAGAAACAAGTCTTGCCACTGGTTCCATCACTCACATTCACATAATTTGAAGTTCACTCTATCAGGGTTTCCACACATCACATACACGCACAAGCACAGCATAACTTCACACACATAGCATACACACTTAAAAAATACACAGCATGTACACAAGACACACATAGCAAACATAGGGTGTGATATGGGATCCCGACAGTCATTATCATCGGGATCACGACTGGCCGGACCCAGACAGCCTGGTGAGCGCAACAAAGCCCCTTGTGGGCTCGCTGCGGGCACGGTGGGTAGCTACGCTCGCAACCTATTCTATTCTCCCTCTATGGGGGTCGTGGACCCCCATGAGGAAGAATAGCCGGTGGCTGTTGGGCCCCCGTGTGTCGGGGTTTTGACTGTCGGGATCCCGACGTCGGGCAAATGACTGTCGGGACCCCAAACATACACACAGCATACATAAACACAGCATGTACACATATACACATAGCAAACATACACACATACACACACACACATGCATACAAGCACACACAGCATATACACACAAACATACCACCCCCCCTCAAATATCAGCAAAGTGTACCTGCTCAGAAGCTGGGTACAGTCCAGGCCTTCTCACTCACAGCACATGTAGCACGGCTGGGGCTTAGAGGACCTGCACACTAGCTACCTCTATCTGCAACCTGCGGCAGCCTGTCTCTCTAACAGGAGGCAGCTGAGCTGCCGGCAGCTGCACAGCCAGTCGGCTGGAGTGGAGGTTGCTTTTAATAGAACAGCTGGGCTGCTTGGCCCGATGAATCGATAGGCAGGGGGGGTTTCTATGAACTCAGAAACCTCCCCTGTTTGCGCTGGTGATCAGTATTGCTCCGTGTCTCTGAATGCCTTTCTGCCATTTCATCTTGGATGTCATATCACTGCCTCAAACTCAAAATTTCCAAAACAGAATTAGTTATATTCGCACCAGCCAAGAGTAGTTACCAACCTGATATCTCTATCACTGTTGAAAACTTGACAGTCCATACTACCCCATAAGCTTGCTGCCGATGTGTCATTCCTGACTCTGAACTGTCCTTTATTCCTCACATTCAGTCTCTCTCTAAATCATTTTGCATGCATCTAAAAAACATATCCAAAATTCCACCTTATCTCACACAAGAAACTCTAATCCATACACTCATTATCTCACGCATTGACTATTGCAATAGCCCCCTCACCAGTCTTCCTAAGAAAAGACTCTCACCACTACAATACATTTTGAATGAAGCTATGAGGCTGATCTTTCTGGCTAGATATTCAAAATCTGATGATCTGTCAGTCACTCCACTGGTTGCCTGTATTCTACCGTATTCAATATAAAATACTTCTACTTATATACAAAGCCATTAACCTGATAATACAAACATACATCTCTTTGCTTATCTCAAAATATATCCCTGTCCGACCTCTCCACTCTGCACAAGATCTGCGTCTCTCATCCACATCATTACTAGATCTCAGTCATAATTGCAGGACTTTCTCAGCACCCACCCTATGGAATGCCCTTTCACACACATGAAGACTCTCCTCTAGCCTCCAAACTTTCAAGCGATCCTTGAAAAGTCACCTCTTCAGACAAGCCTATTATAGGGCCTTATTTTGGTTCATTCTTTCTGACAAAATCCTTCTTAGATGGACAAAACCATGTGCACTGCAGGGGGGCAGATGTAAAATGTGCAGAGAGAATTAGATTTGGGTGAGTTATTTAGTTTCTGTGCAGGGTAAATACTGACGGCTTTATTTTTACACTGCAATATAGATCTCACTTTGAAGTAAAACCCCACCCAAATCTAATTCTCTCTGCACATGTTACATCTGCCCCACCTGCAATGCACATGGTTTTGCCCATCTAAGAAGGATTTTGTCAGAAAGAATGAACCAAAATAAGGCCCATATTCCGGAACCCCCACATAACCTTCAGTATCTAATTGCATACCATAATGAATGTCTTGCAGTGTGGTGGGACTATAAGCTATAGATTCCTATTCTTAGGGCCCTTCTTCCTTTATGTCGGTCTGTTACTACACAGTTTGTTTAATCACTGTTGTTTCCAATTGTAAACTGCAATGGGATATGCTACGCTATATAAGTAACTGTAAACAAATAAAATAAATATATACTAGCAGCAATATCCTTCAATAGTTTTAATGACAGTGCAGCATTTGACAGCTGTAATTTTGTTTTAAGGATACATGGATGGGTGTGTTTATGATAAAATGTAACATCTTAGGTCAGTGGGGTAACTATTAAATTTGCACCCCCCGCCGCAAATTCGGGAAGCGCCCCCCCTTTAGGGTTAACAAACCCGCCTCCAACCCCTAGGGTCAACAAACCCCCCCCCCCCCCTCCCCGTGCAGCCGGTACCTCCTGCCGCCGGATCTTCTGTTAGAGGTCCCGGCTCCTGCAGCATATAAAAAGTGACACTCAGAAAATGGCTGCCCCCATAATGCAGACAGTTTTTGGGATGCTAGAATAGGCGGCGGCCTCCTCTAGAAACCTTAAAAACGGTCTGCTGTATGGGGGCAGCAATTTTCTGATTGTCATTTTTAATTAGCTGCAGGAGCTGAGACCCGACAGAAGCGTCGGGGGCAGGTGGCAGTGTGTAACTATAGCCCCGCAGATACTATAGCCCCGCAGATAGTTATGCTACTGTCTTAGGTTATATCTCCCTATAGGGCCAGATGTACTAAACTTGAAAAGTGATAAAATAGAGAGTGATAAACAGCCAGCCAATCAGCTCCTACCTGTGATCTCACAGGCTGTGTTTGAAAAATGTCAGGTAGTAGCTGATTGGTTGGTTGTTTATCACTCTCCATTTTATCACTTTTCAAGCTTAGTACATCTCGCCCATAGCTTTTGGAAGTAATCATTTATTTTATTAACTAGACATGACATTACAGTACCTATCTGATAATTTAAGATAACAAAAAAATACATTGCAAGTAAAACAGGTTAACTGCTAACAAATATTTAATGAATATCCTCCATTGAAAGATGCTTTAACAAATGTTAAAAATGTTGCTTCTCTTTCTCCTCCTCAGTTGCTGATCCATATCCTGCACCTCAGCAACCCAATGCGATGAAGCCTGGCCTATGACAACACAGATGCAGGAAATTCTTATTTTTTGACTTCACTCTCCCATTGAAAAACACATCATTATACCATTTAATTACACAGTTATTGAATGTAAGCATAATGTTCTTTGTATGGCTCATTGGGGCAGATGTATTAAGCCTTAACAAGATATAAATGCCAGGGTGATAAAGAGAGATAAACGTCCAGCCAATCACCTCCTAACTGCCATGTTACAGGCTGCGTTTGAAAAAAGTCAGTAAGGAGCTGATTGGCTGGACATTTATCTCTCTTTATCACCCTTACATTTATCTCTTGTTAAGGTTTAATACATCTGCCCCATTATTTGCCAATTTACAGATATGCTAATTGTGAGAATGAGCTCATAATTGCACTCCCTAGTTTTATTATTGTTATACGTTTTCTTGCGTTTATGTTTGATGCAATGTAACGGTGCCCATACAGAGTGCGATGCGTACCATGCATTTTTAACTAGATTGCATCGAGTTCAAAACGCATGTGATGTGCTAAAGCACTTTGCACTATGCGTTTTGAACTAGAAGCGATACAATTTTGTTCAAAAAGTACAGGCAGCACATACTTTAGCCCTTGTTCTCTTTGAATCACAAGGCTGAGAATTTAGCAGCCTTGCGCACAGACACCCGCCCCCCTTTGAATGCTGCGATCCCCCGCACAGCTGCCAATGGATGATTTGCATAATCATCCGTTCACAGTCTTGGGTGGGGGGAGATATTATTCGATGGTTGGCGACCATCGAATGATTTCTCCAGCGCTCACAGATCTGAGACGCCTCTGTGGTGTCTCATATCTCCGAGCGCCCTGTTTGGGAAGTTGGTGGGCAGCAGACATCCGCTGACCTCAGCTGCCCGCCCCCCACACCCACGTCATAGGGAAATTGACCATGACGAACGTCCATGAAACGCTGGGCTTTCCCATGGTTGAATCACACGCCCCTGGCCCGGACTTCTGTGTGCGAGAGCTGTGATCGCTCGCACACAGCGGCTGCACATGTACATAAATAAGTATGTGCAGTCGCCAAAAATCGGTCCCTTTATGTGCAGTGCAATGTGATGTGCGCGGTACACCGTGTATGGGCACCATTAGGTTTCGATTCATAAATTCTCTTTTGTGGGCCCCTTACAATGCTGCCTGTCCGGAGAAGATTTAATTTTGATTGAATTATTACACCGTGTTTTAAAGTAAATATGGCTTATGTCAAAGCAATGTCCCGTATCATTGATCATTGTCCCTCAAAGCCACATTACTTCTTTGAATGCAGGAAAGGGTTATATACTTCCTTGTATAGCTAAATCATCATCTGAGTCTGGCGAAGCATCACTGTTTGTGGCTTTGAAAACCACAGATGAGATTGTTGGTGAAATATCAGAAAGCTGTTAACAAATGTTTTTCGTTGAGTTTGAAATATTGATTATTCCTAAATTTCAAATTCACAAATGTATTAATGTTATTTACTAAGTATGTGTTTAGTAACTGTAGGAAACTTGGTATTGAACAAAACATGTTTTGACCTCTGGGTGGCACTGGTCTGTTGTCTATTCATTTTAAATTGCTAAAGCTATATTATAAGTGCAGAGTAAAGTGAAAGTATATCCTCATTATAAGTCATTTTTATTTATTTATTTTTAGAACAAGTAAATTCACTTTAATATTTATATACATCAAAACTGTCAGTCTCATTATTTGCTTAAGCCCGATTTAAAGTTCAAGTTTCACCTACAGCACATACTGAGGCGATTCATCAATTCATTGGAAACCAATCATCACCAAGGCACTGTAATATGTGGCTCGCTCATAAATATTCATTCACCCTATTAAATGTCTATTTCCATTGGCAACAGTCCTCCTTGACAATGATATGTTTAGTGTAAAACACAGCTGTAGTTTGCAAGGAATCTGGGTTTGGCTGCTGCTACAAGCTGCCCATGTTAGGCAAGAGAGCAGGGTGCATTTTGTTTGGAAGGGGATGAAGATTCCTTCCCACTTTTATTCATATGGATTGAGGACTATACAGCTTACAAACATTATCACAGGTCTAATTTATTGAAGGTTTTCTAATCTATGTACAGATTTGTGTATTAACAACTTACTTATCCATAGAGAGTTATTCAGAAAGTTAGTTATTTTCTCTACATAACACTGTATTACATGTCACATGGAAGTAGGGAAGCCAATCCCGGGGCATTTTTTCAATCCCGGGATTCGGGATTGAAAAATGCTCAATCCCGGGATTCCCGGGATCCCGGGATTGGCTTCCCTAATTTGAAAAAAAAAACGCCCCGGCCACCCTGCACATTCACAGAACTTACATTTGCGGTTGCTGGGTGGGTGGGCGAGCATGCAGATATTGCTGGGAGCCGGGTGGGCTGCAGGTATGTCCACTGGGCGGGTGGGCAGCTTCAGCTGGGCGGGCGGATGTACAGCTTCGGGTGGGCAGCTTCAGCTGGGCGGGCGGGTGTACAGCTTCGGGTGGGCAGCTTCAGCTGGGCGGGTGGGCAGCTTCAGCTGGGCGGGTGGGTGGGTGGGCAGCTTCGGGTGGGCAGCTTCAGCTGAGCGGGTGGGCAGCTTCTGGTGGGCAGCTTCGGGTGGGCAGCTTCAGCTGGGCGGGCGGGCAGCTTCAGCTGGGCAGCTGGGTAGCTGTTCGGGTGGTCGCGTAGCTTGGCGGGTGGGCGGGCGTGTGCTGATAAGCCGGGTTGCTGGGTGTGTGGGCGGCTCTGCTGTGTGGCCTGCGCAGCGTGACAGCTGACCTAATCACGCTGCGCAGGCCGCACGCCGGGTATGGGAGAAGCCGGGCAGCGTCTGAGCGGGTGCTCAGACGCTGCCCGGCATTAGACTGCACATGTGCAGTCTAATCCCGAAATCCCGGTATTGGAATCTCCAATACCGGGATTGAAATCCCGGCATTTTGGAGGCCAAATCCCGGGATCCCGCCGATCCCGGGATTGGCCACCCTACATGGAAGTAATGAATAGGAATGGAAGGAAGATGAGGATACCTACCTAAGCTGAGAGCTAATGAGAAATTGTATACAGCTCAGTTTTAAGTGTTAAGGCACCCATGCACAGGTCCTGTTTCCCTTGAGCTCCCCTGGCAGCTTACCGGGAGGCCTCTATCCAACTTGGCACTTGATAAATCGCATGTAATAGAACTCCCAGGGAGCTCAAGGTAAATCAGATGCAATACACTGTGGTTGCTGAAAAGCACCCATGATGGTCCGATTCCGATTGAACTAATGGGCTGCACATAAGATCAATGGATTCGATACACATGGGAACGCGCATTGGATCTGATGACGTCACATGCCTCTAAATTGGGCTGATTTCACCCTATATATTGGCCCAGGTCCATTGGAATAGGCTGACATCGACCCATGACGGACCTGTGTCTTCAGCTCATTAGTACAGCCAATTCCCAATGCTAAAGATATTTTTTCTTTATTGACAATTTTTTTTTATAATTTTAGTCTTTCCTCCTACTCCTCCTTACTCATTTCCCTATTCTTCTCATCCCTCTTTGCCTTAATGTTGTTAATTTTTTTAAATAACATGTTTATTTATATGTTATAATTTCTACTATGTAATTATAAATGTGTTTGCCTATAAAAGTAAAGTTATAAAAAAGTTAAGAGGTTAACAGCCGCAACTGAACATATAGCATTTGGCTGTTTAAGAACTATCTACCATCTATTGTTAAAAACATAGTATTCTGAATAAAATAATAAGAAATATTTCCCCACTTCTCATAATAAATGTTTTTATTTATTTTTACCAATTGAAACACACCACATCCAGCATTAATGTAAATATATATTTTCCATACTTCCCTTACCTCCAAGAAATTCCGCCCAGTTCCTTGTTAAATTAGCTGTATAGGCAGCAGAATGCCATGATTTGCGGTTCAATGTGTAATGGGTGAGGCCAATATGACAGTTTTATGACAATAGCATCACATGACCCCACTTCCTCTTAATGGACACCCAAATCGAATTGTTAAACTGTGAGAGGGCGAGGCCTAATGATGTGAATTTTCCTGTCCTGATCACTAGTCAGCAGAATCTCACATCCAGATCTATCAAACTCTCTAAAAAAGGACAAGTTGCCCCAAGCAAGTTATGAGGAAAGGCCCCATACACTGGGCGATATACATATAATTCAGGCACTTGTCATGAAATTCCATTGGTAAATCGCATATACAGTGCCCAAATTGCATGTATTTGGCACCTACTAGATTACTCCTGCATACCCTCCAACAGTACCGATTTATCCGGTACAGTACCTTTTTTTTATGGCCTGTACCGACTAAAACCAGCTGTACCAATTGTACCGGTTTTTAGTTGCAGGTGCGCAGCACGTCATCATCACACGTTACAAGCACAGGGCAAGCAGCGTCAGCGCCCGGGAATGTGCAGAGTAGATTACTGTCACCGCTAGGAGGAGCAAGAGACGCCAGAGGAGGGGAGAGAGCTGCCTGCTGCGGCTGCCCCTCACATCTCTCCATGCAGACTCCGGATCGCCGGAGGGTATGAACCACAGTGAGGGAGACTCTCTCAAAGCTCCTGGCTGCACACTGCATACCTCCCAACAGTCCCGATTTTAGCGGGACAGTCCCGATTATCAGGGCCTGTCCCGCTGTCCCTCCCGCGGCCAGCAGTGTCCTGCGGTGAGGGGGGCTGTTGGGAGTCCCCCCTGTCGGCTTTCTAAGCAGTGGGGAATAAACGCACAGCGTCTATTCCCTCAGCCAGCGGGCTGGGGGCATGGCTAGAGGCTCACAGAGCCTCTGGGTCATGCCCCCATAGCGGCAAAATAGGGGCGTGGCCTCATGGGAGAGCCGCGAGTATAGACCACGCCCCCGGAATTAGGTCACACACCCCCCCCCCCCCCCCGGAATTTTCGGTGCCCCTACGGCGCGCAGCAGCTTTGTCCCGGCTCCTGGACATGAAAAGTTGGGAGGTATGACACTGCACAGTCCTTTCTGGTCGTTGTGGAGACAGCAGCAGAAAATGGCAGCACAACTTCAGGGAGTCGCCTGGATCCTGCTCTGCATCTTATCAACATTCGGTGAGATTCTGCTCCCCTGACACTATCTGCGCGACTCTCCAGCAAATAGATATACCCGATAATTACACACCCTTCAACTTTACCATTGAAAGTATAGGAAAGGAGGCTTGACATTCCAATTGTGTACCGAATTCTTCCCCTCAAATGTTGGAGGGTATGCCCCTGCAGCAGGATAAATCCAGCACCTGGTTATCAGACGCACAATCCTCGGTTCTCAGGGGAAAATGCAGGATTTGGAAAAGGGGGTTTCCAGATTTGAATTTGGCCACCTATTCAATTGTATGGGAGTTTTCAAATCTGCCTGCCTGCGACAGTGTATTCAAACCGTCTTCAGGGTTAGGCGGTGTTTGTATACTGAATGGTTCTAAATATACTGCGTCTGTGTTTATTTACGGATGGGAGTGCCGCAGCTTTGGAGTCACATGTGCTTTATCTTGCTGGGAAGGCACATAGGGTGAGATTCAATGCTGTGTGAGCTGCTGGCCATGCCCCCAGCCCCTCTGCCTTATGGCTGAGAGGGGTTAGGGGAGTAACGGGGCCCTTCTCCTTTGGGAGAGGGTCCATAATTACGTACGCCCCCCTATGCACAATTTAGGTCACTGCACTGGGTGTTGGGAGCACACCTCGGGCTCCCTGAGTTTCTTCAAACCACAGGTGATGGTAATTATACATTACCAGGGAAGTTCAGGAACAGAGCATTTTCTCCTTGAAGAAGAGGGTCAGGTAGGCAACCCTGCTCATAGCAGGGTTGCCTACCTGACCCTCTCCTTCAAGGAGAAAATGCTCCCAACACCCAGTGCAGTGACCTAAATCGTGCATAGGGGGCCGTACGTACTTATGGACCCTCTCCCAAAGGAGAAGGGCCCCGTTACTCCCCTAACCCCTCTCAGCCATAAGGCTGAAGAGGGGAAAATAGGGATCGTGGGTAGGGTTGCCACCTCATCCCTTTAATCCTGGAGACATATTAATTACACAGGTTCTGTGGCTGGCTCACTTCAAGACTCAATTTCAACAGTTTTTTTTTTTTTTTTTTAAACAGCCATCAGACTTCATTCCAACTGTATTTTTTTAATCAGCCACATAACCTGTGTAATTAATATGTCTCCAGTTTTAAAGGGTTGAGGTGGCAACCCTAATCGTGGGTCCTCTTCACCGATGCTTAGAGAGACCCTCTTCCCTCAACCCCTGGGAGGGTTAGGGGGCGGTGGGTCCTCCGCACCGAAGTTTGTAGAGACCCTCAGTAGGCTTCCCTCCACCCTGCGGCTCTGGGTCACTCTCGGGGGACTGCAGCTCTCCCCAAAAGGATGAGAGCTTTGGTACGTTGGGGAGTGAATGGCCCATAAGGGTCATGCACACAGGCCAAAAACAAACGTGACACACTACAGAAAAACAGAATGTAACATATGACAACAACACTGTGAGGCAGCAATACAAACTACTGTGCCAATTCCTCTGCAATATAATTCGTTTACATGCTTTTGCTGAATATGTAGGAGTATTTGTACAAATTGAGGCATGAGGAACCTGGCACCTCTAATGAATCTGAGCTGCAGTTCATAAATCAGGATTACTGCCTTCGTGGCTGTAGCTGTTTTTCCTCCCCTGCCATTTTCTATCGCAAACACTCTCACCCTCCCTTGTCCTGTGAATAAGGAACAAGTTGCTATGATTTCCATATATGGAAAATTGAAGCATAAAGCATCGTTTCCCTGTCAGAGAGACTTGCAGTGCCAGACAATATATCCCCTAGAGAAACTTGCAGAACAGTATAAATACCCATGCATTTGTAATGTTTATTAAGCTCATAAAACAATCCTTTTCACAATAGATTTACAGTCAGACAAATATATATTATACATATATATATATATATCTGTGCGAATTTAGCATTTTAAATAACAGTGATACTCAGTACCCATCTATATGTTCGCACACAGCTTTCATGCCATGTATCTGTTAACCAGTTCACAGTGGAGAGGGTAACAGAGGAAAGTGCTTGATGCACTAAGGGCCTAATTCTGGTCTGATCGGTTCCCGGGATATTCGCACTGAGGTTTGTATTCTGCGTATATGTGCATGTGCAGGGCTACTGTGCAGATGCCTTTGGCAACAAGCAGAGTCGCCGAGGCGTCCACATGGGGAAGCCCAGTGCATCCTGGGCGTTCTCATGAAAACGTTGGACATCTCCATGTGAATGCAGGTGGGCAGCTGCCTGCCCAGGGCTGGCAGCTGATGACAGCCACCCACCCATTCTCGTTCCCCATTCGATTGCCTTGGCGACTCTGCAAGTTGCCGAAGGTATCCACACAGTAGCCCTGCACATGCGCACATGCAAATATGTGCAGAATGCAAACCTCTAGCCTGACATATTAGCAAACAGGGAAAAATCATTCAATGGTCAGTGACCATCGAATGATTTGGAATCCGTACGCCCCCCCCCCCCCCTCCCTCGTGAATGGATGTTTATACAAGACATCCATTTGCAGTGTGGCAGGGATGTTTGGATGGCAGCTGTAGGGGGGGGGGGGGGGGTTTGGTGGCAGATATTCACTTGCCCTGCGGGCGGTGTTGAATGGCTCGCTATGCACTGTATGGCTGCTTAGCGAGTCAACCAGAATTAGGCCCTAAGTGACCAGAGACAATGATATGTACTAAGTCTTAGAGAGTGAAAAAGTACCAGCCAGTCCACTCCGAATTGCCATGTAACAGGATGTGTTTTAAAAATAACATTTAGGAGCTGATCAGTTGGTATTTTCTCTCTCTCCACTTTATCACTCTCCAACGCTAAGTACATCTGCCCCTACTGTATATTTTTGTCTAACAATTAATTGTGTTTTACCATTTATCATGGATTTTACAGTGTACAAAGGAATAGCAAAATCCATATATTCGGGTGACAACTGTATGGAGATTGTGACATCATTCATCAGAAATTCAGAGAGACCTTCAAAGTGGGTTCAGGCTTCTGCAGTAGTGAAACAAACATTACATCTTGCCTTGAAAAAGTGATTAACAGGTTCCCATTTTTCACTGATCTCGTCTCGTCTGACATGTACGGTATACTACATTGTTGGATTCCCATCGTGTGTCCATTGTATGAAATGTCGCGATCATGGCTATGTATACAGATGATCAGTTACACTGATACAATAAATGTTGGCTAGCTAAGGCTGCAGTTGGATCCTAAGAAGCAATCTGAATAATTGCCGCAATAAAATTGATGTGTATTTAGAAAGACAACTTTTATATGTTTAGGTTGTTATGCACAAGAAGCAAAGTTTCTTCTGACATGTCGTCTTTTTTTTTTTTTACTTCAGCCATTTTGGCACTTCCACCTAGAGATAGAAAAAAAAACACATGGTGTGAAAATAGTTTGTTTTTAATTTGGTAACATAAATCGAGAAAATCAGTATAGTCCTCAAAGCCTTGATGGTATATGTAATGCCTTAAGGTAGGTTCCAAAATATTATAATTATTATATTGTGCAATATTAGTAGATTTGACCATTCTGCATTACATCCAATCTATGGCATTATGCAGTCTGATGTGCTTCTCGGTGGATAGGGGGATGCTTTGTTCTGTACTGGAGATATCACTTTCACATCACAAATGCCACCCAATTTGGACACGGGTCAGTCCCCGCATTTGCGATGCAAGGTCCCCCATAGGTTTATTTGTGTGATGTGAAAGGGGTGTGTGTGTGCAGGACCACATGACCACACAGTGGGGGTGACTCTGATGTGGTCACTACATTGTGAATTCACAACGACGACCGATGCTTACTGCCTGCGCATGCACATAATAGCTTATGCGCCTGTGCAGGTCTTCACTCCAGGCCCTCCAGTGGGGGGGGGGGGGGTGTGCAGTAGGCGGGCAGCGGGCGTTCACATGCATACCCACAAAAGCGCTGGATGCGCCCAGGAAAATGCTGGGCTTCCCCATGGTAACGGGGGCAGACACCTGCCTTCCAGGGGTGGCCGGCTGACATCACCGGATGTCAGCTGCCCGCCCTGTTGCCGGAGCAGAGTGCTGCTAATCTAGGTCACCAGAGAGCGACTTACATTAGCGAGCACTACAGAAATCATTCAATCCAATGATTTCGGGAACCCATGCAAGGCTGCGAATGGATACTTATGCAAAATCAGGGGGGGGGGGGAATTCGGGTGTGCGGTGGGCGGACTACAAGGCTCGCAAAGTAGCAAACTATTGCTGCTTTGTGAGCCAACCAGAATGAGGGCCCATATGTTGGACTCAAGTTGGAGCAACAATTAATCGGATAAAATCTCTGGACATGATATACTGTGTCATCGTTCTGGAAATTGCATAGTGTATACACCCCAATTCTTTTGTTGTGGGATTGCATGTGAAATTAGAATGGCCATTGCATCATTTCTTACAGAAGCATTCTCATATATGTATCTTAAATATGCTACACAACGAAAGACATTTTTTGCTGAAAATGCATCTTGGTTGCATATCAGCTGAGAGGGGCTGTTTGGTGCTACCACAGCAATGATGTATGTGGACACATTGGTACAGTACATAGACCCTTATTCAGATCTGATCGCAGTACAAATTTGTTCTCAAAATGGGCAAAACCATGTGCTCTGCAGGTGGGGCAGATGTAACATGTGCAGAGAGAGTTAAATTTGGGTGGGGTGTGTTGAAACTGAAATCTAAATTGCAGTGTAAAAATAATGCAGGCAATATTTACCCTGCACAGAAACATTATGGGGTTATGATGTAATAGGGGCAGAGAGTTATATTTGGGTGAGTTATTTTGTTTCTGTGCAGGGAAAATACTGACTGCTATATTACTACACTGCAATATAGATCTCACTTTGAAGGGAAACCCCACCCAAATCTAATTCTAACTGCACATGTTATATCTACCTTCCCTGTACAGTGGTATTGTCCATTTGAGAAGGAATTTTCCTCGGAGAGTGAACCAGAATAAGGCCCATAATATTGATGCATTGATAATATTAAGCCCCGTACACGCGGGGGCGATAGGGGCTGAAATCGCTGGGAATATGGTCGCTGGCGACCATATTGCCAGTCATGAAAGTGTGCCCCAGCGATAAATCGCCTTGTGCGCGCCCCCTTTTTTAGCCCCATTGTAATCGCTGGTCGCAGGAGCTTGCTCCTGCGACCAGCTGATTACCTCTGCGGCTCCCCCGGCAGAGGTTCCCGTTCATTAACGACCATCTCTGGTCGCTGATGAAAAGGAGAAACTGAGCAATATATTGCTGAGCAATATATCTCCTCCGTGTGTACGGGGCTTAAATGCATTGAAATAAGATAAATATTATACTTGACTCCTTTTCCTAATAGCGTGCATTTGGCTTTTTGGCACACACAGACCAACATCACAATGTGGTAAACAAAAATGGTTACTTCCTTAGGTGATAGTGCATATTAGGGATGGCCATCGGTGTAGTCGCCATCGATGGTGATACTGTAGCCAGCCATTATTAGTTACAAACTATGTGATGGATGACCATCGATAATTTCATCCATTTTCTTTAACAGACTGGCCCGTGGGCCAATCAGAATGTGGGGGCGGGGCTTCACAGGTGTCAGGGGCTTAAGCTATGCTCCGTGTCCCGGCACTTTGAAAAAAACAAACAAAAGCAAAACATAGGTTTTGCTGTGCCATCGATGGATGATAAACATCTGGTTCTCTGCATCAATGGCAAAAGTATTTAACATCGGCCATAAACCATCAATGATTTTGAATCATTGATGGTCGATGGCCATCCCTAGTGCATATACTGTATTCAGTATATAAAAGCCTTCAATCATACTGTTGCTGTGCTACAAATGGCAGTGGTACAGCAAATATTTAAAAAGTACTTTTTTAAATATATATTCAAATGCAATATATTTTTTTCAACATTTTTTTAAGCAGACATTTGGGTCGCACATGAGATGGAGCTGCAGCACAGTGCAACATTTAAATAGGGGAGCCACACCACCTGCCAGTGTGTGTTTGGCAGTGATGTTTGGCAGTATTTGTGGTGGTTTCGATGGTTTGGTGTCCCAGCACTTGCTCATTCAGTTTTATACTTGTACACTAAAGAAAGGGCTTAAGCTAGTTATACTCTATCACTAATTGGCTGATTGGCCTGATAATTGGATAGTGTTTCTGCTGGAGCATTAGCAGATAAAGATTACCACTTAAAATGTGATGTGACTACGATAAAGACATTATTACGGTGGTGCGACTAAAGCTGGGTACACACTAGAACAATGAGTACCCAGCCAATCCAATAACGGGGTTTTTACCGCATTTCTGTCTTAGAGAATCGCCCCCTGGGTGATTTTGCCCCCTTGGGCGATGCGTCTACATGGAGACGCATAGCAGAGCCAATCAGGGCTCAGCTATGCGTCTCCATGTAGAAGCATCGCCCAAGACGCTCTCAGCCTGTGTAGTGCTGGGACAGCGCTACACAGGCTGTTATCTGCACGGGAGAAAGCCGGTTCAGCCCGCTGTCAGTTCGGGCTGAGTCTGCTGTGATGCAGACAGACCAGCGCTGGATCCTGGATCGGTAAGTATGTTGGTGTAAAAGTGAGGTGTGTGGATGTGTATGTAATAAAGTTATACTTCTCTGTGTGTGTTTTCTTTTAACATTCTTTTTACAGGTGGACTACAAGTCCCAGCGGGCCCATTAATGCCCCGCATGCTGGGACTCGTGGTTCTCCAAGTCCCAGCCTGCGAGGGAAGGTCTGCTGGTACTTGTAGTTCTCCTGTATAAAGCAATGTTAGGATTGAAAGATTTAACCCTATCTGGCCGGCGTCCACTGGCCAGGGACGCCGGTGACTGCCCCGGGCTTCAGCCCTGGATGGGTGAAGCCTGGGGGGACACCCCTTTTTTGGGGGGGTCCCCACTCCTCCAGGTACCCCGTCCAAGGCTGACCAGCCATGGTGCTCATGGTACGGCCGGGGGACCTTATGTAAAATGTGTCCCCCGGCTGTGGCATGACACTGCGGGCTGTTGGAGCCCGGTGCTGGTTTCAAAATATGGGGGACCCCCAGATTTTTTGTCCCCCGTATTTTTGGAACCAGGACGGTCCAAGAGTCCGGGGCTGGTATCAGAAATACGGGGGACCCCTACGCTTTTTGTCCCCCGTATTTTTGGAACCAGGTCCGGCTCAATGAGCCCGGGGCTGGTTATGTACAGGAGGGGGGACCCCACGCCGTTTTTTTTATAACTTTTACACATATTTTACCAAAGAACCATACACAGATCACAATGATCTGTGCATGGTTCTGTCAAATTCGCCAGTCAGGATCAGGTCTATTTTTTTTTGCGATGTTTAGACCATTTTTTTTTTGGCGATTTCCAAATTCGCATCTCATTAAATATGCGAATTGTATATTTTTCAATGGGAAAACATCTGGATGCGAGTTCCGGAGATAAAAAAAAATCGCACTTTCAGAAAGTGCGATTTCGCCGCCAATACCGCATTTTTTGCCGATTTCCGCATCTCATTAATTATGCGTATTCGGAAAAAACCAACATTGATCTCTTATAAATGTCACCCCAAGTTTGAGTTGTTATTTAGCTCAAAATCACCCAGTGTGTATGTGCCTTAAGAATACTTTTAAAAACAGAAGTGTTAATAGTTTATTTTCATCAATTAACAAAATGCAAAGTGAATGCACAGAAGAATGAGTGAACAGAATGAGCTAAATCAAATATCTATTTGGTGTACTGTTGTTCTATTGTATACCCACCGTTCAGTCACACTATGTATCATTTATATGGAAAATGACATTACCTGCATTTGCTTGTCAATTTTCTATGCCACTTAGAATGTTCTTATGTTTATATAGACTACATAAAAAAGAACTATATTTGGCAGGAGTGAATCATATGTGTCTATATGCATGTATGGGGGATTATTACACTTTATAAATTAATACACCATATATAGGGGTTATTCAGACCTGATCGCTGCTCAGCGAAATTGCAAAGCACTGCAGTCAGAGAGCCGCACCTATGGGTTCCTGTTATAATTATTTATTTTTCAGAACAGAGGGTCATGGTTCCCAATGACTTTTTAGTGGCAGGGCAATAGGATACCCCTATCCTATGTTGGGATAATGTTAGGAATCTCTGGAGAATACAGGCATTGTCAAGCCTATGTGTTGCTTGCTGGAAAAACCTGCCATGCTGTAACTTGAGAATTGCCAAGATGTTAACCTAGTATGCTGTCTACCTGCTACAAATAAAGAACCAGATTTTATTTCTATCCAGTGTATGTGATTCCTTGTCACAATACATTTATTATTGTCACCTACATTTCGCTGCCTATCAGACAGGACAATAGTATGGTTCTGTAGCACTGAGGGTGACTTTCTTATTAATTCACACAAAATGATCTGTTCTATAAGAATGAGCCTATATTATTAAACTTACCTTTTTAAGCTTTTTGATATTACTGGTCCTAATGGATTCCAGCAGCTGATCTCTGGAGTTTTTCTCTGCAGGTCCTGCCTTCTCTACTACCCTTCGTTGAGATGCAGGTGACAAAGAATTCCTAATATTTTCATTAAAAAGTGGGGGTGCCAGAGGAGCCATTGGTGGAGGTGGAGGGGGTGGGATGGGCACACCTCCCTTTTTGGGGGTGCTCTTTTGGGTGCTGTTAGTGGCTGTCTTTGACATTGATTTTGGGGGGCCCTTTGGAGGGGGAATGACTTTGGGCACTTCCAAGCAGTTTTTCTTGTTCTCTGCTTCCTTTAAAGCTTTCTGCTCTGCCATTCTGCGCTGCCTTTGTTTATCCATGTTGCGACTCAATAAGTTGGTGACAGTCATGCGGGGTCCTGCAAGCTCAAAGTGGTAGCCAAGCTTTAACAAAGTTGTGTTCTCTTTCAATATTTTTGCTATTTCCATCTCAGTTTTCCCCCCACATATGTGGCGCTGGTTGTGAAAACGCAGTTCTGTCAGTGTGTCATTGTGCTGCAGAGCTCTAAAGATTGATAATATGCCTTTGCCTGTGATGTGGTTGGAGTCTAGATTTATACTAATAATGGTCTTGTTAGACTTCAACATGGCAGCGATGGCCAAAGCAATATGGTCATCAGCTCGAGTGTTAGCCAAGGAAAAGGTCTTAACAACGGTGTTGAACTCAAGGGCCTCTGTAAAACTCATAAGTGTCTCATTGGTAATACAATCTGAATTATTCAGGTTCAACTCTGTCATTTCTGCTTCATTATTTTTCACTTTCTCTATAAGTTCATCAAAAATACTATTTGACTCATCATCTTTGTTTTCCTCTGCAGAATTCTTAGCTCCATTTTCAGCTTTTATTTGCTCTGTTGTTTGTGAATTCTTTTTATCTTGCTCACTTGGTTGTTTTTCTTGTGGTATTTTTTTATTGGCTTTAACACTCTCTAATTTATCTTTTTTCTCAGAGGGCTTGTCAGAAATCTTTTCAGAGGGCTTGTCAGAAATCTCAGTGGGCTTGTCAGAAATCTTCTCAGTGGGCTTGTCTGAAATATTTTTTTTGTCCAGTTTATTTTCAGCTTGTACCTCGGGTACTGCATTCTTTTCTATCTTTTCTACAACCTTTTCTTTTTTCTCCTCAGTTTTTAACTTTTCTGCTTTCTCTTTTCCCGTTTGTTTTGTATTCTTTTCTTCATCTAGCTTTTTAGATGGTGTTTTCTCTCCCTTGTCCTTGTCTATGGTACTATTGTTTTTTTCTTGTCTGAATCTCTCCCTCATTTTGCTCACCCGTTCATCCTTTGGTTTGTCTAAGTCTTTTTTATCATTCGATTTGGTGTCTTTTGCATCCTCCTTTTTTTTTGCAGAGGATGAACCTGGCGTACGAGACTCCTTTACCTTTTCTTCAACTTTTTTCTCTTCTTTCACATTTTCAGATTTACCACCCTATAAAAAAGCAAAATAAAATGTTAAATTGCAGAGGCATAAGCAGAATTAGGCCCATGGTGCCCCTCCCCTTAAAAAAGGTCTGACAACAGTCTGTGAGTGTGGGCCAGACTCACAAGAATCAGCTTCCCATTTCACAGTCTCTAGCAGCAGTGGGTGCACCTTTGCTTGCTGCAGCACAGGCTAAGTGGTACCAGGCAGGAGCCATCCTGTCCATTTTCCTATTAGCAGTGCTCCTGGGATAGAGCCAATTAACTCAAAAGCAGGTGACCCTCAAAGCTTCATTGGAGGAACTGCTGCTGTAAATGCAGCTGCCCCCTCAGGGCTTAAAGCTAGGAAGCAGGCAATCCATTGCCTCAGGAAGTTACACCCCTGTTAAATTGTGATGCTTATTAAAGGCTAGACTTTCAGACCAGTATTCACCATGGGGGAGATTCTCTAAGAATCTCCGCCCCCCTTCGCCGCCCATCGCATACTTAATTATCGCATACAGTATGTTCTAACATATGCGATAATTAAGGCAAAAAGACAGCTCTTGCGTTAAGAGCTGTCCTTTGCGGTGAGAGTCGCCGGGTCCCAGCAGGTCGCGGCGGCTCTCCCCTCCCTCACACACCCGACGCTGCTGCTGCTGCGCCGGGCTCTCCTCCTCCCTGCACCCGGAAGAGGATCAGTGCAGGGAGGAGGTCACAGGTCCGGGCAGCACTGCGCTGTGCTGCCCGGACACAGGTGAGGGGGGAGGGGGCGATGCGGGGCGGCGGGGGGCGGCGGGGGGCGGCGGAGGGATGCGGTAGAAGCCCATTGGCTTCTATGGGGCATCGGCAGATTTTTCTGGCGATGCCCCCCGCCGCGGTAACCCAAAATGCGGTAAAACCCCCGATAACGGGGTTTTTACCACATTCCTTGTTTAGAGAATCTCCCCCCATGTCACAGGCATGCTAAATGCATAAAAACTGCATAGTTAAATAGCTGTTGTGTATGGCAATGCTATGCTTTATTTTTCCAATCTTTCTTGTGTCCTCTCTTATTCCATCTCTCTCTTCCCATTTTTCCTTACTATTGTGTCGTTTGTAATCTGTATACAGGGGCGGATCCAGGATAAAATGACAGGGGGGGGCACCATGATAAGGGCGAGATGTACTAAAGGGAAAATGCGGTAAACCCCCCGTTTTACCGCATTTTCCTATGTACTATTACCCGACCGCACCGTCACCGCAGTGTAGGGTATCGCCACCTTTGGGTGGCGATACCCTATAGAAGCCTATGGGCTTCTTTTCGCCGCCCGACGCCTCCGCCGAAAAACCCGCCGACCCCCCTCTCCCCCTCCCTCTCTTACCTGGTCCAGGTCCTCCTGGACCCGGAAGGTAACACCTTCCTCCCCCTAGTGACGCAGCCGGACGTCCTTCCGGCTGCAGGGGGGAGGAAGAGGCGCCGGGGACAGCTTGCATAGCTGTCCCCGGCGTGAGGGATGCAGAAGGGGGCAGAGAGGTGACGGAGACCCCCCGCACACCACATTCCAGGTATCGCGGGGGGCCTCCGTCACCGCATCGCGATGCCAGCCGCATATGTTAGTACATATGCGGCGGCATCGCGGCGGGGGGGGCCCCGATGGGCGGCGATGTATTTTAATACATCCCGCCCTAAAAGAGGGTTTAGGTGGGGGAGGGGAGGTGTTAGTGGTGCCAGTGTACATGCTAAGAGAGCGGCAGAGAGAGAGTGGGAATGGGATTAAAAATAGGCCCTGGCATTTAAAGTGCGCAGGCCCACCATGGCAACAAAAGTGAAGGATGTAGTTGTGCGCGCGCCGAAGGCGCGCTCCGGAAAAGGGTGTGTGGCCACTCAACAGGGGGCGTGTCCTTGAGTGTAGTGTACAACAACTTCTACACATTATGCAACAAAATACTAGACCCCATTATACTTGCCCCTTACACATGATGCCAAATGGAATGAGCCAAAATTCATATAATGCCACTCGGATTGAGCCAAAGTTCACATAATGCCACATGGATTGAGCCAAAATTTACATAATAACACATGGATTGAGCCAAATTCATAAAATGCCAAATGGGTTGAGACAACATTCACATAATGCCACATGGATTGAGCCAAAATTCACATAATGCCACATGGATTGAGCCAAAATTCACATAATACCACACGGATTGAGCCAGAATTCACATAATGCCACACGGATTGAGCCAGAATTCACATAATGCCACACAGATTAACCCAAAATTCACAAGACGCTTCATAAACAGGGACATTGTCTGCCAAAGGCGCGCATTAAACATTTACACCATAATGTCCATTACACGTTAAGTTACACGCCATTATGTCCATTATGTATTATGCCAAACACCATAATGCCTATTAAAAATCATGCTACATAAGTGCTGCTTATCTACATGCTCATTGCCAAGGGTTCCATGCTCATTGCCAGAGGTTCCATGCTCGTTGCCATGTGGGATTACATGCTCATTGCCAAGGGGGAATACATGCTTGCGGTAAATGGGGGACAACCGCCGCCAGGCAGAAGTGATAGCCGCTGACAGTGACAGAGCCTGGCTGTATTCAGAGCACTGCAGGTCCTGGCTATTTGAAATAATACCCCTTTCACACCAGAAAATGCATTACCAGGTTGGCTCCTTTTACACCAGCCTAGTCCCTGCATTTTCTGGTGTGAGGGGGAGAGAAAACCACCCCTCCCCCCCTTTAACCAGTTATCTCATTAAGGGGCAGATTTATTAAGCTTGGAGAAGAGATAAACTGGAGATAAAGTGGAGAAAAGGTAAAAGGAGATAAAGCACCAGTCAATCAACTCCCAACTGTCTTTTTCAAACACAGCTGATTGGCTGTGCTTTATCTCCTTTTACCTTTTCTCTGCTTTATCTCTGGAACCGATTGAATTATATGGACCAGCCTGGTATCATATTGAAGGCCCAGCGATTTGGAATTGAATGAGATCAACTTCAAGCTTCTGTGATGCCAGGGGGAGAACTGGCAGCCGTCGGAACCGGGTGGGGGTCAGAATTGACGGGTCCCATATTATCCTATGGAGAAAAAAACGTTACAGCTTTGCCAGGCGATATCTCCGGTTCCCGCCCCCCTGAATCCGCCACTTTCTGTATATCAGCATCCCAAATGCTGGTCAGCCATATGTATCCCTTAACCATTTGAATGACAACATCTCTGTGAGAAATGAGCAAAATATCAGCAAAAAAAGCCAGCATCACATATAAGGAAACATTACAGGTCATTATGATGAATAAACATATTTGCTTTGCAATTTTCAGTGACAATTTTCATTTTGGCAAATTCACTTGTCACTCAAAGAGCCAGATGCACTAAGCTTCAAAGGTGATAAAATGGAGAGTGATAAACAGCCAGCCAATCAGCTCCAACCTGCCATGTCACAGACTGTGTTTGAAAAATGTCAGGCAGGAACTGATTCAGTGGCATAGCTTGTGTAAGGCAGCCCCCACCACTGCTTGGAGGAGCGGGGGCTGCATGGGCGCCGGAAGCCTCTCACTCTAACCTGCAGAGCTGAGGTGAGGTCCGTCCTGTCTCACTCCGTCTCTCTCCCTCCCTTCCTCCCAGCAGCAGCAGCATTACAGGCAGGAAGTTCGGAACTGTTTCTGTGTACACAGGAGTACACACAACCTCCGTCCCTCCGCGCAGGCTGGGCAGCTGCAGCATCGTCCCTCTCCCTGCTTTCTGTTCTTGACCATCCTGCTCCAGTGGCTGCCTTCTATTCCCCTGCACTCTGCACTCTGGTTACAGAGCCCTCCCCTTCTACAGGCTTCAGCACAGGAGCTGAACACAACAATAAGGTGTCCCCCAATAAGATCGTGAAGAAGAAGAAGACTTGTCCGGGAACCTTTACCAGATGACTGGACCGGATCGTGAAGAAGAAGAAGACGAATCTGGGAACCTTTACCAGATGACTGTTGGCAGGCACAGATGACTGACAGCAGATATTGATGGCTGGCAGCAGATACAGAAGACTGTCAGCAGGTACTGATGGCTGGCAGCAGGTACAGATGGCTGATAGCAGGTGCTGATGGCTGGCCGCTGATGCAGATTACTGTCAGCAGGTACTGATGGCTGGCAGCAGGTACAGATGGCTGGCAGCGGGTACAGATGGCTGGCAGCAGATGCAGATGACTGTCAGAGGGTAATGATGGCTGGCAGCGGGTACAGATGGCTGGCTGCAGGTACCGATGACTGGCAGCGGGGACAGATGGCTGACAGCAGGTGTAGATGACTGTCAGCGGATACAGATGGCTGTCAAGAAATGAATGCTGGATACAAGTGCTGGATTACAGGTAACAGGTTCTGAACTGCAGGGAATGAGTGCAGGATACAAGTGCAGCATTCCAGGTAACAGGTGCTGAACTGAGATTAATGAGTGCAGGATACAAGTGCATGATACCAGGTAACAAACGCTGGGAAACAGGAATACCAAAGAGTATAAGCTGGAGCACAGGTTGAAGCTTCCTCCCAAGGGATTGATAACAAAGCACTGGCATCTGTCTGCCCCAGAGAGCTCAGCTTTATCTCCCTGGCCGGATCCTGATTGGTGGGGCTGAATTGAGGACCGACGCTATTGGCCGGCTACAACAACATGGCGGCACCAAACAAACATCTAGTGCTGGTTTCCCCCGCCGGGAGTGCACACCGGAGACCCCAGTAAGATGGTCGCGGCCAGGTGAACTGGATGCCGCGCTCCCCGCCCTGCACCTGGACGGACAGCTAGCGGACCCCGCCACCGGAGATGAACAGGGGAGCGGCGCACCCCAGTACGGGCCGTGACACTGAGACTTACATAGTGGGTGATATTCATCAACACTTAAAATACAGCGAAACCTCCAAATGTACTTTTGAGAGGTTTAGCCGAAACCCAGAATGTGATACGGTACTTGTGAGTTATCCGGGCGTCCGATTTTTAAATCGGGTCGGATCGGGACATCGCATCGCATCGCATGCGACCATCGGATGCGATGCGATGCGATGCGATGCGATGACCCGATTTTTCCATAGGAATCAATGTTAAAATGGACTGAGTCCATTTTAACATGGAATTCAATGGGCAAAAGGGTCCTTTTCATACCCCTACTATCCAAGTGGGCATGGAGTTGGATATAAACCTGTGGCGAGCGTAGCGAGCCACCGAGCCCGAAGCGTGGCGAGCGTAGCGAGCCCCGCGAGGGGACACGGAATACCGTCCCCTCGCGGGGCTCGCTTCGCTCGCCACGCTTCGGGCTCGGTGGCTCGCTACGCTCGCCACAGGTTTATATCCAACTCCATGCCCACTTGGATAGTAGGGGTATGAAAAGGACCCCTTTTTCCATAGGAATCATTTTAACATTGATTCCTATGGAAAAATCGGGTCATCGCATCCGATGATCGCATGCGATGCGATGCGATGCGATATCGCATCGCATCGCATCTGATTGTATGCCTTAACAACTTAAGGCATACAATCAAAAAATCGGACGCCCGGATAACTCACAAGTACCTGTGATACGTTTTTGGGCATTGATGCAGTGGGAAAAACTATCTTCAGATGGACGTAGCCCTATAAATACCTAAGCGCTTCTATTATGTCTTCCTACTACTGTGAGAGATGCGAACTCTCAGCACCCCTGTGGTGCCTGCATCACTCGACACATGTGCAGATAAGACTCCAGTTATTAAACTCAGTAGTCCTATAATGGCAAAGGACAGGTCTTCTGCCACAAGCCGCAGTAAACCTATCTATTGAAAGTGACATAGTAAAATTGCAATATTTGTGGACAACATGAAATTGAGTAAGGAAATGAACTCAGGAGAGGAAACACTGCAAAGTGACTTCATTAACCTAGAAAGGTGGGCGGGAAGGTGGAAAATGTGGTTTAACGTTGATAAATGTAAAGTAATTCATTATTGGAACAAAAATGAACAATCTACTTATAGGCTAAATGGAGTTATTATAGGGAATTCTGCTGTAGAGATAGTGCACACTGCTCAGGTGCAGCAGTAAAAGCAAACAGGACACTGGCATGCATTAAAAGTGGAATGGATCCAAGGATCAAAGGACATAAATGAATTGGAACAGGTAGAGAGAAGGGCAACTCAGCTAGTAAAAGGTCTTGAAACACTAGAATACAAAGACAGGTTAACCAGGCTCAGTGGCAAACGCAGGATTTTTAGAGGGGGGTTTCCAAATATAATCCAAAATATCCCACTCTGCAGTACATTGTAGTAAGTACAGGAGTTTGGGGGAGCGGTAACAGCCAAAATTGGTCTTTTATACAATGGATACTGTATGGAATACAGTATCAATATTTAACAGTACAGATGGTCTATAGCAGGCATTCCCAACCACGGTCCTCAAGGCACACCAACAGTGCAGGTTTTTGTGATATCCAGGCTTCAGCACAGATGGTTTAATCAGAATCACTAAGGTACTAATTAAGTCACCTGTGCGGAAGCCCGGATATCACTAAAACCTGCAGTGTTAGTGTGCCTTGAGGACCGTGGTTGGGAATGCCTGGTCTATAGTATAGGTTGTTTCAAACATTTAAATAAGAGGAAATCTATAAACATATAATAAATACACAAACATAATAGGTTTACTCGCAAAGGCAAATTCGTTCTCAAATGGACAATACCATTGTCACTGCAGGGGGGGGGGGGGCAGATGTAACATGTGCAGAGTTAGATTTGGGTGGGTTATTTTATTTCTGTGCAGGGTAAATACTGATTGCTTTATCTTACACTGCAATATAGATCTCACTTTGAAGTAAAACCCCACCCAAACCTAATTCTCTCTGCATATGTTACATCTGCCCCACCTGCAGTGCACATTGTTTTGTCCATTAGAGAGAGAATTTGCCTTTGCGAGAGATCCAGAATTAGGGCCAATATCCCACTTCATGGTAAGGCTCCTGTCTCTTCCTCTTTGCAGCTACTCTCTGTAAAGACCCGATTTTTAATTGTATAGTCACCGATGGGTGATTTCATACCCCCACTATCCAACTACGCATGGAGTTGATTTTATATAGTGTGGCGATCGCAGCGAGCCACCGAGCCCGAAGCGTGGCGAGGGGATGCAGATTACTTTACATGTATTCTGCTTCCCCTCGCGGGGCTCGCTGCGATCGCCACACTATATAAAATCAACTCCGTGTGTAGTTGGATAGTGGGGGTATGAAATCACCCATGGGTGACTATACAATTAAAAATCGGGTCTTTACAATGAAAAATCGGGCGCCCAGATGAAGAACAAGCATGTAACCCCCTGGCAACAAACGGTACTTATGTAATATAAGTACCGTTTGTTGCCAGGGGGTTACATGCTCCTTGCCATGGGGATTACATGTTTATTGCCATGGGGGAATACATGCACGTTGACACGGGGGAGGGGGGATACATGCTCATTGCCCAGGGGTTTTACATGCTTGTACTTCAGCGGGGTTACATGCTCGATGCCAGGGGTTTTACATGCTTGTTTCCCAGGAAGGTTACATGCTCGTTGTCTAGGTAGCAGTCCTCAGCCATCTGAAATGTAGCGCTGGCTTGTGAATCAATCAGAGCTTAAGGCCCGGAAGCCGCTCTGATTGTCTGCCCCCATGCTGCGAGCTTTGAATAGGCACACGAGCTTGCGCTGCATTTTAAATGGCCAAATGCCCTCGGAGGCCCTGTAGCTGAAGCGCCTTAGCGGCAGGGGGTACAGCTATTATCACCATGAATGTACCCCCCTGCTGCTATGGTACTTTTGCTTCAGGGTCTCTGGCCAATCAGAGCTCACAGCCCAGTTAGCCACGATGATTGCCTGCCAGGCTGCAACCTCTGATTGGCTCACAAGGTAGCAACACATGGCTGAGGGCCGCCAGAGGAGGGGTAGCTGCATTAGGCAGGCTCACCCGGTGAACATGCCTATGCCCCTGGTATCAGAGGTAATAGTTTTTGGTAACTATGGTGGAGATGTATGAAGAGGTAAAAAAAAGTGAAGTGAGCCAGTGGAGAACTTGGCAATCAATCAACTGTTTTTTTTCTTTCTTTTTATAGAAGACAATGTTACCTCAAAGCTGATTGGTTGCCCTAATCCTTTTTTTTTTTGCATTTTATATATACAATATATTTATATTTATTTATACATTAAAGGGTCAAGAAACAGGTAGCTAGGAGGACTAGGTAATTCTTAACAGAATTAAGTGAGTAGGGCACTGATCATGAAGTGAGGGCACTGAGCATGGGGATATAAACTGCTATGAGGAAATTAAGGGCCTGATTCAGGTTTTCTCGGCAATCTGCGAACATTGCAGTATACCGAGCACATGAGACGCCACCCTGACGACTCGGTAGACAACGTGCTGCCGCCCAGCTGTCGCACAAATGATGGAAGAGAAACAAGTGTTTATTACCATAGCAACTACAACAACTACTGCATATATATTGTAGATCTTCAGAATATACACATAATGACAGCAAAAATCATATACAAAGAGTATGTAAGTATAAAGGCATGCTAGCAATACAAACTTACTAATTATATAATATTTATTGAAATACGTTAAGACCAATTGCCTCATTAAGACCTCTCGGGGCCATAGTACCCCTCCTGAGAATCCAGCGAGCTTAACATTCATATCGCAATTACTACCCCAAATTGATACAGGTATGTGGTCGATCATATGATACTTCAAACAGGCAATGCTATGATGAGCCTGTAAAAAGTGTCGGGCAAGAGCGTGTTCGCTCGTACCTGTCTTCAGAGCTTTTCTAATGGAAGACCGAGGAGCCGCCATCCGCTCTTTGAAGCTCCTCTCTGTCTAACCAATCTACAGTAGCTCAGTCTACAGGGACATACTACCTGGTGTGCCACATATTTAGAATTGCATAATATACTGTATGTGCAGTGGCGTTTTTTTACCTATGAGCCGCAGGGCTGCAGCCCCCCAGGTAAAATCCACCACTGTCTCTGCCTAAGTGAAGCCAGAGGCAGTCTGCGAGACTGCACTGGCTTCCTATTGGAAGTCTGACCTGCCAGTCACTCAAGGCATCCCATCGGGAGGTGTTCCCTCTCTCCGGGATGCCTCTCTCTGCGCAAATGCGCAGCAGCCCCCAAAACGGGTTCTGTGCATGCACAGTACCGCAGACCATACTACGCATGCACTGGAACCTGATCAAGTCTCCGAAGGCTGCTGCAAAGGAAGCCCCTGGAGGCTTGGGCCAGCGCATGCGCAGTATGTATGACGTTACTGCGCATGAGCTAGCCCCGTGCAAGGACAGGGGTGCGCGCGGCGTCCGGGGATGGATGCAGTGACCAGGGGTAGGAGGGGGGGGCGCATTGCAGCAGCCCTCCCCCTCCAAGAAAAAGAGGGGGGGTCAGTTACCGAAGTAACTGGAGGGGCGCCTGTATGAGTGGTCTCTACCAGCAGCTGTCAAAAAAGGGATTGTCAGTCCCTATAGAAAATAGAAAAAAGGAAGGTAGACTGCGCTCATTGATGACAGAATGAGGATATTTAAAACAGAGTATATTTTAATACTACGATAGCATGTGTAAAATACAATATAAATTCACAATAAAATGAAGAGGGGAAGGGGGGGGGGAGAAAAGGAATAAGCTGCATCCACTGAATGGTTGATATCACCTTTTTGTAAGTCCACAGTTCGATGGGAACCAAATGCTGGTTCGATCCTGTAGTGCTTGACCACAGCGGTGCTCTATAAAACTTTATCCAGATGTAGTGTGGGGGTAGCGAGCCTCCCAATTGGAAAGTTAGGTCGAGACGTCCGCTGGGTGACACTGGGTGGGTATTAGATAGGCGGCTTGCCTTCAGAAGGAGAGTGCCTCACTCCAGGTCAGGTATGCCGGTGATGTTTCGCAGCTTTAGGATCTCCAGTTGGTAGTGGATAGTGGTGGTGAGGAGCAGCGTATTCAAGGGGCCAAATTGCAGCCTGGGCCAACGCGTTTCGCTGCAGACAGCAGCTTTTTCAAGGCTCTCCCCCTCCATATTGGTAAGAACCGCCACTGTGTATGTCTGATGGAAACTGAATAACCTGCAGTGAGTGAGAGAATGTGTCACCTGGGATGAGAAATTTACATGTACAGCGAATGCAACCCAGATGTTTACGGGCCGGCTCAACAGCATGAATTAAAATGTATTCGTTTTAGCCAAATGGTCTCTCAGGCTATGACCCCATTTAAAACAGGGCATCAGCCTGGTGTTGCCTAAATTCAATTCAGGATCAGTTTGTATAATATCCCATCATCTTTTTGCCTACAATTTGTGGGCTGCAGATATTATGGAATAAATGGGTCCACAGCAGAATCAGTTTTAGGGATTTCCTATCAAGAGCGAGTAGTTTATCCCTAATAATGTATAGTTCAGCACAATCATATCCGCGAGCTACAAAATTATTAATCATTTGGTCAAGTTGTATTGATGCAGTCTTATCAATCGAATTCACCCTTCTCACCCTAAGTAGCTGCGAATACGGTAAACCCTGGATCAACTGTCTAGGGTGAAATCGTGTGTAATCTAATTCCATTACTTTTGGTCAGCTATCAACAATAAAACAAGAGCATTTCAATTCTATAAAAATAACATGAATGAGGAGGCGTTCGCAAAATACAAAGAATCAAACAAAACTTGTAAAGGGGTAATCAAAGCAGCTAAAATATTATATGAAGAGTGTATAGCCACTGAAAGCAAAACCAACCCAAAGAAGTTCTTTAAATACATAAATAGTAAATGTTTAATTAAGGAAAACATAGGCCCATTAACTGATATTAGTGGAAAAAGTGTTACTGAGGACAAGGGAAAAGCAAAACTGTTAAATAAGTTATTCTCATCAGTATTTACTAAGGGAGAGCAGACAGTGGAACGTACTTTGTACCACAAACGGGACAAACAAGCCAGATCTCATTGTGGATTTCACGCCGAATGAAATAATACTGAGGCTAAGCAAACTCAAAACAAATAAATCACCGGGGCCAGATGGGATTCATCCGAGGGTATTAATGGAATTAAGGGATGAACTAGCTAACCCCCTACATTATATCTTTAGCAAGTCACTATCGTCAGGTATAGTACCAAAAGACTGAAGAACTGAAGGCAGAGGTAGTGCCAATATTCAAAAAAGGAAGAATTCTGCAAATTACAGACCCGTTAGTATAACATCAATAGTGGGTAATGGTAATGGAAATGCTATAGATGTGATTTTCCTAGATTTCACTAAAGCATTTGATACTGTCCCACACAAGAGGTTGATTAATAAAATGGAGAACCTAGGATTGGGTGAAAATATCTGCAGATGGGTAGGGAATTGGCTGTGTATTAGAGAACAAAGAATGGTTGTGAGTAGTGCCGTATCAGATACGATACCGGTATTAAGTGGAGTGCCCCAGGGTTCGGTTTTAGGGCCCATTCTATTTAACATTTTTATTAACGATATTGGGACGGGTTACTCAGCAATGTATCCATTTTTGCGGATGATACAAAACTTAGCAAAGTCATCAAATCATCAGAAGATGTCACCATGCTCCAAAATGATCTTGCAATTCTAGATGAGTGGGCAAAAATTGGAAGATGAGGTTCATTGTAGATAAATGTAAGGTTATGCACCTTGGGAGACACAACCAGTGTGCTAATTATAACCTTAGCGGAGAGAAACTGGGTAATTCCATACTTGAAAAGGATCTAGGAGTCCAAATAGACAGCAAACTGGGATGTAGTGCCCATTGTAATGTAGCTACAAAAAAGGCCAACAAAATTTTAGCATGTATTAAAAGAGGTATGGAAACTAGGGACTCAAGGGTAATTATGCCACTGTATAAAGCATTGGTAAGACCTCACCTCGAATACGGAGTGCAATTCTGCACCCCACACTATAAAAAGGACATCATAGAATTAGAAAAAATCCAAAGACGAGCAACAAAGCTTATTAGGGGAATGGAGAATTTAAGCTACGAGGAGAGATTAAGCAAGTTGGGACTATTTACAATGGAAAAGAGACGTTTAAGGGAGGACATGCTCAACATGTACAAGTATATCAGGGGCCAAAATAAGGAACTGTCACACATCATCTTTTCTACTAGAAAGGAATCTAGGACGCGAGGGCATGAGTACAGATTAGTAGAAAAAAGATTTTGTTCAGCTAGTAGAAAGAATTTCTTTACGGTCAGAACAGTCAAACTCTGGAACTCTCTTCCCGGAGAGGTTGTGACGGCTGGCACAATAAATGCGTTCAAGGCAAAGTTGGACAAACATTTACTGGATAAAAACATTCATGGGTACAATTAAGAAATATAATCTGTCTGTAAAATATCAGAACCTACCAAATCAGCAATGGATAATCTATACTAGGTTGAACTAGATGGACGCAAGTCTTTTTTCAGCCTTACCTACTATGTAACTATGTAACTTTTATATTGAATTTACCGCTGTTTTAATACTGCTACTTATGCCACTGTATTTTACTCTCTTATATTTTCTTCCTGTTACCCCACTTTATGTTATACCTCTACTATATTTGCCCATTCTCTCTACCTGCTGTCTCATGTCTTGACCATCCCTGCCATACTCTCCTTACCTGCACCTCATGTCACCTGTCTGTCTTCCCTTCCTTCTAGATTGTAAGCTTCTTAGAGCAAGGTCCTCTTCCCTCCTGTTCTCACAGCACTCTTCTTGCACTTCAATTACAGCTATCTTACTCACCTACAATCATAGGCGAATCTAGAATTATGGTAATGGGTGGTCCCAGATCTAGACATAACAGCAGGGGGACCTTTGCGCGGCGTAGCCGTGCAGCAAAAAGGGGGTGTGGCCTCATGGGAAGGAGGCAAGGCATCACACAAAGAGGTGTGGTATTACACTTTAGACCATACACAGTAATGCCCATTACACATTTTAGCAAACTCTGTAATACCCATTACACATAAAGCCACACACCGTAATTCCAATTACACATAAGGCCACACACCATAATGCCCATTACACATTGTGCCACACATCATGATGCCCATTACATACTATATAACAAACCATAATGCCTATTACATATTTGCCACATAAGTGTTGCTTACCTACTTGCTTATTGCTAGGGGGTTCTTGCTTGATGGCACCATAGTACCCATTACACATGATGCCGCACACCATAGTACCCATTACACATGATGCCGCACACCATAGTACCCATTACACATGATGCTGCACACATAATGTCCCTTACACATGATGCTGCACACATAATGCCGCTTACACTTGATGCTGCACACCGTAATGCCCCTTACACATTAGACGACACATTATGCGTAATGCCCCCATATACCGCCACTTGTAACGTCCCTTAAGCAATGCCCCCAAAAGTGCCACTTACTGTAAATCTTTATATGAGCCTTCGCTGATGCTGCAGGGAGAGATGGAGAGCGGTGCAGCTGCTTCTATGGGGAGAGGAGCAGAGTGCAGTGCAGAGCACGGTCCCACTCCCCTCCTGGTGTCCCCTCTAGCCGAGTGGACATTTTAAATATTGTGCGCGCTGTTGTTGTGCGTGACGTCGGGGGAGCACACTGGGCGCCGGCATCACATGATTAAAGGGGGGGGTGGGCTGAGGTGAAAGCGGGGAGAAGAATTGAAGCGGAAGCTGCAGGGGTGACAGTCATTGACAGCTGGGCAGAGAGCAGGGGGCTGCCCGGCTGTATTCAGAGCACCCCTTTCACAACAGAAAATGCAGGGATTTACCCAGGAATATGGTCCCAGGATCATGCAGGGACATTCCCAGGCTGACCCCTTAAACACCAGCCTAGTCCCTGCATTTTATGGTGTGAGGGGGAGAGACAACCACTCCCCTCTTCCTACCCCCCTTTAACCAACCAGCTATATCTTTGGAACCAACTGACCCATTTACATGAGTAATATCATATTGAAGAACTTTTGAGTTGGCTTAGAATGATTTTGGTCCCGTGAAACTGGGCTGTTTGGTTCCAGAGAAATCTGCCCTCAAAGAACATAAACAGTCATGAAATTACATTTAAGAAATGAAAAAAAAAAACCGGTTTAACCTCAATATCCCTGGAACCAATTAACCCATATGGATCCAGCCTGGTATCAGATTGAAGGCCCAGCGATTTGGGTTCGACTGAGATCAACCTCGAGCTATAGTGATGCCGAAGGGGGATCTGGCAGCCATTGAACTGGATGGGGGTCGGAATTAGTGGGTTCCATGTTATCCTATAGGGAAAACGTTCCAGCTTTGCCTGGCCGTATATCTCCAGTTCCCAGGGGGCTAGAGACACGGGGCTGGGCTTGTTGGAAAACCCCATCCCTCAGCTACAAAATGGGCTAATGGGTGGTCCTGTGCACCCCCGGACCACCCCCTAGATTCGCCTATGCCTACAACCTATACCTGCATCTCTTCTCATTTACTTCGCTATATCTCAGCTCTATTGTGTACTAAGAATTGTGCTTTAATTGTGTTATGTCTAGTTCTGTGTACCCTTCTGTGTTCTATATGTACGGCGCAGCGTACCACTTGTGACGCCTTATAAATAAAACTATAATAATAATAATAATAATAATAGGGTGGCTACTAGAGTGGTACAGCACATTATTTCTATCTGTAGACTTTTTGAATAGACTAGTGGATAGAATACCTCCTTTAATAGTAATGGGCACATAGTTAAAAGTTTAAGAAGCTGTGCCAGACCTTCTTGGATTATATATACAGGGCCGGCGCCACCACTAGGCAGCTTTAAGCATTTGCCTAGGGTGCCATCCACTGGAGGGCGGTAGTTGTGTGCAGAAGGTAAGCGGCGGTCATTACCCCCCCCCCCAGTGACTCGTGGCAGCCGCAACTAAACCCCCCCCCCTCCCCCAAGTGACTTGTTGGCATCACCTGCGCTCCCACCCAGGGGCGTAACTAGAACTCTGTGGGCCCCATACAGTGGCGTAGCTACTGTAAGGCAGCCCCAGCAGCCGCTTGGAGGAGCAAGCACCCGCTTGACGCACTGACATGCTGCTGCCTGCCGCTGCCTGCTGGCTGAGCACCGGAGGCGAGTCAGCCATGAAAGAGATGACAAATCCCCCCACTGACTCAATTGACTGTACACAGAGCTGGCAATTGGCTACTGTGTACAGGATAGGCGGGCGGATGGGTGTGCTAGGGTGGCCTGGGATGCGCCGGAGCCAAGGAAAACAGCAGTGTCTGCTGGTCTCTCTTCCTCTATCCTGCTTCAGCTTCTCCGCTGGGGAAACATGTTGGAGAGGAGCCCAGGGGGCGCCACAAACTTTTTGGCAGGGGGGAGCAAAATTTATAGTTACGCCACTGGCCCCATAGCAAAATCTTGAAAGGGCCCCCCAATTACCGTTGTACTTATTTATTCAAAAGGGTGCAGAGGATTGCCTGCTGGGCCCTCGCCCACCCCCTACCCAAGTAGTCTGGCCCCATTGTAGTTGCATCCCCTGTTACTCCACTGAGCATACAAAGGTACCATTAATGCAGTGCAGCAGTACTGTGTTTTTAATACTTTTGGGATGTGTTTTAACCCCTTCCCGACATATGACGTACATTTACGTCATATGTCGGTTGCGGGGGAATCAAGCCAGCTCACGGAGTGAGCTGGCTTGAAAGAGAGCAGGTAATGGCTGTATATTACAGCCAGGTACCTGCTCTCACGGCCACGAGCGGCGAGTTCGCCGATCGTGGCCGTTTAACCCTTTAAGCACCGCGGGCAAAGCGCCCGCAGTGCTTAAATAGCTGATCGGAGGGGGGGGCGCCCCCCTCCGGCGCCGATCGGGGCCCCCCGCGGCGAGATCGGAGGGTGCCGATCGGTTGCCATGGTAGCCAGGGGTCTAATGTAGACCCCTGTGCTGGCCGTGTCAGCATTCCTATTACATCCTGCCTGAGGCAGGATGTAATAGAAAGTGCTGAAAATCACTATGTTCAGCCATAGAGCTCTATGGCTGAACCTAGTACAGGCGATCGCGCCCCCTAGTGGTCAAGTACACTAGGGGGCCTTGTAGTAAAAGTAAAAAAAAAAAAAAATAAGTTTAAAAATTAAAAAAAAATAAAAAAATATTAAAAGTTCAAATCACCCCCCTTTCCCCATTTCACAAATAAAAATAAATAAAAAATAAAAAAATAAACATATTTGGTATCGCCGCGTTCCTAAAAGTCCGATCTATTAAAATATAACATTAGTTATCCCGCACGGTTAAAGGCGTAAACGGAAAATAATTCCCAACGCCAAAACTACGTTTTTTGGTCACATCGCCTACCCAAAAAAAAATAACTAAAAGAGATCAGAAAGTCGCCCATATCCCATAATGGTATTAATTAAAAAGTACACTTCAGCCCGCAAAAAATGAGCCCTCACCCAGGTCCGTAGGTGGAAAAATAAAAAAGTTATAAGCCGCAGAACATGGCGACGCGACGCAAATTAGAAAAACCGTAAAATTTTCTATTTTTTTATTTAGTGGTAAAACATAACGAAAACTATATAAGTTTGGTATCACCGGAATCGTAACGACCCATAGAATAAAGATAACCCATCATTTTAAACGAACTATGAACTCCAAAAAAACCGTAACCAGCGCAAAATTGTGGAATTGCGTTTTTTTTCTTTTTTACCCCACATTGAATTATTTCCTGATTCCCCAGAATATTATACGGTATAGTAAATGGTACCATTAAAAAGTACAACTTGTCCCGCAAAAAAAAAGCCCTCATGTGTCTATATAGCCGGAAAATTAAAAAAGTTACGCTTATTTGAACGCGAGGAGGAAAAAAAAAAAATTAACAAAAAAGGCCTCGTCGGGAAGGGGTTAATACTTTTTTTAGTGCAAGTGTTAAGTAATATGCAGTATTTTAATGGTGTCCCCCTGGGAGAACCCCATTGACACTATCCAGCTGGGAGGACCCCACTAGCAGAAACCAGCTTGGAGAACCCCACTGGCAGCAACCAGATTAAAGGACCCCATTGATAGTACATACCTGGGAGACCACACTGTTACTATCCATCTTGGAGGACCCCACTAACAGCAACCAGCAGGGAGGACCCCACTGAGCCATTACAGAGCCCCATGGCTCCCTTGCTTCCCTCACTGTATACACACACACGCTGCAGTATACAGATGTAAATCATACCTCCCAACTTTCGGTGCTCACCAGTCGGGACGCTGCGGCTGCGCGCCGGAGGCGCGCCGAAATTTTCGGGGGGCGTGGCCTAATTTGGGGCGTGGCCTATACTCGCGGCTCCCCCGCGAGGCCACGCCCCCATTTTGCCGCTATGGGGGCATGACCCAGAGGCTCTGTGAGCCTCTAGCCATGCCCCCAGCCCCCTAGCTACGGGAATAGACGCATGCGCATGCGCACAGCGTTTATTCCCCGCTGCTTAGCAGCCGACAGGGGGGACTCCCAACAGCCCCCCCACACCGCGGGACACTGCCGCCCGCGGGTGGGACATCGGGACAGCCCCTGACAATCGGGACTGTCCCGATAAAATCGGGACTGTTGGGAGGTATGTGTAAATCATAGACATATACACACAGGGGGGAGGGGGGTGTATATGTATGTATGTATATATGGTTTTATATATATATATATATATTTATGTGTGAAAGAGACGCTGCAAACAGTGGCCCTTATTCTGATCGGTGCGGATATTCCCGCATTCTTACGGTGCGGTCCGCACGCCACGGTGTTTTGCCGCGTGCGGCCATCGTCCGTAGAAACGCCCACGTGTCCTCCGCATTCGGACGGACTCACTCTTTAAGAACAGGGCGTGTTTACGGACGACATACAAACCATGCGTGTGCGGGAGAAACACTCCGATTCGGCACGGTATTACAGAGTATTACAGAGTATGCTCGGGAATACCGCATCCGAACGGGAGCCAAGCGGTGCTACCGCACGTAAGCGGAGTATTTACGCCAAACAACCCACTATGAAGTATCTTCTGCTATACATCACATGACCCACTTATTCAATTACCTATCCTCATAAAAAACTGCTTATTTGGAATTGGAATCAATTAGATTCCAATATATCCTTACAAGCATGCCTAACACATGCATTGCACACATTAACCCTTACAGCAATTGAAGTGCAATGGTTTGTATTACACCCTGTGTAAAAGATTATAAACAATCTACACATATACTATTTAAAGTGCAAATAAAACCAACAACTGTGAACTTGCATAAAGAATTTATTAAACCACACAATTAACATAACTAAAAAAAAATAGAAAATTATAATTTAAAGAAGCTGATCTTTCAGGTCCTGCAGGTCTGCTTGAGCCAGCCACAGATGGTGCTCCAGTCGCAGGAGGGCCCCACGCACCCCCTCATCTGCCGGTGTGGTGTCATCTGTGGGCATGTCAAAGGGGCAACAATTAGTCATGTTATTCTTGCATACATTTCACATACTGCGACATAAATTGCACAAATGCTTGGTGACATGTGTGTATATATATATATATCTATGTAGAGCATGGGTCCTCAAACTGCGGCCCTCCAGATGTTGTGAAACTACAAATCCCAGCATGCCTTGCCACAGTTTTGCTATAAGGAAGTGTTAAAACTGTGGCAAGGCATGCCGGGATTTGTAGTTTCACAACATCTGGAGGGCCGCAGTTTGAGGACCCATGATGTAGAGAGATAGAGACACACATAGATAAATAGATATGACACATACATATATACATACATGCTAACTTATTTACTACATACTGTCTTTTTCGGCCTATACCCTTTACTCTGCAGAAGACATAACAGTCATATTGTTTCTTCTCAGTCACAACCCACCCATGACTAACCAATGACAAGCAGGTCATGGCCTCCGTCAATAAGAACTTGTCACAATCTGCTCAGTCTAAGTTCAGTGATGGTTCGTGGCATGGGAGTAATGCAAATGTCAGGAATGCACAGTACACATCCTCAAAATCATAATTCTGTCTAAAGCAACCTACAATTCTGTGAGGGAAAAATAAAAATCAGAACTACAGGGGGTATTTAGGTAGAGGAGGCTCCTGGGACACTGGCAACTTCTGACTCCATTCCAAGGTAGGCCGGGACATACTCCATTTATAGCATACATCCTAGAGTTTATAAATAACATTCACCAACAATATAGATTCCACTATTTGATGGGTCATAATCAACGCTTGCAGCAGGTGAATTTAATCCACAAATGATCCACTCATCCCTTTACGCCAGGATCCTGTTTAACTACAACGGTTATGTGGCAGTCAAAATGGAGCTCCACGCCATCCCACAAACCGGTGTAATTCAGAGGTGTCCTGGATGAAAGGGATGCCTTGGACACCCCATCTAACCCGTACCTGTATCTGTAGCTACCCACTTTGGGGTCTATATGAATAGTATGGGAAAAAAATTTTTTATCACCAGTGCTACATAAAAAATACCAGTACAACTACTTCATGAATGATGCATTATGTTAACATACCGATCTGCTGATCTTCCGGGGCCTGGCACGCCTCCTCCCCTTCATCATCCGAGTCCTCCGGGGCAACCGTGGCCTCCTCCGAACCCTCCTCCGCCAGCTCCTCTGCACCAACAACCTCCTCCTCCAACACCTCCTCCTCCTCCAACACCTCCTCCTCCTCCAACACCTCCTCCTCCTCCTCCTCCTCCTCCTCCTCCTCCACCACCACCTCCTCCTCCACCTCCTCCTCCGCCACCAACACCTCCTCCTCCGCAACCAACTCCGCTTCCACATCCTCCTCCACCACCTCCTCCTCCTCCACCACCATCTCCTCCTCCTCCACTTCCTCCTCCTCCACCATTGCCGCCACCTCCTCCTCCGGGTCTTGGGCCTCCTCCTGTGCCAGGGCAGCCTCCGCCTCTTCACGGGCCTGTTGTGCTTGGGCTCGTGCTGTGTGTTAGAAAAAAACATCATGGTCAATGTGGGGTCATTGGGGCACATGTATTAATCCATAACAAGACATACATGGAAGGGTGATAATGATGGCAAACGATGCAGGAAAGTAGCTCCTTACTGTTAATGGATTCAAAATTGTGACATTTAAAGTAGTATGTGATTGGTAGTAATTTGTTCACACATTACAACCCAGGCATTTAGCAATGTGTAACACATATTAGATCTGGCACATTGTATGCATCATAATCCTCAATGCTATGGCATTACATATAAAAGCCACATGACTGCATGTTAACCAGGAAGAAGCACACATAACAGTCTATGGACTTTTAAACCCATGGACACCCACTTATCATGAGACACATTTTATTGTTTATATATGCTATGTTGTAAGTGCGAAATTTCATAGCTAAAATACTCACATTCAGCAATTTCGCCCCTGAGTTGCTCAAGCAGCTGGGGCTGGCGCCTGCGGAGGTCCGACCACCGCCTCTCCAGCTGCCCGAGGGACCTCCGCACCCGAGTGCGGGCGTAAATTCGGCGCCCTGCCGCTGCATAGGCCCTCCGCTTATGCCTGTTGGTTATGAAGGGCCCTGCACGGCCCAGCCTTGTCTCCATGACGGAGACAAGAACCCTCAGCTCCGCATGTGTGAAGGGTTCTGCCCTTCGTGTCTCCGCCATGTTGACAATGGCATCTATCAACCAATCAGCTGGTGGCATTGGTTGATCACAGTTATTTGTGTTAATAACTTTATTGTTCATCTTTACATGAACAGCGTCTCTGCGCCAACACAAATGGTGAAAAATTCGCTTGCCTTCAAAACAGTAGTGTTGATGTATGGCAATGAACAAATCTGATATATATAAAACACAGTGTGTATGCACTTAGCAAATCCAATGACGCCTCGCTCCGCCAAGCAACGCGTGCTATAGCTTAGCAACGCATAGCTGTACTTAGCATTATTTACTCTATGCATCTATGTGTATGCGTACATTTATGTGTAAAAGACACATACACACACTTGCAGGTATCCTGAGACCAGCATTATACAACAGCCCTGCCTGCCTGCCTGCCTGCCTGCCTGCCTGCCTGCCTGCCTGCTCCTTGAAATGTTGAAACATGTGAATAAATTCTAATATCATATATATAGATATATATATATATATATATATATATATATATAGATATATATATATATATATATATATATATATATATCTGCAAACAAATCAGACATCAACACATGAAAAAATCCAAAACACATTACAGAATAAATCAATGTACTCACCAGTCATCAGGGATAGTATCAACTACAATAATGAAGATATAACAAACACATAAGATCCCTTTAACAAGGTATAATAATTAGCACCAATATTTATCTTCCCCCCAAACTAAGCACATATGATAAATATCTCCTATTTCTTTGCCATTAGGAGGGCAGGCTGGCTAATTTTCGTGTTGTAACACTGACAACTAACACACTGTACTTATTTGAAGGGGTGATTTGTACAATAATTGGTGTGTTCTGTCAACTCAATAACATGTACCTGAAGTATCTTTGCGCCACAGAGTCCCGCAGCTGGTATCCCCTCCGGCATTCAGGGGCGCGGGATGGGCGCATGGGCGGATCTTGCGGCTCAGATGGTACCTCCCACTCATCAAAGGGTATCTCACGCCGCACAGCAATGTTGTGGAAAAATATACACAGGCCCACGATCCTCGACACCATTTCAGGCGCATATTGTAAGTCACCACCAGTGCGGTGGAGCACTCTAAATCGACCTTTTAAAAGGCCAATTGAGCGCTCCACCACTTGCCTGGTGGCAACATGCGCCCGATTGAATGCCTCCTGTGGGCCCGGTGCTGGGTAGCTGTACGGCGTAAGTAGCCAGGGCGTACATGGGTAACCGGAGTCACCCAGAACCCACGCATCACGGCCTTCCAGCTCTTGGAGTCTATGCCATATCCCGGTTTGTCGGATGACATGAGAGTCATGGGCACTTCCGGGAAACTTCGAGTTGAAGGCGAGAATCTCCATGGATGGGCCACATACCACCATCACGTTCAGTGAGTGGAACAATTTGCGGTTCCTATATATCTTCTCACTTCGAGATGGAGGCACAAATGGTACATGGGTGCCATCCACAGCCCCTATCACATTAGGGAAGCCAGCAATTTGATGGAAGGCCTGCTGGCTTCTGCGCAGGGTCTCGGTGGCAAATGTCATGGCCATGAAGTGCCCCTTGCGCCTGAACATGGCCGACGTCACACGCCTCAGGATTCGGCAGAAGGCCGGCTGAGATATTCCAGCAAGTACTGCCACTACTTGTTGGAATGATCCTGAGGCGCAGAAATGCAACACCGCCAGCAGCTGTGTGTGAGGCGGAATTGCTGTCGTGATCCCGTGTAGAGGTTCCAGATCGCTCTGAATTAAGGTGAGCAGATCCAGAATGACATGTGGCGGTAACCGGTACCTAGTAAGTACCTCATCATCGGGCATAGCAAACAGAGTCACCCGTGTGCGATAGATTCTAGCACGTCCTGGCCTCCTTGGCCGACGAGTGGGGAGAGCCGCAAGTGCCCTTAGCCTCCTCTCCATGTAGCGCATAATAGCTTCAGCAACCTATAAAGAAATGAACATAAATACTGATGCACCTATGCACATAATGGCCATATCCCACTACAAATAGATTTGTAGCCTTCAATACGTACAATAGATGGGCGCCCCATGAAATCCCGCAGATCCATTTGACTCTCTAATGATGACACAATAATATGAACTCAATACACACCGTCCAAAACACACAGATAAAGGTGTCAGCATTTTTTGCCGACATCATGTACTATGACACATTTCATCTATTGCTGGGACATGTTGTCCTGCAATAGATGAACCCACACAGGTTTAAGCCCTGTGAGTGAAATAGTGAACATGTGACATGTTGCAATAATAATACACCACTTTGCTGGCCCAACAATCTGTAGTCAGTGAGGCAATAGTGCATACATTCATACACTTACATTGTTAATGGATATCATATCTACAAGGAGCATGGAAGAGCTTACCTTAGACCCTGACAAGTCCAGATCTGAAGACAAATGATTCTAGCAGGAAGACATTATTTATAGGGCTCTCACATGTGTGGTCTATAACAGTAGAGATGAGTATTGCATGACTTGTGGCCTGGATTCTCTAAGGGAATGGGCTACTTTTAGCTTGCACTAAAACGCCACAATACCACAGTAGTCATGAATGAAATGTCATGTCATGCTAGCAAATAGCATGTGTATTGAGCAATAGTCACAGGTGTATCAGAAGATTCTATGCAATGTTAGCATTGGTGACCAGTATTTCATGTCGAACTTTCGCCAGGTTTTACACAATGGAATTTCCGCCACCGTATGCGGCGCGAAAAACCAGCGACGTACGCTCACGCACGGAACGCAGCTGCCGCTGATGTCCGCCAAACAGATTACACAAACAGTATATAAAGGTGTATTAGAAGGTGACAATGTTGTTGCTAACATGTCTGGATCCCAACCAGAGGTGGACCCAGTGCTGCAGCAACTATTTGACCAGATGGACTCCAGCACCACCTATGTGCCACTGCACATGCGGGCAGTGGGTAATGAGGAGGCTGCTGGCCCTTCTCCAGCAGGGGAACCTGCACCTGACCATTCTACAGCAGGGCAACCTACACCTGGCCCTTCTGCAGCAGGCCAACCTGCAGCTGGCTCATATCCACCATCAGCAGAATTGTTTGGAACACAACAGGGGACTTCACAAGGTAGTACCATGGCCAGCACTTCAAGTGCAGCGACTGGTGCCAGGGGGCGTGGCCAGGGACGTGGCAAGGGGCGAGCCAGTGCAACAGCGGAACCACCCAAAAAAAATAAGGCATATGAAGCACAGGAGCTGGCCATCCTGGTTCCCCGAGCACGTGATTGGATAGAGTGTCCATCCGAGAGGCTGACACACACACGCAGATGGAAGATTTGGGAACAGATAACGGCAGAGATTAATGAAGTAGCGCCACAAGTTCGTGAGACGGACCATGTGAAGAAGAGGCAAGTTGTTTTGTGATACATGTGGCCAGTAATAGCCAAGTAATGATTGAATTGATGCTTAAATGCATTTAGCAAATGGCCCGTGAGGTTGTTACGATACACATACATTATTGCCATGTAATTTCATTGTGAGTTAGAGTAGGGTGATTGTGAATGTGTATTGTAACGGTTGATATCATAGTTGCATGTAATATTATATATGGGACAATAATCACATGTTGTAATATGTAGCACAGAGCAATGGCTGCAACAGCTAACATTGGGAGTGACATGTATTAATATGTCAACTTACATTGCAGGTGGCAGGACTTCAAAACCAACCTGAAGAGGAAGCTGACCAAGCGGTGGGACCACAGCCAGACATCTGGGGCCGGCCCCATGCCATCAGGGCTAGAGCTCACCCCCCTGGAGGTGATGGCCGAGAGCTGCATATCAGTTGAGGAGATCCGGGGGGTGAGCACTATGGATAGCGAGGCCCCAGCTGAAGTGTTTGCGTCTTTTCTGGAAGGTAAATATTGGTCATGCCATAAACTTGTGCAAGTAATTATCGTAGAATGTCTCCTAATTGTGTTTATCTTTGCCCACAGACACCCCACCGCTTGGTGACGACTCTGTTCAGGAGGTGGAGGAGTCCGTGCCACCTGGCCCCAGAGGTAGGCCTGTGCAGCAGCAGGCATCGGGCCAAGCCGATTTTGGCCGCCTTGGCCGAGGTGCTTGGGGACATCAACCAGCAGGGAGACTTGGCATCAGAACGGGTGCGTAGGACCGAGGAGATCCTGGCGAGCTTGGTCAGCACCCAGCAGTCCATGGCTGCGAGCATGCAGGCCATGGCTGCAAGTGCTCAGGTGCTGGCCGAGCAAGCCACCCGCCAAAATGATCTCCTCCTCCACCATAATGAGCTTATGGTGGAGCTGGTTACCAGCAACAGGGTCCTAATGTCATCCGTTTCTGGTGCATTACCACCGGCAACACTCCCTGCTGGCAGGAGGGGTAGACCAGCCACCCCTTCCACATCATCTGCTCCACCTGCCCCAGCATCTGGCCGTCCCCGAAGAGCTGCTGCACAGGCCAAGGAGCCTACCAAGGCCAAACGTGGTCGGAAATGAACTTGTGGCTGCATTAATCTCTGCCGTTATGTGTTCCCAAATCTTCCATTGTGCTGTGTGTGTCAGCTTCTTGTGTCCAATCACGTGCTGAGGGGAACCAGCTGAGCCCTTGCTTCATATGTCCTTTGTGGTTCCCCTGTTGCCCTCTTTTGCCTGGCATTACTGTCAGCTGTACTTGAAGTGATGGCCATGGTACTATCTTGTGAAGTCCCCGGTTGTGTTCCAAATGATTCTGCTGATGGTGCATATGAGCCAGCTGCAGGTTGGCCTGCTGCAGAAGGGCCAGGTGTAGGGTTGCCCTGCTGTTGAATGGTCAGGTGCAGCTTGCCCTGCTGTAGAAGGGCCAGCAGCCTCATCATTTCCCACTGGCTGCATGTGCAGTGGCACATAGAGGTGCTGGAGTCCATCTGTGTGCAATTATATTTGTTTTGTATTATTATTTATTTTGCGGCATTCCTGCCATGTTTGTTTATTGTTTGTATGTATTATTTTATGGTCATTGCATCACACTGCCATTGACTGTGACATGAATATAAATAAATGTGTTTACTTTACCCAAAATGTGTGGTTTCATGAGTACATGTCAAATACACATGGGTATTGCTAGTATTAATATTCTGTCATGTCCATTGTTAGCAGTTTGAAAGTGTCTGACAAGTACAGCATATGTGGGTGTTTAGTACGGGTTCCTTGAAGCAGCAATGGTTTCAATTAAAGCACTGACAAGCGTCCTATTAGTGAGTAATGAGTAAAGGAGTAGATTCTATTGGGTTCAGGTGTTAATGGTTTGTAGTCATTAGGCGTACGTTCGCCTACCGCATGAACGAGTGGTGTACGCAAAGCAATAGTACACTTGTGGACACCGCACATTTCTGCCCTTTTTGATCGCGTGCATTCGGAGTGGTTTCCGAATGTACGCCCCCAACATAAGTGTACTCCCCCGTGTCCGCCCATGTTTCCGCCCGTTTTGCCCACTTTGAAACTACGCCCATGTGCCATTCCGCATGACGCCCATAATACGCCCATATTTCCCGACTGATTGCGGGCAACAGTTTTGGACGGGATTTTGCCGAACTGGTACGGAGTCTAGGCGTGGCACATGCGCGTTGCGTTCTCCACGCATGCGCAGACGGCGAAAAGACGCGATCCGTAAGAATGCGGTAAAGTCCGCGTCAATCAGAATAAGGGCCAGTGTTTTGGAGACACGCAGACACTAGACATAGGGGGGAACAGGGTGGATCTGAGTTCCTCCACCTCTAATGGGCTCTGGAACATTTTTCACCTCCCCATTGTGCCCTGTGCAGTAATTCTCACAGAAAAGCATTCTACTTTGCAGGTGGGGGCCTAGAACCATACACTGGCCAGGCTCTGCCTAATGGGGGGGGGGGAAGGAGTGGGGTAATTGTGTAATTAGGTAGTATAGTGAAAGGAGTCCCCCCCCCCCCCCATCTCTCCATGACCACTTTAAGCCCTATATATATATGGGTTCATACAGCAGCACTCACAGGGCATACACTGGACAAAAATCAGACCACTCTGATCTTAGATGTTTTACATGCCAGTTGTTTTCTGCACTTCACTGTTTGCTGTTGAAGCTATGTTGCACAGTCAGCTGTCCTGAGGAAGGGGCGCAAGCCTCGAAACTGTCGACACATATATGCTGACATCGTTTTCACTGTGATTTTTTCCACATGATTTGAATACAAGTTTTTGTCTGTTTTACTGAGAGTGCCGCCTCCAGTCTTCATTTATTTGAAAACCAACGCTATATATAATATATATATATATATATATATATATATATATATATATACAAAGAGACCGAATATTAAGAGACCTAAGTGCAAGTGAAACAGACTGTTAAAGTCGGGCTTCATTGGTCCCAAGATAATTAAAAGGACTTGCGCACTATTGCACACTATTGTTTGTTGTATATATATATATATATATATATATATATATATATATATATATATATATATATATATAAAAGAAATGGAGAGATAGAGGGGGGCACCCAATAGTGCAATAAAGTTTTTTTATTTTTAAAAAACAAGTAAAAAATAAACACTCATTAAAAAGGACTCATACCGAGTTTGACCTCAGCAGTGGACTGATTACCACTAGATATATACACAATCCTCACTGGCAGTACTGCATTCCCATAGCTATAGTCACCGCTTCAGACGGCTTCCACAGGACCTCCTGCTTCTCCGAACTGCCGGCGTCTCACGGAGTCCCAGGGTAGATGTTACACGGCTTGCGTCTGCTCTCTGCCAGGAGTTTCAGAAAGAACGTCACGATGGCCACGCCCCTACGCGTTTCGTCATGGACTTCGCCAGTGAAGCAGGAGGTCCTGTGGAAGCCGTCTGAAGCGGTGACTATAGCTATGGGAATGCAGTACTGCCAGTGAGGATTGTGTATATATCTAGTGGTAATCAGTCCACTGCTGAGGTCAAACTCGATACGAGTCCTTTTTAATGAGTGTTTATTTTTTACTTGTTTTTTTAAAATAAAAAAACTTTATTGCACTATTGGGCGCCCCCCTCTATCTCTCCATTTCTTCTAGATCCTTGGTGCTTGGGATAAGCACATATCAGAAGGGGAGCGACGGTCCAATAAAATATTTAAAGGACAAGTGCAGATTGAAACTAACATTGGGTGTCTGGGAGCTAACTAGCACCGACACAAGAGCCCAGTTAATTGGGCATTTTCCTGCAAGTGTCAGCGCTCCTTTACCACCAACAAACTATCTGATTTATATATATATATAAACACATATAAAATACAGAAGTTTCCGATAATTATTTTCACAAAGGTGTATTATTGATTCCTGATTTGACCTTAGATGGATATTGGTCTCTTTCAATTCCTGATTCCTGATATTGGTCAAATCAGGAATCAATACACCTTTGTGAAAATAAATATCGGAAAACTTCTGTATTTTTTATTTTATATGTTTTATTGTTTGGAATAAACATATTCTATTTTAAGATAAATCTGTTGTTGGTGAAACACATCTAAGCGCACCTCTACATCTTTCTCTTTATCTCTTTCTATTGGACCTCTATTAACAGCGAGGCCCTAGAGTAGTGCTGCTTTCCAAAAAGCGCAGGACAAGGTCACAACCCCCCTTTATTTCTGAATATATATATATATATATATATATATACACACATATATACACACACACACACACACACACACACACACACACACACACACACACACACACGGCATTGGCCACAACCACACATCACTGGTCACAGCGTAGGCACTTAGACATTTCCAACCCAAGACACATGTGGCCCTTAATTTGGTCCTGCATACCAGTCTCAATAGGAATGGCTGTAGTGTTTTGTGCTTTCGGGAATGACATGTAATAGGAGCTAGATTATTACATACCTCCCAACTTTTGCAGGAGGAGACCTGAGACATTCCACACCTGAGGTGCGCCTCTCTCTGGAAAAGGAGTGGGGCTCTAAGTATTGTGGGTGGGGCATGGTGCGAAGAGGCGGGGCATCACTTCACAATCATGTATGGTCGTAACTTTGGGAGCGTGCCCAGTGCTCCCTGAGCAGCTCCCTCTTTGTACTGATATATGCTGTGCACATGTGCCCATCTCTAATGCAGGAAAAGCCTCTTAGATGAAGGTTCTCCAAACCTTTATCTAATTTTATTACACCTAAGCAAAATAAACACTTGCTTGTGCGCTGTTCTGCAAACCCAGGAGAAATAGTGGGTCTGACCAGAGATGAATGTTAATGCCACCACAGCAGCTGTGCAAAAATGTCAACGTGGTCAGGATTTGTATTGTGACAACTACCAACGCCTCAGATCTGCCACTTCCATATAAAGATACATCAATTTAGTACACATTAGCCATTGACCTTCTAAGTAACCCTATAGTTGCACATCCTGGCTGCTGACAGTGAGACGTCAAAGCCATAGTAAGTGTGAATGGGATTACATAGAAACCTATGGGGATGCAGCTGTCAGCACCAATGGAGGAATCGCAGCAATTTTTGCAGCTATCTGCTGCAGTCCACCCTTCATACATTCGGAGAACACGCAATATTTGTGGCTAACACATTTTCGATGAAAAAACTGTTTGTTTACAATTGTAAATGGGCCCTTCATTCCCTTACTGTGAACAGCGTTGCAAAAGTACCTTGTATTTGCGCAGTCAGCTGTTAATTGCTCCTCTGTGTAATAATTAGCATTGTGACCACACCTGAGTTAGTCATCTGGTATTGTAATATATCTTGGTAATTAGGAAATAACAAAGATGTCATAAATTACCTCAGTAACTCTTAGGGGCGCATTTATCATTGGAATGCGATACCGGGGCGGTGACATCGCCCGACATCGCATTGCGGTACCCTGCAATACCGCCGGGATGTATCATCTGGCAGGCGCAGGGACAGGGCTCCGAAAGCTGGAAGCCGGGGGGTCTGCACATGCGCGGTTATGCGCTGACCCCCGCCGACCCCTCTTACTGCACTGCCCTGCTCGGGCAGTGCGATGTATAGCCATAGGCTACAATGGGCTATCGCCATCCCAGAATGGCGATAGCCCAGGGGTGCGATGCCGGGCTGCCCGATGTTGATACATTGGGCATCTTCGCATCCCCCATAGAAACCTATGGGGGATGCGGCCGGCAGCGCTGCAGGGAGGATCGCAGCAGGGATCGGAGATCCCTGCTGTGGTCCCCCTCTAATACATTTAGGTGAAACTTAATATTTGCGGTTAACCCCCAAAAATACCCGTTTTAGCCGCAAATATTAGTTGATAAATGGGCCCCAGAACCTTAATGGCAATAATAATCCTAACATAAAAGTTGGTAAATAGCAAATACTCTACAGCTGATGTAGCCAGAAAATGTACTAACTTAGGGCCTGATTCAGACTAGAGTACATGTACAGGCTGCCCGCCACCCAGCATGCAAAGGGATGTGTTCCTTAACACATCCATAGGTGCCCATTCTGTGGGTGCTTGAGGGCCCGAGCACCCACGGAAATTGATGAGCACCCACCCGCTCAGAAGCGACCCACTCGCCCGTGTCCCACTGCACTGTGTGGACATTTATGTATTTGCCACTGTTGCCATGATTTGAATATTGGAGACAACTGTGCTGCATAATATAAATCAGTATTATTTTGTGGCCACGCCCCTTTACCATGAAGCCACTCCCCTATATTTTTGGCTTGAGCACCCACCAGCAAAAACATAAATCGGCACCTATGAACACATCCCCTTATATGCAGCCAAATGGGGGAGAAATCATTCGAAGGTCGCACACCATCAAATGATTTCTCTCCCTTTCGGTAATAAAACTCAGTCTAAACTGACTTTTATTCTGGCCACAGATTACGGAAAAGGGGGCGGGCACTGATGTCATGTGACGTCAACCATCCCATCCCACGCAGGCCTTGACATGACTGTCGACTGGGAATGGCCAGTGTTTTTATGCGGATGCCTCCCCCCCCCCCCCATGTTCGCTCCTGGAGTTTGCACGTGTCCATATTCATGCAAACCCCTACAATTCGTGCGCAAACCCCCACCATCGGACACGGGGCCAAATTCACACCCAAACGAACGGGTCTGAATCGACCGTTGATGTAGTAGGTCAGAAGTGTGTCCGTTGCCATTGAAATGAGCCAGATGGACCTACACCTCTACCTATACACATAGGAGCTTGCAGTGGCGGATCTAGACTTCTTTTCTAGGGGGGGGGGGCGGTTTACTGTTTAAACTTGACCCTCCCCCTCCAGTTGTGACTCATCCCCTTTCCATTCCTGACTCCTCCCATTGTAAGACTGCAAAAAACACCCCCCCACCACCACAAATAATAATAATTAAAAAAAAAACAATAATAAATGTTAACGAAAAAACTGTACACCAGACGTTTGGAGCTGGAGCAGGGACCAGCTGCTGGAAGGCTGATATCTCTGGTTCTGGGCATGATAGAGACAAGCCTCTAGTGTCGACAGAAAGGGGAGAGTCCCAGCTTTTGGAATATACTCTCAGAAAAACTCTAAGTCAGACAAAACCTGAGAAATATGACTGGGAATTGCAATTAACAGGCTTGGATGGGGACCACTGCTTTGAAGTCAGATATCTCCGGTTCCCAAGGGCCGATTTTCAAAAATTCTTGTACCCTTGGAAATAGGGGACCCTCAGCTTTCAGCCTAGGGCTCTTAGACTCCTGGGGGGGGGGGTTATAGGTACTCAGAACTCCTCCCTGTGTGCGCCACTGGGCCTAGATTCCATATTAAACGGATTGTGGCCTAGCTGGCAAAAGGCCATACCCCATTTTTGTGTTCACGCCTTTGGAATTACATTTGTAGGAGCAAGACCTTGTGTCATACCTCAGTTTTTATTTAGGCTGGTGGTAAGACAAGCACATTGACAATGCATCATTTCCATAATATTCCCAATATAAAAAACTAATTCCCTTTTCAGTTTGTTGTAATTTTTTTATTAGCGGGACTTTTGACAATCCAGAGTGATGTTTTGATTTCCCTTATTTCAGTGTTGAAAAAAATGACTTACAGAAGGTAAGTAGACACACACACACACACACACTCTGCTATGTAGCTGCACACCTGCTCTGACATCTGACCACCGCACCCAGCCTTTTGTATGTCATTTTTACTCATTCACTATTATTTTCTCTTATCTTTGCCACACATTTATTGCACACTGTTTCCCTCTTCACGCCTGCTCACATTTGCCTCACTTCTGACCTTCTCTGTTCCCTTCATCTTCTCACTTGTTGTTGTTTCATACTTAATTGGATTACTCAATCAACCTGATTTTACCCACTGGTCTCCTCTCTGACAGTAGTTCCTTGCCTGTTACCTTCTCTCTCACTTTGTTTTCTACCAATCTACTACAGACGCTGTCTGTCCTCCCAAATCCCTCTGTCTGCTTTCACTAACCTACCCTCTCACCTTCGGTTCCTCATGGCTGTTAATCTCTCAACTTCACTTTCTCCAACTGCTCCTCCCCCCTCCCATCCCATACCTATCCTGACCACTCGCCCCCGCACCCCCACCCTCCCAATGACCCCCCCTCGCTTCTGCAATCCCAAAAACCTTATCCACATAAATACACAACCCACCCCCCCTCTTTCCTGTGCACTATGGAACGCCAGATCCATCTGCAACAAACTCCCTGCCATCCATGACCTATTCATCTCTAGAGCATTCCACCTCCTTGCTATCACCGAGACCTGGCTCTCCACCTCTGATTCTGTCTCTCCAGCTGCTCTCTCCCACGGTGGCCTCTCTTTCTCTCACACTCCCAGGCCTGACGGTCGCCAAGGTGGCGGTGTGGGTTTTCTCCTCTCAGCCTCATGCACCCACAGTGTCATTCACCCTGAACCCTCTCTCCTTTTCTCCTCCTTTGAGTCTCACTCTATCCGTCTATACTACCCCTACCACCTCCGTGTCGCTGCAATCTATCGCCCCCCTGGCCCTATCTCCCAATTTCTTGACAACTTCGCCGCCTGGCTTCCACACTTCCTCTCCTCTGACCTGCCATCTGTCATTCTTGGTGACTTTAACATCCCCTTGGATAACCCCGCTGATCCTGGCACCTCCAAACTCCTCTCTCTCTGCTCCTCTCTTGGCCTATCTCAGTGGACTACCTCTCCCACCCACATCCAAGGACACTCCCTCGATCTCGTCTTCTCTCGCTCTTGTTCCCTTACTAACTACACTATCTCAGCTTTTCCTCTTTCTGACCATCACCTCATCTCCTTCTCCCTCACTGCTTCCCCCTCTCCCACCCCCCCTCCCAAGCGCATTGTCTCACGGCATAACGTCAACACACTTGATCTTGCTGCCTTCTCAAACACGCTGTGTCCTCTTCTCGCCCCAATCGCCCTCATGTCCTGCCCGAACCTCGCTGCCTCCCTCTATAATGACACCCTATCTTCGGCATTGGACTCTGCCTGCCCTCCCTCCTCTATCCCCCTTCGATGCTCCAACCCCCAACCGTGGCACTCGCCTATCACCCGATTCCTTAAAAAGTGCTCTCGCACTGCTGAGCGCTTCTGGAAGAAATCACGCTCCCTTGCAGATTATCTCCATTTCAAATTCATTCTTTCCTCCTTCAGCTCTGCCCTTGCTCTGGCCAAGGAATCCTACTTTAAGTCCCTCATCCTTTCCCAATCATCCAATCCCCGCAGGCTCTTCGCCACCTTCAACTCCTTGCTCTCCCCCCCTCCTCCAGCTCTTCCGTCCTCCATCGTAGCCGCTGATTTTGCTACCTACTTTTCAACCAAAATCTCCTCTCTCAGGACTGCCATCACTGCTGCCATGACCTCACCCTCTCCCTCCTCCCCTCCTACATCTCCACTCCCCTCCTTCCAACCCCTGTCCTCATTTTACCCCACCACTGCTGCTGAAGTCCACTCTATCCTTCAATCCGCTTCTCCCTCCACCTGCCCGCTTGATCCTATCCCCTCCAATATTATCCGTCGTCTCAGTCCATCAGTCTGCTCTCACCTGGCTCACCTCTTTAATCTTTCCCTATCCTCTGGGATCTTCCCTTCCTCCTTCAAACACGCTCTTGTCTCCCCAATTCTCAAAAAAACAAATCTGGACCCCAACTCTCCATCCAACTACAGGCCCATCTCCCTCCTCCCTTTTGCCTCCAAACTCCTAGAACGTCTGACCTATAATCGTCTCCTAAGCCACCTTACTGCTAACTCCATTCTAGACCCCCTCCAATCCGGGTTCCGCCCCTTACATTCCACTGAAACTGCCCTGACCAAAGTCACTAACGATCTACTATCGGCTAAATCCAAAGGCCTCTTCTCTATCCTCATCCAGCTTGATCTGTCTGCTGCCTTTGACACTGTTGACCACCCTCTCCTGCTCAACACCCTCCGCTCCTTTGGAATCACTGGCACGGTCTTCTCCTGGTTCACCTCATACCTCTCCGATCGCTCCTTCTCCGTCTGCACTCCGAGCTCCTCCTCTTTTACTACCCCCCAGCCAGTCGGTGTTCCCCAAGGGTCAGTCCTTGGCCCTCTCCTCTTCTCCCTCTACACCACCTCTCTGGGCACCCTCATCAGCTCCTATGGTTTTCATTACCACCTTTATGCTGATGATACCCTAATCTATCTCTCCTCCCCCGACTTATCCCCATCACTTCTGTCCAAGGTCTCCGAATGCCTCACGGCCATCTCAGCCTGGATGACCCAACGCTTCCTGAAACTAAACATGGCTAAAACTGAACTTCTAATCTTCCATCCCCCGAACATCCCCTCTTCTCCCACTATCTCCATCAGCATTGGTGAAACCGAGATCACGTCCACCGACCAAACGCGCTGCCTCGGTGTCATCATTGACTCCTCCCTCTCTTTCACCCCCCACATTCGTGCTCTCTCACAGTCTTGCCGCTTTCACCTACGCAACATCTCACGCATCAGACCATTCCTCTCCACTGACGCGACCAAAATTCTCATTCACTCTCTTGTCATCTCCCGCCTTGACTACTGCAACATCCTTCTCTCTGGGCTACCTCTCACCCGCCTCGCACCTCTCCAATCCATTCTTAACGCTGCTGCTAGGCTCATCTTCCTCTCCCGCCGCTCTACCTCCGCCTCCCCCCTCTGTTTATCTCTTCACTGGCTCCCCATTCCTTTCCGAGTTCTCTTTAAACTCCTCACCACCACCTACAAGGCTCTCTCCTCCTCCACAGCTCCCTACCTCTCTTCACTGATCTCTATCCACACTCCCTCTCGTCCTCTTCGCTCCATCGCTGACCGCCGACTGACCTCTCACCTAATCACCTCCTCCCACTCCCGTGTCCAAGATTTCTCTCGCGCTGCCCCCCTGCACTGGAACAACCTCCCGCCACCCATCAGGCTATCTGATTCCCTTACCTCCTTCAAGCGCTCCCTCAAAACCCACTTTTTTCGACTAGCCTATCCCTCCTCCTAACCTCTTTTGATCCTCCTATCCTGCCTCCGTTCCCCTCCGTTCCTACTTATCCTATTGTATTGCGTTCGTCCACCCACCTATTTTTAGTATGTTAACTCTTATGAGCAGGGCCCTCCTTCCTCACGTACTCACCCTACCTCATTACCTCACCTGTGCTCCTGTCCTGTTCTTCCCTTCCTCTACTTCATCTTCAGTCTCCTTGACAATTTTGACACCTACTTCTGAACTGATGCTGATTTTAGTTCTACCAGCTATACCCCTATTTATACTGTATCTTTCAACACACCCTGTACGTTACCTTGTAATTTTTTTTTTTTGTTTGCTATGTACGGCGCTGCGGACACTTTGCGGCGCCTTATAAATAAACGTACTACTACTACTACTTTCACCCCCTCGCGGTCTTCCTGATGCTGGGTACAGCTGAGCATACTCTTCCCGTGATGTGATGTCATGACATCACATCGACCACACAGCAAAGTACAGTAGCGCTGAGTCATAGGAAACAAGTGGCAGTGCTGCAGGTGTGGGAACCACATCTCATTAAGAAAAGAGCCACATGTGGCTCAAGAGCCACAGGTTGGCCACTCCTGATCTACAGTATCTAGATGGACAGTCAATAGGTCGACACCAAAAAGTCAACATACAATAGGTCAACACAGACAAAATTTTGACATGCGCTAGGTTAACACTGGCAAAAGGTCGACATCGTCATTATGTCAACACAAGCAAAAGGTCAGCATGAAAATGTTTTTTTGTTTTTTTTTGTCATCATCGTGGACTACAATTGAGAACGGTCACAGTCTATGTAATAATCCACCCCCTCCCAAGTACATATGGTTTATGGGTGAGACTAGAGCAGCACTTACCTCAGGTGCTAGCTGTGCCTGGGCCAGTCTCTTGCTCTCTCTCTCTGCCTCCCTCTGGCTGGACGCCCTCTCAGTCTGGTCCCTGCGCAGCCCAGCAGACACCCCGGCGTCCGGGTCCCCTGCATCCAGCTCCTTTTGCAGCTGCTCCATCTCCTCGGGAGATAACGTGGACAGCAAGTTATCAATGTCTGGGTCTTCGCTCACCTGGCGTCGGTACTTAGCCACCCGCGACATGCTGACTGATCGCTGGGAGTAGAAGATCGGAGACACCTGGGGGGGAGATTGCGGAATGGATGTAGAGAAAAGGCAGGCACAGAGGATGAGGGGGACAGGTTGGACACACTCCGTGGTACAGGATACCCACTACCACAGATCGGCCACGGAATTCCACAGCACTTTTTGAACTCTGATAAAACTTGTATCAGACAGCACAATCCCGGTATAACGGTAACAACTCAATGCAAAGTAGAACGTCTGTCAGGTCTCTAATGGATCGCTATGGAATTATTTTGCGAAAGATGACAATCCTGCAGATTATTCTTCTAGAACAAGGAATACCCTCAGGTGCGGGTGCATGAGCCCGAACAAGGGGATACTGTGTTATTACAATTATCATCTCATTTCTCCCCCACCCCTTTCTCCTCTGGAGCTTCCCCCCTTCTCCTCTGCCAAAGGCTCAGATTCAATACATTCTTGTGAATGTTCCACTCATGCCCAAATTTAGAGAGAGGACACATCGCTTTTTATGGAAATCAGTGAGGGCTGGAGAGAACGTGCCTAGTATCTATGTACACACATAACAGCTGTATGCATGCCATGGGCTGCTGCAGCACTAAGGAATATGATCAACTTTCTACTATTATATAGGTTCATTAATAAAGGGGTTTTCATATAAAGTGCACTACATATACCAGAAGATCCATGCTGATAAACACCACTTACTCAGAGATAAAAGTGAGTATACCCAGTAATATAATTGAGACTTTACTTATTTCTGTCCCCAAGATAAGGAACTTGTAAGTATAATCTTCATTAATTAACAAATCCTTATTTGGTAAAGAATAAAAAAATCTCACTGTTTACAGTCAGTTTGCTGTGAAATATCTGTGGCTCTAACAGTTATTACTACACACCCCAGGAATGTCATGCAGGACCACAGATCATAATAACATATACCGTGCGTCCTCCCCAATGCCACCTGCGAGTAGGGAACGCAGAGGGATGATGGGGTTATAAGGTTAATTTGAAGCAATGTATGCATTAAATCATACTTAAAAGAAACTACAAAGGAAACGTTGTTGATTATAGAGGGTTGATCAGTAGCAGAGACCAAAATAAACCAGAACCTGTCCGTGTACTAGGGATTTCTTTGCAGATCAAAGAAGTAACAAGATGTGAAGTCTATTTATCAAAGAATATTTAAGGGATATTCCCCATGTACCTGAAAATATTAAGGATCCCATGACTGTATCTATAAAAGACCCATTGTGGACTGAATAAGCAGCTTTACTGCTCTCCTCTGCTGGCACTTGTAGTTCTACAAGAAGCATAAAGCTCTGGCAGCCATGGCTATACTTGCATTTCTTCATGTATGTATTCAATACAAAATTATTTTACTTACACACAACGCCATAAACCAAACTACACCAACATACATCTCTTCTCTTATCTCAAAATATCATCCAACACGACCTCTACGCTCCTCCCAAGATCTGCGTCTCTCATCCACACTCATTACCCGCTCCCATTCCCGACTGCAGGACTTTCTTCGGGCTGCACCCACTCTGTGGAATGCCCTCCCAAGCACAATAAGACTCTCCTCCAGTCTCCAAACCTATAAGCGTGCCCTGAAAACTCATCTCTTCAGGTAAGCTTATCAAATTCCAGAACCAGTCACGGAACCTTGCATTCTGGTATAATCGATGCAATAAAGAATACAGTATCTATCCTTATGTATCAATCACTGTTTCCCTGGAGATTGTAAGCTTGCGAGCAGGGCCCTCCTACCTTTTGACTGTCTGTAAATACCCTGTTTGTTGTATCACTGTCTCCTTTTGTAAAGCACAACAGAATATGCTGCGCTATATAGGAAACTGTTAATAAATAAATAAAGAATACATTTATACAAGCCTCAGTGTACTGTAGCAGTTTAAGGTTATCTGTAATTGCTGGGACCAGTAGTACCACATAAAAATGCATTTTTTAATTACCACAACAGCTAATTGTTTACGGGAGCAGTGCCAGAGCTTTCATTATCCGGCTGTTCTATCTAACGGAGTAGGAAAACCTTTTTAGAGGCCCCAATTCCCGTAGGAATCCAACCCTGTGCTGCATAATCTGTGTCATGACAGAGTCTGTTTTTGCTTGCAAGATTTTGTCACAGCAAGGGACCCATTTATTATTTCATATTTGTGGCTAATTCCCCCAAAACAATCCTTTTAAGTACCCCGGAATGTACAGTATATAGGAGAGACTGCAGCAGGAATCTCTGATACCTGCTGTGATCCCTCCTGTCCCATTCACAGCCGTATCCCCCAAAGGTTTCTATGGGGGATGTGATGCTGCCATTTGTTGCCTATGGGCTACTTACCGAAGCTCTGGTCGGGCAGCACAGCCACAGACCACCAGAAACCGGCAAAGCAGATCGCAGGGATGGGCAACTTTCAGACATACATCTCACCGATAGGATCGCATATTGCAACGCGATCCTGGGCGGTAAGATTCCACCCAGATCACATTGTGTAGGTGACCCTTAGTTAATGGGCTTAGTTGGTTTTCTCATAGCAGGGATATGAACACTCATCATTTCATTAGATCATTTTGTGGGGTCATTGCAGTAGCAAACACAGGATTTCTAGATGGGGGTTTCCAACTGCTTTATTTTAGATTGTATGTGGTCAGGCCATAAAGAGGACATAGGCATTGAACCAGCTATAACATGCACATACATTGTACTTAACAGGGTATTGTCTAATCGCTGTGCCCAATTATCCCCCCACAAATGACATAACTCTCTTGTTGGATAAAATTGGCCACAGCAGCCATCTTTATTGAAACAATACAAAATTAACAATAATCAAAAACATTCCCCACGGAAGGTGGTCCCCGAGGCCCTCAATAAATCAATCCACACCTCTAAGCACTTCCAGGAGTTGTTACCCCCAGCCGATAGCGATTGGCTCGAGGGCACCAATTGTCAACACCCAGTGCTCATTAATTAGCCTCACCCAGGGGAGTCCAGCCCCCTCATGGGGCCCTCCCCGCCGCATAATTAAGCCTCAATGCCACCAACCTCGAGGACCCCCCTCCGCACAGGCCACTGTGACAAAAGACAACCTATCAATAATTCTTCCTAAAAATTATAAAATTAGGGAGGGTGGGTGGGAGCTGTTCAGAAAAATCTCCCAGTGACCCCTATTTCCTGCCTGCACTCTGCTTATATACCCTTACTACACCCCGTTAAGCCCCTCCCCCTATGACCCTCTCCTTAGACACCCCTTCTATGACTGTCCAGCTAGTCAGCTCCCTACAAACCCTGTCAGGGGAGCCTACCCCCAGGCTTTGCCTCCAGTCCGGCTCCTACATGACAGGGTATTGTCTAATCGCTGTGCCCAATTATCCCCCCACAAATGACATAACTCTCTTGTTGGATAAAATTGGCCACAGCAGCCATCTTTATTGAAACAATACAAAATTAACAATAATCAAAAACATTCCCCACGGAAGGTGGTCCCCGAGGCCCTCAATAAATCAATCCACACCTCTAAGCACTTCCAGGAGTTGTTACCCCCAGCCGATAGCGATTGGCTCGAGGGCACCAATTGTCAACACCCAGTGCTCATTAATTAGCCTCACCCAGGGGAGTCCAGCCCCCTCATGGGGCCCTCCCCGCCGCATAATTAAGCCTCAATGCCACCAACCTCGAGGACCCCCCTCCGCCACCAAGCACGGGGTTAAGCCCTTGACCCCGGGCGACCCCCCCACATCCGGAACGCTGTTTCTATCCCTTCCTGTAGTCCCAAGGACCAAACATCGATCCCTACAGCGTTCAAATGCACACCGTCTCCTCTCCAAAAAGCACCGGCACCAGACTCAAGTTCCCTGTGCCTCACCACCACCGCGCCGTTTCTAGCCATAAAACGCCCAATTGCCCTGTTGACTTTTATCCGTGCCTTATTGATCTTGTCAGCCGACCTTGCATCCCTCCAATAACGGCGCGGCACAATATCCGACCAAACTGTGATCACCTCTGGAAACATTGCCCATAAACGTAGGAGATCAAACTTGATATCCCGTATCAACTCCCTAAATGGTCTGCTCCCAAGGTCATTCCCTCCCACGTGCAACACTAATATGTCGGGAGCCCTATCGAGCCAAACAAAACGGTGAAATTCCTGTAACATTCCACTCCATACCATACCGCGCTTCCCCAGCCATCGAACCACTGCCTCCTCTCTATCCAAACCTAGCTGGCGGCCGTTCGGTCTGACATCAGCCCGCAAAGCTCCCCAAAAGACATATGAATGTCCTAAAATCCAAATCAGGCACGGGGGATGCCCTAAAATTAGAAAGAACACAATCAGCCTCAACAATCCCCTAAACGAACATATGAACGAAAACGAGACGATTCCCATCGCCCAATGCGCTTAATCAGCTCATCTCCCAAACCCATCCTAGCAGCCTCAGTTGCGGCCCCGATGCGGAAAGAGTGACCCGCGTATTCCTCCCCCTTGAGGCCCAACGTCCGCAGGACTGCTCTAAACACGCTTGTGAACTGGAACCATGATAAAAAGGACCCATTCGCATGCATCAGCAAAGGATCCCTTTCTCTGCCCACTCTGACTTCCTTAAATATCCTCAGCCGTGCTACCGGGCACATATCTGAGCCCGGTACAGAGAAGAGAACTACCTTCTTCCCCCTCCCTAATTGATCCGTCTTAGACCTCCTCACCACTAGCTCCACCCTATCCGAGTATAAATCCACATCCTCCCCTAACAAACCTCCCGGCCTGGAGACGCTTGGACTCACGAGTTCACCAATCCGCAGTGCCCCGAAGAAGGCAAGCGAAAAGGCTACCCCGAACAACCTTTCCTCGAAATTGGAACTACAGACCTCACCCAACTTCCTGCCCATATTCTGCAACAACTGGAAGGACACCGGCCTTCTCTGATCCTGTACTACATGTCCTTTTCTCCAGCCTTTTAAAGCCTGCGCAATCAGGAAATTCTTTGTGACATCAGGCCTCCCACCTGCACGAAACCCAAAAGCTAAGCCCGCCATACAGCGCGTGATCTTAGCCACTGACCAACCAATCTCCTTACAATGGCCTATGTATAGCAAGACAGCCAACTCGTCATCATCCTCTTTCAAACCTACTACCTCACGCCATTCTAACCAGCTCCGCCATTCCTGGTTGTATGCCGACCATGTATTTGGGGCCAAGGATTCCCTGATGAGCTGATCGACTACCCGTCCAGCAGAGCCCAGAGCCGACTCGGGAACCCGGTCCCCTCCCTGTCCGCCTCTGGCGCCAACTCCCGGAATCGTTCCCACTGTGAACGAGATAAAGAATCCGCAATGCCGTTAGAGACACCGGGAACGTGCCTAGCCACAACCCACAAATTCAAAGCCAGACATTCCAATACCAACTGCTGCAAAATAGTAACCACCGGAGGTGAAGATGCCGACAATTGATTAATAGCCATGACCACCCCCAAATTATCGCAGTAAAAACAAATCTTCCTATCGCGGAACAGCTCACCCCAAACAACAACTGCAACCAAAATAGGAAACAATTCCAACAATGCTAAATTTTTAACCAAGCCTCTCTGCACCCAAGACTCCGGCCACCGGCCCACACACCAATGTCCCTGGCAATAAGCCCCAAAACCGCCACTCCCAGCGGCGTCTGTGAAAAGGTCTAGCTCTGTAGCCACGCACGTGTCTGACATCCACAACGCCCTGCCATTAAAGGTTTCCAGAAAAGATGCCCACACCCGCAAGTCCCCTTTCAACTCACTACCTAATCTGACAAAATGATGAGGAAGAACCACCCCTGCTTTCGCTGCTGCCAGCCTCCTGCTGAAAATGCGGCCCATCGGCATAATGCGACACGCAAAATTCAACTTACCCAGCAAGGACTGTAATTCCCTCAATCTGATTTTCTTCAACAGCAACGCCCTCCCTACCTCGGCCTTCAAACCCAGTAACTTTTCTTCAGGCAAGCGACACTCCATATTCACAGTATCAATGACAATACCCAAAAAACTGATCACAGTCGCAGGGCCCTCCGTCTTTCCCGGAGCAAGCGGGACCCCAAAGTCTGCCGACACCCTTTCAACAGTCCTCAACAATAAATCACATACACCGGTCCCCCCGGGACCAATACATAAAAAATCATCTAGGTAATGAATAACTGAACTGCACCCAGAGACATCCTTAACCACCCACTCCAAAAAGGAACTAAAGACCTCAAAATAAGCACACGACAAGGAGCACCCCATCGGTAAACAACGATCAACAAAAAACTCCACATCCCAACAACATCCCAACAAGCGCAAACTGGTTGGATGAACAGGCAGCAACCGGAATGCCGATTCAATATCAGTCTTTGCCAACATGGCCCCTTTCCCAAACCGCTTCACCCACTTAACGGCCGCATCAAAGGATGTATAAACCACCGAGCAGATGTCGGGGTCAATGCCATCATTGACCGACGCCCCTTTTGGGAAGGATAAATGGTGTATCAGACGAAACTTGTTCGCCTCCTTTTTTGGCACCACCCCCAACGGAGAGACTATCAAATCTGGCCACGGTGCCGCCCTAAACGGTCCAGCCATACGACCCAGCTGCACCTCCTAAACAGTTTTTCCTGCACCACTTCAGGATGCTCCCTAGCAGACTTCAAATTCCTCCTAAAACTTCCTGACACCTGCACGTCAGAAGGTATCTTAAAACCTTCCCTAAACCCCTCCTCCAACAAGGCGGCTGTCCGCTGGTCAGGATACCTACGCAGATAACCCAGCATCCTTTCCAGCCGAACTGGTGTCGCCCCCTTTTGAACTACTGTCTCGGGACTTCCCTCTGAAGCATTTATTTGCCCCATGGTTCCCTCCACATGATGAACATTCATGCTTGAATTTGCATTTTGCTCCAAACCGGCATGACCCGTCGTTGAAGGCAAAGCAGAGTCCCTTCTGCATGGCCGTCCCGCTTGTGGCCTCTCTCGGCCCCCCCCCATCCCCACGAAAGGGCTGCCCACTTTTTATGGGGGCCGTTACCTTTAACCATAAAGCAATATCCTTATGATCCCAACGAATGTTGGGGCGAACCGCCTTCCTCTGCCTAAACTGCTCATCATACCTGAGCCAGGCCATGCCCCCGTACACACGGTATGCCTCTCCTATCGCATCCATGTAACAGAATAAGCCTGAACAATTGTCAGGTGCCTTCTCCCCAATCACACTAGCTAAAATAGCAAATGCCTGTAACCAATTTGTGAATGACCGCGGTATCAGCCGATACCGCCGCCGTTCCTCCTCCTCCTTTTTCTCCTCTGTATTTCAAAAATTTGGTCTTCGGTACAATTTCATTTTAGGCGTCGGAATTGGCCGCCTGGGATATTATTTTTCCATTGGTGGTGATGGTTGCTGTTGTAGGCCAGCATGTTGTTGCCATTTACGTTCTTGATATGGGTGCGTGTATTGATCTTGTTTTCCTTGATATAGACTTCTAGGTCAAGGAAGACCACCATCTCTTTGCTGTCTATTGTCGTAAATTCCAGATTTAATAGGTTGTTGTTCATATGTTTCTTGAAGTCAGAAAGTTCTTCTTGTGTTCCGTCCCATATAAAGAATAAATCGTCTATGTACCGTTTCCAGCATCTGATTTTTGTCAGATATTGGTTGTTGGTCCATATATTGGTGTCTTCCCACCATGATACAAATAAATTCGCGTAACTCGGTGCGAAGGATGTTCCCATGGCGGTCCCCTGTTCCTGGTTGTAAAATTCGCCATTGTACCAGAAATAATTATGTCTTAAAATAAAATAAAGGGGGGGCGTGGCCTGACCGGGATTGGGAGCAGCAGCTTCCCAGCAAAGCTCCGGACTCTTTGAGCTTATTTTGTGGGTTCCTACCATATATACCCCACCACTGACGCACCCCCCTGCCTGCTGCACACTGGGGACACCGGCTGAGGTGAGCTGCGGAGCCGGGAGACGCTGTGAGGCGTTTTCGCGGGTTGCGGCCTACCCGCCGGAAAAGCCTGGGACTAAATTTTAGAGGCCAGCCGGGATTCAGGCTCCGTGGCGGCGATCGCGGCAAAACGGACCTGCCGAAGGTAAATAAAGACCTTACCTCCCTCCCCACAGCCTTGTCTACCTCCTGGGACACCAGCAGAGGACCACAGACTTGGTAGGACGAGTAGGGAGAAGGGAGATTGCCTGCCATAACTTCCAAGCCTTTTACACTGGCAGCCATCTTAACTAATCCCTGCAGCCTGTATAGACCAGGATATACAGCAATATATACACAGCCTGCTATGCACTATTGTGTTCTAGCCTGATTTATACTTTGTTCCAGCCTGCTATATTTGGACATTTCTACAGCCTGATGTCTGGATAATACAGGCTTGCAGTTTTACCTCAGTGTGTATTCAGTGACTTAGGATATCTCTCTTTATCCGGTCAGTAGCTACATGTAGAATGTGTCACTCTCCACCAAACAAAACATTTCTGTGATTTAGTTTTGTGCTGCATTTATTTGAAACATCACTGCTATCTGACATTTGCAGGCCTGCTGGTCAGACTGCAGCTTACAACTTGAATCCTGCTTCTTCATATTCCACGGAGACATAATCACAAGAATCTCACTCGTGACAGCCCACATTAACACCAGAATAAGTGAATGCCCCCCCCCCCCTGCTGTATTGAGTGGATGCCTGGACCTCTCTTCTGACACAAAGGTCACTCTGCGGGTTCTACCCATCCCCACCCTCCAAATCAATTCTGGACCAGCGTCCTTACACAGGCTGGACACTGGTATAATACACTGCTTGGACACCTCTTGCATATTACAATATAGGCGGGTTGCCTGCACGGCTACCTGCTGCTGGCCAGAGGGGCCGTGCAATAAACTTGCTTGAAGTTGCTATCTGGAGGATTAAGTGCTGGGCGATTCCTTATCATTTGTTATTCCTATACATCACTATGGATAAATTTGTGGCCAAACGGGCCCAGAAGGGTAACCAACAGGGCAGGGGTCGTGGAAAGGCGACTGCATCACAATCTTCGCCTGGCTCCCCAGTGTCGGGCCAGGAGGAGGACCCTGACACGGCCCACTCCCTGACCATGCACAACCCGTCAACACAAGACATCACAGCCATCTTGTCGACGCTATTAGACCAAAAATTGGCCCCGATTAAAGAATCCATAGACTCTACTCTCACTCAGCTGACGCAACATGCACAGAGGCTGACGGAGGCGGAGCAGAGAATTTCTGATTTGGAGGACGAATTGGCGACGTCAAAGGCGACAATAACACAACAGGAAAAGTTGGTGAATACCATACATGACAAGCTCGAAGATCTGGAGAACAGAAATAGAAGAAATAATGTACGCATCATAGGCCTCCCAGAATCCATCAAAAATTCAGAACTCATGCCTCTGGTTACAGACTGGCTGCCTAGAGAGTTGGGCTGTGTTCCGCCGGAGGGTTCCCTGATGGTGGAAAGGGTCCACCGTGTGGGGCCAGATAGACAGTCCACAAGAGATCGACCCAGACCAGTCATTATGAGAATACTTAACTACGCAGACAAGGTCCGCTTACTTGATGCTTATAGAAAATGCAAAGAATTACAGTATCAAGGAGCCAAAATATTGCTATTCCAGGATTTTTCTTTCCTGGTTGCCTCACAACGGAGAGAGTTTGCACCGGCATGCAAGAAATTATTCGAATTAGGCCGAAAATTTGCCTTATTATACCCAGCAAGACTTAGGGTATATCATGAGGGACGACCTTACTTCCTAGACACTCCTATGGCTGCCAACAACTTCATAGACTCCCTCAAAGATGACTCTGCTTCCCGCATGTCTGATGCGGATTGACTCTCCCTGATATACTTTACCTCTGCTACTATATCCTCTCAAGGTATTCTCATTCAGGTTCCTAAATAATATAGTTTATTTCATGCTACTACTGTTTCTATATTATCATATTCTTATCCCATTCTTATTGTCCACTAAGATAACCCGGACTATACAAAGCTTGGGTGTTCGTTTGCAGTGTCCAACGCCATGTTGCAATATTTTGCAGCATACTTGGTTGCATTCTTGGCTTCAAAAAAAGTTCAAAAACGTTTGGTTTACATTTTATCGTATTGCATTTGTGAAATGTTATTTCTCCACAGGTACATTGGGATGTTGTGGCTTGTTTCTCCTGTTCTCTGACCCGCTCGCTGGGACGGGCTGGAGAACTAAGACTAGGTACTGTTTTGGGTTGGCTAATCCTAGGACAGGTATTGGATAGACATGACAGCCACACTTGATAGTTCTACTAGAGTACAAAGTTTCTTAAAATTTGTTTCATGGAATGTGGAGGGGCTAAATTCACCCATCAAGAGACGTAAGATATTGACTCACTTAAAGAGGCTCAAACCTGACATAGTGTTCCTTCAAGAAACCCATTGGGACATAAAAGACCCTAATGTCTTGCGAGATACCTGGGTGGGTGACTTTAGGGCTGAATCCTTTACATCAAAACGAAGGGGCGTGTTGATCCTTTTTCGTAAGCACCTTCCCTATACCATTAGAGATGTATGGACGGACCCGGAGGGCCATTTTATTTTTATAAAGATCTTGCTATTTGGCACAGTTTACACGTTGGTAGATATCTATGCACCAGTCAGTCAGCACAAATCATTCTATACAGCAATATATTCCAAACTACTTCAATGGGCTGATGGTGAAATAATTATGGGTGGTGATTTTAACTGCGTACAATCTATGGGACTGGATAGGTCTGCGGGAGTTGGGGGGGGGGAAATGGGGGGGACTGCTACCCCTATAAACATACTAACTAACAACCTAGGCCTTTGTGATCCATGGAGGTGCCAATATCCAATATCTAGAGAATATTCCTTTTATTCACATCCGCACCGCTCCTCATCTAGGATAGATTACTGGTTACTGTCTAAGTCATTATACCACAAGGTCCTAGACTCTGGGATCAACCTCATTACAATATCAGACCATGCCCCGGTGTGGTTTACACTGTCCCTGAAAGACCCGATTTTGACATCATATAATTGGAGATTTCCCTCTTACCTGTCTAATTCCGCTGATTTCCAGGCTCACCTGAAACAGGCGGTCCTCATGTATCAGAAAGATAATGCAGAACATGAGCAAGATATTAACCTGTATTGGGCGGCAGCCAAACCGGTGATTAGGGGTCAGATTATGGAGTATGTGGCCAGGAAACGTAAGAAACTGGCCAGTGCTATAGCGGTTTGTAGCTCCAGACTAGCGGAAACATATGATGCTTTGTTATTGTGTGACTCTGATGAGACGTTGGCCTCATATCGAGCTGCCAAACAGGCCTACGATACTTTATGCACGGAAAGGGCTCAATTTACACATAATGTCCAAAGAAACAGGTATTTTCGTGGTTGTAACAAAACAGGGAAATTGCTGGCTAACCTGGTTCGCACCCACTCAGCCCCATCACAGATTCTTCAAATACAATCTACCCAGGGCTCCTTGGTAGCGAACCCACGAGAGATCTTAAAAAATTTCCAAGAATACTATAAACAACTCTACTCAGCCCCACCTGATGATCCTACAGCGGGATTTGATTTCCTTGGCTCAGCAGACCTACCTGAGCTTACATCGGAGGAAAGGGACTTGTTGATATCCCCTGTAACTGATCTTGAAATATCTCCCCTTATCAAATCACTAGCGAAGGGAAAATCCCCAGGCCCTGATGGCTTTGGGGCAGAGTTCTACCAAATGGCACATGATCAGGTCCTGCCCCATCTTACCTCCTTATTTAACTCCATGCTCTCGGGCAACCCTGCACCAAACGGCTTCACCGAAGCTAGAATTGTGGTGTTCCCCAAGCCCGGGAAAGACCCCTTAAAGATACAGTCATATAGACCTATTTCCCTGTTGAACCAGGATCTAAAACTTTTTACTAAATTACTTGCCCAAAGACTCCAGTCCATCTTACCTAGGATTCTTCATTCGGCTCAAAATGGCTTTGTGCGGGGGCGGACCTCCGTACACAACGTGAGACTGTTGGTTGCCGCTTTACATAGATCACATCAGCTTTCTGCTAGAGAAGCTATCATAGTTAGCTGTGATGCCGATAAGGCGTTCGACAGGGTTTCCTGGTCACATATTCTCAGGGTCCTTCAGATCCAACAATTTGGGGAGGGCTTTATGAATATCTTTCGTATGCTATACACTGGCCCCACAGCACACTTAACGGTAAATGGCCTAAACTCCACGGATTTTATATTACACAGAGGGACACGCCAAGGCTGCCCACTCTCGCCACTACTTTTTAATTTGGCCTTGGATCCACTAATTAGGGCTTTCTTTAAGGATCAGGTTTGGAGGGGTATACCTATTGGTAGGTCGGAGATAAAGGTGTCAGCTTTTGCTGACGATTTATTACTCTATATTAGTAATCCTAAGGAGGCTTTACTGGGTTTACAACGAATTCTGTCAGATTTTCATAAGATATCTGGCTTCTTGATAAATTTTGATAAAACAGAGGCCCTGGCGATCTATCCCGAGGCTACAAAGGGGTGGTCCTATACATTCCCATTCCGATGGGCACGAGATTATTTGACATATTTAGGTTTGAGGTTTCCTAGGCAGGTATCAGATATTTATTCAATCAATTATACACATTTTATCTCTCAGTTAAAGACAGATTTTGCAAAGTGGCAGCATTTACCGCTCTCCTACTTGGGACGCTGCCAGTTGTTTCGAATGATCTCCTTTCCACGTCTTCTCTACCCGGTCCAGATGCTGCCGTATCTTATAAACAAACATGATGTTATGCTGATTAATAGGGCCCTCACGAAATTCATATGGGCAGGCAAACGCCCGAGAATCGCGCTATTTAAGCTACAACAGACCTTATCTTTAGGAGGTATTAATCTCCCTAACATTCAAGATTATGCCCTAGCTTCGAATGTGAGGTATGCTCTGGACTGGGTGGGGGGAACCAACCACTATGTTGACCTGGCCATTGACCAGGCATTCCTCCCCAACTCCTCACTAATCGCTCTTCTACATTCCCCAATAACGACTATTGAACAGTCCATCAAAATTAACCCTTTACTTTATTCCCCTTATGCAGCATGGCGCTCAATACGCCAGAGATCTAAACTATTTAGTACACGGTCCTTATTCTTACCCCTAACCTACAATCGAGCCTTCCAAGAGGGCAACCCAGATATGGTATTTGAGAGGTGGCACCTCCAGGGATTACGATTGGTATATCAGTTTCTCAACACTGAACATACCGCAATGATCACATTATCGGCATTAAAGGAAAGATTCCCGAATATTACCATACCAGTATTCGCATATTTTCAGGCTAGAAGTTATATCTCCAAATTGCTGCCCACTCTACCAAAGGCTGAATTCACTAATACCTTGAACAATTTGATAATTAGTAGTGAGGGCAGGACACTATCAACCTCAATGCTATATGACCTTATAAGAAGGAAAATAGACCTAACCACAAATACCACCGGAATATCTAAATGGCAGGATGCATCTCCAGGGCTTGGTACTATAGATGTAATTAGACTCACAGTTAGACTTAACAAACAATTGGTTTCTGCGTCTTACGCAGAAATGCAATATAAAATCTTGCACAGGGCATATTATACCCCCAAACTGAGATATCTAACTGGAATATCGAATAACTCCAACTGTTTCAAGTGTAAATCTCCAGATGCAGAGATCACACACTGTTTGTGGTCCTGTAGGGTAGTGCAACTCTTTTGGGATGATGTGCAGTCATACATCACAAACACGTTGCTTATCACATTCAAAATTACCATGCCCTGGGCCTTTTGGAACTATTATCCCCCTTCACTCTCCCCCAAACTCACTCAAGGTGCCCGTCTTCTTCTGGCTAGGATAGCCACAGCAGCTAAGAAGACCATACTCTCGAGATGGATACATCCTGACAATATATCACTAACACTATTTATTCCTAGATTGATCTATATGTTCCAAATGGACTGGGTCGAATGTATGCTTGATGTGGAGACCAGGGCTGCAAAATTCTTCGATATATGGCTGCCATATATAGTCACATTACCTACCATAGAAAGGGACACTATGAGAAAGATTGTTCGCTGGACTACTTGGTATAACATGTCAGTTCTAAAGACGGGAACTCCCCCCTTCTAAGATTTGCCATAGACAATATACTGGCTACTTCACAGCCTCATGTAACAATCTTTGTGCTCTATAAAGAAAAATACCTATATATGTTTATAGAACCTAAGTATATACAATGTACCTGTGATTCTGATTTTGATTTCGTATGGACTATGTTTAATGCAATGTCAGCTGTTTTTTTTTTTGCTATGTTAATAAAGATATTTAAAAAAAAAAAAATAAAATAAAAAAAAATAAATAAAATAAAATCAATACTGTCCATAAGAAAGTTTATTTGACGGTTTGAAATATCGGATTGGTTGGTGAGATAGTGTCTTGTTGCTTCACAGCCTGCTTCATGATTAATCACTGTATAGAGGGATTTTATGTCACTGGTGCAGAGCGTGTATGTTTCCTTCCATTCCGTCTGTTCTAGAGTTTGTAAGATGCTCATAGTGTCTTTAGAAAACTTTTTTGTACTTTTACCAGGGGTTGAAGGAAATAGTCTATGTATTTTGAGAGATTTGATGTTAGAGATCCAATTCCTGACACAATTGGTCGGCCGGGGGTTTTTTTTTTGTCCTTATGGATTTTGGGTAGGTGATAGAAGGTTGGTAATTTCGGAAAGTCTGTAAAAATGTACTCATATTCTTTTTGAGTAATGATGCCTATTTCTAGGCCTTCTTGGAGTTGTTCTTGTAGTAGTTTTTGGTATGTGAAGGTTGGGTCTTGGTCCAGTTTCCTGTAGGTGTTGATATCGAAGAGGAGTTTTTCTGCCTCTTTTTCGTAGTCTTCTCTATCCGGGATCACCACCCCTCCTCCCTTGTCAGCAGACTTTATTACTATTTTTGTGTCTTGTTGAAGATTTTTCAGTGCCTTTTGTTCTTCTTTTGTGAAATTGTAATTTATTTTTGTTTCTTTGTTGATGTTGTTGATGTCATTTTCTATCAATTTCTGGAAGGTTGAGATGTGTGGGCCTTTTATATGGTTTGGAAAGAAGACTGATGTTGGCTTGAAGTTCGTGTGTTGAAATTCAGTAGTTTGATTTTCTATTGTTTGTTCTTCCTTGGTGGCAAAAATTTTTTTAATGCAAAGTTTGCGGATGAATTTTTGGGTGTCGATGTATAATTCGAATTCATCTATTTTCGAGTGGGGTGCAAATTTTAGTCCTTTTTTAAGAACCTGTAGTTCTATTGGGCTTAGAGTTCTTTTGCTTAAGTTGAAGACTGTTTCTGTTTTGTCTTCTGGTATTTTTATTATTTTTTTTCTTTTTTTGATTCCTCCCCTTGTTCCTCGTTTTGTTTTTATGGATTGTTTTTTCTCCTCTTCTGTGCCGACTGTAATGAGTCCGGAGGCTGTTCGTTCTGCCAGGCTATGTCTAAAAAAGCCGCATCTGTTTCTTCATCATCTTCATATTCCCCATCAGTTTCAATTTCTTCAGTGTAGTTTCTTTTTCGTGAGTGTTTTTGTCCACCGTTTTTGTTCTTTTCAATGTTGTTTAAAAGGGTCATGAAGTTAGATGTCTCTTCCTCTTTTGCTTGGTGTATTCCTTCTTGAAAGGAATTCCTTATTAGTTTGTATGGATTTATTTTTTCATCGGGATTCTTTTTGTTGTACGTTTCCTTCAAGGGTCTTTGATGGTATGATCCATATGTCGAAGGTTTTCTTTGACGTGTTTCTTTTCTTCTTGTAGTAGTATACGTTTGATTTGTTGTTTTTCTTAGTGTTGGTTTTCTCCGGTATGAGGTTATGTTTTCTTTTTCTTCTCGGTCACGTTGGAATTTTCTTTGTTTTATTTGAATGATGTTATCTTCAATTTTTTCCATTTTTGTGTTCGTCATCTTGATTAGATTCTGGAAGTCTTCCAGTGAAGATAGAGGTTCGAATTTCTTCTCTATTGTGTTGATGGATGTGTTGATCCTTTGTAGTGATGCTTTTCTGTCTTCTATAATTATGGAGATTAATTCTCTTGAACACTTCGTTAGAGCATCGTTCCATTTGGTGCTGAAGCTTTCATCTTCCGACTGAAATGTACAATTCTTTTTTAGTTGTAATCCTTTCAGTATAAGTTGTTGTTCTAGATATTTCGATAATGTTGTTATTTCCCACCATTGTTTTATTTCTGTAGCATATAGCTTTTCCAGTTTTAAATTCTGCGACCAATTTTTAAAACTGGAAAAGCTATATGCTACAGAAATAAAACAATGGTGGGAAATAACAACATTATCGAAATATCTAGAACAACAACTTATACCGAAAGGATTACAACTAAAAAAGAATTGTACATTTCAGTCGGAAGATGAAAGCTTCAGCACCAAATAGAACGATGCTCTAACGAAGTGTTCAAGAGAATTAATCTCCATAATTATAGAAGACAGAAAAGCATCACTACAAAGGATCAACACATCCATCAACACAATAGAGAAGAAATTCGAACCTCTATCTTCACTGGAAGACTTCCAGAATCTAATCAAGATGACGAACACAAAAATGGAAAAAATTGAAGATAACATCATTCAAATAAAACAAAGAAAATTCCAACGTGACCGAGAAGAAAAAGAAAACATAACCTCATACCGGAGAAAACCAACACTAAGAAAAACAACAAATCAAACGTATACTACTACAAGAAGAAAAGAAACACGTCAAAGAAAACCTTCGACATATGGATCATACCATCAAAGACCCTTGAAGGAAACGTACAACAAAAAGAATCCCGATGAAAAAATAAATCCATACAAACTAATAAGGAATTCCTTTCAAGAAGGAATACACCAAGCAAAAGAGGAAGAGACATCTAACTTCATGACCCTTTTAAACAACATTGAAAAGAACAAAAACGGTGGACAAAAACACTCACGAAAAAGAAACTACACTGAAGAAATTGAAACTGATGGGGAATATGAAGATGATGAAGAAACAGATGCGGCTTTTTTAGACATAGCCTGGCAGAACGAACAGCCTCCGGACTCATTACAGTCGGCACAGAAGAGGAGAAAAAACAATCCATAAAAACAAAACGAGGAACAAGGGGAGGAATCAAAAAAAGAAAAAAAATAATAAAAATACCAGAAGACAAAACAGAAACAGTCTTCAACTTAAGCAAAAGAACTCTAAGCCCAATAGAACTACAGGTTCTTAAAAAAGGACTAAAATTTGCACCCCACTCGAAAATAGATGAATTCGAATTATACATCGACACCCAAAAATTCATCCGCAAACTTTGCATTAAAAATTTTTTTGCCACCAAGGAAGAACAAACAATAGAAAACCAAACTACTGAATTTCAACACACGAACTTCAAGCCAACATCAGTCTTCTTTCCAAACCATATAAAAGGCCCACACATCTCAACCTTCCAGAAATTGATAGAAAATGACATCAACAACATCAACAAAAAAACAAAAATAAATTACAATTTCACAAAAGAAGAACAAAAGGCACTGAAAAATCTTCAACAAGACACAAAAATAGTAATAAAGTCTGCCGACAAGGGAGGAGGGGTGGTGATCCAGGATAGAGAAGACTATGAAAAAGAGGCAGAAAAACTCCTCTTCGATATCAACACCTACAGGAAACTGGACCAAGACCCAACCTTCACATACCAAAAACTACTACAAGAACAACTCCAAGAAGGCCTAGAAATAGGCATCATTACTCAAAAAGAATATGAGTACATTTTTACAGACTTTCCGAAATTACCAACCTTCTATCACCTACCCAAAATCCATAAGGACAAAAAAAAACCCCCCGGCCGACCAATTGTGTCAGGAATTGGATCTCTAACATCAAATCTCTCAAAATACATAGACTATTTCCTTCAACCCCTGGTAAAAGTACAAAAAAGTTTTCTAAAAGACACTATGAGCATCTTACAAACTCTAGAACAGACGGAATGGAAGGAAACATACACGCTCTGCACCAGTGACATAAAATCCCTCTATACAGTGATTAATCACGAAGCAGGCTGTGAAGCAACAAGACACTATCTCACCAACCAATCCGATATTTCAAACCGTCAAATAAACTTTCTTATGGACAGTATTGATTTTATTTTAAGACATAATTATTTCTGGTACAATGGCGAATTTTACAACCAGGAACAGGGGACCGCCATGGGAACATCCTTCGCACCGAGTTACGCGAATTTATTTGTATCATGGTGGGAAGACACCAATATATGGACCAACAACCAATATCTGACAAAAATCAGATGCTGGAAACGGTACATAGACGATTTATTCTTTATATGGGACGGAACACAAGAAGAACTTTCTGACTTCAAGAAACATATGAACAACAACCTATTAAATCTGGAATTTACGACAATAGACAGCAAAGAGATGGTGGTCTTCCTTGACCTAGAAGTCTATATCAAGGAAAACAAGATCAATACACGCACCCATATCAAGAACGTAAATGGCAACAACATGCTGGCCTACAACAGCAACCATCACCACCAATGGAAAAATAATATCCCAGGCGGCCAATTCCGACGCCTAAAACGAAATTGTACCGAAGACCAAATTTTTGAAATACAGAGCCAAGAACTTGAAACAAAATTCCTACAGAAAGGATATAAAAAAGATTTTTTGAAAGAACAAATCAATAAAACAAAAAAACTAGACAGAAAAGAACTCATCACATACAAAACCAAAACGGAAAAAGAAATGCCAATAACCTTCATCACAAAATACAGTAGCAATCACAAGAATCTAGAGAAGATACTAAATCAACATTGGCACATCCTTATGCTTGATGAACAACTCAGCCAAATATTACCAACGATACCGAAAATCATATACCGGAAAGCAAAAAACTTGAAACAGACACTAACCAACAGCTACCTTCCAGTTGAAGAAAAAGAAAAGAAAAAAACATCAAAAGGCTTCTTTCACTGCATGCAATGCAAGGGATGCAAGAACCAAAAAACAAACACAAAACCGATAAAAAATTTCATGTCAACCCAAAACAAAACAAAATTCCAGATAAAAAGTAACTTCTCGTGCGAAACAGAAGGAGCTATATATCTCCTGGAGTGCCCATGTGGGCTCCAGTACGTTGGCCAAACAAAAAGGAAATTGAAAATTCGAATCGCAGAACATCTGTATAATATAAAAAGGGGTTTGAAAACGCATAGCGTATCAGCCCACTTCGCAGAAAGACACAACAAAGATCCAAAAGGTCTTATCTTCGTGGGAATACAAAATGTCAAACCACATTGGAGAGGAGAAGACCTAGTCACATCTTTAAAAAAATCAGAAACGAAATGGATGTTCCTATTGAATACATTAGAGCCAAAAGGACTGAACATAGATATTGAACTAAAAGTCTTCCTGTGAAAGAAAAAATGAAAAAAAGAAAAAAAGAAATTCCTTCAGCCCCACCTCCCCCTCCCCACCCACCAGCAATTTCCTGCCACTCTGAGCAGACAAACCCTTACTTCAATTCTACTTCTTTTCTTCTCTTTTTCTTTTCTAAACTTTGTTTATTCATTTAGTTATTCTCATTTTTTTATTTTTTGGTTACTTTTATATTCATTTTTATTTTTATTTCTATTTTTTATTTTTAATTTTTATTTCCATTGTTTACACTTATTTTTATTTTCATTTGTATTTTTATTTTTATTTATTTTTATTTTTAATTGTTTTAAGCGCAAAAATGGGAACAACAAAAATTTCCCATTTCCAATGGATCATAGGGACCATGAGGTTGCCGCCATAACGGAAGTCACCTGTCAGTGACAACTTCCGTTTTTATTAATAAAGTTGCTATAAATAAAAAAATCGTTTTAAAATCAGATCATCCTTGAAAAAGCATCCTACTGGATGTGAAACGCGTTGGATTGAGAGAAAGGAGCAGGTCAGCTACTAAAGGGGTACTGCATCGCTAACCCCAAGCTAAACGCCGCAAGTCTGAACGAGGGTGACGTCACCGGAAGCCGCCCGCCGCATACGGAAGCCACAGTACGGAGAAACACCGCTGCCTTCCCCTGTCTATCAGGTCAGATGCAAGGGTTAGACTAGTTTAGTTAGCGTGACGCTCTGGACTACTGCCTCTCACTAAAACATTCACTCAAGAGAGTGTAAACATCAGCGCTAAGTTGTCATTTTATTTATAATCTTTATTTTTATTTATTATTTTTTTATATTTTAATTTATTTTTATTATTTATTTTTATTTTTTATTTTCATTATTTAATTTCATCTACTTTTTGTAACTTCTATTATCCTTATCCTTCTGCCGATCCTTATTGCTCTCCTCCACCCCAATCTCCTATTTCTTACATCCACCATTGTTTCCCTTCCCTTCCCCTCCCCACAAGCGCCTAGTAAACTCTTGCTTCACAGCAAATTACCTTCAGAATGTCGGTAGCCAAGGGACCCATTGTGATGCTGCCCTTTGTTGATACAGTGGGCAGCATCTAGTGACTCCTGCAGTGCGACGCTGCTCCAGGCAGAGGAGGGGGCCTGGCCAGAGGAGACTGCAGATGGGACTCCTCCTCCCTTAAAACACCTCAGCTGGAAACGATGTTGAAATAAACACAAACTGATCGTAATGTATTATTGGACTCGAACTGAGGGTGATCTGCAATGGGATCATAGTGCTGACCGGGCTGGATCTGTATTGATGATAATGTCATGCCTAATTGTAAAGCTGGCCCAGGAAGGGTAAAGGGGATCTAGGCACTACAGTGCAAGGAAGGCTTTGCTGAAGCCAGAAAAGCTGCACTAGCACCTTATTTTAAATATAGCCAGAAGAAGAATGTACTGTAAGCCCTCATGTGCTTTTCCTTTTCTTACTTATACCATCTTCAGTGGCACCAAATCCTGCAGTGTTCTGCCACCCTGATACTTATTTCATACCTCCCAACTGTCACGATTTTAGAGGGACAGTCCCGATTTTCGGGTCCTGTCCCTCTGTCCCACCCGCGGCAGGCATTGTCCCGCTGCGGGGGGTGGCAGTTGGGAGACCCCCCAATCTAGTAGAATAGACGCTGTGCGCATTCTCGTATGAAAATGAGGTTGCGGCTAATTAGCATAAGCCGCGCCCTCATTTGCATACGCCCAGCCCCCTTTTCGGGCGCTCGCGCGGCTTCGCCACGCGAGTGTCCCTATTTCTTCAAGCCAAAAGTTGGGAGGTATGCTTATTTGAGTGTTGTCTGCTGATGCAACTGTTTATGGGGTATACGGTCATTAGGTCGACACACCTAAGGTCGAAATGCTTTGGCTCGACTACTGAAGGTCAACATGGCCTTAGGTCGACACCTGAAAAGGTCGACATGGGCTTATGTCGACAGGGTCGTTAGGTCAACACAAACATGATGTCAACATGGGGAAGGTCAACAATCAAAAGGTCAGGGTTGCAAGTATAGTAGTACGGGGTGGTACAGCATACTGCCAAAATATATGGTACCGGTACCCCATACCGCCATAACAAAAACTGTAGAGCGCTCACTGCGCATGTGAAGGTGTGCATCATGATGAGACACCCCCTCCTTCTGCACTCCTGGTGGCAGTGTGCCAGACTGGAGTTGATGGCATCCGACACGGCATGCTTCCCTGATGGGGACCTTTACTGCTCATGTTAGCAGACCTGGCGTCTGCTCAAGCAGCTTATCAGTACTGGCTGCTTGAGCACTGAGCAGATGCGGGGGCTGGCACAGGCAGGACGACTCTCTTCTTACGGAAGGGTCTGCAGTGACAGCCTCCAAGCGGTGGAGGCCAGAACTAAGGATCTGCAATGAGCCTGCAGCCATCCCTCATCCCCAGCCCAGTGTCCCCCTTTTCCTGCAAAGAGCCCTCATCTGACACACTCACCCAGTGTCCCCCCTTCCCAACCAACCCACTATAACCCCCCATATAGAACCCGCCTTAGCCCAGTGTCCCCCTCATATATCTATTTACCCCCCCACCTCACACACACACACCACTTTCCCACAATTCTATCTCACCGTCCCCTTCCCCACTCCCACACAAAACACTGGTCCGTAAAATATATTATTATGCAGGTAGCTGTGCCGGGCTGCTGGGTAGGTTGTGCCAGGTCTGCTATGTAGCCTAGGCTGTGCCAGGGTTATGGGATAGGCTGTGCCAGGATTGCTAGATAGGCTATGCCAGGGCTGCTGGTAGCCTAGGCTGTGTCAGGGCTGCTAGGCAGAATAGGCTGTGTCAGGGCTGCTGGGCAGACTAGGCTGTGTCAGGGCTGCTGGGTATGCTGTGCCAGGGCTGCTAGGCAGGAAAACGGGCTGTAAATTTGGTCATGTAGCCACTCCCCTTGTTTCATATAGCCATGCCCTGACCACGCCCAGTTTTCAGCGGCACAGTGCCACTAAGACATTATTTCTAGTAGCACCACTGCAAAACATGGGTTTTTAAAGTTTTTTTTAGACATGTGCCAACAGGTGGTATTTCATGCCACACCATCCACCAGGGCATTGAGGGATAATAGAATAGTGTGCCAAGCATAGCGAGGCACCTGCCCGAAGCATGGCGAGTACAGTGAGCCATGCAAGGGGGCCGTGCTGCACCGTTACACTTTAGACAAGGGGGTCTCCAGATATCCTTGATTTTTTTATTTGAAGACTTGGTGGCGCCCCCCAGATCCCGGCGCCCTAGGCAAATGCCTATAGCTGCCTAATGGTAGAGCCGGCCCTGACTGGAGAATAAAGGGATTTTTGTAAGAACTTACCGTTCAAACCCCTTTCTCTGAGTCCAGTCCGGTGACACAGCTAACCTTGGGATGTAGGAGGGTCCGCAGGAGCCAAGGCACCTATTGCTGAAAGCTTTCCACTGGACGCAGGCTCCTCCCCTTTTGCATCCCATGCTTCAGTTCAACTTAAAAAGCACACTAGGATACACAACTCAGTACAATGCCCGACATCTTATATGCACAATCATATAACCATAACATGACACACATGAACGGTATGACTTAGTATGACTAAGCGTAGGGAGGGATCGCTGTGTCACCGGAATGGACTCAGAGAAAGGGGTTCAAATGGTAAGTTCTTACAAAAATCCCCTTTTCTCTTTCCTCCAGTCCGGTGACACAGCTAACCTTGGGACGTTCACGAGCCGGTCGTTTGGGAGGGTAGGTCGTTTGGGAGGGTACGCTCAGACTGCCCGTCCGAATGAAGCATCCTCCGACGCGAACTCATGAAACCTGTACATTTTCTGCACCTGGATCTAGCTCGGCTCCGTTTGATCCCCGGAATGAAGACAGCAGACAGAATCGGAATGTTGATTTCTGCCCAGGTGAATATCCTCGAGACTTCCTTCATTGCCATCCTGCTGCGAGTCCTGCCCTGATGATTCAGGTAAGCCACAGCCATGGCATTGTCTGACTGCACTCTGATTGGAAGACCCTTCAAACAATCCTCGGCCTGTTGGAGAGTCTTCCAGACTGCTCGAAGTTCCAATATATTTATTGGAAGTCTGGATTCCTGTTTGGACCACAGACCCTGCAACCGATGGCGAAGGGCAACTGGCCCCCAACCCCTGAGACTGGCGTCGGTCGTTATCACCACCAAGTCCCAAGAGCGAAGTGACCGCACTAGCTGCAACGTCTCTATGTACGTCCACCACAGTAAGGACTCCTTTGTCTCCTGAGAGAGAAGTAAGCTTTCCTGTTTCACAGTCTTTGCATTCCCTGACCATCAGGACAGAATGTTCCATTGAAACGTTCTGGAATGAAACCTGGCAACCTGAAGCGTCTGGAAAGTCGCCACCATCTTACCCAGGAGTTTCACCCCTTGCCAGACTGTAGGCCTTGGAGCCTGCAGTAAAAGTAGAACTAACTGACGGATGTCCTTTGCTTTGGTCTCTGATAGGAAAACCCGGTGTAAATGGATGTCCAAGATTACCCCCAGAAACAGCAATCTCTGGGAGGGAACCAAATGGGATTTGGTCAGATTTAGCACCCATTCCATGTACTGCAAAAACTCGCTATGTTCCAGCAACTTGTCTTCTGACTCTGCTTTGAATAGCAGATCGTCTAATTATGGGATGATCAAAATCCCCCTTAGCCTCAGTGACGCAGCCATGACCGCCATCACCTTTGTGAATACCCTTGGTGCTGTCGCCAGACCAAAGGGTAGGGCCTGGAACTGTAAATGAGTCTCACCTATCGCAAAGCGAAGTAAGGACTGGTGTTCTCTGCGTATGGGTATGTGTAGATATGTATTCTGGATGTCTACGGATGCTAAAAATTCCCCTGGCTCTATGCTGCCAAGAAATGAGTGGAGGGACTCCATTCGGAAGTGATCCACCCAGAGGTGTTGATTTAAAGATTTCAAATTTAGTATGGGTCTCACTGACCCATCTGGTTTGGGCACCAAGAAGAGTATCGCATAAAAACCCTTCTTGTGTTCCTCCTGAGGGACCACAACCCTTTTTTTCCCTGAGAGCCAAGGCCGCTCCCAAAAGGACCGTGAGTGAAGTGGCTTCCCTTGGTAAAGGAGTTGGCAGAAATCTCCTTGGAGGATTCCCCCTGAGATTTATCTGATAACCTTTTTTGACAATGGACAGGACCCAAGGTCGGAATGTTCCACTTGTCCCGATACTGCAGGAGGCGACCCCCCACTCTGAGCCCAGAATGGGGAGCCTGTACCCCGTCATGCGGAGGACTTATCCTCTCCTTTTGACACTTGCTTCTTACTGAAGGCCCCAAATCTGGATTTGGCAGCCGTACCAGCGAAAAGTAGGCTTAAAAGCCCCAAACTTAGAGCCTGAAGTCTTAGCGGTGGTAGGCAAGAAAGTTCTCCCCCCCCCCCCCTCGTGGCCTGTTTAGTAATGGCTTCTAGTTCAGAACATAAAAGTAATTCCCCTTTGAACTCTAGGGTTTCCAGGGCTTTCTTTGATTCGCTGTCAGCATCCCAGGCCTTCAGCCAGAGGGCTCACCTCGCCGACACAGAAGTGGCTGACACCTTGGACGCCATTTTAGCGCCTTCTTCCCCAGCCTCAGTGATGTACTCTGCTGCACATCTGAGTTTTTCGGCCAGGATAAACGCCTCAGAATCAGGCCGCAGCTGATCTCCCAAAGCCTCAGCCCACTTATTCATAGCTTTCGCTACCCAAGCTGAGGCAATAATGGGGCGGAGTGTATATATCACTCCCTCAAAAACTGCTTTTAGGAATCCTCCCACATTTTTATCTACTGGATCCTTAAAGGCTACACCACCCTGAACTGGCAATGCTGTAGCCTTTATATTCTAGCCACTGGGGAGAGCTGGCCCTAGCCTAAATGACACCCTAGGCAAGATTTTGGCTGGTGCCCCCTAGCACCACCACTAGTTCCACTTCTGACACTGCTCCCCTTTCCCAGCACCATCAACCCTCATCATAGCAGTCATCATTTTGGTGCTCCTACCCGCAATATTTTAAATAGAAACAGTGCACACATTCGATGCGCAGCCCAAACAGGGGTGTGTCCTTGCTGGGAAGGGACATGCCCACACAATAGTACCCCCAATTCAAATTATGCCACACAGTAGTGCAACTTTATTCACATTATAATATGCGATGGTGTCCCTTATTCACGTTACATCACACAGTAGTACCACTTTACCTTATATACATTACTCCTCACATTATACCCTTGGAAAAAAATCCTGAGAAAATATTGTATTTTAAGCACCTCCATTGCCACACTGCAACCCAGCACAAAGCAGTGTGTGCTGGGCAGAGGAGAAGAGCTGGAGCTGCTGCTGTCACTTAAGGGGAGGGGGCCCGGGGCCCCTACTGGGCCCTTCCATCAGACTTTCACCTGGATAATTTGTACGCCCTACCCCTTTCTCTCGGCACCCCTGATAATACCACACCCCTTACATATGACACACATTATTAATGTCCTTATAAACATAATGCCCCTTACACATTATGCCAACCTTTATTAATGCCGGGATGTTCTAAAGGGAAAATGCGTTAAAACTGAGGTTTTACCACATTTTCCTATGTACCATTACCCGTCCGCCCCGTCTCCGCCGGGCAGGGTATCACCACCTCTGGGTGGCGATACCCTATAGAAGCTTGTGGGCTTCTATCGCCGCTCGCTGCCCGCGCAATCCGCCCCCCATCGATCTCCTCCTCCCCCAGCAGGTGTCACAGCCGGGAGGACATCCGGCTGCAGGGGGGAGGAGGAGACGCCGGGGACACTGACAGCCGCCGGGATGTGACGGAGACCCCTGCATACCACATTACAGGTATTGCGGGGTCTCTGTCACCGCACCCCGATGCTAGCCGCATATGTTAGTACATATGCGGTAGCATCGCGGCGGCTGGGCGGCGATGTATATTAATACATCCCGCTCATAATGACACACATAATGCCCCTTACACATATGTTGCACATTATTAACTTGGTGGGACTGCTATGCTATTACTGGTGCCTGTCCTTGTGTTTCCCTCCAATATCCCTATAGATTGTAAGCTTGCAGCAGGGCCCTCTAACCCCCAATTCTGTCTGTTGTTACCCAGTTTGTTTTATCACTGTCTACTTTTGTGTCTACAATGTCTACATTGGATCCATCGCCTCAGGACTATGCACCCGTTTGGCCTTAACGACCATCTGGGTTTACATGCCTTTTTGTAAATAATGCAGTTATGTACCCTTTTTTTGCCTGTTAGATTTTTTGCTTGATAGATACATGTCTATACCTTGTCCAGTATTGGCTATTATGATATGTATTTTCTCTAACATTGTATACTATTTATGCGATGGATCTGCCTACTATCCTTCTAATGTTATTTTCTGGGGGTTTATGTTTTTAATCTGCTCCGTACGTTGACTGGTATGCATTCCGCGACTAGTCTGACGGGGTGACGTCACTACACAGCGCCGTTGTTATGGTGACGTGTTAATGGTTTGGACGCGTTGCCGTGGCAGCGTGTACGTGGGTGCCGCACTCGGATGATGGTGACGCGGCTGCCGCGGGAAACGTACTGTGGCGTACTTCACGTGGAGGGGGATATAAGGTCAGTTTTAATGTATGTTTGTTAAGCCTGATGACGATTTGAAACAAATCTAAACGTTGCTGTTCATCGCCTGCCTTGTGTGATTTCCCTTCCCGGGTGCTGCTACGGCTGCTTCGGCTGCGTGAGTATGTATATATATATATATATATATATATATATATATATATATATAATATATACCACATGAAAAGCCTGTGTTTGCCACTCTGTACATTACTATGTAAGAGACCTCAAAGGCTCAGTGCTGCCTCTGATTAAAAACCCTCCCATGATGAGGCGGCTGCTGCTATCTTCCATGGGCCTAAGAAGCATGTGATGAGCTTCATCAATCAGAGCTCAGCACAACCTTCTCAGCCTCTGATCTCTTGTGCAAAGTCTCATGGGTCAACTCCCAGTAATGCACTGCACACTTGTGCAGTCAGTGTGCCTTGGCTTCCGATGCTCAGCACCATTAATCATTGGCACATGCAGGGTACCCTAGATAGAGGGGGGCCCAGGGGTACTGAGTCCCCCCCTTAAAACGGCCCTGGTTACCGTGTCCATGTCAACTGTGTCAACATTTGGGAGAACAAAGTGAAAAACCAATGTTGACCTAATGCTTGTGTCAACCTAAGCACATGTCGATCCTTTCAGGTGTCGACCTAAGGTCATGTTGACATTCAGTGGTCGAACCAATGCATTTTGATTTTCCTGTCGTCTACCCTATGACCCATACCACTCTTTAATTGGGCACAGCAGATCCCTTGTGGTGGCATGTAAAGTATAACAGAATAAAGACAAAAATACAGGGTACTTGTGGAGTATCACGGCTCCCATCGTATGGCATTGTATGCCATATGTAGTGGCATACGATGGCATACGATGCGATGCGATTTTTTACCGTTTTTTGAGCATTTTTGCTCAAAAATCGTATGCCATCGCATGGCATCGTATGCCATATGTAGTGGCATACGATGTCATATGATGCGATACGATGTTTTACCGATTTTTTTAGCAAAAATGGTCAGAAATCGGTAAAACATCGCATGGCATCGTATGCCATATGTAGTGGCATACGATGTCATACGATGCGATACGATGTTTTACCGATTTTTGAGCATGTTAGCTCAAAAATCGTATGCGATTGCATCGGATGCCATACGATGGCATCCGATGCGATGGCACCCGATTTTGGACTGAAATGCATCAGAATGCATTGAAATGTGTATTAAAGTAGTGAAATGCCCCCAAATGCCATTTTTCATAGTGCACCACCCCCACTATCAACGTCAACCCGAAGCGTGGCGAGCGCAGCGAGCCCGCGAGGGGCGGCGGTACGCGTCCTACGACCTTTTCATACCCCCACTATCCACGTCGGCGTGGAGTTGAGAATAGAATAGTGTGGCGAGCGCAGCGAGCCACCGAGCCCGAAGCGTGGCGAGCGCAGCGGATACCTGTGAAGCCCGCGAGGGGACGCGTATAGCTGTGAAGGTATCCGCGACCCCTCGCGGGGCCCGCCACGCTTCGGGCCGGTGGCTCGCTGCGCTCGCCACACTATTCTATTCTCAACTCCACGCCGACGTGGATAGTGGGGGTATGAAAAGGTCGTAGGACGCGTACCACCGCCCCTCGCGGGCTCGCAGCGCTCGCCACGCTTCGGGTTCACGTTGATAGTGGGGGTGGTGCACTATGAAAAATGGCATTTGACTACTTTAATAAACATTTCAATGCATTCTGATGCATTTCAGTCCAAAATCGGGTGCCATTGCATTGCATGCCATCGTATGGCATCCGATGCGATCGCATACGTTTTTTGAGCTAAAATGCTCAAAAATCGGTAAAACATCGTATCGCATCGTATGCCACTACATATGGCATACGATGCCATACGATGTTTTACCGATTTTTGACCATTTTTGCTCAAAAATCGGTAAAACATCGTATCGCATCGTATGACATCGTATGCCACTACATATGGCATACGATGTTATGCGATGGCATACGATTTTTGAGCAAAAATGGTCAAAAATCGGTAAAACATCGCATCGTGTGCCATCGTATGCCACATGCAATGCGATGCGATTTTTAGCATACGATCTGCATACGATGCAGGTCGTGGGAGCCGTGATACTCCACAAGTACCAAATACAGTGTAGTTGAAAACTAAAATGGGACCAATACTATCATAAAATCCAATCACATAAATTCCAAAAACAAAGAGAGAGCAATTACAGCTCCCGCAATACTATTGCATCATGAAAACCACGAAAATGGTAACACTGCTCAATCACGGCGACATGTTTTGCAAAATGAGACACTCGTTACAACATTACAAGTCTCTATGGTATAGTGAGAAGACGTCACGGATCTCAACAGCGAATGAACGACGTTGCTTGGCAGTCACGTGTTCTGTTCTCTTCCTGGATCTCCTCTTTTCGACCTTCGCCGGTATCATGGAGGAGTATACTCGGGAGCCCTGGTAAGCGAGCTTCCCTCTCTGGCATATGACCACCTGTCATATGCCAGAGACCCCATGCTGTCTGGTAGGGTGAGATGGGCCTAGGCCATTACATGGGCACAGTGTCCATGATCTGGGGGTGACTCTGCAATGTCACCATTGGTAGAGACAGTCATATGGCTCGCCGGTAATGTGCTGACTGTGAAGGATGACAGACTGATGGCGATTTATGTCCTTGTTACATGTCAGTCATCATTACATACAGTAGCTGCTGCCAGGTTTAAAGATGTTGCCCATGGAAAGATGTGAGCAGCAGATTAGAGCGCGCCTGTAATGCTCTGTGGTTCCACGGTCATTCTGTCTTATTCTCTTTTACATCTAAGTTCATATTGATTGAATTAGTTGCCTGATGTATTGATCTTGTCAGGTAAGTTTAGGTCAGTGTGTCCCACTGCGTGGTGTTGTGTAACTGTGGCTAGACAGAAGTAATATTGTGTGTACTCAGGTGTAGGTAAGTATGCCGTTCTTTACATCAAACATTTTTTCTGTTTCCCATTTCCTCTTGCCAATCAGCAGAAGTTTTGGGGAGTGCAAGTCTGCTAGTACCGCAATGTTTCTGATGCTGTTATATGTGAGAAGCTCAAATATGTTGTGTGAATTTTCAACACAGGTGCTGAATGAACAGAACCATACTCTAGGTAGGGGCATCAATGACCAATCTTTTAATATGATTGATCTTCATGCCCAGCATGTCATTATCCTTCATATGTCACTCCACTGGGCATGCAAAATGAGCTGTGTTTCTTTTTTTTTTGTTTGCTGCTGATTTCTCTGTGCTGCTGCTAATAATAATTATTGAATTTATATAACCATCTTCTTGTATCGAGCCTAAAGATAGATTGGAGACCTGTAATTTGCCTTTCCTACTATGCCAGGCAGCAGATAACATTTATGAAACTAGTGAACTTGAAATAGTGTGATGTAATAATGTAAGCTAGTGGTTATGGATACGCTTCCTATTTCTCTTTGCACCTGTTTTGATGAAGACCACCCTACTGTAGGTTAGTTAAGCCCCAAAAGCTATTCAGTTCAACAAAAGTGATTATAACATATGTGCAGATTAGAGCACAGGCCTCATCAAATGGGGCTCCTTCTAATTAAATTACCTCATTGAGTTTTAGTCATTACCAAATATTTTTTATTACTGATCACAAATAAAAGCCTTCTAGGGGCTGGTTGCTAGTACAGTATATAAGTGGTAAGGGACAGTAATGGCTCAGTAACAGATGGCTGGCTTTGACAGTACAGAGGAAATTATGTATTGGTGACGGAATCAGGCATCCCTCCTCAGGTACCACAACAGCCATCGCACCCCTCCCAACTTTAGGACTTGGTGCCCTTGAACTATTTTACCTTTCCCTTGCCTATTAGATTAGTGCTGTACACCAGTGGTTCTCAACCTCGGTTCTCAGGGACCCCCAACAGTTCACATTTTCCAGGTCACCTGGCAGGTGAACAGGTGCACTCATTAGTCACTGACACATTTTAAAAGATCACAGGTGGAGCTAATTATGTCACCTTTGATTGTGCGTGGAGACCTAAAAAACGTGCACTGTTGGGGGTCCTTAAGGACTGAGGTTGAGAACCACTGCTGTACACAAAGCCATCACTTGCTTGAATGGGATCTGGTTCATTGGACAACCGTGTCTATAGACCTGGGGTAGCCAACCCTAGTCCTCGAGAGCTACCAACAGTGCATGTTTTGCAGGTCTCCTCACAGAATCACAAGTGAGCTAATTAGCGCCATCTGTGTATCTTTTAAAATGTGTCAGTGATTAATGAGTGCAGCTGTGCAGCAGCTAGGTTGTCTGGAAAATGTGAACTGTTGGTAGCTCTCGAGGGCTAGGGTTGGCTACCACTGCGATAGAACAACATCATATGGTCAAGCTAGACAAAAAGTTGACACAATTAGGCAATGGGTCAATGCATGAAAAGGTCGACAAGGGTTTTGCATGATATTTTGGGGACTTTTTCCTACTTTCCCAACCACGTGCACTATGATTGGTAATGGTAAATTGTGCAGTACACAGCAGATGGGATGCTGGTTTACTAATCGGGGGTCCACATACTGAAATCTTAAGGTGCGTACACACTGAGCGATATATCGCTCAATGCCCCCTTTTCATCGGCGACCAGAGATGGTCGCTGATGAAAAGAAACCTCTGCCGGCGGTGCCACAGTGGGAATCAGCTGGTCGCAGGAGCAAGCTCCTGCGACCAGCGATTAGAACAGGGCAGAAAATGGGAGCGCGCACCCGGCAATTTATCCCCAGGGCACACCCAGCGATATTGCCTGCGATATTGGCAAACATTGTTGCCGTGTGTACACGGCTTTAGAATTGACACAAAAAAAGTACAATAATAAATAAAAAAAACTCATGTTGATCGTATCCATGTCAGCCTATTCCTTGTGTCAATTTTTTTCCCATGTTGACATTTTGGGGTTAACTTATACACTTGACCTAATGCAGGCCGGGCCAACCTGTGACTCTCCAGATGTTGTGAAACTACAAGTCCCAGCATGCCTCGCAACAGTTTTGCTATTAGGGAATGCTATACATGTTGCAATAACAGCTGGAGAGCCACAGGTTGACCAGTCCTGACCTAATGACTGTCAACCATGTACACCCCTTTCAATGTAGTGACCAATCAAACATTTGATTGCAATGTTCTGTTCGTAATAGCAGTTCCTATTCCTAGCAATTCTAGCAGTTCCTCTTTCCTGCCTGCGGCTGTTGCCCTCTTCTGTGGTGCTTCTAGCACAGTGTGGTCTGTATTTCAGCCCTGATATGCAGATTAGACCTGTGTTAGAAGCACTATAGCAGAGAGCTTCACCTCAGGGAGGGAAGAGTAATGGTGTGTACACACAGTACTTTTTGCCTTCCGATGTTGAAGATATAGTCAACATAGGATCGGAATCGGATGCAGATCGCAAGGGTTTTAACCCTTCAAATCCCGATCCGATTCCGATGCACGTTCATGTATCGCAAGGCAGAAAGTCTTGTCTGCCTTGACTATATAGTGCAGATCTGCACTATATAGTCAAGATTGTATGCAAATCGGATGTGACTTCAGATACTATCCACGATCCGATCTGATCGTGGATAGTATCTGAAGGCACATCTGACCGTGTGTACACACCATAAGGGCTGTTTCACACAGTACGGTTCCTGCCGCACGGTGAAATCCCGTACGGTCAGGGAGCCGCGCCGCACTCAGAATTTTATAATGGCAGGGATGGCCACAGCCCGGCAGCCGTCCCTTCCAGTGGGGGGATCCGGCTGCAGCCGTGCGGCCGGGCCGTGGCCGTCCCGTGTGAATGGACACAATAGTGTCCATTCACAACTGCTGAGTGCGGCACGGCTCCCTGGCCGTACGGGATTTCACCGTGCGGCAGGAACCGTACTGTGTGAAACAGCCCTAACTGTATCAGGTTTGAAAGAGGCAGGGTGCTAATATGAACATTATACTAGTGTTTCCTTCTTTTCTTAAACCTATACAAATATATATTATTTATTATACTTCTGATTGCATTCCTGGTATATTTAGGAGTGTTCATGACAGTATTGTGAACATTATGATGAAGGTAAACTGCGTGTGTTGGCCAATAATAAAATCTATTGCAGGGACTACTGATTGCCATGGTAACCACTCTTGCATGTTTACACTGAAATGTGATATTCTAAGTATTGGACATTAATAGTATACAGAGACTTTTGATAGCGATATCGGGAAATGGCTGTTAATTGTATAAATAATTCTACAGTTATTGTTGAGTATGTAGTAAGTCTGATATTAATTACATATTTGATTGCCCAGCCTTTTTATTTTAGGAATACAAAAGTACTGTAAATAGCTAAAAAATAAAGTTTGTCATATTTTGATGTTTTATCTGTTGTCCACAATCTGTGTGTTTTTTTTTTTTCTTCCTTCTATGATGATAAAACTGTATGAATGCTCTATAGCAGGCATTCCAAACCATGGTCCTCAAGGCACACCAACAGTGCAGGTTTTAGTGATATCCAGGCTTCAGCACAGATGGTTTAATCAGAATCCCTCAGATACTAATTAAGTCACCTGTGCTCAAGCCTGGATATCTACAAAACCGGCACTGTTATGGTGTGTACACACGTTAGATGTGCCTTAAGATCCTATCCACGATCTGATCAGATAGGATTGTGGATAGGATCTTAAGGCACATCCGATTTGCATCCTATCTTGACTATATAGTGCAGATCTGCACTATATCGACAAGGCAGCCAAGACTTTCTGGCTTCCGATACATGAACGCGCATCGGGATCGGATTGGGATCGCAAGGGTTAAAACCCTTGCGATCTGCATCCGATGTTGATCTGATGCCGACTATATCGTCAACATCGGAAAGGAAATCGGACCGTGTGCACACAGCATTAGTGTGCCTTGAGGACCGTGGTTGGGAATGCCTGCTCTGCTCTATAGGGAAATGTTTTTCTGGAAGCCTTTGTATTTAATCTTGTTTGAGTACTTTTAATGTTTAATGGACTTTTTTCACTCTCTTTCTAGTCCCTGGAGGATTGTAGATGACTGTGGTGGAGCTTTCACTATGGGTATCATCGGAGGGGGAATTTTTCAGGCCATCAAGGGCTTTAGAAACTCTCCACAAGTAAGTATAATGGTGTGGACTTGCTTTCACATATAGAAGTAGGTTAAGTCCACACAAGTTCCAAACCAATTCACAGCTTTAAGGCCCCCCATACACTACTGTGAGCTATCACATGGTTATCTTGGGATCCTATGTACATGGGACCGTGCATCGGATTGGATCGGGAGGTAAAATGCATTTCCTATGGAAATTTTTACACGCTTTATCGCCCCAATTTATCGGAATTGTGAAAAAGAGCCATATATTATAACAGTATGGGTGCCTTTAGACATACAGATTGTATATGGGGTATATGGAGAAAGTTCTGGAAAAATTTGGCCTAACAGGGGAAATCTTAAAAGCAATAATGGCACTATACTCCTCACCAGAAGCACATGTTCTATGTAACTCAAGTATATCCCCTAAATTCAGTATAACTAACGGGACACGCCAAGGCTGTCCCCTGTCGCCAATTATGTTTGTCCTATCAATAGAGCCCTTCGCTGAAACGATAAGACAAAATCAATCTATAGAGGCACCTGAAATAAATAGGAGACAACAAAAGACCTTATTATTTGCGGATGACGTTCTCATATTCCTCACTAAACCCCAAACCTCAATACCAAGCCTAATACAAACAATAAATCAATTTTCTGAAATATCATACTACAAATTAAATAAAAACAAAACAGAAATTCTACCATTAAATATTCAGGAAAGAGAGTTAGAAATTTTGAAAAAAAGATATAACTTTCATTGGAAAAATAAAACCATAAAATACCTGGGAGTGAATTTGACAGACGAAGAAATAAATCTGATAGAGGATAATTATAGACCATTACTAAAATACCTGGAAAAAAACCTGAAAGACTGGATGTATAAAGAACTAACATGGATAGGGAGAATAGCCACCATAAAAATGTTTGTATTACCCAAACTACTATATCTATTTAGGGCAATCCCGAGAGTACTCCCTAAATTCTGGATAAATAGATTTAATAGGCTAATAAACGAATATATCTGGGACAATAAGAAGTCAAAAATAGCAAAAAAACACTTAATAAGACCTAAAAATAAAGGGGGAGTAGCGTTTCCAGATATACAATTATATCAGTATGCCTGTATTTTAAATCAAATCTCAGAAGGAGTTAGAGAGGGGGAGAGAAAGCCGTGGGTGGACTTAGAAGAGGCAATAACAGAAGGAATTAAATTACAAGATTTAATCTGGATGCCACCAGACATGAGGAAAATAAATAAGGAGACCCCTAAAGCGATTAAAGACACCCTTAGGGTCTGGGATGAATTCCTGAATGCGCAAGAGGAATTTAAAGCTCCTTTAAAATTTATGGAGATACGAACAATAGAGAAGCTCATCCCAGACCTGGAATTGGGGATATGGAGGTCCAGGGGAATAAAAACTCTAGAAGATATAAGGGATGAACAGGGTATACTCCCATTCACACAACTACAACAAAAAAACAATTTACCACCATCCGAATTTTATAAATACTTGCAAATCAGAAGTTGGTTAAATAAACAACAAATAAAGGATACAGAATTAAAACACCTAACCAATAATGTACTTAATAGAATAAGAGGGGGACATCAAGCAAAAGGAATTACGTTTTGGTACAAAAATCTCCTGAACAATAGACTGGAAGGGAAAATGGGGGCCCAATTAAAATGGGAGAGAGATCTAGGACTAGAGTTCAATGCGGAGCAGTGGGAGAAGACATTCGTTAATATACATAAGATGACGAAATCTATCTCGCACATAGAAAAATACATGAAACTGTTACATCGAGTGTACTACACCCCTGAAAAATTAAATAAAATATGCCCATCACAAATAAATGTCTGCTGGAGATGCGGGGAAGGGGGTGCCGATATAATGCACATATTCTGGACCTGCAACAAAATAAAAAAAGTATGGGAAGAGGTAAAAGAGCTGATAATTAGAATAACTGGAAAAGAGGTGGAATTAACTCCCCAAAGAGTATTACTACATATGGAGGAAAGAGACGTGAAAACACCGAATGTATACCTTTTAAACCAACTTTTCATAGCGGCAAAAACAACAATAGCCCAGTTTTGGAGACAGGAGCAAATACCCACAAACATAGACATAATTAACAAACTAAACTACGCATACAGAATGGAAATGACTGATATGATAGAAAGTGGAAAAACATTCAGAAAATGGGAAACTTGGAAACAATATTGGGAACAAGAAGGAAGAGATTAGGATTAGGAGGGAATATGAATACAGGAAAGACCAAATCATAGAAGGTGAACCCAAGATAAAAAGCAGCAACCCCCCCCCCCCCCCTATTGTATAATTGCCCGAACTAGTAAATGACTGAGTTTTCAAGAATGAATGGTGAAAGGAGGATAGAGAGGTGTTGTTTCCTGTTTTTTCTTCCTTTTTTCCTTTCCTCTGCTATGTGAGAGATAGCTAGGATAATAAGTAAAAGATTTATTTGGACACCCCCTTCCTCTCGGAATGGATGTAACCATAGGATATGCTATGATTTGTATTGTATTATATGTATGTATTGATAGGAGAGTTATGTATGTATTAATGTATACGTAGACATGTATGAAATAGAAACATGTCCGATGTATATTTTTTGATATAAATAAAAAGTTTAAATATAAAAAAAAAAAAAAAAAAAAATGCTAATTAAATGACAATGATTGAGTGCCTGACCTAGAAGCTAGGGCAGTAACGATATTGGCGGTGGTGCGGGTCGTATAGTGTGTAAAGGGCGTTAGATTTTGACCTTTTTCTTTTCTACATAATATAAGCACCATGAAAGTCTGTATGTATGCAGCCATGTATATATTGTGGCATGTCATTGATTTGTGTCCCCTTATTCATTGTGGGCCATGTACAGTAGAGATATTTTCAAATAAAGATGAGTAAACTAGACACCATCATGCAGATGTGTCAGGAGGCATTTCTCTTGTAAGTGCGATGAAGATACTATGTAGCTGTTCCTGATTTTGACACCTGACAAGCAATACTGTGCAAAGGTTTTAGGCAGGTGTGGAAAAAATGCAGCAAGGTAAGATTGCTTTAAAAAGTAGAAGTGCTAATAGTTAACATTCAGAAATCTAAATCAAATCAATATTTGGTGTGATCACACTTTGCCTTCAAAACAGCATCAATTTTCTTCGGTACACTTGCACAAAGTGAGGAATTGTGTAGGATTATCATATGTAGGTTAATTGAAAAAGTTATGTAGGAGGCTTAAAACTGGGCGAGGATGCATACATTTCCCGCATATACAACATTATAATCACGGGGCTATATTACGTTTCCTTAAGGATTGGCTATAATTGCAAGACCTTTATGTCAATACGATGGTAGAGGGACATTTTTTGGAGTATTTGGCTTTTTAAGGTTCTGCGTAACAGACCGAGAGAGGGAGAATAGCGCCGGTGGTGAGCGACCAATCCCGCAGCATGGCGAGCGCAGCGATCCAGTAAGGGACTTGGATGCACTCATCCCCCTTTTTGAGTACTGGCAATCGGGATTCTGATATCTGTATACTGACCATTGCCCACCATACCACAACCTGGGCTGACCGTTATGTTTTCAGTACAGGCAACCCCTAAAAACAGGAAGGGAGTCTAGAATTTTGAAGCCAAAAAAGACAACTCCTAGAACAGAGGCTAATTCATAAATTGCCCCTTTTTAGTGCTGCCCTATATATAATAGTACAATCTGCCTATAATGGTTTATAAGAATTTTAACGAATTCATTTGTGTTGTAGGGTATGAAGCACCGAATGAAGGGCAGCTTTGTTGCTATACGCACTCGGGCTCCACAACTGGGAGGTAAGAATATATATATATATATTTTTTTTTTAAACCCTTACATTTCAACCTAAAATCAATCAGGCCTGGGCTAATTTTATTTGCCAGGTTAGAAAGTTTGCCATGGTTACAGAATTAGTTCCCTTTTTTTCTCTTTTGTGGTCTACCTTTTTCCTGCACTGTTTTAGAATGAGGATAATTGGCTCATCTTCAGTGCATGGACCACTAGTAAAAGATTTTGAAATTTCATGTTAAAAATATTACAAAGTATGTGCAAAACTGCTTTCCAACATTCTATGCTTGTATGTCAAGTTTTTTTTTTTTCAATAGAGTAATTTTATTGTTTTAAAGATAGGCATTTACATTTCAAAAATGAATGATAATCAAAGACATCAAGAATAATTATCCTATGCAAAATTTAATGTAATAATAACAATGAACAATATTACGGTAAAAACAAAAACAAATTACAAAAAACCCCCCCAATTTAATTTTTTTTTATTTTAAATTAATCAATAAAAAATAAATATATAATTTATAATAAATATACTGTCTTATCCAGCCCTGCTCCCTTAAAATGGAAAATATCATCAAGAAAGAAGAATAATTACATAGTACAGTCATATAGAATTATAAATTATAATTATAACGACTAATTCGCATCGGTGACTACAAATTTAAATAGACAATTTCAATAGATTGAAGAACATTAGAGTCATAATCAGAACGTATCGGCATATACTGAGTTAATCCATCTATGCCACAACTTATCATATTAAGACATTTTGCCCCTTAACATATATATATATATATATATATATATATATTTCATGCTGTAAAGTAGAATTGACCAACACCTTCTATTCTTTAAAAAACGGACCCGACTGTGCCATCCAAGCGCGAGCTATACATAACTTTGCTAAAGCAATCAGGTTAATAACATACAGAGAATCATCTCTATAAAGTATGTCAAGTTTAAAAGCATGAAAAAATATTTGCAACATTAAGTCTACTAAATATAAACTAAGAAAACCTTGTGAGCTCCTGTGATCGATATCCCACACACTCACAGAGGACTTAGGGCCTTATTCTGGTTCACTCCTTCTGGCAAATTCCTTCTTAGATGGACAAAATGATGTGCACTGCAGGGGGGCAGATGTAACATGTGCAGAGAGAATTAGATTTGGGTAAGTTATTTTGCTTCTGTGCAGGGTAAATACTGGCTGCTTTATCTTTACACTGCAATATAGATATTGGTTTGAATAACACACCCCACCCAAATGTTACTCTCTCTGCACATGTTACATCTGCCCCACTTGCAGTGCACTTGGTTTTGACCATTAGCAATTCCTATAGAGTGGGCTGCATTTGTGTTTCTGCCCCTTCACCTATCCTTTCGCATGTTAAAGTAGTGGTTATCACTATTGGTGTGCATAGACTAACCTGAAAAGTCCCATGTGTCTGTAGTCGCTGATAGGTGCGTATGCTCCAGAGAATTTTTATCATAAAATGTTCAGAAACCAATCCTTTTCATGTTACATTCAATGATACTATCATTCCCCTTCTCTTCCCCTTAGGCAGCTTTGCAGTGTGGGGTGGCCTTTTCTCCATGATAGACTGCAGTATGGTAAAAATACGAGGAAAGGAGGATCCCTGGAATTCCATTACCAGTGGTGCTATGACTGGGGCGATCCTGGCAGCCAGAAGTAAATATCTCTATTTTGAGTGTTTCACAAAGAACAATGTTTAATGTTTGTTACTTACAACCAAAGATGTTTATTTGCTGGACATATATTTATCAGTGTTGTTACTGTGGTATTTTACCAGATGGCGCTGTTGCTATGGTAGGCTCTGCCGCAATGGGTGGAATTCTGCTAGCCCTAATAGAAGGAGCCGGAATCTTATTGACCCGATTTGCCTCTTCACAGTTTGCAAATGGTGAGTTTATCCTGCAAAGATTTTTCATTTCAAACAAGCTGCAATACTGTATATTGAATATCCAGGAAAGGGATGATCTTTGTTAACCAGCAGCGTATTCTGCTTATACGTGTGTACATTTTCTTACAGTAATTATTTCTGGTTTATAATCCAGTCCTGCAGTTTCAACTTGCTGAAACATCCCCATCCTTATAACCATATTTAATAACATTAATGAAAGTAAATGCAAATTAGCATTTCCGAATGAGCATCAGATGAATATTGCAGAAATAGATCTATGGATTTATTTGGACACTGGCACAATTTTCCTATGAAAGCCACCACAGTGCATTTGGAATGAAACAATGGAGATGCAGTCGGTGACAGCTTTAATTCAAGGGGTTGAACAAACAGATTGTATGAAGTGTTTACTGGACACATTTGCGAAATTATAAATGTTAATTTTTTTTTATTTTGTTGAGAACTCTTTACAGACAAGTTATTAGTGTCCAAATATATATGGACCTAATTGGATGTGTGTATTTCTGATGTTAATTCTCCTGCTAGTGTTCCACTCTGTCTCTAGACTTAAGGCTTATACACACTAGGTGATTTTGAGCTGAATTCAGCTCCGTGTTGTCGTTTGAGCTGCTTTCAGCTTAAAAGCCTCCTGGTGTTATGGGCAGGCGATGAGCGCTGATGTACTTTACTGCATCATCCCTGCTGGCCTCCATTCGTGTGTTGGTTTTACCAGCAGACTGATCGGCTTTCCATAGCCTCCTGCTATGGAAAGCCCTTCACAGTGGTAAAAATTGATCGGCAGGGCGAAATCGCCCAGTGTGTATGCACCTGTAGGTTGTCTGCCAGTCATAATTGCCAATAGGTGCATATAACTGAATGCTAAACTTGTACTGCTTAAACATGGAGCTAGTAGTTATTGTTTCTCTTTTGTCTAGGTCCACCAATCCCAGAGGACTCCTCCCAGCTCAGCCCGGCCTCCCCCTTTACTGGCTACCAGCAATACCAGTAAAGGACCTAAGACACCTGACCTTAAACTACCGCCATGGTCTGTGCACACTTGGATTTTTAGTCTCTGAATTAAGCTTCTGGGCATGGCTAGACAAGCATGGACTACGAATGGCTTCGCCATAATGTCAAGATGGCGTAAAGTTTCCAGTAATTCAGTTTACCCATGAATAAAATCATGGGTAGTGATATAATTGGATGGGTATATTTGGTTATATCTTGAACCACACGACGTGTAACATTGGACATTTCTTTTCCCAATGTTAAACACACCCACCACGTGCTGCAGCAGAATTTAGCTAGACAAAATAAACCCTTTCCTTGCTGACTTTAAGTATGTCCTCCTATCCTGTTTGTAATCTAAATTCATGCTCACAGACAGATGGGCAATTCTGTACACTCAGTATAATGTATATTTTGTATCCAATGGATATTGTGTTGCACACAATTTCACGCATATTTTCCACTTCACATGGTTGCTCTGTGTTCTGGTACTAAAATGCCATGTTGGTGTTCCCGTGTTTCGTTATTTCAAATGATGTAATGTGTACAATTTCTGTATCTGAAGTTGGCTCTAGGTGTGTGAGAACACTGCCTACTATTGTACATCACGGGCTTATCTTCAAGTACACAAGGTTACATTTCTTCTGTGCGATATTGTACACTTTTCTCCACACTGAGTCAACTTTTTATTTTATGAATACAGTTTAAAGAAGAAAAATGTCCTTTAGTGTCCTGTACTCTATTTAAATATATAAAAAGCAACAGAAATGTGCTACTGTAATTGCTGTTATGTGTGCAGTGTTGGCAACAGTTCTCCTGTGATTGAGTTGGCCCCATAAGGTTTGTGTTTGCAATACTATCTCCTATATGGAGGAGGCCTTATTGAATGACCCCTTTGAGTGACAGATCATAGGAGCCAATGGGGGGACATTTACTAAGATGGAAATTGTATTTCACATGGAATGTTTCTATGGGCAACCAATCAGAATCTACTTATACATTTAGCACCTACTAGAATGTAATAGAAAGTATGATTGGTTGCCCCTAGCAACATCCTATCTGAAATAGAACTCCCATCTTAGTATATTTTCCCATCATCTGCTTCTGGCATAAACCTAAAGGTAAGTGGATGTTATTTGTGTATATATATTTGACAGTAGATACTACAATCTGCTGTATGTATGTAGTGCTGTATCACCCTTCTGAGCTTAATGGCTTGTTCCTCTGAGCATGCAGTAATGTCCCTGAGTGTGCTCTGAAAAGCAGTGAGTATCTGTACATGCCAGCCAGCCCCTGCAAGCTCGGAAGGGAGGAGCCTGGGTGACTTTGGAATCGTGCGCCAGCATTGCCTTAACCTTTTTACAATTTTGTCATGGAGCCTGCCAAAATTTTAAGGCCTATGCAATTTGCTAATTAAATGGTAATAAAAAAGACAGCTAAACTGTGATTTCTTTGCATTTCCCCATATTATGAATAATGATGATAAGCAGTTATTTATATAGTGCGCACATATTTCGCAGCACAGAGAATATTAAAACATTCACATCAGTCCCTGTCCCAGTGAAGCGTACACTATAAATTCCCTACCACAAGTACACAAATTTATTCTAGGGCTAATTTTGTTTGGGAGCCAATTAATCGATCAGTTTAATTTTAGATTGTGTGAGGAAACCCATACACGCATGGGGAGAATATACAAATTCCACACAGTTAGGGCAGTCATAGGTATCCAACCCATGACCTCAGCACTGAGGTTATGGGTTTGATTCCCATCAATGCCCTTACTGTGTGGAGTTTGGATATTCTCCCCATGTGTACGTTGGGTGGTTTTCCCAGTCCCCTGGAAGAGTGTACAAGCTTATGCATGAAATAATTTTTAGTGTAATGTTAGTAAATGAAAGCCAAAATACAGGAAATGGGTGGTTACCATGCAAACTTAGACAATGTATCGTCTCATGGGCCAGGGTTTGCAAATACTCGCTATAGCGAGTATTTTACCCACTTTGGAGCACCAGGGACATATTTTTTATGAATGGCTGGGTCCCCTGGGACCCAGCCATTTTGGCGTGCACGCCGTGTTAATGTGTGAGACAAGGGGGGAGGGATCTGTTTCCCCCTCAGTTGTGATGCGACCATGGAGAAGACACAGCGTGACGGCCGCTTTACACATCTGCTGGGTGTGAAAATGAAAGGGTCCCTGTCACCGCAGAGTCTTAGGCAGCAGTGCACGGAAGCAGTGTAAGCTGGCTCTTGCACTGTGCCTTAACAACAGAAGCATGTGCTCAGCAGGGGAACAGCGCTGCGGTTGGTGTGAGGATGGAGTACGAGGAACTGAAACCACCATTGGGGGCCAGAACCAGGGAAGTGTGACAGTGAGGACGGAGCAGGCCCAGGCAGGAAGTAGAGGTAAGAGGGGTGCGTGGTCCATTTAGCAGGCTTCTTGGCTGTGTCCTGTAAGGGGATTTATTGCAAGCAGGATTCGGGCTGCAAACTTCCCTCCTCCTCTCCTACCTCGCGGTGCTGCTCTCTTGTGTGTCACTGTCACCTCCTCCAGGCTCTGAGTGCTGGCTGTTAATGGCCCACTTGTCCCCTCCTCCCCTCACTGCACGGCTGGCAGAAATGCTGCAGCTCACCAATTAACTCTTAACAGGCAGAGCTGCCTGTAAGAGAGGAGCCTATAGACTCTGCTGGGATTTCATTAACCCTATCCCTCCTGCCATTACTTTTACAATCCTGATTGGTGCAGCACCGGTGTCCCTATTTCGACTTTATGCCTTTTTCTAGTATATGTGTATCTTGTCACAATTTGCTCACCAAAATAAAAAAAAATAGGCTCAGGCTGGCCCTTGGCTCAGGGTATATGCCACATGGAAGAGATGAGGAGGCTTCTGTATGTGCCATGCTGGGGAAGGGCAGAGGAGACTTTATTTCATCGGGACCCAGAAAAGGTCAAGTAGGACCCCGATTTTTGTAAGTGAGGGGTCCCAGGGACCCATAATTTTGGGGGGTTTTCGCGATCACTGTGGGCGCTGCATGGGTGTGTCATAGGCATGTATACTAATGTCTGTTTTTGCAGAAAACAGACAGAGGAATGAAGCCGGTTTCAGACATATCCTTTGTAATATGCATGGTATTGCTGCAAGCAGTTTAGGGGGGGCTCTACTTGCCCCTCGAGTGATGGAAACTTAATCGCTGATTCAGACCTACTTGCTGGTGCCTGCATGTGTTTGGAGTCTAGTGAGCAAGTTAACGCTGCCCCGTTTCTTTCTCTTATTTCCCAAGTATCCATATAAACAAGGCTGCTGTTACTAGACAAGTCAATAATTAAGCGCGTATATTTACACTGGTCCTGGCACGGATATGCAGCCAGGACATCTTCCCTTCAGCTTGTCTGTAACCATACCAAGTTGATCAGATGAAGCCACTCTTATGTTTTTATTGACCAGGTTTACAAGCCGTGTTGAAAGTTACCAGCTTAGAGCCCAACTAGTGATGCCATCAATAGCAAGCAAAGATTTCCCAAATAAATATCACATGGGAGGGATTTATGTACATTTAAAGCAGAATGGCAAGAGGGATTCTAGTTGCACAGAAACACCCCTTTCCCACAGCCTGGCCAGTGGCTACTACATGCAGTATAAAGGGTAGACTGGAACTGCTGCACGTCAGGTGGCAGCAGATTTTCCGATCAGGTCCACTGTGTATGGATAGGAGTGCTCAATCACCGCACCAGAGACAGAATCTGAGAAGTGTCTTACCGCGATCAATAAGCGTGCATTTGTCTAAAGTACTGTATTACATTACTACACTTTGGACCTTATTCAGATCCGTTCGCTGTGGCAGGGACCGATGTTGTATTTCTGCGCATGTGCATGGTGCGTGTACCCACTGCGAATACTCAGATTGCTGGGTACATGCACCCCAGACAGCGGGCGGGGGTGGCTCCATTAGCATATGTGAACGCCCAGCGGTTTATGGGTGTTATGCTAATGAGGCTGTGACGTGGGTGCCGGGCAGCTAATATCACCAGATGTCAGCTGCCTGCCCACTTCCTTCTGAATGTGCAAGCATATGTAAGCGTGCCTCAGAGCACCCTTACTTATGTGTGCACAATCCCGATCATTCGAGGGTCACAAACCATAATATGGCATCTGGGCCAGTTTATTGTGTAGTTATCACATCTCTGTACAGCCCTTGTTCTTATACTGTAACAATAGCCAATCTACACTGTATGTGTAGCGGTTTACTGTATGCCAGAATAAGATCCTGAGGAGTTTGTACATACAGGATACTTGTGATATAAGCAGTGAGCTACAGTAACAGATTGAGAACACTCTGCACATGTCCAAATAGCAGTCGGAGCCAGAATGTAGAGTCAAACAAGCAGGGCTGCCATCAGGAATTTTCGGGCCCGTGGCTCATTTCAAGTCGGGGCCCTGGGCCCCCCTCCTCACTTAACTTACCATAACCCGACTCCTGCTCCCCCATCTCTTCTGCTGAGCTACAGCCCGGAGGTCCCAGTGCGCAGGCTTCTTCAACTCAAGATGCCAGTGGCCAATTAAAATGCAGCACCAGCTGGTGAGCCAATCAGAACTTGCTTACCGGCAGCCACTCTGATTGGCTTAAACACCAGTGCAGCATTTTAATTGGCCACTGGGTTCAATAAGCCTGTGCTCTAGGACCTGCTTTGTTCAGCGCACTGAGCATAGCGGAGACAGTTGGGGAAGGGGGTTGCTGTGGGCAAACTTAGCTGTCCAGGTGATTCCAGAGGCTGGAAGGATTATAGGTTAACCATACAGCAGCCAACACCCAGTTTAGGGGGTATATATTGGAAGCCTGAGACGGGACCATAGAACTGCAATCAGAATGGCACCTGTCATGTAACTTGTCCAAGCATTTGATGAATAATGAGTCACTTCAGGCTTGGACCAAGAAGATGATGACTTTTGTATGATTGTTGGTCATTGTTTGTATAGTTAACTTAAATCATTCACTTGGTTACTCCTCATTTATTATTTCCTTCAATTCAAAAATCCCCAAAAGGTTTTACGAGGTTAGTGGCCTATGGGAAATAAATAAGCTGCATCGGTATTGTTAGTTCTTTTTGTGTCTCCAAATGCCCTTTCCCAAACAGGCTCAGTGTGGCCCTGATACAAGGTGACTACAGCAGATGTTAGAGAAGAAGAACCTAAGCAGAAGTAATTAAGGAGTAGCCACATGAAGTCAACTGCTAGATGTATTCCATGCACACATCACAGAGGTCTCTCACTATATAGACTGCACGGAAACGCATTTACTGATCTAACATCTTAGGTACAGTATAAGATCTTGCTCTGACCATGTCTATTCATAACGTCACCATAGCCAATATGTGCAGCATGTTGACATGTTCATAAGCCTCATGTCAATGTCAACATTTTAACCATTTCAACATAACTATCGAAATTCTGGTGTTGACTTTACAAATGTTGGCATAATGAACATTGACACACTGACTGCACGCCCTTGTCTCCCTTTCATAATACTTAGAAATTCTACAGATGTTATATTAAAAAAATGCATGGCAGGCAGGCTATGACTGGTGATGTCACAGCTCCGCACCAAAAGTGGCATATCTAGAATATGTACAAGGTGTGATGTGCACATGGACACTTGAGTCCAGAAGTGCACCACACTGCACAAGCTGAACCCTGGATAGACTTATTGGGTTACCAATTGCCAGCAGTACTAATTATATAATGATATTATATATTGCTATATTCTGTGCAGTTTCCATATTTCTTAAAACATTGCTAAGATTGTGCCAGTGTGTCAGAGTTTTGCTATCTTTTGCAGAAGACATCATCAGAATGGGTTGGGATAATTTGGTCGACAAGTAGTAGGTTGACACCAGTAGATCGACATGGGACAAGGTTGACAGGTCATTAGGTCATAACAAACATTAGGTTGAGAGTCAAAAGGTCGACATGGGGTTATTCATTTTTTTATACCTGAATGCTGACACAGTCAATATGGACACCGTTTAAAGTGCGCTCACCATGCTTTAGGCACACTATTTTATTCTCCCACCACACCTAGTGTATGGCAGGGAATGAAATACCGCCTGTCGGCTCAAAAAACAGTGGAAAACCCCATGTCAACCTTTTGACTGTCTACCTAGACCAGACCAGGGCAACACCGTCCCTCCAGATGTTGATGAACTACACATCCCAGGATGCTTTGCATTAGTTTTGCTATGTGGCCATGCTGAAACTGATGCAAGGCATGCTGGGATGTGTAGTTCATCAACATCTGGAGGGCCGGTGTTGCCCTGACCTAGACCAATGTCGACCCAATGCTTGTCGACCATCATGCTGTAGACCAAATGACCGTATCCCCTCAGAACTCGTGTTGCTGACAGTGAGGGGTAGAGGGAAATGCTCACTGGCCTCCTTATTTGTAAAAACGCCTGTGATAAACCAAAAGTATTAGTTCAAAGGATATTGAGGGAAGTAAAATCTTTAGGTGTGTATCCAGCTTTAAAAATTAATCTGTCCAATCTATCTGGTGGGAACAAATATCTGGTAAAGTATAGGAGCAAATGATAATCAAATACTTGCTCCCAAATGCTGGTAAAGGACAAAAACATTGGTTAAATAATTTGTTAAATCAAATGGATTTAACCAATGAAAAACCAAGGTTGGTTTTCCAGTGTCTGGGAGCAAATGATTGATGGCCATATAATCCTATACATTACCAGATTTTTGACACATGATTACATAATTTTACGAATCTAAAATTTTTTTATTTACAGGCATTAGGTTCAGTTTGCCCTATTTATTTGCACATTTGTAAATATTCATTACTAACATGGAATAATGTATATTGATGTGATGAATAAATCTTATTCATCAGAGTAATATCATTAATTTCTTCCTCTAGGATAGACAAGCTAACTGGACAACTTAAAAGGATGTATAATAGTCACCTACAGTATTACATATAATGGTACGGATACACCGGCTTAATGCATTTCGAACTATGTAGTCCTTCATCAGATGAAGGACTGCATAGTCTGAATGGATTAAGTTGTGTACCCGTGGCAGAACTTCTACTGAGCAGTGTGGAGCAGACTTGTACCCTTGATTTTGTTGTGTGGTCTGTTCAATTGTAGGCTGTGGTGAAGTATTTTCTCCAGTAGCAGCTGCTAAGGCATCCAGCACAATTAATGTAAGTTTCCTTTACACTGGATATACTTGACTAAAAACATTAGCTGTGGGGCATAACTTAAGCTGGGTACAAATATATACAATCGTCGGACCGTTCTTCCGTTCTGGGTCGGACGACCGTTCAATTGTATAGGTGTGTACGCTGTCCCGACTCCCTCTGTACAAGCGATAAACGGCAAAAGACGGTCTTGTCCGTCCATACTCGGTCGGTGGAAAATTCATTGCTGTTTAATTTTCATCCGACAGGACGGGCCCATATCGGAACAAAAGTGCAGTGTGTACGCACGTTCGATCGATATGCTGGCAGTTCTTGCAACTATACTGCCAAAGCAGGAATGCCCATGTGGGCGTTCCATAGCTGCATGATCTCTCCAACAGCACAGCATGTAGTCACTCTCTCGATTGTCATTGCATGATGGTTAACACCCCTGCTGCACAGGTACTTGTAGTGCCACGTCAAAAGTTAAGTCCGGCAAACCGCTCTGAAGAACGGTGTATCTGGCAGTCTAGATGTAGTCAGCCGGCAGGGTGATTAGAGACAGACATATGGCAAATAGCCGGGGTGCGCGTCTAGATGTAGTCAGCCGGCTGACTACATCTAGACGCGCACCCCGGCTATTTGCCATATGTCTGTCTCTAGTCACCCTGCCGGCTGACTACATCTTTTTACGTGGCACTACAAGTACCTGTACAACAGGGGTGTTAACCATCATGCAATGACAATCGAGAGAGTGTGTACAGTGGTACAATCGTTTTCTTGGGACTGTTTGGACGGGATGCGGTCAGACGGCATTTAGGTCTACAGTCATTAGGTCGACCCAACTAGGTCGACTGGCAGGAAGGTCGACCTGACTTATGGTCGACATGGACCAAGGTCGACATGACTTAAGGTCGAATTTGCATAAAGGTCGACATGAGGAAGGTCGACTGGTCATAAGGTCGACATGGGTTTTTCACTGTTTTTTGAGCCGACATGTGCCGACAGGCGGTATTTCATGCCCTACCATCCACTAGGGCGTGGTGGGAGAATAAAATAGTGTGCCGAGCGCAGCGAGGCACCGTGCCCGAAGCATTGCGAGCGAAGCGAGCGATGCGAGGGTCTGATTCTCATTGCCAACTGTGTCCATGTCGACTGTGTCGACATTCGGATAAAAAAACAGTGAAAAACCCACGTCGACCTTATGACCAGTCGACCTTCCTCATGTCGACCTTTATGCAAATTCGACCTTAAGTCATGTCGACCTTGGCCCATGTCGACCTTAAGTCAGGTCGACCTTCCTGCCAGTCGACCTAGTGGGGTCGACCTAATGACTGTAGACCTAAATGCAGTCTGACGAATGATCCCAACCCGTTTGGACGGGAGTACATCGGACATCACATGTAAAATTGAACGGGTGTGTACACGAGTATCGGCTTTTTGTGGACGGTCCAATGTGTCTACGGTCGGTCGAACGGTCGCAAGAAAACAGGGATTGTATAGATGTGTACCCAGCTTTATTAGGAGCAGGGTTTAACGGGCATTAAAAAAGGTCCAGGGTTGTAGCCAAAGTTATTCAATATTCTAAATTTCCCCACAAGGTAACCCCAAAATAACAAACCGTAATCTATAGTTTCCACCTAAAATGCTGAAATCTGAGGGTTTCCCTGCACACAAAATCCCATAGGGGGCATTTTAATGCAGACTAAGGGGCCCTACACATGGGCCCCTTAGGCATTTTATAAAGCATCCCCAAAATGTAGTTAATGTAACTCCTAAAAAAAATACATAGACTATGACCCATATTCAATGCGATCGGCAAGCCCCTGATAGCTCGCCGTCTGGATATCCAACTCAACCCCCTTTCACTCACCATTTCCACCTCACTGGTTCTTTTCAGTGAGGTGGAAATGGCAAGTGTGGCCATTAAAATGGTGAGGCTCACCACAGAATGCGGCTGACTCACTGCATTTGCGGCGAGCCTCATCGTTCAAGGGAATCAAGGATTTGCCCTGAACATTTAATAACACAAGCTGCCGGTGATGGGACTGGACAGCGACAATGGCTTTTTCTTGCCAAAAAGGCCATCCTCACCGTACAACCCCCCAACTTACCGATGGCATTGAATATGGCTCTATATAAACACCCACTATAAATGAACAAGGATATGTACAAAACAGAGGATAAACAGTAATGTGATTAAAAAAACGCTCCACACAATTTATTGTGAAGTTATAAAATTTGACTAGAAGAGTTTTTATAAAGGTTTAGAGTAAAAACAAGTCTAAAATATATTAAATTACACTTAATACTGCAGAACAGATATAGGATTCTTATTATAATCTTGTTTTGTAACTAATTGGAAGATGTATCAAAGCTTGGAAAGAGATCAAGTACCAATCAATCAGTTCCTGTCAATGTAAATTGACAGGGGTAATTCACTAAAGCTTCTAAAAATTAAGAGGTGATGTTACTTATAGCAACCAATCAGATTTGATCTATCCTTTCCTAGAATGCAACATAGAATTTATAGTAGAATCTGTTAGGTTGCTATGGGCAACATCAGATCCTTAGTGGTAAATTTACTAAAGCTTCTAAAAATAAATGAAGTTACCCAAAGCAACCTAACAGATTCTACTATCAATTCTATGTTGCATTCTAGGAAAGGATAGATCAAATCTGATTGGTTGCTATAGGTAACATCACCTCTTCATTTTTAGAAGCTTTAGTAAATTTACCCCTTAGACTTAGAGCATGGGTCTTCAAATTGTGGCCCTCCAGATGTTGTGAAACTACAAATCCCAGCATGCCTTGCCACAGTTTTAACACTCCCTGATAGCAAAACTGTGGCAAGGCATGCTGGGATTTGTAGTTTCACAACATCTGGAGGGCCACAGTTTGAAGACCCATGCCTTAGAATCTGGTCAGTTGGTAGTTTATCTCTTTCTAAGGTTTGATACATCTCCAGCCCAAATTCCAAGTGTGGACTTGTACAAATCTATAGGGAAATTCACATATGAAAAGTTACTTGTAAAGTGCGACAGTTGGCCGTAATGCTGAAATGTTTAAAAACATACTTCTACAGAACACGCCAATGTATTTGCCGCCAAACATGGCGTCCAAATAATAATATAATTTTAGTCTATTGTCTGAGACCTGCTAAGCTTTTATTTTTTTCTCACTTCTCAGTAAAATGTCTTCTAAGAAAGCCACCTCGGCAATAACTTTTGCTCCTACTGGAGCTTCCTGTATACTGCGTACATGATCAATTGCCTTCTGAAGCATTCGATCTCTCTCTTCATGTTCTCCTTGTGCGTCATCTTTATCTACTCCTGACTCCAAATACTGAAGTATGTAAATCCTGATCGAGTCTCCTGTCTCCAGCACGGTCTTCCGAATACAAGGGAGATCTCCTAGGCTTGCCATACTCAACATGTGTATTAAAGCTTGGCAGATTTGTGCGCGTAAACTTGCGCAATATTTGAATTCCAGAAAATCTTCGGTGTCCTCACTCTTTTGCAATGCCGTAACCAAAGAATTCCAGATATTGCAGTATTGTTCAATAGTCCCATATTGTTCTCTTCTGGAAGGTGTGGAGAGAGCCATTGCTGATTTAATACGGACTTTAAAATTCTTACATGATTTCACAACAGTGGTGAGAGCATTATAAGCATCTGCAGTCCATACAGCTTCACCTGGAACACAGAGATTTTTAATTTTTCACAATGTCAAAGTGAGATTACATAGTTATAGTTTATGGGTACTGCTATATTTTAGGTATTACCTACTATACTGTAGGCATTACTTACTCACCAAACCAAAAAGGTATCCGCTGCATTCTACAGTATAAATGCTCAAAGGAAAGTTGTTCTGAAGAACTTCAGTGCAGTGAAAATATACCTCTGTTAGGACAACGAAGGCAGCAGGTTGCCTAGTCTTATTTATTGGATGTTTATTTTAACCAACATTGTTAGAAATAAACCGCTCTTATTTTCAGGGAAATGGAATGTATTGTGCAACAACTTATATTTGTAGCAAAAAAAAAAAAAAAAAGACAACACCACCACACATATTATGGGGTTACACACACACGGGGCAATTTAAGCCCCATGTCTAAGGGATCTGACTACATCGCTTATATCAGGGGTCCTCAAACTATTTTGCTCTGGGACCCCATCAGACTATAAAAATATTTACGGGACCCCAGCAAATTATTGCAGAGGGTCATCACATCACATGTGTAGGCAGCAGACAGCACATACATCGCAGCATTGTGGAGGCACAAAATGATGGGAGGAGTCTAACATAACAGACAATTCAACAACTTATTGAATCACTGACTGAGATTAGAAAAAAGTCATCAGCCTGATGGTCAGCAACATGGAGGGATCCGATATGTAATGCCGGCGGTCGGAATCCCGACACTGGAATCCCGACCGCCGAAATCCCGACATGGGGGGGGATGTGGAGCGCCCCCCCTTGCGGGCTCGCTGCGCTCGCCACGCAGTGGGCCCGGTGCCTCGCTACGCTATTTTATTCTCCCTCTATGGGTGTTGTGGACACCCACGGAGGGAGAAAGTTTCGGGATTTCGGCTGTCGGGATTCCGACCGCCGGCAAATTGACTGCATCCCACATGGAGTCATGACCCCATGCTGAGAAGGTCCGGACCCACAGTTTGAGAACCGCTGGCTTAGATAATGAATCATGTATGCCCCATAGCGATAGGCTCGCACGTTGCTAATGCCAGACTAGATATTTCAAGCATGCTTGAAGTATCTAGTCATCGTCCGTGTTCTCTCTATTGAGAACATGGGCAGTGACCGATTACTCAGCACACATTGCTGCAGTGCTGTGTGCGATTCAGTGTTAAGCACAAAGCTCAATGTGTACGGGGCATTACATTTAGAGTTTCTGCTTCAAGAAGCAAATACATGTCCTTATTACAATAGATGATAACGCGCCAGCATAGTTACATAAAGATAATTCCAGCTGCTCACCAAGTGGAAGGAAAGTGTTTTTGAAGACATTTCCTAAAGCATAACATGCATTCCATTTCACTTTCATGGTGCCATCTCCAAGAACAGTTGCAATAAGGGCCTGGATTGAACTCTCAATGCTTTCGCAGAACCTGGGTTTTACAATGTGATACGGCTGCAAAAAGTGGAGCAGGTTTCCTAAAGCCCGAACAGCATTGCACTTCACCTGAAATACAATTATAAAATAAACTATAAGTATTTACTAGCTGCCAAAAGTTGTCAGAAACCATTCAAGAAAATGAAATATAAAATAGAAAAATGTTGCATAATACTAATAATAACATTGTATATAAAAAAAAAAAAAAAAAAAAAAAGGACTCTACTCCCAGCCCCCATTATAATAAAATCAAACCATTTACTAATGTTCTGGTTCAAGATTAAAAATGAAAAAGGTGTACTTATTTCACATATATTATACAATTTGTTTTTGTTTTAAATTGGAGAACAATGTGGCAGCATGAACCTTATCTTTGTCTTTGGATGCCTCCGTTGCAGACCTCAGCATTTTCAGGAGCAGCAGGTCTGAGAATTCCTCCTGAAAACTTTGCCCCATAGATTCCCTGAAAGAGTGGTCAGTAAAAATCCAAAGCTTAGAATGCTTCAGTAGTCATTTCTATTATGTTCATATAAATGCATATATGAGTGTACTTACATATTAACGATTAATGTGTCCGTAAGATTACCCAAAGACCAGGCTGCCTTGGCCCGAACATTTGGAGATTTGTCATTAAGAGTCATCAAAATTGCATTAGCAGTGTCTGCCACAAACATGACATCCTGCAAAAGACAAAAAGTAATTAATTTTAATTCACTAAAGACAAAACAGAACGGATGACAGAATTACAAGATGTAGCTGCTGTCACTACACATTGGATATTGCTCTAGGATATTGTGTTTTGCCTATGGGTACAGTACTCCAGTTTCTGCTCCATGTAGGCCTTTTAATTTGTGTTTTCTGTGGAAGAAAATATAGTGCTCGTTCTTAAGTGGTGAGGTGAATGATCATACCCTCTGTACGGTGCTAAGAAAATGATGACCCTATATATGCCAAACCAAACTTTAGAGGAGGTAAATCATGTCAAAGGTCTGGGATCAGACCAAAACATCAGCGGACTGGATTATCGATATCAATAAGAAAAAGCATTTTAGAGTAACAACTGTTTAAGGACAGACTAAATATTCTGCCATATTTGCTGCAAAAAAATAAAAAAATAATAATGAAGCATAAAGGATCGGGTGCCAAACGGGGAACCGAGAGTCTTTTATCCGACGTCGGGATCCCATAGAGGGAGAATAGAATAGGTGGCAAGCGTAGCGAGCCACCGTGCCCGCAAGGGGCTTTGTTGTGCTCGACATGCTGTCTGAGTCCGGCCAGTCGGGATCCAGAGTTTCGAAACCCTATACCACACCCTAAAGGATCACCCACCTCTCGGAGACACTGGAACAGGATATATACACCAAGTGCACGTGCAGCTGCAGCCTTAACCAATGGATTTTCACTGTGGTTTAAACCCAGCAATAATGTAATACACAGTATCTGGCGGTCATTCTGCAATTGCAAATATAAAGAGAGATATAAATATTAAGTATCACTACTGAATGCTTAATAGAATCTGCACAAAAAAAGAACAACCTTACTTTAAAAGGTGCCCATACACGGTGCGATGATCAGTATGGGCTAGATCGCATCGCAATGCATGCGTTTTGCCTGTGATGCAAGAGCAGTCCAAAAAGTATGTGCAGCACGTCATTTTTGTACTGTGCGATGAGATGCCCACGGGAGAGCACATCGCATGGTGAAAACGCACCGTGTATGGACACCTTTAGACACAATAATTCAAGTATGATAAAATAGGTTTTTTTGCTCATCATATAAAATGTAACCAATAAATACAAAGCAATAACAAAAATCCATCATCAACTCCTATTCGTGTGACATTTGAAATGAACACCTGTTTAAAAGAGGATAAAATCACCAAGCTAAATATTACCTTCTGCCCTCTTCCTTAATGTTTTTGGACTGGCTGAAAACATTAACAGGCAGTCACAGGGTTACCCTTTGTCTTACCTTCTAAAGGTCACGGAACAAGCCGCACTTGCCCTAACAGATCTATATTTCACTCATTACCGGTTACAGTCCGGTTCAGTTTTCCTGTGTTTCTCAGTTCTCCAGAGCCTATAAATTCCTTAAAATGTGGTATCACTTGAAGTATCTTCAATATTCCTAGTGTTCCATTCCATGTGTAGGAACTTTGTCAATACTCCTAGCTGCTTGCACAATCACATGGTGGCCCTTATTCTAATTCCCTTGCTCCCCTGCGTGTTCGCGCAGGGGAGTGATGGTGAATGTCTGGACATGTGTCGTACATCTGCAAGCGCTGAAGAAAATATTCAATGGTCGTTGACCAATGAATGAGCTCTCCCCGCACCCAAGGCTGCGAATGGATGTTTATGTTAAACATCCATTCACAGCCGTGCGGGGGAACTCTGCAAGCAAGGGCGGGGCAGGCGGCCGGCATTTCATCCATGCGCAAAGCTGCGAAATTTGCAGCTTTACGTTTGGACCAGTACAAGGTCCGGTATCTCCTCCCACTCCTATCCTCTTCAGAGTTAATTGCAAGTTTCTGAAAATCGCAGTTCCACGTTTTAAGACATCTGCGCATACACCAGTGCTTGAATACTCAAACTGCGACAACAGGGAGCAGCAATTTGAAAGGCAACGGGACAACACATTGTTTTCTGGGAGCAACCCGGAAAATGCATATGTTCCCAGGCCGAGGCGGCTGCGTGGCATCACATGCAGTGGCTGCGAAACTAGGCCAGCCTGCACCTGGTTTTGCAGCTAGGCTGTGCAGCAAGGGAGCTGCCAGTCATGTGCAGAAATGCCAGTTATGTACAAGTGCGCCACTGTGTAGCGAAGCACATGCACTTTAGCGATGTGCCCACAAATTTTACGTGAAGAGAGACATGGCAAGCAGGGGCTAGGGTACTGCTAAAGGTGGGGATCCCCTTTTTCTTACCACTGATCTCTGCATACTGCTCTTTCTCTACAAAAAGGCCAGGGGGCCGTGGAGCCCAATTTTACCTTTTTCTCAGCCCCAACACAGGCTCTCTCTCTCTGGACACTAGCCTGTGCCCTCCATCTCAGTTCAGTTCGCCCTCTCCAACTGCATGTCTTGTACTTTTTCCTAAGACCCTCATTTACTGTCCCCCTGCATGTGGAAGAATCTGGTTTAGGCCATCAACTCACCAACTCCGTGATAAGGCTTCATAGCTTTTGTAAAACTGTTCACTATCTGTTAACCCCTGCAGTGCCTGCACCTCATCTAAAGCTGACCAGTAAAGTCTGGGATGCCACAAATGCATAAAATAAGGAATGAGGGAGACAATATGCAATATAACCAAGTTGATAGCATTGAAATAGCAATAGTATTATGTGGGCTGTAGCCAATCCAGAACATTTACTTGCCAAATACCAAGTAAAAGAAACTCTGCTCATCACTGTTACTGGTTTCTTTGTCAAACAAAAACATTTTAAAATATTAGTCATATCTTGGAAGACAGAAGAACATTATTTGCATATAAAATGGATATCTGCTTACCGGCAATTTAGTGAAAGCTTCTGGCAAGACTGATGACAAAGCATCACAGGCACTTGTCTGCAGAGTAGGGTGCTGCTCATTCTGCAGGGCTCCAGGCAATGGACCACTCAGGATCATGTTCCAAAATGTTGCAGCCTTGATTGCAGGAAAACAGTTACATATTAAATTGCTTTATTGACACTAAACACTTTTAGTTAGAGGTTCTTATTAAATATATATTTATAATATTATTATTTTTTTCTCTTTACAGATAGAAGGTCATTCACCACTGTAGAAATGTATAGATCCAAATTGTTTTTCTGTTCTTTGAAACACCTATTTCTGAATAGATTATGGAGTGGAATCAGCATGGCACAAAAACACTCATCTGTGGCAGGAGAGCATCATCAGACTACATACAGATCTTATTCTTGTCACATAGACCATCTGCATCCATGTGCGAAAGAAGCGATCATCACCATTATCCTGCACTTCACTAGCCTTCTCCATGGTGAGACACATCCATCTGAGTAAGGGCAGACCTCTCTCTCTCTCGCTCTACCTGCCCACAAAACACTTATCCTATGCATGAATACCTCATTGCCACCATCGTCCAAGCAGAGATGTTGCTGAGAATGTGTACCATACTAAATCAACTACTTGCACTGAAGTTTTAAACCACGTGTTCCATCAGCTAAGCAGACTAATCCATCAGCCCGAATCTCTACTAATCAACATCACCAAACTTTCATTTTCTACTTATATTTATATGTATAGAATTGCCTGCCATGGAAAACCAATATAAAATAAATCCAACAATTCGGTATGTGGAAACTCAAGAGTCAAATACTAAAATCACAGAGTTTGGGATGTAATGAAAAGAACAACCATGACCAGGTCAACATTCATAATGTCAGTTATTTCGACAGGCAATGTGCAGGCATTCTTAGAATGTGAACATTAGGGATAGGCTGTTGGAAAAGGTTAGGGCTAGTCACCAGGTGTACAGTTAGAGATAGGAATTAGGGATTGCAGAGAAATATCTGAATGCCGGGGGATCAGAGGTCAAACCAGAAACTCTTAATTTACTGTGTCCTTGGACAAACGATAAACCACATGCGAACTGAACGGTTCACGGATGTCACCTGGCCCCCAGCTGAACATGATGATATAGTCAAAGCAGAGGTGAATAGACTGCGTGCACATGTGCACAGCGTCTACTCAGAGAGGCTGGAGGCATGGCCAGCAGCTCTCAGTGCTGGCCATGCCACCATAGTGGAAAAAATGGGGTACGTGGCCTCGCAGGAGAACTACGATAGTCTGTAATGCCCCTGATGTCCCTTCTCCTCTGCCTCCAGTGTTGGGAGGTATGTATGTGGCATACCTCCCAACATTGCAGTGTGTGGCATATTGTGTCTGGGGCATTGCTGTGTGTGGCATAATGTGCAAAGGGCATTTTTCAGTTATTAGGCAGATTTTTTTTATTTCTTTTTTATTTTAGTAGCTCTTCAGGCGGTTTATTTTATCTAGAGTAGCTCATGCCCCAAAAAAGGTTGGAGACCACTGGTATAGGTGGAAGCCATGCACAACACAGCATCTATCACATCTGGAAAAGTAACGTCCAGATGATCAACTTACCTCAGTGACCGTCACTCTCTCAGAAGCAGGAACCAAGGAATCAGGCTTTTGCTGTTGAACTATACTGGTTCCTAACTCTTCTAAAAGCTTCATTGGAAAAACAGAAGTGTTATGACTTATAATCTTATGTATAGATTTAGCAATGAACACTACACAGAAAACAAAACATACTGTTACATTGAAAAAGGGACAATCCCTTCCTCAAACTGACTGTTTCCACATACAAACCCACATGTGTTTATGCAGAGGAAGGAAAATAGCTCCAAATTGTTTTCCGGTGTATTTACCTTGGCACCGTGTAGCTGAATGGAGGCATCAGACTCCTGCATGCACTTGCAGGCCACCTCTCCCAGCTCCATGAGATAACTCTGTGCCATGGTGAAATATCCCTTTACAAGGAGTGCCAACACCTATATAGGAATACAAAGGTTAGAAAATCTACATGCTCTAAATATTTCTTAAGCAAAAGCAATCTCACATAAGCATCCCTTGTTTGTGTTCTAACACTGCAATAGGCATTATGTCATTAGGGGCACCTTGTACAAATCTTGTCCTTGCGGACTGGCATATATAGGACTTTTAAAGAACTTTGGAGAACATTAAAGAACGTTTACTTTGGAAGGAAAAGATGCCGATCAATCTGTAGCCAAGCATTTTAGGGATGCTAAACATTCATTGGCAACACTGAGGTACAAGATCTTTGATCATGTGCCCCCTATGCCACGGGGAGGTGATCATAACAAAAAAAACAAAAACATTTGCATTTGGAGACAAGGTGGATCCATGATCTGAATACGTTAGCAACTTACAGCCTTATTGAGCAGTTGTCCTTTAATTGCTTCTTGTAATTAATTCACCATTTTTTTAACTAGTCAAATGTTGGTGTTGAACTTCGTTCATATTATAATATTATTGCTATAAGCCAGTATATGTTCCTATTGCCTATGTTGACCCTTTTTATATAGCTTATCTAATCATTAGTATGTGCAGCATTTGTATAGCTGTCACTTGTTATATGGACCCGTTTTTTTTTTATACATATTTCTCACTTTTTTAAATTTACATGTTTACTTGTTGTTCTAGTTAGAGTCCGCCCTCCCCTAATGCCAGTGTTGGCGCTGTTGTGACATCACGCTGCAACCCGGAAGTCAGAAGGGGAGCTAGTGGAACCGATGCACTGTCTGTCTATTAGGTTTGTTTTTTTGCTTATTCCTGACGGGCGGGGACACTCCCCCGGAACTGGGGCGGGGTATTAGAGCTGTCAAGTGGCTTTGCTGAAATCAAGGGAACTAAATCCCTGCACCTGGTTCAGAATACCGTGCACGTAACCTCCAATGTAATGAATATACTGAATATGATGGATTCCCCGCTGATCCGTTCCGATGGAAATCCACCGCTCACTTTGCATTTAATAGTGGTGATGGAGTAGTAAACAATTATAATATACAAATATATACAATGAAACCAATATGTATGGCAATGACTGAAATAGACACATAAAATAAAATAAAAATAAAAAAAGCCGCAATGTACCAATAATAGAAATGTGGGTATAACTACTGTACCTCCCATATTAAATGTCAACACTACTGTGCCACCTGTGCCCTTTATAATCCTCTTGGGCAGGCAAACCAGGACAATTACAGTGTCCCAACACTAAGTGTTATAACAACTTGCGGGCCTATAGAATTCACGTAAAACAGGAAATCGAGGGGGCGTGGTCTGGCCACGGACGGAGCAGGAAGCCCAGTCACACAGCTCCCTTAAGCCTACTCACAAAATCCCCATTTCCACCCTCACCCACCTCCTGGACCCTCTCCCCCTCGCTTACCTAGCTGGCAGAGGACCCTCCGGATCCAGCCACCCGCAGAACGGAGCCTGGGGACGGCTGCTACACCTCCCCGCAGCTGAGGCCTACGCGAAGCTCCAAGCCGCGGCCTAGATTTTACCAGCCACCCGGCGGCGGAGCTCCAGAGCCGGAATCGCGGCAGTACGGGGCGCCGGGACCGCTGGAGACCCCAGAAAAGGGGCACAGAGGTAAGCGGAACCCCCCCCCACCCCCGTGCCGCCCGTGGAGACCTGCGTGAGGGTCCCTGGAGCCTCCACACAGCAGTGGAAATCCTCACCTCCCCTGCCAAACTGCACGCGGCGGCCATCTTGGATTCTGGCAGCATTCCAGCAGTGACACTACTGCTGAGCCCCCACAGTACCTGGCTTACCCTCAAGCTGCAGGACCCCACACAACAACACAAAGCTCCCCTCCAGCTGCCCCCCGTCCAGGAACCTTGGTGTAGATTTACACCCAGCAGAGGCTATATGATACAGGTGGCCAGTGCTGGCACGACCACCTCATTTGGACCTCAGCTTCACAGTAATCACCCCAACTACACTGTCCCTTAAGACCTGCTCTCCCGCAGAAATGACACACTGTTCGCCCTAAGGATCGCTGACACCCGCCGCCACTCCGACATGATTTGAAGCTGAGCCGCAGCAGCGGTACGCCAGTGCGTCGACTCTAACCTGCCGACAGCTTAACGCGCACCTATATTCAAGCCTACTACAAGTCTATTCATCCCGTCGACCGCCCCACAACCTGCAGCAACCATGCCTCCAAAAAAAGCGAAGGAAACAAGTGGCGTCCCTCCAGTCAGCTTTTTTAGGGCCGCATCTCAGTCCCCTAACCCAAAGCAGACTACAAACAAAGGCTCCTGTACGCCTACTTTATCCGCACACAGCGCCTCATTCGACCCTATCATGGCAGGCAACAGTCAACAATCACCAGTAGGGGACGATGCCCCCCTCACCTTGGGACTGATGAAACAACTGCTAGCCTCATTCAAAACAGACATATCCACAGAATTTAAATCTGCGCTCCAATCCTGTCAACAGGATATAGAAGCGGTCGGACACCGCACTGACCACCTTGAGAATAAGATGGATGAAGTGGTCAAATCCCACAACGAACTGCTTGCCCGTCACGAAGGAGTTCAGGATGAAGTGAGGGCCTTACAATCTAAGGTTTGCGACATGGAGGACAGATCGAGACGCAACAACATCAAAATAAGAGGCATCCCGGAATCTGTTTCAAATTCGGACCTAACACAATTCGTAACTGACGTGTTCTCAAAATTGTTGCCAACTACACAGATCACAGACTTCCTTCTGGATCGCATTCACCGCTTACCAAAGGCCCGGAACGCCCCCCAAGATGCCCCACGGGACACACTAATGCGCCTCCACTATTTTCATATTAAGGACTCTCTGCTCAGGGCCGCTAGACCATCCAGCCACTCCGCTTCAATCCTGGGGGATCTCCAGATTTTTGGCGACTTATCCGCGGGCACTCTGTCTCTTCGCAGGTCATTTACCACGGTCACAAAGGCCCTCAGAGAAGCGGACATCCCCTACAGATGGGGATATCCCACAAAATTACTCATCCGGAGAAATGGCTCTACTTTTGTGGCCTCTACACCTTCCGAGGGATTACAATTTCTGGCTTCCTGGAAACTAGAAGTAGGCTCTGCGAGGAGCCCTGAAGACTTGCGCCTCACACGGGACTGGTCAGTGGCAGGCGGGTCCAATTAACAGTACGCCATGTCCTGGGTCATGACCCGGTCTCTCACCTCTAATGGTTGCCTATTATAGAATAGCCTCCTTATGCTTTTTCTCTAACAGACGTTTTTACTCAGGTTGTATGGCCGGGAATTGTTTGGGACTTCTTTGGTTCAGTTGGCGTGCATGCTGCTGTTTGGTTTAGTTTAATATTGTTATATAGTAATGTCTGGCGAGTCCTGTGCCGTGGCCCCCCTACAGAATAGAGCAAGTCTTTAAGACCTATAAATACCCACCACGGCTCAAACATTATATTGGCAATGTAACTCTTCCCCCGGATTACGGGGTCTGGGGTTACTACGGCACAGGATCGTCTTTCCGCCTTTTTTATGTTTAATCTCTTCCCCTAGGCTCCCACAGGAGTGGTGGCCGTGTTAGCTATCCCCTCACGCCCCTACTGTGTCACCTACACTGGTGGCCCTCGTTAGCCCCTTTATGGAGCTATTTTACCCCTTTCAACCCCCCCCCTCCCCTTGCTTACTCGGCTCACTTATATATACCCTTCTTATTTTATTTTATTTACTTTTAAAATGCACACTGTTGTTCTACTATTACATGTTAAGATTTGGCTGTGAAGCAACATGCCTACCTTACGGTTTAAATGGTTAAACTGTTATCATTGAATGTCAAAGGCCTCAACTCGCCTAACAAGAGACAGGTGGCCCTGAAGTACTTTAGTAAACAGAAAGCCCATATAGTCGCTCTCCAAGAAACTCACTTCCTCCAATCAGCCCCTCCCCAATTCTCCAGCCCCTCCTATCCCCATTGCTACCAATCCAATGGGCCTAGCAAAAAAGCGGGTGTCGCCCTTCTGATCTCCAGGTCCTGCGACTTTGTACTGGAACAACAGTTCGCCGACCGGGAGGGCAGATACCTCATTGTCACAGGGAAACTGAATAGTAAACAAGTAACACTGGCTGTTCTCTATGCCCCTAATTCCAAACAACTCCCTTTTTTAAGGAAATTCTGTAACACTCTCTCCACATGTCGGAAGGGGCTGCTCATGGTCCTGGGAGACTTTAACCTAGTAGTAGATCCCTCTATTGATAAAACAGTAAAACGTAATATACACGGTAACCGTTCAGAGCCCTCTCAGTCCTCCGCCTTCCGGAGAATTATACACGAATTCGATCTCTACGACGTCTGGAGAGCCAAAAATCCCAATGTAAGAGACTACACCTTTTTTTCCCCAGTCCACGGTACCTATTCCCGCATTGACTTAGCTTTTTCAGACAAATGGGCCCTACAACAGATAACTAAAGCTTCCATTCTGCCAGTCACGTGGTCGGACCACGCCACTTTATGTATACATTGGAATTTGTCCTCTGTCCAGACTCCCCCTAGCCCCTGGCGCCTTGGCGAGTATCTCCTGGTAGATCCGGAGGCACAGCACATTATTGCTGAAACTCTTTCTCAATATCTAGAAACCAACTCACCTGACGACACGTCACAATTCACATTCTGGTGCGCGCTAAAAGCAGTTGTCCGGGGCTCCGCGATTCAGGCGGCCGCCCGCATACGCAAGAGAACAGCCGCCCATCAAATAAACGTAGAAACCCGAATGGCAGATTTGGAGGCCAGGCACAAAATGTCCCCCTCGGATTCTAAGATTTATAAAGACCTCCTGCGGGTCAGGGAGGAATGGAACGTTATAGCCCTACAGGAGGTACATAGATCCCTATCTAAATTGAAACAAAAATTTTACATACAAGGCGATAGAGCGGGTAGACTCCTTGCCAGGAAACTAAGGGGAAAACTTGCCAAAGACCGAATACGATTAATCATTGACGACAGAGGCCTTAGAGTGTCTAACCCAGCGGACATAGCTAATGCCTTTGCTGAATATTACTCTAACCTCTACAACCTGTCGGCAGACCCGACAACCCCACAACCCTCAACTTCCGCTATAGACCAATTCCTAGCACAGATCACTCTTCCCTCCCTCAGCATGAATGCCCTCCACTCACTTTCACAGCCCTGGACAGTGGAGGAGATCAACACAGTTATTGAGTCACTCCCGGCCGAAAAAGCCCCCGGCCCTGACGGCTACACTAACAAATTTTACTCCCATTTTAAAGATACCCTTTCCCCAATTTTGGCCCAATTGTTCAATGAAGCTTCCACATTAGGCAGCTTCCCAAAGGAAATGCTGGAAGCTAGGATAGTCGCTTTCCCTAAACCAGGAAAGAACCCCGCTATTATAACCAATTACCGACCCATAGCATTACTTAATTCAGACGTTAAAATTTATGCCAAATTGATAGCTAACCGCCTCAATCCCCTGCTCCCAACCCTCATTAATCAGGATCAAGTGGGGTTCGTGCGAGGTAGACAGTCACCGGATAACACTAGGAGAATAATTGACTTAGTCGAGGCCTTCTCGGGGTCGGGTGAACAATTACTGTTGTTGTCCCTAGATGCTGAGAAGGCCTTTGACAGGCTACACTGGGGCTATCTACATGCGGTTCTGCGTAAATTCGGAATAACGGGACGTGCCTTGACATCCATGTCTGCCTTATACTCTTCTCCATCAGCCAAAGTGTTTGTGAGCGGGCTGCTGTCCTCCTCCTTCAGAATTTCCAATGGAACTCGCCAAGGCTGCCCCCTGTCTCCCCTAATGTTTGCACTTGCTATCGAACCACTAGCCGAGACTATAAGATCATCAAACTCCGTTAAAGGCCCGGAGTTATCGGGCGTGACGTATAAAATATGTCTATTTGCGGACGACGTCTTACTTGCCCTCACCGACCCAGAGTATTCCCTGCCCAACCTACATAAGATACTAGACGCATACTCTGCAGTATCTTATTACAAATTAAATGGACCCAAAACTGAGGCCCTTCCTATAAACTACCACGTTGACCTCCTTCAAACGCTAAGAACCAAGTACCAATATTCCTGGCAAACCAGTAGTCTTAAATACCTGGGAATTCATATCACCCCTTCTACTGGAGACTTAATCCAAGCTAACTATGCCCCGCTCCTCCATAAGATCTCACTGATGTCCACCGACTGGATGATGTTGCACATATCTTGGCTCGGTAGAATTGCGGCTCTGAAAATGATGATACTTCCCAAAATTTTATACCTTTTTAGAACCATTCCCCTCCTTGTCCCCTTGCCCCTGTTAAATAAATTCCAATCGGCTTTCACTAAATATATTTGGAAAAGCGCTAAACCCAGACTGGCCCGGAGGATACTGTCACTCTCAAAACGGGAGGGGGGAGTGGCTTACCCCGATCTGTACAACTACCAAATTGCGAGTATTCTCTCTCAAGTAGGTGCTTGGTTCGCGACAGAAGACCCAAAAGTGTGGGTGACCATGGAACGTAATTTAATGTCCTCATGCTCACTCACAGATTGCCTGTGGCTCCCCTCCTCAATCGACATTCGAACCCTGACAACAATTACCTCTATCATACACACTCGCAAGGCATGGTTGGAGGCGGCAAAATCAGCCTCAGATATTTCATTACCTTGTATACAGCTGTCGCTCCCGGCCATAGCCTCCCAGATACCAAACCTCTCTTTCACTTCATGGGTCTCTCGAGGGGTTTCAACACTCGCGGAGGCTACTTCCGCAGGTTCTTTACTAACATATGCACAACTCCAATCCCAATTTTCCCTCCCCCATAGGGACTTCTACAAGTTCCTCCAGCTCAGACATTGGCTATATACGGTAACCACAACTCCCCATGCCGTAACCACACTCCCCCAGTATATTCAGAATAAATTGACATGTACTGGCAGTAGGGGAGGTATCACCTGGTGGTATAACTTCATGATGACGCCAACGAGCTTCAAAAAATTTCCCTCTTTGATAAAATGGGAACAGGATTTGAATGAATCCATTAGTGAGGAAGAGTGGCACCAAATCTTTCAAATATGTTTTAAACTGTCTAAATGTATCTCACACAGCGAACAATACTACAAACTACTGCATCGTTTGTATATGACCCCTGTGTTACTGCATAAATTCAGTCCAGCTAATCCGAATCTTTGTTGGCGAAACTGTGGCCATGTGGGCTCCCTATTCCACATATTCTGGGAATGTCCATATATCTCCAGGTTCTGGTCTGCGGTTTTTGCACTTATCTCAAAGGTATTGAAAATCCCCATCTCCCCGACCCCGAAGGTAGCTATTTTCCATTTGATTGGTGGAGGACTCTCCAGCAACGATAGATACATTATGGGTCATATTCTAATCACTTCAAAAACCCTAGTCGCGCAGTGCTGGCGCTCCACCAGAATCCCATCAATCCCTCAAATAGAACAAGCGGTTCAGCACCACTGCGAACATGAGACCGCAGGAATACGCTACTCGGCCTCGACTGCCAACCCATTAATCAAATGGCTTAGCTGGACTGAATACTGGACCTCTAAATAATGACAGGCCATGACAGACCCATACTCTGATTACTATCAATATGTTGTTCTAACCACAATAGCTTCAACTATGTATGCCAAATTCTGTATATGAATAGTATATAAAGTAATAGGATTTCAGATTTGTTAACGAATGTTTGTTTTAATGTGTGCCCCCTTTTTATTTCCCCTCCCCCCTAATACCTGTACTTTCCCACCCTATTGCAATTTAATGTGTAAAACCAATAAAAATTTAATGTTTAAAAAAAACAGGAAATCGACAGATTAACTTAACCCTAGCAGGGCCAAAGCATTCAGTTTATGGATCCAGAAGGTCTCTAACTGTAACAATGCCTTGTCCCTATCCCCGCCTCTTCTGGACGGCGGCACATGATCAGTCAGCTTATATCGTAATGTAGCTAAAGTATGTTTAGCTTCGCTCTTTAAAAGTACAGCTGGTTTTTCAGATTTTAATGTTCTTGATAAAAATCTTTGGATTGAAACGTTCAACGAACAGACCTAATATAGATAGATAGATAGATATATAGAGAAAGAAAAATTGTAAGGGCTCTGCACTCACTAAATTAACTGATGAATAAATATTGGAGATTTAGTTCATGAATTGATCATTGCATTTAAGCCTGCAACCCCCCTAGGAAAAGGGAGTGCCGATGTATAGTGTAATAATGCAATCTCCGTGTCCCTGCTCTGGTGCCATCCCGATCACCCGTCGCTGGTTGTGATGTATACCCAAAGAAACAGCAGGCGTCACTCAGAGACTTGTGATGAAAGTGTCACAGTGCTTTTAATTCACATCTACGTTTCGGGGCAGTGCCAATCCTGACGAAGGGGACTGCCCCGAAACGTAGATGTGAATTAAAAGCACTGTGACACTTTCATCACAAGTCTCTGAGTGACGCCTGCTGTTTCTTTGGGTATATATATTTATTTATTTTTTTCCCCATATGCGGGACCTGCACTTTAGGTCAGCCCCGGGCCCAACAATTTGGGGTGGCAGCCCTGTTAGCACTTGTAGCTATCCCAATTATAGATGCAAGATCACACAGAAACAGACTTCCCTTCCCCATATGCATGACTCACACCCATGACACTCCCACAAGTCAGGGCTGTTCCAGGCAATCACATTGGTAACTGCCTAGCAGCTGCCCAAAAAGGCCTAATTTCACACAAAGATAGATAACATTAAAGTTCTGTCCAACTCAGAATAAGACAAACACATATGCAACAAAGCTTAAATTTGCATGTGCCACAGCTCCAGTAGACTTAAGGGTATATTTACTAAACTGTGCTTTAAAGAAGTGGGCCAAGTCTAATATTTACTAAACTGTGCTTTAAAGATGTTAGACCAAGTCTAACATTTTACTTAGACTTGGTCTAGAAAATTTTACAAGATAATAGCTATAATCTGATTGGTTGCCCTGGCCAACATGTCTACTTCTATAAAACCCACACTTTAATAAATCCACCCTTTAGAATCAGTAGCCTAGCAAGAATGTTAATTATGCCACAAAGCTGCCAACAGTCCTCTGCTCTCCTTGCTGTCAACACTGACAAAGAACTGCAACTTTATAACTCATACAGTACCTGTAATGCTTCTAGCCGGACAGGAGAGGGTTCATACTGAACAGTAGATGCAGAACTAACATCACTATCAGAATAGGAGTCTTCCCTCGGATTAACTACCAAAGAAATGCACAAACGTAGTAGCCAACAGGACTCCGTCTGTGACTGGTCAAGTCTCCCTTCCTGTTCCGAAAAATGTTCTTTTCTCCACCAATCTGGATCATTGAGTCGAGTCACAGTTACAGAACCACTATTGGACTGCAGTGGAACAAGTGGTTGTCGTAAAAGCGTTTGCACCTCAGGTAAAGGTATCTGAGCAGATACAATCGCACCCAATAATGTAAGACTTGAGACCCGTACATTCACATCTACAAAAAAAACGAGAGAGAAACAGAAAATATATTTTAGCAGGTTAAGTTGTATAAAGGTCTTTTCTGAGAACAAACGTGTGCTTAAGACCATATTTTGTCTAGATATTTAAAAATGGTCATACTTTTTGTGAACAAGTTTGCAAAAGTTAAAATAGTTTTAAATGATGTCATTTGAATGAGTTTTTGTCCATCTCCAATTTATTTATAGTTGAAGCTTTATACATAAAAGGTAGCAATATGCTGATCCCAGCATGACTTTGGCAAGAAAAGAAATGAGATTTTAAATGGCAATTAGCTGTAAAACAAAAACAACCTAGTTTTTCTTTATAACCAATTACCACTTTAACCCTATTTTCCCAAAATCACACCTGCAGATATAGCCGCTCTCATCTTTGTTGCGATTTGTACGCACTCACACAAGCAGTAGCATTTATTCCCTAAAGCCGTGCATGTGCAAACATATGCGTGCATAATAGCTGCAATCACTTTGACGCATGTCCTCAAGATCTACCAACAGTTCATGTTTTCCAGACAACCTGTGGATCTATAGTAGGAATGAATTCAGCATGTTTAAAAATGTGACAGTTAGTAATGACTACAGCTGTGCACCAGCTAGGTGATTTTTAAAATGTGGACAGTTGGTAGATATCCAGAAATTGGGAGACCCCTGCCCTACGTCTTTCTTAAGATTTTGACACCTTTCCACCGGGACAGCTCCATTTCCACCGCGGCTCTGACCTGGATCATTCCCAAGTCAGAGCGGTTTACAGTGCTCCTGGGTGCAGTAAACCCCTGAGTCTCTAAGCAGCAGACTCTAGCTCTGCTCCCAACATCACTGGCCCTTCATGTGTCAGTGTTGCAATTAGGTGGGGTTATGCACTAGCGCTGCTGAGGACAGAAGTATACCTCATGAACCGTACTGAACAGAAGGACACCAGGGCACAGTTTAATTAACGCTGTTAATTTTTATATATAAGAAAATTTTATAGTAAAAAAGAGCTCATACAAAAACATATACAATAGCAATAAAAATAGCACAGAAAAATACACAATTAATAAATTTATAGGCAGATACCGTATAAATTGATATAGAGGACACTTGAATAAATGGTGTCGAAATAGCCAATTCCTGAATGGGTCACGTGTTAGGTCGATACAGAAGGTTGGTGTTAGTATGAAGTTTGCAGCAACCAATTTGTTAATAGCAAGGTAAGCAGTAAAAAGTACAAGCCAGAGCACTATAACGCAGGAGAAAACTGTAGGTGACCTGTTAGCGCTAGTGAAAACGCCAGAGAAGTGAAGTCAGGTAGTGTGAAGTCTCCTTTCAGTATGCAGTATGCTCACCCTCCTTGATGAATAGTAGCGGAGGGGCGGGGAGCCCGATGTCACGGTGGCTCAACCCGGTGCTCACAATTTATTGGCGTCCGTACTTTGTTTTCAGTAAAGGGTAGCGGAGGAAGAGACTGTGTAAGCAGTGGGTCCAGGCGGCTGTAGGCGCTGATGCGCTGGATAGAGCTTACGGAGTTTTAGCAGCGGCAGTCCGTGTAGTCAGCCGGCTCCGTATAAACGACCTCGTGACCTCAGGAAGGGATTTGGCTCTGGGGCGGAAATGACGTCGACGCGTTTCGTTCCCTTGACAACCGGGAACTTTTTCAAGACGATTACTGTGTGTCCGCCTCTGCTATTTAAGGCATCTGCGTTATTTCTAAATTGGCAGTTAATTAACCTAATGAACCTATTACATAGAACAACAATGTGCCTGGTGTCAAATTCATATTATATTTAGGAAAATATCAAATAACATATCGATGGTAATACAAATATAGGATACAGCAGTATATAATTTTAAATGGCTTTTCTTAACAAATAGAGATATCCTTTAATCACATAATTAGTAGATCATTACATGTTTTACGTGACCAGGACAGTTTAAGGATATAGTTCAATATGAATGGTAAAGAGAATCTAGCATAATCGTATATGAAAGAGAGAATAGTGGATGTCTTCTATTATAAGTGAGGTAGATTAGATCAAATCATTAATAAATTCATTATTAGAATAATTACAGTCAAAATCTGAGTTGTATCCAGTTAATCTGGAATTGCTAGTAAACACTAAAGTTTTGGAAGAGCGATAAGAAAAATAGAGAGCAAAAAGATGTTTTAGAGAGTTGATATTAAGAGAAACCTAAATAGAGTTCTCTTGTATTAATATTATAAGATATTGGGTTCCTGACAATATATCGTAATTTGATGCACTGTATGGGATGTTATGTCAGGGGAGTGGAAAGCGGCGACTGCAAACCCAGGACATCATGGAAATCCAAGTGCCCTGAGTAGAAGCCGGTCTACACGCTCCAGACACAGCACTTACACACAGTGTCCAAGAATACATATAGTTAGTAGATACACAAAAGTAAATTAATAAATGAAAGGAGAGAGAGACGCGGAATTTGAAATTTTCTAATTAAACTAATCGTGGGATAATTCCCAAACAGTCCTATTCCCATAGGGCAAAAGATAATGAGCATAAACAGCAAGCAAGCAAGAAAAATTTACATAGATTAGTCCATACAGGTGAGGTCTAATGCCTCATTCAGACCTAGGGGGCTTAAGGTATCCAGTTTGAAGATCCAGGACGACTCTGCTATGCAGAGCTTCCTGAACCTATCACCTCCTCTTTTAGTGTGATTGATGTGGTCTATACCGGTCATTTTAAGACTACTGGGATCTCCACTGTGATGTTCAGTGAAGTGTCGTGGAATACTGTGATTAGATGCCCTTTTCATAATATTATTACGGTGTTCTCTAAATCGAGTCTTCAGACTCCGGGTTGTACGTCCCACGTACTGTAATTGGCATGGACATTTGAGGATATAGATACAGTATTCTGTATCACAGTTAATAAAATGTTTAATGTCGAATGTTTTCTTATTAGATGAAGATGTAATTTTACTTGTTTTATTGCACATTTAACTTCCTGGATATTGCGTTCTCAATACACAATCAGATGGTGATTTCAAATAATCACATCAAATCGGTTGGCACAAATAACTATTTTTTTTTTTTTTTTTTTTTTTTTAAATGTTTTTATTGAAACACCAGAAATCACAATGTTACAGATTGAATGTATGAATAGCAATTTCCATACAGGTAACAGACATTTGAAAGAAACAGTCATTGAACAGTATTATCTCTTTTATCAGGCACCGTCCTCCAATATTAAAGATCTCGGCAAAACATATCCTGTGTCTAAGTCGTCCTTTCCTCCCCCACCTCAGGTGTATTTAACCTGTCCATTGGCCCTTGGTGTCCCAGGGCTGTCAATCTGGTTGGTGAAAGCACCTCACTTTTAGGTATCTATGATTATAGGGGGGTCCCCTGAGACAAGTCTCATCAGGTACCACTGGGTGTCTTTAAATGAATTATGGAGTTTTATTCTGATTTCAGGTGAGAGCACAGTTATATAGCTTTCCCAAGTATCGAATATTTTCTTAGTGTGGCGTTCTTTATCTAAGAGTCCCTCAATCCATTCCATGTTAAATACATGGAACAGTTTTGTCTTAAATAACTGCATAGAAGGGGGAACAGCGTCAATCCATGTCTGCAGAATGGCCTTGCGTGCGACCGCACTGACAATCACCAATAGCCGCCTACACCCTCTGGTTATTCTTTGGTCCTCGGGCAGTATACCAAAGATAGCCCATTGATCATTGAAAGGGACATAGTTCACCAGGTGGTCCTGTGCGAACCTCCTGACCTGAAGCCAAAACCGTTTGATTATGGGGCAATCCCAGAAGTAATGGTATAGGTTTGCCTCGCTGGCCTGGCACCTCGGGCATGCCGCCGTGGGGGCCATCCCAGCGAGGAATTGTCTGCGAGGGGAGAAATATGCCTTATGGAAAATGTTGAGAAACATTTCTTGGTATTGTATGGCGGGTAATAGTTTCCTGGAGCGCCACAGTGCCTTGGTTAGCACCAGGCATGTCAGGTCTGGCATTGCTTGTGTCCAGGCTTTCATTCCTGTGGTGATGGTGTCATGGTCTATAATTTGCCGGAGAAAATTATAGTGAATAGATATAGCCCGTCTTTCGGCCACCCCAGATAGGAGCATCGCGTCTAGAGCGTTTGTCCAATCCGCCTCTGAAAAGTAGCGTATCACTTGCGATGCATAGTGTGTAGCTTGCATATAAGCCAGAGGGTGTCTTCCAAATGTTGGAAATTTCTCTGACGCTTTGACAAAAGACATAGGTTTTTTCAAGTCGATGTCAATCAGGGCTCTGACAGTGGACAAACCCTCAGACCGCAGACTCTCAAATGGTTGGCGCGCCTGGCCTCCCTGGAATTCTGGATTATGTATAAAGGGTAAGAATAAAGATTTGTGGGCATTGAGATTTAGTCTATGTCTAAGAATGTGCCATACCTTGCGTGTGGACCATAGAAGTGGGTTAAGTTTAATTTGTTCCTCCACCTCCTCGTCTTGCATGTGGAGAAAGCCCACCAGATCACAGTTGACCAGAAACTCCCCTTCAACCCTGGTATTAGCGTAAACCTCCCGACTATGTAGCCAATCCCTTAAAAAGCGGAGAATAGATGAGTGATTGTAGTGTAAAATGTTTGGGAAATTAATTCCTCCATTAAACACCGGTTGCTGCAGTTTATATAGTCCTATACGGGGACGTTTAGTTCCCCATATAAATTTCCTGAACAGTGAGTCTAACAGTCGCAGGTCTCTCTGTGGTAGTAACAATGGGAGGGCCTGAAGCAAGTACAGCAAGCGCGGGAAAGTCACCATCTTGATCAGGTTGGCCCTGCCCACATAGGAAAGTTTCAAATGTTTCCACCCCTCTAGTTCTCTAGATGTCGTCTGGATCGCCTCTGTTATATTGATTCTATATAGGTCCGCGGCCCGTTTTGGGAGGTGTATGCCCAGGTAATCAATGTAAGCCCTCTCCCAACGGATCGGGAAGCCCCTACCCCAGGTGGGTATGTGTATCTGGGGGTGCAAGAATAGCCCCGAAGACTTGGAGACATTTATTGTATAACCTGAAATTTCTCCATAGTCGTCCAATTTTTCCAGGATTTTCCCTAGTGACTGCCCCGGGTTACCTATATATAACAGGACATCGTCCGCAAAAGCCGAGAGCTTTAATTCTGAGTTCCCTATCTTAATTCCCTCAAACTCTGGCCAAGATTGCAAAATTCGGAATAGTGGGTCTATGCATAAATTGAACAATAAGGGGGAAAGTGGGCAGCCTTGGCGTGTGCCCCTAGACATTTGGATATTTGTGCCCCTTCGCCCATTTATCAGCAGTGAGGTGGAGGGTAAAGTGTAGAAATATCTTATCAGATCTATGAAGGAGTTATCGAACTGCCTACGCTCTAAGATCGAGTAAAGGTGTGGCCAAGCTACTGAGTCAAAGGCTTTGTTCGTGTCCAAACTCAGTAACATGCTTTGAGGGGCTTTCTTATAGAATTCCGCCATCACAGCCGAGATGGCCATCCTTATGGCTCTCACCGAGTGACGGCCTCGTATGAAGCCCATCTGGTGGCTGGTAAACAAATCATCGGCTATCAGCTGCAATCTATTGGCGATTATCTTCGTCAAAATTTTAAAATCAACATTTAAGAGGGAAATTAACTATTTACATTTTAATAGCGGTCACCATAGACCATGGATTTCTAATATCCCCAAAAATCAACTTCTAAGGATTCGCAGGAACTGCACTAGAGACATTGATTTTAAACTGCAGTCTGAGTCCATGCTTGGCCACTTTAGGAGAAGAGGCTACCCAGAACCTCTTCTAAAGGAAGCCTCTTTGTCAAAGACCACCGTTAGAGATGACCTTTTGATATCTAAAAGTACAACCCCTGAGAGCCTCGATATAAACTTAAGACCACCTCTGTTCATATCAAAATTCAACACGAAATCCCTAGATATTAGAAAGATTGTGCTGAAAAATTCTGAGATCTTAAAATTTGATAAAATTCTTCCACCTGTTTGTGTGAAACCTAAAATTGTCTTTAGAAGGAACAGGAACATCAAAGACCATTTATCCCCTAGTCTTCTGCCCCCCCTTCCACAAGTTTCCCAATCTTCCTGGCTTCCCAACAAACCATTAGGGAGCTACCGTTGTAACAAAAATATATGCCTCACTTGTAAACAAATGTGCAATAAAACAAGTAAAATTACATCTTCATCTAATAAGAAAACATTCGACATTAAACATTTTATTAACTGTGATACAGAATACTGTATCTATATCCTCGAATGTCCATGCCAATTACAGTACGTGGGACGTACAACCCGGAGTCTGAAGACTCGATTTAGAGAACACCGTAATAATATTATGAAAAGGGCATCTAATCACAGTATTCCACGACACTTCACTGAACATCACAGTGGAGATCCCAGTAGTCTTAAAATGACCGGTATAGACCACATCAATCACACTAAAAGAGGAGGTGATAGGTTCAGGAAGCTCTGCATAGCAGAGTCGTCCTGGATCTTCAAACTGGATACCTTAAGCCCCCTAGGTCTGAATGAGGCATTAGACCTCACCTGTATGGACTAATCTATGTCAATTTTTCTTGCTTGCTTGCTGTTTATGCTCATTATCTTTTGCCCTATGGGAATAGGACTGTTTGGGAATTATCCCACGATTAGTCTAATTAGAAAATTTCAAATTCCGCGTCTCTCTCTCCTTTCATTTATTAATTTACTTTTGTGTATCTACTAACTATATGTATTCTTGGACACTGTGTGTAAGTGCTGTGTCTGGAGCGTGTAGACCGGCTTCTACTCAGGGCACTTGGATTTCCATGATGTCCTGGGTTTGCAGTCGCCGCTTTCCACTCCCCTGACATAACATCCCATACAGTGCATCAAATTACGATATATTGTCAGGAACCCAATATCTTATAATATTAATACAAGAGAACTCTATTTAGGTTTCTCTTAATATCAACTCTCTAAAACATCTTTTTGCTCTCTATTTTTCTTATCGCTCTTCCAAAACTTTAGTGTTTACTAGCAATTCCAGATTAACTGGATACAACTCAGATTTTGACTGTAATTATTCTAATAATGAATTTATTAATGATTTGATCTAATCTACCTCACTTATAATAGAAGACATCCACTATTCTCTCTTTCATATACGATTATGCTAGATTCTCTTTACCATTCATATTGAACTATATCCTTAAACTGTCCTGGTCACGTAAAACATGTAATGATCTACTAATTATGTGATTAAAGGATATCTCTATTTGTTAAGAAAAGCCATTTAAAATTATATACTGCTGTATCTTATATTTGTATTACCATCGATATGTTATTTGATATTTTCCTAAATATAATATGAATTTGACACCAGGCACATTGTTGTTCTATGTAATAGGTTCATTAGGTTAATTAACTGCCAATTTAGAAATAACGCAGATGCCTTAAATAGCAGAGGCGGACACACAGTAATCGTCTTGAAAAAGTTCCCGGTTGTCAAGGGAACGAAACGCGTCGACGTCATTTCCGCCCCAGAGCCAAATCCCTTCCTGAGGTCACGAGGTCGTTTATACGGAGCCGGCTGACTACACGGACTGCCGCTGCTAAAACTCCGTAAGCTCTATCCAGCGCATCAGCGCCTACAGCCGCCTGGACCCACTGCTTACACAGTCTCTTCCTCCGCTACCCTTTACTGAAAACAAAGTACGGACGCCAATAAATTGTGAGCACCGGGTTGAGCCACCGTGACATCGGGCTCCCCGCCCCTCCGCTACTATTCATCAAGGAGGGTGAGCATACTGCATACTGAAAGGAGACTTCACACTACCTGACTTCACTTCTCTGGCGTTTTCACTAGCGCTAACAGGTCACCTACAGTTTTCTCCTGCGTTATAGTGCTCTGGCTTGTACTTTTTACTGCTTACCTTGCTATTAACAAATTGGTTGCTGCAAACTTCATACTAACACCAACCTTCTGTATCGACCTAACACGTGACCCATTCAGGAATTGGCTATTTCGACACCATTTATTCAAGTGTCCTCTATATCAATTTATACGGTATCTGCCTATAAATTTATTAATTGTGTATTTTTCTGTGCTATTTTTATTGCTATTGTATATGTTTTTGTATGAGCTCTTTTTTACTATGAAATTTTCTTATATATAAAAATTAACAGCGTTAATTAAACTGTGCCCTGGTGTCCTTCTGTTCAGTACGGTTCATGAGGTATACTTCTGTCCTCAGCAGCGCTAGTGCATAACCCCACTTTTTTGCTATTTCCCTAGTGAGCCACCAGCAGACTCACTTGCACTAGCTGCAGCTTAGCACAGGTTATTCATATTATCTAATTCTTTAATTAATAAAAAAAATTCTATTTTTAGCGCCGGGCTCTGTGGATTGTAGAGGACCCTCAAAAGTCCATTCTACTTCCACAGATTTGTCTCTTTTAGTGTTGCAATTAGAACATATAACAGGAAGCCTTACAGTAAAGTTAAATCTTTCTTTCAATGAGCGTGTGCAATATATTTTTCAGACATTTTATGCATGCAAAGGTGGCTTATTACACAAAATACTCCTAGGAAACAGTCTATTCCATTAATATATCCAAATTTATAATTCAAATAATAGCATCTGCCCTGTATAACTTGTCACCAGACTTTTAAGTATTTACAGTGCTATAACAAATAATTTGAATACAATATTAATGGATGTGATTTTATTTTCTCATTCTTAAAACATAAATTCCTAATGCACAACAAACACAAATCAGTCATAACATTAAAACCGCTGACAGGTGAATTATCCGGTTACAATGAGACCTGTCACAAGTTGGGATATACAGTATTATGTATTAATGCCGTGTTCTCACTGCGAGTGAGAAATACACGGCTTTTCCCCGGCACTGCCGCGCTGGACCCCCATTCTCACTGCAAGGCAAATTCCCGGGTGAAGAAGTTCTACTCAGGAATTTGCCTTTTAACACGGGTTTTTTGGCAGTGTGAACGGGTCAACCCATGTCTGCATACCCGGATCTCAGACACGGGTAAAAAGAAGGGTTTTACCCATGTCTGAGATCTGGGTATGCGACCCGTTCACCCTGCCAAAAATCCCGTGTTTAAAGGAAAATTCCCGGGTCTACATGCTAGACCCGGGAATTTGGCTGCAGTGAGAACGGGGTATAAGTGAACACCTAAGTGTAAGGATCTAAATGACATGGGTCTATTTGTGATGACTGAGTCAGAGCAACTCCAAAACTGCAGGTCATGAGGGGTGTGTGGTTGGTTAGTACCCATAAATATAGTCCAAGCAAGGACAACTGGTAAACAAGCAACCAGGTTATAGTTGCCCAAGGCCTATTGGGAAATGAAGGTTAGCCCATCTGCTCTGATACCACAGAAGTGCTGGGTGACAAAAAAGAGGTCAGAACATGCAGTACATCTCAACTCTCTGCAATGCTGGAGACCGGTCATAGCGCCCATGTTGATCACTGTCCATATCTGAAATGACCTACAATGAGCATGTGATGCATCAGAACTGGACAATAAAGCAATGGAAGAAGGTAGCCTGGTCTGATGCATCACATTTTCTCTTACATCATGTGGATGGCCAGGTGCATTGCATGGTTTATCTGGGAAAAAATGGCACCAGAATGCATTATGAGAAGAAGGCAAGCCAATGGAGGTAGTCTGGTGCTCTGAGCATGGTTTTGCAGGTAATTCATGGGTCCTGCCATTAAGGTAGATGTTGGAAATGTACAAAGGGTCCCTTGACCGATGGTGGGGGGAATCTGGAAACCACAGGAAATACCATAAGACACCATCAGAGGTCTTGTGGAGTCCATACCTCGATGGATCACAGCTATTTTGGAGATGGGCGATGGACCTACACAGTATTACATATGTAGTTTAAATGTTATAGCAGATCAATATATTATTATATTATTGACACATCACTTCTTGCAGGAAAGACAAACACAGAAAGAAATGCAAAACACAGATAGTGCCCTGGTCTGAATGAATGAATGAATATATAACGGAAAACAGTCCATAAATATGTAGATCCAATGTCAAGTGAAGCCAACAACGTATCCAGAACTTGTTTATTAATCTTCAAGTTGTCACTGGAAACATATTCTACATCCCTTGGATTCTACATCCCTTGGATGTAGAATATGTTTCCAGTGACAACTTGAAGATTAATAAACAAGTTCTGGATGAATACACGTCGTTGGCTTCACTTGACATTGGATCTACATATTTATGGACTGTTTTCCGTTTTTAATAGGCGCCATACCATAAGTGGGTGTTATTATTGTTGTAATTGTCTCCTAACCCTCTGGGGACATTGTGGTAAGGCAGCCAACCTTAAAAGGTTCTTTAGTCTGTATAGCGCGAGTGGATTATTGAGATATATATATATATATATATACACACACACACACACACACACACATATACATACATACATATACATACACACACATACATATATTCATATATACATACACACATATATACACACACACACACACAAAACATCTAGTAATAGCTTCAGGAGCAAAACACAATAAATCAGGGCAAAATACTAAGTACACTTCTTAAAATGGAACGCTGTACAAACCTTTATTGCGAATATAAGGTTTAATGTGGTTCCAAACTCTAGTGAGTAATCCTGCTTTCAACCGATGATAAGGTGCATTTGATACCAAATTTGCAAGACACTAGAATACAAAAAGGTTATAAAAATGTTGAATGTGTGGTGAGCAGCAATGCGATTATTATCATACTGTCAGGGAGGTACTCAAAAAGCTGTGATAATTTACCACAGATAACTGTATCCATGGGGCTATTCAATTTGCCCAGATAAGGTTAACAGGGATCTTGTTTCACATGCCAGGACAAAATCCTTGAGACTTGCTTAAACAAGGGGATGAAACCACAAAAACACACAGGTTTCACTGATCCTGTATGTTTCGTGAGAAATTAAATGAATTTACAGTATTTTTACAGGTGATCTCAAATTGTATAGCCTATTAAAAAATCCAGTGAAACGTGAGGAAAACGGATGTTTTTATCACACCCAACATTTCATCATGTCTAATTGTATACCCCCTAAAGAATAAAATGGACGCATTCCAAAATCAGGCAAATACACACAGAATATTCTTCCCTTACTGAGGGTAGCCTTTTTTTTCGTTCTCCTTTAACAGCATTTGAAAAAATAGTTATAACAAATGTGGAAAAGAAAATCAAATGGGAGATGAAGGGGCAGGCATGATAATAGGAGATCTGGAGACACAAATAAACACAGAACAGAAATTGCCCGACATGAAATTCTATGTAACCCAATATAAAACAGAAGCCGCTCAATTAATTCAGCAATAACCCTCAGGGTTCTTGATTATTCTCCTTAAACCAGTGGTTCCCAAACTGTGTGCCTAGGCTCCCTGGGGTGCCTCAGGACACTTGCAGGGGTGCCTTGGGTTGGTGGACCAGGATCAATTCATATTATTTATGGTCAATGTAACAGGCAAAACTAGTGCTGGTGGCTGCCAATCATAATATATATGGACAAACAGGAGCAAATCCTCACCACATAACTGTGACATATACACTTTCATTTTTTCTCAAAAAGAAACATTTAGCCTAGGGGTGCCTTGAAAACATTTTGATGCTCTAGGGTGCCGTGATTCAAAAAAGTCTGGGAACCACTGGCTTAAACCCATTTAGTCTCTGAAATTTGTGAGGAGATATATTATTGTGCTGGTTATGGAGGTGAAGAAAACCACAAGATGTATTATCATGGTGATAGATAAGTATTTATTACACATACACACACAACTTCCAGAACTCCCCCCCCCCCCCCCTCCCCCAGAAATCTAAAGTCCTGGGTCCAATTGGACTGGTGTTACTCACATTAGTTTTTAACTACACCTGTGTTGCTCACATTAGCCATCATGCCTTTCGACATGTGTTTGTTTTATGCACTTATTCTGTATAAAGTGTACCTCAGCCTGATAGTAGCATAATTCTGACTTACTCAGACGTCCTTACACAGGCAGTGTGTGATGGCTTACTATGCTGGATCACCTGCCTGGCCGGGCAAACCTAGTCATTGTTAGCCACGCAGGAGGACTGTCTCAGAGGGAGGGCAGAGTCACACGGGATTCAGGGGGCAGGGCTACATGGAGTCAGGGGGCGGGGCTACACGGAGTCAGGATAGTGCTCACATTGCTGCTGCTGGTGCTGCTGTCAGGGAGGGAGGTGCAGCTCGACATCCTTCCAGACCAGGGCATGCTCATTGTCCATCAGTGAGATTACCCTCACCCCCAAGAGTGAGTGGAGGGAGTACTACTGTGTGTGTGTATTTTTCTTGTGAAATTAAGTATGTAAGGTGGGTTAGCATTAGGCTGGGGGAGGGAGGGTTATTTTTAGGCACTAGAGGGGACATAGAGTTAGGCTGGGGGGGGGGCTAGCTGAATTAGGTGGTGGAAAGGGAAGGTTAGGCTGCAGGGCAAGTGAGTGCATCAGTGTGATAGACTGCAGGCCTCATTGTGCGGGAGAATGTCAGTGTGATTTAGCGCAGGCCGCAGAGTGAGGGATCGCATCAGTGTGATAGCGCGGAGGCCGCAGAGTGAGGGAGCACGTCAGTGTGATAGAGCGCAGGCCGCAGAGTGAGGGAGCATGTCAGTGTGATACAGCGCAGGCCGCAGAGTGAGGGATCACATCAGTGTGATAGCACGGAGGCCGCAGAGTGAGGGAGCACGTCAGTGTGATAGAGCGCAGGCCGCAGAGTGAGGGAGCACGTCAGTGTGATACAGCACAGGCCGCAGAGTGAGGGATCACATCAGTGTGATAGCACGGAGGCCGCAGAGTGAGGGAGCATGTCAGTGTGATAGAGCGCAGGCCGCAGAGTGAGGGAGCACGTCAGTGTGATACAGCGCAGGCCGCAGAGTGAGGGAGCACGTCAGTGTGATACAGCACAGGCTGCAGAGTGAGGGATCACATCAGTGTGATAGCGCGGAGGCCGCAGAGTGAGGGAGCACGTCAGTGTGATAGAGCGCAGGCCGCAGAGTGAGGGAGCACGTCAGTGTGATACAGCACAGGCTGCAGAGTGAGGGATCACATCAGTGTGATAGCGCGGAGGCCGCAGAGTGAGGGAGCACGTCAGTGTGATAGAGCGCAGGCCGCAGAGTGAGGGAGCACGTCAGTGTGATAGAGCGCAGGCCGCAGAGTGAGGGAGCACGTCAGTGTGATAGAGCGCAAGCCGCAGAGTGAGGGATCACATCAGTGTGATAGCGCGGAGGCCGCAGAGTGAGGGAGCACGTCAGTGTGATAGAGCGCAGGCCGCAGAGTGAGGGAGCACGTCAGTGTGATAGAGCGCAGGCCGCAGAGTGAGGGAGTGTGTCAGTGTGATACAGCGCAGGCCGCAGAGTTAGGGAGCATGTCAGTGTAATAGAGCGCACAATGCAGAGTGAGAGAGCATGTCAGTGTAATAGAGCGCACAATGCAGAGTGAGAGAGCACGTCAGTGTGATAGAGCGCACAATGCAGAGTAAGGGAGCGGGTCAGTGTGATAGAGTGCAGGCCGCAGAGTGAGGGAGCATGTCAGTGTGATAGAGAGCAGTGTGAGGGAGCAAGTCAGTGTGATAGAGCGCAGGCTGCAGGGTAAGGGAGTGTGCCAGTGTGAATTAATGCTGGCCGCAGGATGAGGGAACATGTCATTGTGATAGAGAGCAGGACACGGGGTGAAGGAGATTGCTCCATCTACAGCTCCCAGATGGCTGATGCTGTTGCTTTGCACAGTTAAGGTAGGTAAACTGTAATATTTGTCTCCAACACCCTGTCCCACACGCATATGTCACTGATACTAAAATGCCACTGTCATCCATATGCCACTATCACTCACTATCACTGTGTGGCATAATGTGTAATGGGCATTACAGTGTTTGGTATAATGTGTATTGGCCATTACGGTGTGTGGCATAACGTGTAATGGGCATTATGGCATGTGGTATACTATGTAATGTGTATACGCTGTGTGACGTGTAATAGGCATTACGGTGTAAATTTTTGGTGCGCACTGTGCCTATTGTCCCTATTTTACAAAAATGTGTCAAGCTCTTGCATGTGTAATGGGCATTACAGTGTGTGGCATTATGTGTAATGGGCATTATGTTGGGTGGCATTATGTGTGATGGGCATTATGGTGTGTGACATGTGTAAAAGGCATTACTGTAAGTGGCATTATGTGTAATGGGCATTACTGTAAGTGGCATTATGTGTAATGGGCATAACAGTGTAAATGCACTGTGCTATCGGCGCGCACTTTCCCTGCTTCTAGTACATGTGGGGGGGTATGATTGATTCTGAAGTGCATGTACATAAAAAAGTCACCTTCTATTTAGTGTGCACACCCCAGTAGGTGGTGATGGACACACCCAGTAGGCGGTGATGGACACGGCCCTCAAATGGTGCACCCCCTAAGGAAATGGGATGCGCACGCCTATGGAGCCAATTAACCTACCAGTATATTTTTGGATTGTGGGAGGTAACTGGTGTACCCGAATAGACACACACACAAGCGTGGGGAGAGAATACAAAATCCAAACAGGGCTATGAATCTGAACCCAATACAATGAAGCAAATACTATAAAAATATGAAATTAAATGAACTACAACTAATAATTACAATTATAAAATATTCTTGACATCAATATACTGTAATGATATAATCAAACAAGTTGATAGATGTAACCTGAAAATATCTATTAACAATATGCAAAGCATATATACGGAATATACCTCTACAACATATGGAAGATAATTAGGAATGTATACAGAAGGCAGACTCTGCTATGTCAGTCGAATCATGGAAAAACAGTCAGTTCTGTTGGGAAATCCCAGATTCATCTCTTCTGCATGAATATATGTAGCCCAACAGATTAATTCAATCCATCTGGGGATGTAGTGTAATTGAAACATCCAAAATACTTTCTGGTGACACAAGTTTTGTACCTACTACCCTTAAACTATAAGGATATCCCAGAGTTACAAATGAAACAAAAATAAAAACAAAACAACAAAAAAAATAACCCACATACGAGGGACCCCTACCTCTTTTATCCCCTGTATTTTTGGAACCAGAACCGCTCCAAGAGGCCAGATCTGGTTATGTTGTTAACGGCAGCATTGAATAGGTACGTGATGAAATTTCCCCTGTAGGAAAATAGTGGCACAGATTGTCTACCTCTTTTGTATTTTAATATGATTGAGGTAATGACGTTTTTGCATAACGTAAAGCTCTATCAAGTTCTAGTATGTCCTTTAATTTAATGTGTAGGAGTGATTTAGTTTAACCCCTCACCCCTAAAGGAATTAAAGATGATTTCCGCCTGTGAAGAGAAAGCTTTTCTCTGGGAGCAGCCTCAGTTGGTCTACGATAACATATTGTATGTAAAGCTTCAGTTTCATTTATAAGATTGCCTCTTTTAAAATTATTATGCAACTTGATAGTAATACACAACTACTTAATGTTTTGTAATTAAACTTGGGAAATTGAAACAACTTTTCCCCGGAATACCTACACACTTGCCTCTGATGAAGCTGGGAGATAAGAATACAGGTAAACAGGTTAGGCTGCTCTTAGTATGTAACAGTGTTTAACTGGAAGTAGCCATCATATAACCACCAAGAAGGATATCCTGGTCCAAAATAGAAATCCCCAGATATACAACTATTAAATGGATATGCTAAAGAGTGCATGGACTTACCAACTACATGCTGGTAAAAGGTACAGATGTGTCCATGTACAGCTGGGGATGTAACGCTTTGCTAGTCCAGCAGTCATGTGTGAAGCCAGTCGAACTCTGAGGCTTTTATTAAAAGGGGCATTATTTACAAGGCATGGTTTGCCTTGCATCGATATTCACAATAATAATATAGTTAACAAGATATTGTGCACATCTATATCTTTAACTATGTGCACTCCTGCGGGTCATTAACCATGTCCTCCATCATCTGCACATGCAGTTAAATGTTGACTATATAGTCAATGACTGCATGTTCTGACATCACCGTTCAGTATCTATGCCCTTAAATGTTTGCCCGGGAGTTTAAGGTACATCACTAACTATATCACTCAAGGGGCATATCGATTAAAAAATGGGTACAACTAGACTAAGGACTTAAGATTTATTTCACTATGAACTGAGAATACAGCAAGTTGATTTTGCCACAGATTTTCTGAATTCTTCATCGACATTGTCTCAAGAGACAGGACAACTCAATACGATAAAATGCAGTGATACGCTTTGGGGGGAAATCAATTAGGAACCACGTTAAGGGGGTATTCAATCCCCTCCACTATTTCCGACGAGGGAATTAGTGGTAGGCACCTATTCAATGCTGTCTGGTCTGACAGCATTGACGAGGCAGACCGACAGAACGGGCCCAACTTTGAAAGCTGTTGAGCAGCCCTTGCTGCTATGAGGGCGTGCTTTCCGTGCTGTATTAGCACGGATCAAATTGCATTGCATTGCATGTGCATCCGTTGTGCATGCAATGCGATGCAATGTGATGAAACCTAAGTACAAAAAGTATGTGCAAGCACATACTTTTTGTACTTAGGTTTCATCACATTGCATCGCATTGCATGCACAACGGATGCACATGCAATGCAATGTGATCCGTGCTAGTACAGCACGCCCTCATAGCAGCGTGTATGGGCTGCTTTGGACCCGTTTTGTCAATTACGGCCGTGAATGGTCACGATGACAGCTGTAGGTCGAAAATTCACGGCCGTTTATATGGACACACCTTGTTTTCGCTGATTGCCAAGCGGGACATTGAATCTCGCCTTGCGATATGCTGTCGAACAAAATTAAAATGGGCCCGTGTCATGGCTGTCGGGACGTATCGTAAGTCTAGACCCAAAATTGAATACCAACATTAGACCGGCAAAAAAAAAAATGCAAATGTTGAACCCAAATTTTAGATTACTGTGGTATCCATTTTTTTTATATATATTTTAGAAAAGTGATTATGTCAAAATAACTATTTATGCAAAATGTCTCTAATTCAATTTATTTTGCCATTTTTTTTTAAATATTTAGGAATCGTGGCTTCTTTATCTAATTTATTAGAAATATCATAGGTGTTTATTATAGGAATCACCCTAGAATTACCCCTCAAGTAACTTTTCCTCCTGAATCCAAAATATAATTAATCTGCCTTAGGTTTCGCATTATGCCAAAAACGCATATTTATAAGTATTTTCTGAAAAAAATCAATATTTAAATAAACTAATTGTCACAGTCGAAATATTTGTCAGCAATAGTTGATTTGACAAACTGTATCTGGGACAGGGTGGTGAGCATTTTATTTTTTGGGGTGATCTGATCTGGATTGACCCAGATGGGCTGTTGCATGCATGCATGCATATACACATACATATACATATACATAAAAAAATACATACAAACATGGTCCAGCTTCATCTGGGGAGGAGCTGCATTATGGGGCATCATTTTAGGCCCCAAAGAGTTAGGGCCCTCATTTAAGGAAGAGGAAAAAGTGATTTCTATAGAAATGCATGGGTGTCAGTTGCCCGTTCCTAATTTAATACCCCCCATTTATGTGAACCAGCAGCCTGGCTGACTGGAAAGGATCAGTAATGTAGCACTAAAAGTTGAATGGCAAATAAGTAGCTGTTTGCGTTTGCTCTACATAAGTGCACAGGGAAAACATAACAGTGTGTAGTATTTTCAGTTCCCTGTGGTGCTCAACTCTTTTTCGGTTGACATACTTTAAATAAAAAAATCACAGTGCCGTTTAACCATAGATGTACATACCTTAATTATTTGTGTAAGTGTTTGTGCTGAAGATTCAGCAGCGACTGCTAGCAACAGACATCTATGCAGCTCCCTTATACTTGAAGCAAGGGTGACCGAAAAGGGAGTGAAGGCTCTTTTGTGATCACTCATATCATCAGCAACATAAAGAAATTGTTTGGATCCATCCAATATGGCAGACAGAACTTGTAGGGCACATGCACGAGTCTAAAAAACATCAATGTGTCATATCAGAGGTAACAGATAAAAGTAAGGACAGAGATTACTTTTACTTAACCCCTTCATGACAGAGCCAGTTTGTGCCTTCATGACAGAGCCCTTTTTTTCAAATCTGACATGTCTCACTTAAGTGGGGATAACTTTTTTTTGCTTTTACTTATCCCAGTGATTTTGAGATTGTTTTCTCGTGACACATTGTACTTCAAGTTAGTGGTAAATTTTGGTCGATACAGTCTGTGTTTTTTTGTGAAAAATACCAAAATATCGTGAAAAAATGGAAAATTTAGCAATATGCAAAATGTCACATTTTCTGCTTGTGAGACAAATAATCATACCACTCAAAATAGTTAATAACTAACAAAGACCATATGTCTACTTTATGTTGCAATCATTATTTCAACCCCCTTTTCATTTTTTTGGACACTAGGAGGCTTCAAATATGACTAGCAAATTCTCAAATTTTCAAGAAAATTTCAAACTCTGATTTTTTTAGGGACCAGGTCAGTTTTGATGTGACTTTGAGGGACTTGTATGTGAGACACCCCCATAAATGATGCCATTTCAAAAACTGCACCCCTCACAGTATTCAAAACAGCATTATGGAAGTTTGTTAACCCTTTAGGTGTTTCACAGGAATTAAAACAAAGTGTAGGTGAAATTTCAAAATTTCATTTTTTTTGCAGATTTGCAATTTTAATACATTTTTCTAAGGAACACAGTACATTTTACTAGAGAAATGTGACTAAAAATTGATTCCCCCAATTCTTTGGTTTTCATAAATATCCTATATGTGGCCCTAGTGTGCACGGTGACCAAACCACAGGCTTCATAATAGAAGGAGCACCTACTTGATTTTGGAGCCTCCTTTTTATGAGATTATTTTTTAGGCACCATGTAGGTTTCTAGGCACCATAAGATGCTAAAAGTTAGGAACCCCCCCACAAGTGACCCCATTTTGCAAACGACACCCCTCAGGGAATTCATCTAGGGGTATAGTGTACATTTCAAACCCCCAGGGGTTTCACCAATTGTGGTACAACTGGGCAGTGAAAATGAAAAAAAATAATTTTTCATTTTCACAGCTCAGTTGTATCAAAATTGGTGAAACCTCGGGGGGTTTGAAATGTACTCTATACCCCTAGATGAATTCCCTTAGGGGTGTAGTTTGCAAAATGGGGTCACTTGTGGGGGGGTTCCACTGTATGGGTGTTTCGGGGGTCATTCAACCAGAATCTGTGCTGCAAAATCCAAAAATCACTCCTTCCCTTCTGAGTCCTGCCATGCACCCAACTGGTATTTTTTGGTCACATGTGAGGCATTGCCGTACCCGGGAGAAATTGGGGCACAGATTTTGGGGTGCTTTGTCTCCTTCATTCCTTGTGAAAATGAAAATTTTTGAGCCAGATCTGCATTTTTGTGTAAAAAAATTTAATTTTTTACACAAAAATGCAGTTCTGGCTCAAAATTTTTAATTTTCACAAGGAATGAAGGAGACAAAGCACCCCACAATCTGTGCCCCAATTTCTCCCGGGTACGGCAATGCCTCACATGTGACCAAAAAATACCAGTTGGGTGCATGGCAGGACTCAGAAGGGAAGGAGTGATTTTTGGTGGTGGAATGAATGGTGGGTGCTATGTCGCATTAGCAAGACCCCCGAAGCACCAATACAGTGGAACCCCCCCACAAGTGACCCCATTTTGGTCACCAGCTTTGGGAGGGGGGCTGGCGCTGCGGCTGGCGGGGGGGTGGGAGGGGTGCTGGCGCTGCGGCAGCCGGGTGGGTGGGAGGGAGGGGGGCTGGCGATCGTTGGTGATCGGTGCGGTATACACACACACACACATATGTGTGTGTGTGTGTGTGTGTGTGTGTGTGTGTGTGTGTGTGTGTGTGTGTGTGTGTGTGTGTGTGTGTGTGTGTGTGTGTGTGTGTGTGTGTGTGTATATATATATATATATATATATATATATATATATATATATATATATATATATATATATATATATATATATATATATATATATATATATATATATATATATATATATATATATATATATATATATATATATATACAGATAGCGCAGGCCTTATGCTTGCTGGCGAATCGCCAGCAGCATGCTGCTGGCGATCCGCCAGCAACACGGCGCGCCATCTAACTGAGACGCGCGTGCGTCCCCCACGCACGCGCGTCTCAGTATCCGGGCGGCGAGGCGGACACAATACTGTCCGCCTCCCGCTCGAGGGGGGCTGGGGGGACCCGAGGAGGCTGTGGGGGGGTGCGGGCGCCCGGTGTGGGCACCGGGCGACCGAGGGCAGCACCGTCGGAAGGGGACGCGCGCGCACCTCGTGCGCGCGCGTCCCCTTCCGACACACAGATGGCGCGGGAGCAGGGAATGGCGATGCCATCGCCATCCCCTGCAAAGATGAGCCCGGCCCCATCTGTATATATACATATATATATATACACACACACATATACATATATATATATATATATATACATATATATATATATATATATATATATATGTGTGTGTATTTATTTTATTTTAAACTTTTCTAGCAGCATGATGCTGCTGCTGCTGCTGCTGCTGCTGCTGCTGCGGGGGGGAGGGGGGAGGAGGGCAGCGCTGCGTGCGCACCGGGGGAGCTGCTGCCGCTGCCGGGTGAGTGCCCGGCGGGTGGGAGGGGGGGGCTGCACATCGGTGGTGATCGGTGCTGCACCGATCACCACCGTTTTCTGTGTTACCGAGCGGCTTAGCCGCCGGTAACACAGGAAACGCTGTGATTGACTGTTCAGATTTGAACAGCCAATCACAGCGATCGCCGACCGGGGGGGGCACCCCTGCCCCCCCTGGGCGACGAGGGGGGATGTCTGCTGTCAGGGACAGCAGACATCACCTAACTGTCACTGCGTCTCTAGACGCAGTGACAGTTAGAAGTCATGACGTATATATACGTCATGTGTCGGGAAGTACTTCCCGACCATGACGTATATATACGTCAAATGTCGTGAAGGGGTTAAATGGTACTTGTGTAGTTTCATGGCGCCACTGCCCGCATGACACGCAAATCGCATGTGATTTGCGTGCAATGCAATTTAGCACACCCCCACTACCCACATCAGCCCTAAGCATGTAGTGCGCAGCGAGCCCTGCGGTACGCGTCCTCCAGACCTTTTCATACTCCCACTATCCACGTTTGCGTGGAGTTGTTCTTCTAAAGTGGGGCGGGTGCATCGAGCCACCGAACCCAAAGCAAGGCGAGCGCACGCGGATTACTTGACATGTATTCCGCGTCCCCTTGCGGGGCTTGCTGCACTTGCCACGCTTCGGACTAGTTTTCCACGTCCCCTTGCTACACTCGCCACACTTTATAACATCAACACCACGCCAACATGGATAGTGGGGGTTTCAACAGGTCGGGAGGACGGATACCGCGTCCGTTCGCCAGGCCTCGGGCTGACGAGTATAGTGGGGGTGTGCTAAATCGCATGCGAATTGCGTGCAATGCGATAGCGGGCAGTAGCGCTGTGAAACGACACAAGTACCAATGAAACTGGTCATGATGAAAATACGAGAGTCCTGGATGCTTTTACATTTACTATTGACATATAATAATTCCTATACTTGAAGACAAAGCATACCTTTGGCGAATAGTCCTTAAGTACTACTGTCATCAGAGACACAGACTGTGGGCTCCCTATTCCAGGCATATCTGAAATGAAGGCTGACCAATAACCATAAAGAACTTTCTTTTCAATTGACTTTATTGTAGACAAAAAGCAGCACAACGACCCTTGTCGAACTTTGGCTTGGAAAAACCTGAAATAAATATATATGTTGAGTGAAGCAAGCATATTAATTCACATTTATATTTAAATGTAGTGTTCATAAGCCACTTTTTTGTTTTGTTTAGTGAGAACACTACGCACATTTTTTAGAGCACTATGGAGACAATGTGGCATTAACAATGTGTTACAGAGAATGAACACTAATTTTGCAACAGTGTCTTAACCAGATACCTACTACCAGCTGTGGCTTGTTCAGTCTGTGTTACTCATGTAATGATCCTCCTTGATGTCAGTTTGGTAAGAGCTTTGCTAAAAGGCATGTTACCCATCAGCAAAAGGACCAGGGCCGTCTTAACAGCAGTGTGGGCCCCTGGGCAAAGCAATGCACTGGGGACCTTACCCATTCTCCCCTCCTAGGGGGTTGCTATCAGCAGCAGCTTTGATGTCCCACGGGTGGCAGGGGGTGCTCTAACTTCCATTCAACATGTAGGACCTGGAGCAGTAACTTCTGCTAATTACTCCTTTGCTGCACAGGTGGTGGGAGAGTGAACACTAACGTGTGGAAGGGGGCACTGAGCTGAATGAAGGTTCCCTTGTAAAGGACTTCCAGGAAGGTAGGGGGTGTTTTATACGCAGGGGAGGGTTGGATAATGGAGTGGGCTTAATATTCGTCATTTTCCGGTGAAAGTGCAGCTTGTTTGACTTCAGATATTGCCATTATCTGAAAATAGATTTCTTAGCCTTCAATAGAATAAAAACCTAGAATCCCAACTTTCAGGCGGTGCTGGGAACTTGGGGATCAGGAGCCAAAGCAATCCACTGACAAAAATATAAAACTGTACACCAGACGTATGGAGCTGGAGCAGGGACCGGCTGCTGGAAGGCTGATATCTCTGGTTCTGGGCATGATAGAGACAAGCCGCTAGTGTTGACAGAAAGGGGAGAGTCACAGAGAAACTTTAAGTCAGAGGGAATCATAGAAATATGACTGGGAATTGCAATTAACAGGTCGGATGTGGTCTGCTGCTTTGAAGTTGGATATCTCCAGTTCCCCAGGGCCGATTTTCTAAATTCTGGTATCCCTAGAAAAAGGGGATCCTCAGCTATCAGCATAGGGCCCTTATACACCTGACACAGTCAGTGGGATGATTGGTCAGGTGGTGACAACCCTTCAAATCTCTCTGTAACACATTGTTATGCAACATTGCCTCCACATCTTGAAGTAAAATTCCTCATACACATTAGTGTCATACAGTGGTGAGGTGACAGATTGGTCAATTTCTATATATTTTGTGATTAATAAATAATAACCAAATAATTCAGGTGAAGTGACATTTAAACTGCCACATCCTCAATAACACAGTTGATGAACTACACTTGATTAAGTGATCACACACACACAACTTTATTTTAAATTTATTTTTATACTGTTGCACTTGTTTTCACTGTATAATACTTTTTAATTATATTTAGCAGCTTTTAAATTGACAAGAACATTTACATTTTATTGCAACTCTTTCTTGGGACACTACACTGAAAGAAAATATAGCAAAAAAAAAGCTAATCAGCAATGTCAGCCAGTTCATAGTGCCCCTTGTAGGAATCCTTTCTCCACACATTTATACAGATTCCTGGGAAGCACCTCCGTATATATGAAACACTAAATCGGTGACAATACTAGACTATAGGGATTACCTGGCACCCATTCTATTAAGACTGTGCAGATTAACTTTCTTTAATTAATACAGTGCGACCGTCCATTACCACCAGGAATTTCATTTAATTGCATATAGAATCTATATAGAGATTCTATATGCATGCCCAGCTGTGTGTGTTATAGTACTGTGGTGTGCAAAGACCTGACGCAGTGCAGTGCAGTGCGTCAGGCCCTTATGTAGAACACTCTTCCCTGCGTGATGCCCCGGGCCCCACCTGAAAGTCCACCCACTTCTTCAATAAAGTCGACTAGTTGCTGCTCCAATCTAGGCAATGCACAGTCTGTACTGCTGCTGTGGCACCAAGTTTCTTTGCTTGGTTATAGGCTCCTGTAAAAGTTATACCCATTTCTAGTCTAGGGAAAAAAGCTTGCACAGATTGTCACTATGGGCCTTATTTTGGTTCATTCTTTCTGACAAAATCCTTCTTAGATGGGCAAAACCATGTGCACTTCAGGTGGGGCAGATGTAACATGTGCAGAGAGAATTAGATTTGGGTGGGGTTTTACTTCAAAGTGATATCTATATTGCAGTGTAAAAATAAAGCAGCCAGTATTTTCCCTGCACAGAAACAAAATTACTCACCCAAATCTAATTCTCTCTGCACATGTTACATCTGCCCCCCTGCAGTGCACATGGTTTTGCCCATCTAAGAAGGATTTTGTCAGAAAGAATGAACCAAAATAAGGCCCTATATCATCTTGTAATACTGACACTAATAGTTGCCTGAATGTCACATTATCAATGGCTAGACAACACACAGCCTTGCAGCCATTGATGACGATGGTGAGGATTACCATGTATGGCTGTGTGTGGTACAAATTTGGGACCACATACAGCCATACATGGTCATCGTCATCATCAACTGCTGCTGCCAGGCTGAGTACCATACTAGCAGTATATATCATCAATTTCTAGGGGTACAGTGTGTATTACAATTATATGATTTCCATCCTTTCAAATCAAGGGGGCAAAATCGGCGTATCTAAATATATTTTGGGGTAAAAGGCAAAAAAGTTCCCGACCCCTGTACTAGAGGGAGGTGGATCCTAGGAATGAAAAAAATGGTCTAGAACTAGGTGGAAGGGCTTTAACCGATTTTAATGGTTGCCATAAAGCAGGAAAGAGAATCTAATTATGATTGGGGGTTTACAAATACCAAATGGAGTTTTTCAGTAAATTCATGCTTAGTCTGATAGAATAACTTATTAGATGTATATAATTTTCTGCCTGAGAAAAAAAATCTTTAACTTCATTTATACAATCTAATATAAACAAAATATTTAAATATTGAGGAACAACTAGGCGGGTCATTCAATGGTGCGATTTCGACTTAAATTTGCTTATGATTTTGACTATATAGTCAGTGAAGAGGCTTGTGATAACGATGCGTAGCCCTGCAAAGCAGGTATCGCAAGTAAAAATAGGACAGTGTAAGGACAGCCAATTTAACTACCGAGCGGATTGTTAATAAGGGCCATGCTCGGCGATATTGGCAAGTGTGTATGCACTTGCCGATGTGGGGACAGCACTCTGTGTATGCCCCGTAAATGTAAATGCCCTTTTTCCAAATCTTATACTGTAAAAAATGACAACAGTATTATATATAGCAAAACAGAGTGAACTGAAAATATTGTTTT